>NW_006433024.1:9783959-9836459 GCF_000325575.1 Pteropus alecto | reverse complement strand
ACCTCTTCTTAAATAGCGTTTCGAGCAGTCATTCTGTTTTTAGCCCCACCTTTACCTTCACCTTTAGAGGTCCCTGGTGTCACCAGACCCTCTGTTTGCAGGGGTGGGGAGGAAAGTCTAAGAAAGGGGTGTGGAGAAGGGGAGGGTGTGAGTGATGTAAATCAAATTGCTTCTCAGTTTACCCGATTACTGGCTTTGCCTTCTCAGGTCTTGTAAATATTACTACTCATCTATCTACCTGCCCCAAAACAAATTTTATGTTGTTTTTGTCTCATCTCTCAATTTCTTTGTCTAAGATTTATACCTTAGATTGCCCACTGTCATTTTAGTGGAGATGAACTAAATACCTGTGTTCAACCCCACTATCTGTAACTGAAATACTGAGTCCTGTTTTTGTTGTTGATGATGTTTGTTTTAACAAAACATTATATTTTCTGTTATTATAAACTATGTAAACACATCTCTGAGAGGCAATATAATGTAATGGTCAGGAGTGCAAGCCTGGAACCAGATTACCAGGTTCATATTTTAGTTCCATCGCACTGTGTAACCTTGGGCAAGTTACTTAATCACTTTATACCTTGGGGTTTTCATTTCTGAAATGGAAATACTAACAGTAAATATCTCATTAAGTTGTTTGGAGAACTAAATAGAAGGTTAAGAGAGTGTCTCGTGTATAGTAAGTGCTAAACAAATATTAACTAAGTGGCTGCATGTATTTCATGTGATAAGTTTTATTACTGGACATTTAGATTGTTTCCAATTTTTCTTGATTTTACTAATAAGTATTTAGTTCTAAACATGCTAACATGAATGATTTTCTACTTTTAAGGACTTTTCTTTTGAATAGATTCTTAGAAGTGGAGTCAGTGTACATCTATATAGTTTGATTTATTAGACATTCTAAACTGTTTTTCAAAAGATTTGTTTTCACTTACATTTCTACTAGAACTGTTTGAATGCCTGTGTCACCATTTCTTTGCTGGTACTAAATATATTTTTTAAGACCTTTGCTAATAGGTAAAAATGTGGCATTTTAATACATATTTTTTAGATTCCTAGTGCGGCACTCAATTGTAATCTAAAGGAAAAAAAGTAGTTAGTTTTTTCTTGTATTTTAGTTCATTTAGAGATGGAAAGTTATGGAAAGCTATTTTTTATTGACTTGCATACATTCTTCCTTTTTCCAGATAACAGTACCTGACATTTCCCTAAATAGTCCTCACTTTCTCAGGCATGCAATGGTTGTGAGATTAACCTGGATTGACTTCACCTCTAGCTCCAAAGGTTGAGTTGTTGAACTGTGCTTCCATTAATCTTGAGCTTAGTAATTGGTTCAGGGGTAGAAAGGTAATCCAAGCAGCAGCAAATAGGTAACGTTAGGATTTTACTGGGACATAGACTCTCTTTTTCTTGCCGTTAGGAGTAAGGCTGTATGTAGTCTTCATAGCTGCTAGCAGCCATTTTGGCATTACAAAGTGATAGTCTATTGAGAATGTAGCCAATATCAAAGAAACATAGGCAAAAATTAAAAGAACAATAATTCAGGTGCTGGTCACATTGGTCGCATGAAGCCATACCTAATTCTAGACTTTTAAATCAGACAAGCCAATAAATTTTCTTTCTTTTTAAACCCAGTTTGAATTGTTTTTTGCATTCGCAACTGTAAGTATCCTACTCTCTGAGTTAGTAGAAATGGTTGGAAGAGTGCTTCCTATCTTTTTTGCTTCACATCATGGTCCATTTGGAAGATGATAACACAGTTTTAGTATGGTGCAGAGGGGCATGTAGATAAAGGTACTTCTGACTGATTGCAACCAGCCCAGGGTATTTTGGCTTTTCAAGGTTGTGCCTGGCCTTTTGCATGAATAAAAGGAATAATGACTTTCCACCTGTGATTTATTCATGGTATGCTGTCCTAGCACACCATTTGGAAATTGGGCTAGAGCAAAATGCCTGTCGACTTAAGACCGTGGGATTGATTCCCATATGCTTTGCTTATTTTGCTCTTTCTATAACACTCTTAACTCTAATCATAATTTTAAAAGTGTACCAAATGGGGAAACAAATCTTAATCATTTGCCCTGGTTGGTATTGTGGGAATATTTGCAAATTTGTGAGTACTTAGCATTAACTTTCTTTTATTCTTAACACAGAAGATTAGAGTTGTTGCCAAATTTCTCATTTCAGTTTTTGAGGCCTGATTACAGTGCTTAGTTACATCTCGTCATTTAAGTCAACATTTGGTAAATTAAAACAAGGAAACAAAAAAATCTTTTCCTAGATAACATTTAAATCTAAATTTTCTATATGTTTAAGAAGTATTCAGTGACTAAGTTAAGTACCACATTCTCAGGTTAATTTGTATCTGTGGTTCTCACACTTTATGTGGACTTGTTAAAACAGAATTGTTGCGCAGTTCTTGATTCAGTAAAGTTGAGTTAGGCCCCAGAATTTGCATTTCTAACAAATCTTTAGGTGTTGCCAGTTTTGTTGGTCCAGGGACCACACTTTTGAGAACGACTGATTTATTTCATTGCTTTTGTTGTTTGTTTAACACTATTGATTATTAAAGTTAACAGGTATGTAATATGATTTTCTACTGTAAACATAAAGATATACGGCTCCCAAATTTGCAGATATTTAGCTAATGATTTTGAACTTTGAGCATTAAAGATAAGTGTTATATGTAGTAAGAAACAAATACTAAGTCACTAAATAAATGCACTTTAAAGTGTATTTCTGATAAATGAGTAACATTACGACATCGACTCCCCATATAAAATAGGAGCATTCTAATGGGAAAAATTTAGCCTTTTTTTAGTAATAAAAATTACAAATAAAAATATAGTAAGCCTCTTAAAGAAATCACTATCTTAAATCTCTTTGGGGATATGTTGGGATATAAAAGTAATATATAAGCTCTGTTTAAAGAAATACAGCTTTCTGATAAAATAGTAATAATACTTGAAACACTGTCATTAGATGTATTATTTTTTAAAATTACAGTTGACATTCAGTATTATATTACTTTTAGGTATACAGCGCAGTGGTTAGACATTTACATAATTTAGGAAGCAATCCCCTTGATTAGTACCCACCTGGCACTATACATAGTTATTACAATACTATTGACTGTATTCTCTGTGCTGTACTTTACATCCTCATGACTACTTTGTAACTACTGATTTGTTTCTTAATACCTTCACTATTTTCATCCAGCCCCCTTTACCCCTCTCCCATCTGGCAACTATCACTTTGTTCTCTGTATCTATGAGTCTGTTTCTATTTTGTTTATTCACTTATTTTGTTCCTTAGATTCCACATATAAGTGAAATCATATGGTATTTGTCTTTTTCTAATTTCACTTAGCAAAATATCCTCTAGGTTCATTCATGATGTCACAAGTGGTAAGATTTTATTCTTTTTTATGGCTGAGTAATATTTCATTGTATATGTATCTTCTTTATCCAGTTGTCTATTGGTGGGCACTTAGGTTGCGTCTACATCTTGGCTATTGTAAATAATGCTGCAGTGAACATAACGGTGCATATGTCTTTTCAAATTACTGTTTTGGGTTTCTTCAGATAAATACCCAGAAATAGAATTCCTGGGTCATAAGGTAGTTCTGTTTTTAATTTTTTGAGGAACTTTCAAACTGCTTTTCTTAGTGGCTGTACCAATTTGAAATCCCACCAACAGTGCACGAGGGTTCTCTTTTCTCCATATCCTCACCAACACTTGTTTGTTGATTTATTGCTGATAACTATTCTGACAGGTGTAAATGTAGTATTTTTAAAAGTCTCAATAGTATAGAAAATGAAATCAGACATAGTTGTAGATTTTTCCTAGTCACAGTTATTTATTAATTTAACTGATCGTGGTTGTTAATCCATTTAAAAATATGTTTCAAGCTTCAACAGTGCCGATCTTTTAAAAAATGAGCCTTTTTTTGGTGTGGGGGGTGTTCATTGGAGATTTAAATAAAATATGTCATAACATTGAAAGAAATTAAGTTTAAAATATTTGGGAGAGAAGAAAAAGTACAAATTTTGATTTGTTAAATCTGAAGTGAAAAAATGCAAGTAAGTACTTATGAGATGACTGAAGACACATTGTTCACACTGTAGTCACTAGATTAAACTTTGGAGCTGAAAGTAAATTTAGAGATACAGTTAGAAAGTAGATCCAGAAAGGTCAAGCAGTTTGTCTGTAATCATATGACTACCTATAAGCAGATGTGTTAATATCGACCGATTCCCAATCTGTTGCTCTGTGAATGATTATTTATGTGTCTCTAGTGGGGTCACTCACTAAATACCTTCAAGGATTAGGGAAGTGAAGTAAATTTATTTAATATTCAACAGATATTTATTTAATCACTGATATTACTTTAGTATATCAGGCCCTGTCCCAGGTGCTGAAGACACATCATGGTCAGGACAGATGAGACTGCTCTCACAAAGGTTATTTTTTAAAAGAGGAGAAATAATAAGGTTAATGGATAATTAACTAAATTTGAGTGATGGTAAGTTCGGTGAAGAAAATAAATCAGAGTGATGTGCTGAACAGTGATAGGGTGGTGGTGCATACTGAAGAGTTGACACTTGACCTTCGTGAGACCTGAAAACATGAAGGAAATTCTGCATAAATGTGGAGATAGAGCATTATATCTGGCACATAATAGGCACTGAATAAATCTTATTTGGGTTCAAAAATATACCAAATTTATTCATACATACTTGCTGTTTGTGACTTCTGGTTAAACATGATGGATTTACTACATATATTGATTTTTCTCATTAAAATGTGAAAAAGGGGAATTAACTCAGATAAGAGAGAATGGGAGATTATTCAACAGTGGTTGTCAGTAAGCAAATAAAGGAGTGGCGATGGACTTAAAAGTTTAGAAATATTCTCAGCACTTGGAAACACCAAATACTCTAAAAGACAGGCATAAGGCTCGGGCATAAAAATGGAGATTTGTTGAAAATCTATGTATATTTGAATATTTGAACCTTCCCAGGTCACTTTCTCTACAGGAGTTGGGAAATTTATGCTCTGAAAAAAAAATTGACCATGGCAGTTCTACTCAGGAGCAGAGCAGACAAAAGAATCCAGGGATGAGGCATGACACTGCAAATGAAAATTGAGTAAGATCTACCCACTAAACTGTGGAACCCTTACCTCCTGTCTGTCATGCTGCCAGATAAATCCTCTACACTCTCCTCTAACCACTCCAAGATAGGAGAATGGAGAGTTTTTCTCTGAAGAAAATGAAAGGCCTGAGAGGAAAGATGTCTATTGATCTTGGGGACATGTTCAGAAAACTGAAACAGGATGTTATGAAAAAAACACAATCATGTAACATGAAAGAACTCTTAGATGTTGAAGACATGGAAAATTTCAACAGAATGGAAGATAAAGGGGAGAAGATCAGAAAGTGGAATGAAAGTACAGTAAGGTGGAAATTAGGAGAGAGAAGAAAATTAGATAACCAATATACATGATCCAATGTCTTACTAAAAGGAGTTCCAGAAAGAAAACAGAAGATGAGGAGGATACTATTAAAGAAATAGTGTAAGCAGACTTTCCCACAGCTGAGACCAAAGTATCAATTAAGTATGAAGTTGGAATGACAATTTGCAGACATTTCTGTATTTAAGAAATTCACCTCCCATTTACCCTTTAATAAGAAGTTATTGGGGGCTACTCTTTATCAAAATGAGGGAAAAACAAAAGATGGCATAGCCAGAAAACAGGTTCCAACACAAGAAAAAGTCAGTGGAAAAACTATAAAACAGTGGTGGTGCATCCAGCTAACCAGGCCAGGTTAGAGCAGCAGAATGGAAGGATGTGGGAAAATAATGACTAAAATCATTTGGTGTGTTTGAAAATTTAGAAAAATTGTATGTGACTGACAGTTTTTGGAGCATTTGGAAGAAGTGGCATGTACAAAGCAAAACAAGAAATGGAAAAAAAACCCTCTTCTGTATGTGCCCCCTTCTCCCATTTTGATCTGTTAAAATCTTAACCACCCTTCAAGGCTCTACTAAAATACCTTTTCCTTCAAGAAGACATTTTGATGTCACTTATTAGAATGGCCCTTTCCTTTTGCTGAGCAACCGTAATATGTAATTATTTTAAAATGTATTTGGAATCATTGTAGGTAATTCCCCAACATTATCTTTACCACAGAAAATTAAACTAAACCAGTTATGACAATGCCATTACTCTCACCACTGATTGATTTATAAATAGGCAAGCAGCTCAATCGTGGCCAAAGAGATCTGAAAGGAAATATATTCTGATGGGAGGCTTCTGAGAAAGTTTTCCTTGCTCCTAAGAGTCACAGGAGGAAATGAGCTCTTGCTTGTGTTGGATATTGTTTTGTCTTAACCTGGAATTGTGAAGCCATCTTTGACCACAAGCGGAATCAGCTTCAGGGAGTGAGGATGGCAGATTAGTGATAAGAATCTTGATCCTTGACATCATTGTTCAGGCACCAGTTATATCATACCAGGAGTCTGTCCAACCTCTGCACTTCCATAATGTAAAATAATAAATGCCCTTCTTGTTTAAGCTAGTTTCAGTCAGATTTTATATGATCTGCTGCCAAAAGAATTCTAATTCCATATACTTCTGTATGCATATCTATTATACCTGCTTATATCTATATATGTTTACCAGTAGTTATTAGGTATTCAAGACAACTCTTACATTAGATAACCTCAAAGGGCAAGATCATGACCTATTTGAAATTTTTTTTTTTGCTTTGTTTGGCTAACTTTTTATTTTAACCAAAATAATATTTGCGTTTTGGTTAAAAGATAATCAGGGCTGATAAGCACACATTGAAAAACAGCAATCACCTGGCCTACCTATATTTCCCCATTCCCACATCCCAGAGTCAGCTATGTTCAATTACTTTGGCTATTTCTTCTGATATTTACCTTTATATATCTAAATACAGTTAACATTTGAACAATGCAAGGGTTAGGGTGCTGACCCCTATGCAGTCAAAAATTTGCATGTAACTTTTGACTCCCCCAAAACTTAACTACAGTTATTCTTTGGTATCTGCAGGGGATTCGTTCCAGGACCCCCTAAAGATACCAAAATTTGCTTACGTTCAAGTCCCCTATATAAAATAATATAGATCATGTATGCAGTTGGCCCTCCTCATCCAAGATCTCCCAACTGAGGGTTGAAAATAGTATGGGTATTTACTGAAAAAAATGAGTATAAGTAGACCTGCGCAGTTCAAACTCGTGTTTTTCAAGGGTCAACTGTCACGTAATTCTTTTTCTTGATGTATACATTTTTACTGTATTTTTATATCCTGTTATAGTAATTTAGTTCACTTACATCACTCACAATCACCACCATGTTCCCTCCTTCCTCAATCTTTCCAGTATACTTGTAGCACAAGTTTTGGTTGACTCAATGGTCAGTTTACATCAGTGGTTCTCAAAAGTGTTAGAAGATCCTTTCCGGGGGTCTGCGAGGTTAAAAATACTTTCGTAGTAATATAATGATGTTATTTGCCTTCTTCATTTTCATTTCTCACTAGAGTACAGAGTTTTCCATAAAGTACACGATATGATATTGCATCACACTGAATGCAGAAGCAGGTGTGAGAATCCAGTTTTCTCCTTTTAAGCCAGATATAAAGGAAATTTACAAATAGAAAACTGCGATTTTTATTGCTAAATTTTTTTTGTTTGGGAAAATATTTTCATAAAAATGTTATTTAATGTTAAGATTTCATGGATTTGTTATTTTTTGAATTAATAAGTATTTTTACATTTTTTCCGTTTTAATTTTATAAGCTCTGGTTTGTACCAATGTCAGATATGCAGTTTTTATATTGTACTATTTTTGTACAAGATGTTAAGATTGGGAGAGGCTAAGTGAATGGTGGGTAGGAATCCTACTCACCATTTACAACTACTTGTGAATGGATAATTATTAAAATGAAAATTTGAAAAGCAGCTTAACTCATACATTTTCTGAGTTGAGAAAGGTATTTAAATGCCTTGATTTTTAATAAAAGGCAGTTACCCCAGTCTTCCTCTTCTAACTTTGTTGGGTTTAAAGATTGCATTGCTATTAGTATTCACATCATCCTTATAAAGTACTTTATGTCAAGGCAAAGTTTAGGAAGCACAATGTTTATATCAGCCTTGGTATGAAACAATTATTAGTGCAGGGCCAAGACTTGCCTGAAATATTAGGAACCCAGCCTTTAGGAGACAGGTATTAGGGGTAGAAAATTTAGTTCTTGAGGGTACTAAGGTAACAGAAAAAGCCTCAGCCACAGAGAAACAGCATAGGTCACTATTGCTAAGTGTTTTGTATTATCAAAATCAGAATAGGAACAATGACAAAATTGTTACTCAGTCTTAAACCTAGAATATTATGGGATACAGGTTATATTTTTATGGCAACCATGCTTTTATTTGAAAAATGATAAATGATTTTTTTTTACAGTTAAAACCTTTTTATGTTACAGGCAATAAATGTTAATATGGAGAACGATTTTAGGACTGAGTCATCATCATCCACCTTTGCTCTTCAAAGTTCTTCAGAGACATTGTTTTCTATTCAGCTGTTAGATTTCAAAACAAGTTTACTAGAAGCATTAGAAGAATTACGTATGAGAAGGGTAAGTGCCTTTTTCAGATACTTTTTTAATCAGAGAACTTCATTTGTCCAGTTTTTTGGTTTAAGAAAAAAAAGGCCTTGCAAAATAAACTTTATTTAGAAAGAAGAAATACAGTCCAAATAATGAAGCAAAAGAGAAAAGGTTAGATTTAGTTGACATCAGAGAATGAGAAAGAATTTATAAGCTAAAGCAAAAACACAAGAGACAATTTCAGATTGTTAAATACTTGATAAATCAGCTAACATTTATTGTAAATAAATATGAGAGAAAAGAGACTTGAAACATTTTTATTATATGAACCTTGTTTTAGGACTTAAAAATATTGAAATTTATCATAATAAGAAAATTTAATTACTGCAGTGTTCCTGTATAAAGCTACTTATTATCAAAATAAGTCTTTAATAAGAAATCCTGCTAAAAAAAGGATCTCTTGGATAAGCATTAAAAAGAACTATTTTTATAAAATTAGCTTAAAATGGTATTTTTTTCTAAGTAAAGCAACTTTAGGTAGCTATTTAAGACTTTATATTCTGTTTTATTATGTTTCAAACATATTTTGGTCTGCTTTATTTTCAGTTTGAAAAATACGCTTCCTTTAAAAATCATTTTAAAAATTTCAGAGTAGCAACAGCAAAAGTGTTTTTAGTAACCAAATGCAATATATACTACTTTTAGCAACATTCCTCACTGAAAGGAGAACTTTATTCTAAAAAAGGGGCAAGTTTTTCTTTTATTGAAAAAAAAAATAGTTACTGATTTTCACACCATAATGGCAACACTTTATCATTCTTGTTGGATTTTAATTTTTCCCCATATTTTATTAAGAAAAATTCCAAAAATACATAATAGTTAAAAAGAATTTCAGAATGAACTCTCACATACCCACTAAGGTAGGGAGAGTAATGGCATCCCAATGATGTTTACATCCTGATCCTCAGAACCTGTGAATAGGTTATCTTACATCAAAAAGGGGATTTGCAGATGTGATAAAGTTACAAGTTTTGAAATGGAGGGATTATGCTGGATTGATTATTCAGGTGGGCTCAGTGTATTCACAGCAGTTCTTATAAGAGGAAGGAAGGATTATCAGAATTAGAGAAAAAGATATGATGACAAAATTAGGGGGCATGGTCAGAGAGAGAGTTGAATACATTATGCTGCTGGCTCTGATCATGGAGGAAAGAAGCCAGAGTCAAAAAATGCAAGAAGCTGGAAGAGGTAAGGAATTCTCCCTTAGAGACTTTAGAAGGTATGTGGCCCAGCCAACGCCTTGATCTTAGCCCAGTAAAGAACATTTCAGATTTTTGACCTCCAGAACTTGAGTTGTGTAAAGGCAATAAATTTGTTGTAATTCGTTATAGCAACATTGGAACTCCAATACACCCACCATCCAGATTCTGTGCTTCATCTCATATCTATCCTTGGTCTTTTTTTTTTTTGATGAATTTCCATGTAAGATTGAAATTAGCATACTTCAGTATGCATATCATTAACTAGAGTTCAATATTTCTTTGTGTATTTTTTAATGTAAAATACAATGAGATGGTATAGTTCTGAAATGCACTATTTCATGAGCTTTAACGAATGCATACAGCTGTGTAATCCAAACCCTTGTCAAGATAGAGAACGTTACTCTTATCCCCAGAAAAATTTCCTCATGCTTCTTCTCACTTATTCTTCATCCTTATCCATCCAGAGGCAATTTTTTTCACCATGTATTAGTTTATCTCTGTTCCAGAAATGCATATAAATGGAATCATAGTATTTTTCTTTTGCGTGTTTTCCTTTACTTAACATAGTATTTTTGAGATTCATTTATGTTGTATATATCAGTAGTTTGTTCCTTTTTTCTGTAGTTGAGTAGTATTCTATTGTATAAATGTAACAGTTTGTTCTTTTCATTAACCTATTGATAGACACCTAAGTGATTTCTAGTTGGTTATTATGAATAAACCTACTGTGAACATTTTTTACAAAATGCTGTGCAGGCATGTATGACACAGCTAAGTAAGAACAGATCTTATTTGAGAACTATTTATGAGATATCAATTGCCTCACTTGCGCTCCCTGATCTCCTGAATCTTCAATGAAATTTTTAATATCTCTCCTTAGTAATTTTGAAGAGATATTTTTATTTAGCATTTAAAAAAGAAAGCAAAAAAGATTAAGATCCAATCAAAATGAATGATTATATTTAATTTATAGAGCTAAAAAACATAGGGCTAAAATACTGAAACACAATTATTGATAAACCTGGATGGGATTGATTCTTAGGTCCTGATATTGTTCAGGAGGTAAAGATATTGACCAACTAAAGACTTTGTTTAGTTACATGGGCATATTAAAATTTCCAGGGTAGTCAGTAAATGAATAGAAAAAGGGGTTGCATCTTCCCAAATAGTAGAGAGAAAAATATGCAATTATAATAAATTATCTTGGATTTGATGTTGCAAATAGCCTTAAAAAAATAGTAATTTTAGGTCTTAGCTGTCTTCTAAGATTTATCCTGGTAAAAAATGTTGAAGCCATCTTCTGTGTGTTCCAGAGACTGGCCAGAATAGTCTGTATTTCCTTAATTAGTTTTGATACAGAAAGGTTTGTTAATGCTAAACTTAAAGCTTTCTTTCTTAAATTTTTTTTTTTTTTTGCTAGAAAATGTCTTTATTTTGCCATGGATTATAGATTGACATTTATGTTAAGTCAGTATTTGAAAGATATTTTATTGAATTCTTTTGTTGCTATTGAGAAGTTTGTTATTAATCTAATTATTCTTCTGCATATAATCTATTATTTCTATTTGTTCTTAAGATCTTCTCTTTATTTTAATGGTCTCCGGTCTTAATGAGTCAAGGTATGAATTTATTTTTGTTTCTTGGGACTCATTTTGGTTCCTGAATCTTAGGAAAATTTTCAGCTGTAATCTTTTTGAGCATTGCCTCACTTTTATTTCCTCTGTTATCTTCTTCTGGATTAGGTAGCATGTGGGATCATATCATTCTTTTATGACTTTTAACTCTCTTTTATATTTTCCATCTATTAGCCTCTCTTTATTGCATTCTGTATAATTCATTTGTTGTTTTCTAATTGTCTCTTCAGATGTTTTTACCTGCTATCTAAGCTTGCATAGTTTTTAATTTCTATGATTACATTTTTCATTTCTAGAAGTTTCTTCAAAGGATCTGCTATGGTCTGAATGTTTCTGTGCCCCCCAAATACATATGTTGAAACCTAATGTCCAGTATGATGGTATTAGGAAATAGGGCTTTTGGAGGTAATTAAATCATGAGGGATTAGTGCCTTTATGAAAGAGGCCCAGTTGAGCTCTTTAACCCTTTCTGCCATTGGACATTATCTTCTGGGAAGCAGTTCTCACCAGACACAGAGCCTGACCACATAAACATCCTAATCTCAGACTTTCAGAACTGTGAGAAATAAATTTCTGCTGCTTATAAGTTACCCAGCCTTAACTTAGAAGCCCAACAGACTAAGACAAGATCCAAAACTTAATGCAATGCCAGTAAAAACCCCGTGGGATGTTTTTTAAAATTTGGCAGAATGATTCTAAAGTTATATCTATAAGAAAAATGTATGAATATATACATATATCAAATCATGTTGTACACCTTAAACTAATGTTACATGTCAATTATATCTTAGTAAAGCTGGAAAAAGAAAAAAATATGTGAGCATATAGACAAGAAAATTTTCAAAAGTTAGTGAATTGTTGCTTGCTCTATCACATATTAAAAGATGCTCTAATGCTTTAATAATTAAAAATCTGATATTGTTGCAGGAATAAATACATCAGTAAAAAATATTCCAGTGGAGGAAAGAAAAGAAGTCAATAAATGGCATTTGGGCAATTCATATATCATACACCAAAATAAAATTTAGGAGAAAAAACTAAATGCAAAGAAAAAGATATACAAATACTAGTAAGTATTAGAGATAATTTTAAAGTTTTGGGAATAGAGGCTATCTTTCCTAAAGGAAAAGATGGCTAGATATGATGATATACAAATTATTAGTTTCTATGGAATTAAAACCACCAAAAATAAAGTTAAAAAATGTTAGAGACAACTTAATAGAAAAATGAAAAGAAAGAATAATCATAAAATATGTAAAAATATTGCTTAACTCTACTACTACTAAAATAAATGCAAAGTACTGGAAATAATTAAAAACGATGAATAACTCCCAGTGTTGGCAGTATTTTTCAGAAATGAATACTATTCTTTCTTTGTTGATATAAATTATTAGTACAGAAGATAAATAAAAATTGAGTTTTGTCTGTCCAAATTGAAACTGTAGAATTTCCTGATCATTAAATACGAACAGTTTACATTTTTGTCTAGGATAACTTCTAGCCATGAAATTCAGAATAGAGTACTTAACGATAAAAGGCTACATGGGGAGAAAGACTGGAATGAGAGAACATCATGGTAATTCCAGCCCCAGCCAAAGCACCAAATGAATGCATCTGCATGAATAACCTGATCTATAGTATGTGAAGCAGAACAGATGCCCAGCTGAGCCCAAAGTACAGAATTGTGAGTCCTAATAAATTATTTTAAATTAGTAAGTTTTGGAATGGTCTGCTATGCAGAATTAGGTGACTGAATCAGATATGTGGAATGTTATGTAGCTCTTGAAAAGAATAAGGTAGGCACATATATACTAACATGGGAGAGATGTACATGGTGCATGGTAGTGTGGGACCATAAAAATGACTCTGCAAGTTGAAAACATGCAAAGCAATCTTAATAATGAATGGTAGAAGTTACGATTGTTCTTTGACTTAAAAATATTTGAGAAAACATCACATTTTCCCTTATGTTATAAATGTAAAGGAGAATGAAAAAATATTAATTTAGTACACTGTAATTTAAAACATTAGGTGCATTGAGATTAAAGTGTGTTATTTCCTTATAAAAATTAATCAAAATAGTTTGACAGTGCTTGCTTTATTTTTGGTGCGTAACTTGCAATATGGAGTAACATCATTTCTCTGCCTTTGCAAATTACATTACTTTTGTTCAAGTCTGTATCAGCTTCCTACATTTTATCCTTTGCATTTTCAGTGTTATCAGATATCTTTGAGAGCTCCTTTAATGTGATATTTTTGCTGGCATCACTTCCACTGGGACATATTCATCCTTTTTCTCACAATCATTTTCCTCATTTATGTTGATACGTTTACCTTCTCTGTTTTTCTCTGGCAACATTTCTGGGGTTTCTCAAATGGCGGCATTGTTAACATTCCTGTGGTCAGCATTTTCTTCTGTACTTTCATTAATTTCACTTTCTGTGTTATCCTCCTCCCCTCCTTTGTTTATTTATCTTCACTTTCATCTTTTTTGTCCAATTCCTTCTTTTGGTTATATGTTTTTGTAATATGTTATATAAATTTATCACTGGGAGACAAGAAGGGAACACACCTTACACACTTTACTATCTTTGCATTGACCGAATAACAGATACACAGTGACCAATCATTGAGAGACTGTGAAAGAAGTGACTTGATTGATCACTGCTCATGATGATGTACATGTTATTTCTGTATTGATTTGTGGATCGAAAGATTAGCAGTCAAGTTTCTGCAATTACTTTCAATAATGTACCTTGGTAATTGAAATTTGAACCATGCTGTGGAAGTGGTGGTGTTTTAACCAAATCAAGGTAACTGAAAGTTGTGTGTTTTGTACCATGAGGACTGCCTATATATTGTTAACGAAAAAAATACAAGTTGTTAAAAAAATCAAAATAAACAATAGCCACAGAAAACAGTTCTGGAGGGATATATATATATCAAATCATGAGCCATGGTTACGTAGGAAGAGTTCTTTGTAGTGTTCTTGGCATCTTTTCTGTAGGTTTATATTTGACATTTTATAATAAAAATTAATAAAGTATTAGGCTGCCGAGAAATACTGTATGATAAATACCAATATAAAAACCAGTCAATAAAAATAAAACTGATTTGGAAAAGGACATTTTAAATAGAAAAGGACATTTAATATAATGATCAATACATCGAAGAAATTAAATAGAAAACTGAGAAAATAGAAGAAGAAATGCAGAATTTTACCAGAGTTGAAATTATAAAAAAAGAATCAAATGGAAATTATGGAAGTGAAATATACAGTATCCAAAATTAAGAACTTAATAGAGTTAATAGCTGCACAGACACAACAGAAGACAGGATTAGAGAACTGGATGACAGAAAATATCCAAACAATGAAACACCACATACAGATTCAGGAAGCTCTGTGAATCTCAAGTAGGATGACTACAAAGAAAACCACACCCAGATACATCGTAGAAGGACTACTGAAAAACCAAATGGAAAATCTTAAAAGTAGCCTGAGTTGGAAAATATCCATTATTTTCAAAGGATTAATAATATGATTGATAGTGGACTTCGCAGTAATAATTATTCAGCACAGAAGACAATGGAATGACACTTTGAAGTGCTAAAAGAATAACTTAGAATAACCTAAGAATAACCTAGAATCTATTTCCTCAAAATATCCTCAAAAATGAAGGTACGAATCTTAAATGATTTTTTTTTTCAAGTGTAAGAAGCCAGTTCCAAGAGTCTATGTATTATACAATGCAATTTTATGACATCCTAGAAGAGACAAAACTATAGGGATGGAAAACAAGTCAGTGATTGCTAGGTGTTCAAGGATGGGATTGACTATAAATGGAATGCATAAGAGAATTTTTGGGAGTGATGAACCATTCTGTATGTTATAGTGGTGGTAGAAACAGTACTCCATGCTTCTCTGCAAACTTTATAAAGTTCAATCAGGATGTGGGAAGAATTCCAGGATGGAATGCAGACTGTGAAAATATATGTATCTGTTTTACCAATGGATGACATCACCTCAGTGAAAGGAATGGGAAGGAAAAGAGGTTGACTTAAGTAACTTTGGAAAACAGTTTTTGATACTGTAAGGTTGAAGAGGAAAAGGTACACAAACTATTTCTGATCGGTAAATTTTCTCACGGAGTAAGACAAACTATTTTACAGGTATGGTAGGGTTAAACAAATAACCAAATTGTAGACAATGACAGCTAGGTAAAAATTGTTTTTCTCTGTTGAAGAAGATATCAGATTAGAGGGGAAGGCTAGAATGAGCTATGTGGAGCTGGATTAGAACTGCAGATATTAGCATGAACTCATGATATAATTACAACAAGAAAGATACAGAAATATAGACATGTGTATATACATGGATTAGTATACGTACATATATTTTCTAGCTCCGCTGAAAGGGCCTAGAAGTAGTGACACTCCAATAGCAGCAATCATGTATAGTGCCCAGATCTTGGTTCTAAGTATCATTATCTAAATATCCTCAGAGAAATGGCTTGTTCTAAGACGTCTTGTAGTGCTGGAAAAGAAGGAAGTGCTTAAAACAACATTTCGAAAGGATATAGATGCCAACCTGAAATAGCTCCCCATAACAATACTGGAACAATTCAAGTAACAAAATAATGATGTTATCAGATAATAACCCAGAAAATAAATATCTGTTATTCCCTACTGATATAAATAAATGAATAAATAAGTAAATGGGAGAGATGGAACAAATCTTCTTTACAGAAGATTCAAATTAATAAATGGAGGAAGAAGGGACATAAAGAAATCACCCTTGGAATATCACAGTAATAATTGCTGTGGGCAAGATCTACTGAATGCTAAAATTAGAGGATGAAACTGAGAAACAGTTGTTGCATTGTCACACAGTATCTTACCCAGATTTCGTAAGTTATGGTGGTGGTTTTATACATGTTCACAAATTGTTTAATACCCTCCCTTCTACAAAGTCGAGCTTAATTTTGCTTGCCTTAATTGTGGACTAAGTTCTAATGACTAGAAGATACAAAGGAAAAAAGTCGTGTATTGTGGAGAAACCTGGCAGATACCACTTTAAGTGATTAAGGTTAACATCACCAGAAAAAATTCATGTGTTTTCAGTAATTCATGTGAATAGCAATTACTCATGATGTGGTGAGAAGGGAACTATACCTCTTTGGTATTCTTCCCCCAAATCTAGTCTAATCATGAGACAATATCAGACAAACCACTTTATTACTCCACTAAACTATATTTCACTAGCTGTGTTGTAATTAACAATGAGGGGCGGAGAGATTACCCACTTTTTTCCTTGTGGATCTAAATTGGTAATGATAATATTTGAAAAAAAATACAACGTTTTAAATTAATAATGATCTACAGATAAACAGTCCGAATCAACAAAAGTTTATATTAAATCCATAATGGGTGCTTTTTAGAAGTTAGACACCATTTCTGGTAAATTCCTTTATCAGATGTATCTACAGAATAACCGATGAGTAGGAATGCACAATAGCAGAGAGGCCACAAATTCATCTTCCTTCAGCATTCAGGTTGTGGCATGTAATGTGAATAGGGTAGGAGTTGTATTGAACTAGAGAGCCCAGGTGTTCAGTTCAACCTATCTGCCATTCAACTCCAGAAAATTGTTGCCATGTAGGAAAATGGGCCTTGAACTATCAGCTCTTCCAATTTTTGAAGAGAAACTAGAAATTTAGACTTTAATGTGAAACCTGTTAAATTCTAAACATTGGAAGTGGGTTGAAAGTTTTTAAACAAAATATATTTCTAAGCCAGATCATCTTATACATTGGGAATGAAAGACTTCTACCACAGAACTTTCAAACTTATAAAATATGCATTCATTTGATAATCTTTGGGAAACTACTATTCAGTCTTGCCCTAAGAGAGTCTAAAATTTAATAGTTACAACATAACATACAAATGAATTACTATACTCTCACACAGTATATATTATGTATCATAATAGAATATGAAGAAATATAATGGGAGTTCAGACAAAGGACACTTTAAATTTATTAAATATCTAAACAGAAGTAAATCCTGGAATTTTAAATTAGTAATAAATAGAAGCCTATGGAAATTGAGTATTATAAAATATCAATGATTTGCTAAGGAAGTTGTAAAGGAAAATAGGTAATTAATAGTATAACATTGTAAGTAAAGCGGTGTTTCAGTGCCCCATAAAATTAGCTATGCTATGAGTAGGCTCATACCCCTTTTTAATTATAATGATTTGTAGAATATATATCTTTATATTACATAGAAAACTGATAAAATGGCTGTTATCCACATTGCTGAAAGGTAACATTATAATATGCTTCTATGATAAGATTTTAATTTAACTTTACGCTTTCTATTAAAAATTATTTATTTGGGGGGAGAAGTTTTCATTTTTATCTTCCATTTATTCTTCAAGTGGATTTCAAAAGTTATTAATAAAAATTCTTATTGAATTGTCAGTGAAAAATAGTATATTAAATTTGTAAGAAAATCCCATCTGTAACTTCAATAAAGTATCCAAGAATATAGAACCTTAAAAATGTTTATTTTTTATTAGCTGCCTTAGGACTACAAGGATTTAAGTGTTTTTACAAAAAACAATAAAAGAGTAATTTGATGGTTTATTTACTCTTTATAACCTTTAGAAAGTGTCATGGTTTTTTTAAAGTGCTTGCTTCAGGCTGTAGTTTTACAAGATGGGCTGTGTATTGGTCAGGCCTCTTCAATTCTTGACCCTGAAAAGATTTAGGGACATAGTATGTACAGCAGGCACATGATCAAGTAGCCAAAACTGTAACTGGGTACTTATAGTCTCCTTTTCAAACTCATAATCCACCTCTTACAAAATTGCCCAGTTTATTTTCTCATGTTGTCTAATAAAGTACTAATCACTCTTTCAGATAGTTTCTTGGTTTGATTAGCTACAAAATATTCTAGATAAATATGTAATGTATATGGTATAGCCTAAAAGTTCATATTTTTAAATATCTCTTTCTTGATTAGTATTTAAACTGTTTTTATATCACTCAACTTAATCTATTACAATGATCTCTGAAATAAAAAAATTAATATTAGAACATTCATAGTAATTCTTAAAATTCTATTTTTTTCATTTAACACATATTTCTTGTTCTTTTAAGTGTTCTACCAAATAATCAGAATATACTTGTATATTTAAAATAGGTAATATGATTTTGAGTGGTTTTCTAACTTTTGTGGGATATGAAGACTAAATTCTGGAGTTTTTGAAGAAAAGGAGTATATCATAACAATCTATACTATCCTATAGATCCAATCTTTTAAAGGTAATATAGTGATGTGTTTAAGAGATTATGGAGACAGATCATCTAGGTTCAAATACTAGCTCTGCTGTTTACCTAGTATGTGACTTCAGGCTAGTTGCTTATCCTTTTGCTATGCCAGTTTCCTCATCTATAAAATGTTGGCAATAAGAGTACTTACCTCATAAAAATTATACCTAAGATGAATCAGTACATTAAAAATGCTTAGAACAATACTTAAATCATAGTATGATCTCAGAACCCACTATAGCCACTAAAAGAGAAGTGTATAACCAGGTGCACATAAAGCAGTATCTTGTACATTTTCAATTCAACTGCTTTGGGAAAACATGCATGTTATATTTACCTCCCCTCCAAATGTGTATACAGTTATTTCCTTTTTCAATATGTTTGACTATAGAGATATGTATTACTGTTTGTATCCATTCCTTCCCTTATTCCATGTTGGAAGAACTCAGATTGTGTCTTAGGGTCTACCTCTCACCAATGTGAGTCAGGTAAATCCTGACTGGTCTTAACCACTCACAAAGGTCCTGTGCACTCCCCTTTCCAATGACTGATTTAGGAGTGGGCATGTAACCTAGTTATGGCCAATGAAATATTAGAAGATGTGTGTTGGGAAGCTTCTGGGAAAAGTTTTATCATTTTATTAAGAGATTATACTTTTTCCACTGCAGGATAATGTCATTTTTTTGTCCTTAATGCTTGCAATGAAAGTAACCAAGAGTTGAAGAGCCTAAGGAAAATAAATCACTTGGATAATGGCAAAATATAAAGATGGGCAGAATCATAGTTCTTGATGATATTGTTCAGTAATTGTCATGTGAGATAAGTCTCATATGCCATTGTGAGTTGGGGTTTGTTGTTGCTACTTACTACTGAAAGCATTTTAAATGAGACAGCTTTCATTAAAGCCTGCTTTTGAATACCATAGCATAAGTTAGTGTGTGTGTGTGTGTGTGTGTGTAATAAACAATGTGTAAGAGTCCTAAAAAAAAGTTTAATGACAAAAACATGTTATCTGTTAGCATCCACTCTTTGATTTCTTCTATTTTGTTATGAAAATTATGAAACATACAGCAGAACTGAAGGAATTTAACAGTGAACACTCATGCACTATTAACATTTTACTATACTTGGTTTATCACATAGTTGTCTATCTATTTCTCCTTTAATTTCATTTTTGATGATATCAGAGTAAATTGCAGGCATCAGTGCACTTCCTCCTAAATACTTTGGAATGTATGTCATTAAGCAGTTCAAATTTGTTAACAGCTTTTTTTCTTTACAGTAAAATTTGCATACAATGAAAGACACAAATCATAAAATACATTTTATGAATTTTTACAGATGCATATACCTGCATAATGCAAACCCTTATCAAGATATAAAATGTTTCCATCAACCCAGAAAGTTCCCTCATGCCCCTTCCCAGGCAAATTCTATACCTACTCCCTCCCCACGAAGCATTTTTTTCCATATTCAATTAATTTTGCTTTTCCTAACATTTCATATAAATGGAATCATACAGTATATGCTCTTTTAGGTAAGGCTTCTTTCACTCTGCATAATGTTTTAAATTCATCCATGTTTCAGCATATCAGTCTTGTACATGTTTAAGTGTATGCCTAATTATTTCATTTTGGCTTCTGCATTTTTGTTGTTAGTGTATATAAATGTGATTGATTTGGGGAGTGTTCATCTTGTATCCCATGGCCCTGTTGAGCTGCTTTATTAGTTCTGGGAAATTTTTTATAGATTCTTTGGGATTTTTTATATATACAATTGTGTCATATACAAATAGAGACAGTTTACTTCTTTCTGAACTCTGATCTGTTTCCTTTCTTTTGCCCACCCCACTTCCCTGCTGTCCTTTCCCTTTCCTCCCTCCCCTGTACCCTGATGTCTCTCCCCCCTCACTGTCTCTTTTCCTCTCACTGTCTCCTCCCCACTCCCAATCTTCCTCTCTCTGTCTATCCATTCATCCATCCATGCCTTATTGCAGTAGCTGGAACTTCCAGTAAGGAGTATGTTGAATAAGGACAGTGAGAGTAGATAGCCCTGCCTTGTTCCTGATCTTAGAGGGAAAGCATTCGTTCTTTCATCATTAAATATGTTAAACGTAGTGTTTTTATAAATGCTCTTTATTAAATTGAATTAATTCCCTCTATTCCTAACTGGCTGAGAATTTTTTTTTTTTTCATGAGTGAGTCTTAGATTTTTGTCAAATGCCCTTTCTGTGTCAATTGATACAGTCATATGATTTTTCTTCTTTTACATGTTGATATGGTGAATTTAACCAACTGTTGAACCAGCCTTGCATATCTGGAATAAACTCTACTTGATTGTGGTGTATCATTTTGTATACATTGTTGGATTCCATTTGCTATTATGGTATTAAGGATTTTTCCATCAGAACTTGTCAGAGATATTGGTCTTTGTTTTCTTTTTTTGTAGTCTTTGTCTGGTTTTGGTGTCATAGTAAACAGGTCTCAAAAAATGAGTTGGGATATGCTCCTTCCCCTTATATTTTTCTGGAAAAGGCTGTGTAAAAGTAGTGTTAATTCATCTTTGAATGTTTGGTAGAATTCTCCAGTGAAACCCTGTGGGCCTGGATATTTTTGAGAGGAGATTTTAAGTTAATGCTTATAGGACCATATTATCTATAACACCTTGGTTGAGGTTTGGTAGTTCATAGTTTTTGAAGAATTGGTCTATTTCTGTAAGCTGTCAAATTTGTGAGCATAAACTTGTTTGTAGCATTCTCTTATTAACTTTTTAGTGGCTGCAGTATCTTTGTACATGGTTTTGTTTAGCTCTTTATGCATATTTAAAAACGTTGGTTAAAAGTCTTTGTCTAGTAAGTCTTTGCCTACACTTCCTCATTAACAGTTCCTATTAATTTTTTTCTTGTATGTGGATCACAATTTCCTGTTTCTTTGGATGCGTCGTAATTTTTTGTTTAGAACTGGGCATGGCCATTTTGGATATTTGGCAACTCTGGAATCAGGATTCCTCGCTCTCCCCTGGGTTGTTGTTTGTTGTCATTGTTTGTTTGGTTTTGACTGAAATAATTATATAAGGTCTGCAGTTTTTGTCATGTCTGGCCACTGAAGTCATTGTGCCCTTAGCTTAGTTATCAGCTAGTGCTTTGTTTAACAGAGATTTCCTTAAATACATGGAACCAAAAGAAAAAGAAAAACAACCTCCCAGCCTTTGCAGAAGGGCTCTTTGTATGTGTGTTGAGGCACATGTTCAGCACTCAGGCAGTTTTTAGCCTACCTATTAAAGTTTTCAACAGAAGCTTCATATTTCTCTGGTGATACTTTGTGTTTATGATGTGGGCTAATTCAGGAGTATTACATTATTTTAAACAAAATCAGAGGGTTTTTTTACATAACTGCTTCCTGCCTGGCTTTGGGGCTCCCCACTTTGGGTCTTCCCTGTGTGCTGCTTCCCAGGGCAAGTCCTTCTTTGCAGTTCTTTCAGCTGTATCTTCCTGTTCTTGTTCGTGGGGCGGTTATAGCAGGGGGCGGAACAAAGGCATTCTCTAACGTTCTTATTAAGCCTCGGTCTTAAGTGAACTTTAGTCTTAGGGTTGGGTCTTCAAAGAGTTTTGATCCCTCCTCCATATTTAAATGCTGGGCCTAGCATCTTTTCCTACCTCTTCTTCAGTGATAGAACTGTTGTTTTATTTCTCTAGCCTTCTCTTAGCGTCAATGGGCTTCCACGGGTGCTCTCATGCTGTAGTTTTTATTGCCTTTCCCCCTGTAGATTAAGCTTTTGTTTCCTGGGAAAGGTAAGGAAGACAGTTCTGTCTCAGTAGAGTTTTCAGTGGTGATTGTTGGTCCCTTTTCCTGGTTGCAGAAGGTTTCCACTAGTGTCCTAATGACAACAGTTTTTGTTGTCCTTTTTCCTGCAGATTAAGGTTTTTGGTTTGTAGGGGAAATAAGGAAGATGGCCTATAACTGCTCTTCTCTCCAGCCAGTACCACAAGAGAAAGCTTTCTCAGGACTTTTCTCCACTCTTCTCTGTCAGTACCAGTACCTGTTCGGTTTCCTGGAAGAAAAGCCTGGTAGAAGGTATAAACCTCCTTATTTCTGGAGTCTCCAGGGGATTCACATTCTTATACTAGGCCACATTCTGCCTTTAGCAATTTATTAAGGACTTTTAGCTGAGGTTTCTTATCAGTACTTAGTGGCTTATGTGTTAGGTAAGCAAATACTGCAGTTCAATTCTCCCAGCAGACACCTGTATCTGTCCAGATTTTGGATTTCTTGGTTAATCTGAGATTTCATTTCTGTGATGGATTTGTCTATTTAATTTGTAATTTTTCTTGTTGTAAGGGTGGGAAGATGCTCTTTTTATCTCTCTCTACAAGGGGCTAATACTGGAAGATTTAAAGTCTTAGTTTTCCTAGCATTTCCTTCTTCTTCTTAGGAAGCAGAAATTCAGTATGAAGAGCAGATTGGTAAAATTATTGTGGAGATACAAGAACTTAAATGGCAAAAGGTGAGTATTTTTTTCTCAGATTAGCATTTTCAGCATCTATTTAAAAATGTATTTTAATATTTAATTGCAAAGTTAATGTCTAAATTTCTTAAACATATTCAGAGAATTGTGCATCATTTTAAACTCTCAAGAAAATTCAGCTAAAACTGTTAATAACATTTGGGCTTCCAGAAAACTCAGAAAAATTTTTTCAGACTTTCAGATAATAAAATAGCTGAGGGTAACACTGAAAACTGTGAACTATTTTATATCTGAGAAACATCGTGTGTTATAGAGGAGTCAAAATATTTTTTAAGAAGTGAAACCTCAGAATTGTAACATTTTTCTAAGCTGTTGTTACGTACTGTAATCAAATATAAAAAAATAATAGTATCAGATCGGATTTTATCTCCAGTCTTGTCTATATAAAAACATTTTTATAGTGCTTCTCATACCTTTCCACCAAATTAATTTTAACAGTTAAAATTGGAAGCTTAACTATGAAGGCACTTCTCACTATTTGGCAATATTGAAGTGGGAACAGGAGGTACATAAGAATCAGAATTCAAGAATCAGAGGATAATGTTTAAAAATTAGCTATGAGAATTAAAGTATTTTAAATTAATTGTTAACCCCAGGAAAAATAGAAAGTTGTATAAGAATAGAAATGTAATCATGGTATCCTGTATGGCTCTATATCGAATAAAATTATATGTCGTAATAGTATAAATACTGACTATTGATTTAAACCACACTTTTTATATAACTCTTTTGGAGGAATAGAGGGAAGAGATGTAGGGTAGTGGGTGTACAAGAAAGCTAAACTCCCGACTATCATAATAGGAGATCAGTAGATAAATTTTTTAAATTGTTAAGCCAACATGTATTTAGAAACATAGAGTCAAATAATAGAAACATTTGAAAGTGGTGCTCTTAGGCCTAATTTATTTTTTTATTATGAGAATTATTTAATAAAAATAGAAAAAATTCAAACTTGAATCTAAAGAACAGAGCACACAACTTCTGCCAAAAAAGGGGAGGAGGAGAAGGAAATAAAATGAATGGAATCATATATGTGGAATTTTTTCAGAAATGCCCTGTGGTAATTCTGGTTTTGTAAAAACTTATTTCAGTGAATTTAAAGAATCATATGTTGCCATAGGAACAGTAGAGCTTTGATAATAAAATTGATTTCTTTGGAAACTCTAAGACTATAGTCTGCTTATGTACTAGGATATTAATTTTATTTACTCTCAAGATATTTTCTTGAAGAAGGCTTTGGAGCAAGCCATGTTTAGAGTTAAAAAATTTAAAAAGCGATGTGTTTTATCACGAAGCAGCTGGAAGCAAAATTACTGTATGCTGATTCTGACAGTTAAAAAATCATAAATTAGTTTAAAGTTTCATTTCAGGAGCACGAAGTAATATATGTAATAAGTATGTTTAACTTATTTAAATTATGAATTCAATTAAAATTTAAAACTGAAAGTTTCTAAGAATTTGTTTTAATTTTTCATAATTTTTTAAAATAGGAAAATCTTCAGAATCAAAAGGAAACATTAGCAAAGCAACACAAAGAAGCAATGGCAGTTTTTAAAAAGCAGGTAATTTTATAAGGATAGACAAACACTACAGTTTTAAATATTGCACTTTTTCCTCATTTTCATGAATATTATAAGTTATTCTCCATATGTACTGAACACAAAAATGGTATTATTGGAAGCAGGAAATGAATAGTTATTTTGAATCACAACTGATAATAAAGTGTAATATAATAGAATGAGTTAGTTATGGAGAGAAACTGGGAAAACTATCTTCTTGGAGATGTGTTTTCATCTGTCCTAAATAAGATTAGTGATGTGTGTCTTATGCTTTCTTTCCCTTTCCCCCTTCTCTGTTTAATTGGAGTTTCCTAGATCTTACCTTTTCCACATTACTCCTTTACTCAAGCCAGAATTATAACACTGATAACAAGCCGAGATGCAAGTAGGGAGATGTAAAAGATGAGGGAATGTGATTATCATGCACTGAAGCCTCTGTAAATATTAACCATTAACAACTAAGATTTGTAGAAAAATTGAAAAAAAAAGATTTCAAAGAAATGAATAGAAACTTCTTAGTTATTTTGATTTCGAATTCTTTTACTACCTCAAATTTCCCTTCATTCCCTAGTTAGTAACTATGAATGTAAGAAATACGCTCATGGGGAAATATCTGCTGGAAATGTTTTTTCCTTATGGCCATTCCAGCATACCAGTTTTTAAATTCCTTTTTCCTTTCCTCATTTTTTCTTCATCTCCAAGTGTGTATGTTTAGAAAGACAAATGTATAACAAGAAATAAACCTGTATGATGTAAATCTCTAATGGGTTAAGGCTATTGGTAATTCTCACTGTAGTATGGATTTATTTAAGCAGATGATAAGCTTTCTTTCTTTTGGTCTGAGATTGACGTCACCAAAGTTATGGAAGTTTTAATTGAAAGATAAGGAAGCAGAAGCCAAATGTACAGCATAGTCTTCTCTAGGACAGAGCAAGTCTATATCTCTGTTATCACAAGGTACTTTGTGCAAAATAAGAATATCCAGGCATCTGAAGGGTAGAGGAGAAAGTGCTCTTGTGTTCTTTTTCTTTTCTTTTTTAAAGAAAGGATTCTTAAATGTAATGAGAAATACAGAAAATGACATGGAGAAGTTCCAAAGAAAAATTTTATGTCTTGACAACTTTGCCTACTATCCTTGTATTGCTTAGAACTTAGATTATTTAATTAGTTTTTCTTTGGCACATTTGCTATAGTTTTTCTGCTTTAAAATATCATTATTTATTAGACTGCCACGTGCATTTTTTAAATTCCCAGAAAATACTGTCAATGCAAATACAAGTAATATAGATTTCATATAAGTGTGTCCTCAGAAAATGTTCTATTATTATTTATGAGTAGATGGCAAATTACTGAAACATTTAAGAAAAATTATGGAAGGGAAAAACAAACTTTCAAGGATGATTGGTGATTCTAATCAGTGTGATTGAATTGTTCATTTTCTTTGGTGACTTGCTGTTTCCCCCTTTTATATCTTTTATTATTTTCAGTGTAAAATTAGGGTATTCATATTATGTTAAGTTCAAACAATATATACATATAAAATATTTCTGTAGTCTCACTGACCAATGTATATCACTGTTAGCAGTTTACTTACCTGTATTTTAATTTTTGAAATTGTTTGTCAGTTGCAAATGAAGATGTGTGCCTTGGAAGAAGAAAAGGTATTAATCCTTTTAATAATTTAAAGCACAATTAAATGTATTTAAATAGCAATTGTTCACCATAATGGAAAGGAGCATTAATAATAAACT
Organism: Pteropus alecto; assembly: GCF_000325575.1. NCBI lineage: Eukaryota > Metazoa > Chordata > Mammalia > Chiroptera > Pteropodidae > Pteropus > Pteropus alecto. The sequence continues at coordinate 9,809,757 of NW_006433024.1, read as the reverse complement.
AATGGCGACTGTTAATTGCTTAAAATCTTAGAAACAGAAAGGACCCAAGGGAATCATGTTACTTAACCGCTGTTGATTTAGAACTGAGAGTACTGAGGCCCAGCAAGATTAAATGACCTGCTGGACTTGATGCTCCCATTTTGAAGTGGCAAAGTTGGAACTAGAACACAGGTCTCTTCAGCCCCCAAACTAATGCTCTTTCTACTCTGCTGCAATATTTTTATTAAGTATAATAGGTTTTTGGTCCTTTTGAATGTAATTTTCTTCTTTAAAAAACATTACAAGGATTAGCATCTGGGTACAGACCAACTGGAAAAGAGGACATAACTCCAAACCTAGAAATTTATTTGGCATTAAATATTTTCTCTAGTTATCTAATAGTTAATACATTTTTTATTATATTAATGAACATGCTCTTTATAATATTAGTAATTTATAGTTTAGCAAAAGACCTTCTTTTAAAAATTCTCCCATATCCTTAAATTTATAAGACAAACGTAGCTTTCTTATTAATTAGAATGTATTTATTCTAGTTATATGAATTAAATAATTAATAGAATCCTTAAGTTCTCAAGAATGCTCTACTGATAAAATGATTTGTCGTTATAAGATTTTCCATTTCATGATATTTATAATCTTATAAAGGACTTAAATTGTAATTTTATAATATTTTGAAGTTATTAGACATATAAGTTGTAATGCAGATACAAGTTTAAAGCCTGTGAAGAATTAGGTTGAAAGTGGAGATTTTGGTTCTCGAGCTCTTATATTTCCCCATTAATAATATCATTTACATTGGAAAATACTGAAATACAGTTTTTTACTTAAAGGGAAAATATCAACTTGCTACAGAAATAAAAGAAAAAGAAATAGAAGGATTGAAGGAAACAGTAAAAGCATTACAGGTAATTAGTATTGCTTAAAAAGTAATTTGGCATTTTAGCATTGAACCAATAAAATGTCATTAAACATGTAAGCTAGCAAAGCAAATAAAAAATTCATATATGATGGAATATATAATTTAGTACTTTTTTTCCTGAAAGTCTTGAATTTCAAATTAGGAGGATTTTTACTTCTTATCTTTAAAAGAAATATTAAAATCTTACTATTTCTTATAAACATAAATAGATATATATTGTTTTTAATACATTATGGATGAGGAAAATAAGTCAGGCCTATATATTATAACATTCACCCATGGTCTTTAAAAATTAAAATAACAATTGAGTCATTATTTGCTAAATATTGTGCTTGCTTTCTGTAAATACAAAGATGAAGAAAACAACACTTTTGCCTTTAAGTTGTTCATTGTCTCAGGATACAGAGGTATACAGTTAATAATGATTCAATTAATATATATCTGTTGAAGGTCTCCTATGTGCCAAGCACTATTCTAAACACTGGGGATACAGCAATGAATAAGACGGACAAAAATCTCTGCTCTTGTAGAGTACACATTATAGTAGGGAAGACAAACAATAAAATGAGATTAAAAGTAAAATAAAGATTGTTCAGGGAGAAGCTATTCACATGATTTCAAAATATCCTATAAATAACATTAATTACAGAGAGCAAAATATATATTTACAGTGGAAGGATCCTGATAGTCAGGTAATTCATAGCATAGTGTGGACTTGTTTAAGCAAATGTTAAACTTTAGTCTGATTAAGGTAGTACGAAGTTTCCCTTTTATCCATATCCTCAGCAACACTTATCTCTTGTATATGGTATGGCATTTTGTATACGGTGTGAGATGTGTCCAATTTCACCTTCAAATGGCTGTTCAGTTTTTCCAACACCACTTGTTGAAGACTATCCTTTTGCCATTATGTATTCTTGGTACCCTTGTCAAAGATCAGTAGTCCATAGATGAATGGATTTATTTCTGGGCTCTCTATTCTGTTTCATTGATCAATGGAATGTCTTTTTATGTCAGTATTTTACTGTTCTAATTACTGTAGTTTTAAAATATGTTTTGAAATCAGGAAGTATGATGCCTCCAGTTTTGTTCATCTTGCTCAATCAAGATTGCTTTGACTATTCAGGGTTTTTTTGTGGTTCATATGAATTTTAGGGTTGTTTTTTTTTTTTCTATTTCCTTAGAGATTGACATTGAAATTTTGATAGGGATTGCGTTGAATCTGTAGGGCACTTTGGGTAATATGGACATTTTAACAATGTTAATTTTTCCATCTATCTTTCCTTTAATCCTTATCAATGTTTTGTAATATTCAGTATACAAGTCTTCGGTTCACTTTAGTTACATTTATTCCTAAATATTTTATTTTTATTGCTATCGTGAATGAAATTACTTTTTTAATTTCCTTTTCAGGTTGTATATAGAAATGTGACTGGGTTTTTTGTTGTTGTTGATTTTGTGTTCTGCAACTTTACTAAATTCATTTATCCGTTCTAACAGTTTTTTGTTGTTGAGTCTTTAGTGTTTCTACATATATGAATATGTTATCTTCAAATAGAGATAGTTTTACTTCTTCCTTTCTTACTTGGATGCCTCCCTCTTTTTTCTTGCTCTGGCTAGGATTTCCAGTACTGTATTGAATAGAAATGGTAAGAATGGGTGCCCTTGTCTTATACTGTATTGATTTTCACTGGGCTTTTTATATACAGCTTTATTTGTGTTGAGGTTAGTTCCTTGTATACCTATTTTTTTTAGTTTTTATTATAACTGGATATTGAATTTTGTCACATGCTTTCTATGCATCTATTGAAATGTACATGTGTTTCTTTTTTTCGTTCTGTTAATATGGTATATCACACTGATCAGTTTGCTCTGTTGGACTATCCTTGCAGCACAGGGATAAACCTCACTTGGTCATGCTGTATGATTATTTTAAAGTGCTGTTAAATTCAGTTAGCTAGAAATTTATTGAGGATTTTTGCATCTATGTTCATCAGGGATATTGGCCAGAGTTTTTTTGTCTTGTGTTTTTGTCTGGCATTGGTATCAGAGTGGTGCTGACCTCATAAAATGAATTTAAAAGTATTCCCTTTTCTTCCATATTTTGGAAGAATGCAATAGGATTAGTATTAATTCTTCTTTGAATATTTGGTGGAATTCATCCATGAAGCCATCTGGTCTGGGATTTGTCTTTGTTGATAGGTTTTAATTACTGATGCAATCTCCTTATTTATTATTAGTATGTTCAGGCTTTTTCATCTTTCTTCAGTTTTGGTAGGTTGTACATTTCTAGGAATTTATTCATTTCTTCTAGATTATTTAACTTGTTGGCATATAAGTGTTCATAATAGTTTCCTATGATCTGTTTTGTTTCTGAGGCATCCATTGTAAGGTTTCCTTTTCATTTATGATTTTATTTATTTCTTTTCTTATTTTTAGTCTAACTAAGGGTTTGTTGACTGTTTATTCTTCCTAAAAACCAACTCTTAGTTTTGTTGATTTTTTTCCTGCTGTTTTTTATTCATTATTTGATTTATTTCTATTTTGGTCTTTATTATTACCTTCCTTGTGCTGATTTTGGTTTTAGTTCTTTTTCTTGTTCTTTGAGATGTAAAGTTAGATTTCTTTATTTGAGTTATATATTTTAATGTAGGCATTTGTCACTATAAAATTCTGTTAGTACTGCTTTTGGTGCCTCCCATAAGTTTTGCATATTGTGTTATTGTTGTTGTTTGTCTCAAGATACTTTTAAAATCCCTGCTTTTTTGGACATAATGATTATTCAGGAGTGTGTTATTTACTTTCCATGTATTTGTGCATTTTGTTACTGTTTTCTTACTGATTTTCTTTACTTACTGTTATTAATTGCTAGTGTCATTTCACTGTGATCAGAAAAGATACTTGGAATGATTCGCTCTTCATAAATTTGTTAAGACTTTTTTTGTGACCCCACATGTGATCTATCCTGGAGAATGTTTCATGTGCTCTTAAGAAGAATGTGTATTCTTCTGCTGTTGGATAGAAAGTTCTATATTTCTTTTAGATCCATTTGATCTATAGTGACATTCAAGTCAGCTGTTTCTTTATTGATTTTCTGTCTGGATAATCTGCCTATTATTGAAAGTGAGGTACTGAAGTGTCCTACTATTATTGTACTTCTGTCAATTTCTCCCTTCAGATCCATTGATACTTGCTTTATATATTTAGGTGCTCTGATGTTGGGTGCATATATACTTGTAATTGCTATATCTTCCTGTTGAATCGACTCTTTAGCATTATGTAATGACATTTGTCTCTAAAGACAGTTTTTGACTCAGAATCTTTTTTGTCTAAGATAAACGTAGCCGCCTCGGCTTTCTTTTGGTTGTTATTTGCCACATCTTACTTTCAGCCTATGTGTATCCTTAAATCTAAAATGAGTCTCTTGTAAATAGTATATCACTGGATCTAAATTTTTTAAATCCATTCAGTTACTCTGTGCCTTTTGATTGGAGAGGTCAATCCATTTACATTTAAAATAATTATTGATAGCTTTGGAATTGTTTTTATTTTATTGTTTTTGTTGTTTTCTGTCTGTTTTGCAGTTGTTTTATACATCTCTTTTTTTGTTATTTGATTATTTTGGTACTGATTTTCTTTGATTTATTTCTCTTTTGTAAATCTTATAAGTTTTTATCTTTATGGTTATCTAAAGTCTTGCATAAAATATCTTAAAGTTATAACTGTCTACATTAAGTTGATAAAAATTTTAATTGCATACAAAAGCGCTACACTTTTACTGCCCCCCTACTTTGTATTCTTGTAGCCAGAGTTTGTTTCTTTTTGTATTGTGTATCCATTAACACATTTTTGTCTTTTAACTTTTATATTATGGTTAAAAGTAATTTATGTACTACCATTACAGTCTTATATTTTTCTGTATTTGTCTATATATTTACCTTTACCAGTGGCAATTATACTTTCATATACTTTTGCATTGTTGTTTGGCATGTTTTCATTTCAACTTTGAACTTCCGTAAGTATTTCTTACAAGGCAAGTCAAGTGGTGACTGACTCCCTCAGTTTTTGTTTGTCTGGGAAAGACTATCACTTCTTTGGTTTTTAAATGATAGTTTTGCTGGGTGTGGTATTCTTGGTTAGTAGTTTTTTATTTAAGTACTTTAAATATATCATCCCACTCTCTTCTGGCTTGCAAGGTTTCTGCTGAGAAATCCACAGATAATCTTATGGGGGTTCCTTTATATATGACAAGTTGCTTTTCTCCTGTTCTGTCAGAGTTCTCTCTTTATCCTTGACGTTTCACAATTTGATTATAATGTGTCTCAGTATAGTCTTGGTTTGGTTCATCCTGAGCCTCATGAATCTGGATATGCATTTCCTGCCTAAGATTTGGAAAGTTTTCATCCATCATTTCTTTAAATTATCTTTCTGCCCCTTTCTCTTGATTCTTTTTCTGATTTTCCGTAAATCTCATAGGCTTTCTTCACCCTCTTTCATTTTTTTCTTGTCTGACTGGATAATTTCAAATAACCTGTCTTCATATTATTGTGTTTTTTTCCTTCTATTTGATGAAGTGTGCTGTTGAAGCTCTCTATTGTGTTTCCATTTCAATCATTACATCCTTCAGCTCTAGAATTTCTTTTCGGTCTTTTTTTTATGATTTCTATCTTTATTAAACTTCTAATTTTATTCATGTATGATTTTCTTGATTTCTTTGAGTTTTCTATCTGTGTTCTCTTATAGTTTGCTGAGTTTCTTTAAAACAATTATTTTGAATTCTTTGTCAGATAGTTCATACATCTTTTCTTTGGGGTCAGTTACTGGAGTTTATAATGTTGCTTGTTGGTGTCATGTTTTCTTGATTTTTCATGTTCCTTGTAGCCTTGCGTTGATGTTCATTTGAAGAAGCAGTGATCTCTTCTAGAATTTTCAGACTAGCTCTGATGGGTGTAGACTTTCACCTGCTGGTGAGTGCAGGGGTGCTGGCTGGGTCGGGCGTGTGGCAGAACTAGGTATGGTGCTGAGTCTGGCAGCTCTGGCTCGGTGGGGAGAAGCAGTGGTGCCCCTGGCTCTAAGAAGGGGCACAATGGCAAGGGCTCTAAGCATGGAGTCTGCTGGTGTCCATGGTAGTGGTGAGGTCTGCTGGGGTCCTCAGTGTTAAAGGCTGTTGGTGTCATCCTACTCTCCATTTCTCCCATTGGGGAGGCATTATGGCCAAGCTTCCTGAGCCTATAAGATGGAATAACACAGGCAAAATGCTTTCTATACTTTTCTATTTGGCCATCCTTGTTTTTTTGTGCTCTGCTGGGTTTCTACAACTTCTTAATTGTACTCCAGGGCTTTTCCAGAGCTATTTTCATTTGTAGGTAGTAATTAAATCATGTGTGTGTGTGAAGAAGGACTGGGACCTCCTAGTCTGCCATCTTGCTATCACTCTCATGAATTATTTATATTTCTTGGAAATAAGCCCTCATTGTCTTTGTTCTGAGTTTCAAATAGTTTCTTCAGTTTGTCATTTGTGTTTTGATTTTGTTTTGGATTTTTGTTTAATTTTTGCTATGAATTATTTATGTTTATAGCTTTTGGAGTTTATCGTGGTTAGAAAGGCTTTCACCACTCAAAACTTATAAAGGGATTAGCTCATGTTTTTTCTTTTATTGCTTCCTATGTACTAAAATTTTACATTACATCTTTGATCATTTAAAGTTTATTTTTGTAAAAGAGTATGAGATATAGATCTAAGTCTGTATTTTTCTAGATTGTTATCCAGTAGTCTTAACACTGTTTAGATTCCCTTCATTTGAGATGTTAGGCAATCTTTATTTTGGATTTCTTTTGTTACTTTGATGTAACAAAGTGAATAAAAATTAAGTACAACAAAATGTCAATGAGTTCCAAGAAGAATGTTTTCAATAAAAATAAGGGAATAGAGTCCATGCCTCAGATTGGATAAATAAGAAGCTGGAAGATATTAGTGATATAGTAAAGAATCCTTGTATCTTGTTTCAACAGAAAAAATAGAATGATTAAAAACTTCAGGGAAAACAGATGACTGTATAATTAAGGCATAAAGCAAATTAAAATTTGGAATAATTTTGATCAGTTGATGGAGTTTAAGAAGAGAGAAGGTATTTAGGTCCTGACCCTCATAAAATCATCCTTCATGTGGCACATTGGACCTGTAGAAAAGGAAATGTAGCATTAGCACCCTCTTGGGCTCTGCATTAAGCAATATCTATATTGATTGAAATCATATAAACACTATTGGCTTTCATTTTTTTATAATTAACCTATAAATAAAGCATGGAAGATTTAATTATGATTATAGAACCAAACTTAAATATTACTAACCTTGTTGATGAAAAACTAAAAGTATAGTAAGATAAAATTGAATCTGATATACAGAAATATTCTTTAAAGTTGATGGAATAAGAAATAGAGATTTAAGTCTTCTGTTTAAAGTTTATACAGTTATATAGTTGAGTGATTCTTATCATACCTCAGATACCCAGCTTAAAATGATCTCATTAGGTAAACTTTTCCTTACGGTTTATAGAAAAATTTAAAAAATTGTTCTCGTAATCGAGTAAACAGAAATTACCAATGTAGCTATTGTAAAAGATTCTCTGTTTTTTCACAGTGTCTTGAACTAGGCATAACTTCTCTCTTATTTTTCTTAATTTCTTATTTCTTGGTAAATCTTGAAAAGATATTACATTTTTTCCTACTAAAATGTTATCAATAAAGAAATATATTAATTTTGTTATAAGTGCTTTGTTCTGTACCATTTCTTCTTAAATTTTTTCCTTTGATATCCATACATGTTTAATTATCTGGATAATGTAGTGAGTATTTTCAAAGCAAAAGAAATTCTTACACAGGGCTGATCCTCTGTAAAAGCTGTAAGGATTTGTTTTGCCTTGTTCAACCTGTGACATAGTACAAGGGATGTATAGGTTACCTCATTGTCTGCTGAACATGATACATGAAAAGTATAGAATGATGAAGAAGATACTTGTGCCGTTTTCCCTCTAAGTTAAAGAAACTTAAGGAAAGTTCCTATTCAATTATAAATCTGATATAAATTCACTAAGCATCATGTAGCAACCTCCCTGTCTCCTTTAGTTAGGAAGTTACTTCTTTCTCTTCTTTATTTTTTTCCTTTTCATACCTACTATGTGCTAGGTACCAGGAATAAGCAATCAAATAGTGCCTTTTCTTAAAGGGCTCAAAGCCCAGGGATTCTAAAATGAAACCACCACACACTAAAAATTGAATTATTCTTGCTTCAGTAGATTCTTTAAATGTATTCTATTTCTCTTTAAACATGATAGATTTTTACTTGATTTCAAAGGGATTGGTTTAGAGCAGGGCAACCTGCCTATATCTAAGTTACCTGACAAATTAAACTATGTAATCAGTATGCCTAGAGGGTTAAATAAAGAGACTTTGCTGATTGTCCTGTAGATTTCAAGTAAATTGTTTGTGCCTATTATGACCTATTACATGATCCTGTGGTAAGACACTTTGTCTTCTTGACACTCAGTTTTCCTTTAGGTAAAATGAGGAAATTGAAATGCATCGGCATTTCTCAAATAACACCATTTTGTAAAGCAATACCATATCTGCATTCTCCAATTTAGATATAGGAGTAAGGAAGTTTAGGAGAGGTCTTTATTCACCCTCCCAGAATAGGCATAAATAAGAGAACGTAGATAGAAGATGGTGAAAACTGGATTGCGAGTAATGGGATAAATGACCTCTAAGATATTCAGCACTAAAGCTCTGTGATGTCATGTATTTCACTGAATTTTAAACTTACTGAATTTATAAATTAAGATATTAATTCCTCTTATATAACCGAAAGCATATTTAATACATAATATGCTAGTTCTACTATTGAAGCCTAACTTTATTAGGCCTTACCTAAACTACGGTGACAAAAGGGACCTAAATTCCTGGAACTTTAAATGTGTACATTTATCCATAAGGAATTCTTAGACACTTGAGTCACTTTATAGTTTGGAGAATCATAAACTTACAGACATGTTGGAAATACAATACAAAGAACTTATTTTTTTGAATGATTTAATTAATTAAGAATAATATGCCAATCTGATACATGCCCTACTACTGCAAATACCGTAGTATATCTTTTCTGCAATCAGGGTCTTGTTTCTAGAAAACCATAACCATCAAAATTAGGAAATTAACATTAATGCATAACTATAATTCTCACGCCCCTTTCAGCTTTCACCATTTGTCCTAATAAGGTTGTTTATAGCAAAAGAATGCAGTTTAGAATCTTATGTTGTCATATCTCTTTAATCTCTTTCAGTCTGGAACAGTTCCCACATCTTTGCATTATTTTTATGACTTTAACATTCTTGAAGATGACAGACCAGTTAGTTCATAGAATAGCCCTCAATTTCTGTTTGTTTCCTCATGAGTAGAGTTAGTTTATATGTCTTTGGCAAGAATATTACAGAAATGATGCCTTGTTCCTATAATTGAATTCTATCAGTTCATGATTTCAGTTTATCTCATTACTGGTGATGTTCACTTTGATCATTTTATTAACAGTTTCTAACAAGTTTCTCTATTGGAAAATTATTCTTTTCCCCTTTGTAATCTGAGTATTTTATAGAGAGGTACTTTCAAATTATGTACATATTTTATTTCTCATCAAACTTTTAATATATTCATTTATATCAGTATAGACTCTTAGTTTCGTATTTTATTCAATGGATTAAGATCTATGACTATTGTTATTTATTTTGATGCTCAGATTATCTTTGGTTTGGCCAGGGGGAGTCTATTCAAGCTGATTTCTGAGTCTTTGGGACATGTCTTCATCATTCTTTCAGCATTTTCTTGCTTTCATATTAAAACAAAATGTGCCAGGATTACCCTGTAGTTTACCTGACCTTCCCCTGAAACAAATCATTTCTCTATGTTACCCTGGTTCTTTTTGGTAGAAAATGGTATGTAGAAGAAGCCAAGATCTGGGCACTGTTAACTCATTACTGTTGCGGTGTCACTGCACTCAGACCCTCTCAATAGTCAGAGCTGAGGAAAATACGTAGATATTTATATATACACAAATATATATACACATATTTATAATTATTTTTATTTCTCTATCAATCATGTATATTGAAAACCATGAATTCACATTACCTTCAATTCAAAACCACAAGGTTCCTTTTCATATTTACGGTTCTTTCCTCTTACAGTGAGAAATATTAATTTCTTTATCCTTAATATATTTACTTATTCGATAAATTACCCTATGTATAAGCAGTCCACCATTCTTCTGTCGCACCTTCCTTCCTAATGTGTTTGCTCTCTTTTCCCTGCTTGGGCTCTGATATACCTTAAGCTGGGTTCTTCTGGGTCGCTCTCCTCACCCTACTCAACTTCTGATTCCTCACAGTAGATTGCCCTCCACCTCATGGGGATGCCCTATTTTCTCTACTCAGTCTTGATAGTCCTGTTCTGAAATGCTGCCACTGTGACCCCTTTACCTCTTCTCCATGGACTCCTATCTTGCCCTACCCCACCTAATGGATCAGGACTGAGTTATTTAGGAAGCGAAATGGGTTAAATGTTTTTAACATAGTATTTTGAGGGACTTTATTCCCCAGTAACATAAATCCAATTAATGGAAAACTAAAGTTTACTCTAAAGAAATGTACTTTACAGTCAACTTTTCATAAAATTTTTCACAAAGTCGGGGAGAACTATAATAAAACATTTGCGCTTTATGTTTGAAATTGCCTTCTATAAAGTAAAATGAAAGAATTTGGTAAATTTGCTCTAGATGTATTAGTTCCCCTTTCCCTAGTAGTAGCTGTATTAGTGAGGGTAATGAATGAAACAGAATCTATAGGAGATGTATGTATGTATCCGTGTGTTTGTGTATGAAGATATTTATTATGTGGAATTAGCTAACACAAGTAAGAGGCAGAGAAATGCCATAATATTTACTCTGGGCATGTTTTGTCAAATCGACATATAAAATTAACCACCACAGTAGAAGATAATAAATTCAGGATGGGAGTTCAGGATCAGAGAGAAAAAATGTTCTGAATTTTTTCTTTTTCTTTATTTTCTAGATGACCTCTACCCTTTTTCTTTTCTTTTGTCTGTATGCCTTAAAAAAATACTCTGATTTTACCAGTCTCATGTCTTTAAAATGAGATCTACACGCAGAAGACTTCAAATGTACATCTCCAGTCCCAAATCTAATCTTAATTATCTTTTGGATATCTAAAAGACATCTCAGACTTGACATGTTGAAAATCAAGTTCCTAAAATCGCCCTTTCATGAAAACTAATTTTTCTTTTCTTATTAATCATAACTTTCTTTTTCTTCCTGTTGCAAAGATTTTTTTCAGCTTCTCAGAATATATCTGGATTTTGACTACTCTCACGATAACACCCTAGTCCTCTTTCATCATCCTCTTTCATCAGGATTATTGCTGTAGTTTATAGTGGTCTCCCGGCTTCCACCTTTGTTCTCCTTTAGCATTAACTTAGCAGTGATCCTTTAAAGGAGTAAGTCAGGCTTGGAACTCTTTAGTGGCTTCCTGTCTCATTTGGTATAAAGCCTAAATCTGTATTAATGCATTTCAAGACCTACAGTGATTTGGCCCTCCCACTTCCCCTACTCCTACTCTTCTCTGAACTCATCTTTTGCTTTTCTTCCCCTTGCTTACTCCCTTACAACCACACTGGCTTCCTTGCTGTTCTTTGAACATACCAGACATTTTCCCACCTTAGGGCATTTGCACTTGCTGGAATACTCTTCCTCACTTCTCTCAAGTCTTTACTCAAAAGTTGCCCTCTCAGAAATGACTTTCTTGGCCATCCTTTGTAATTCCTTTCCCTGATTTATTTTTTTTCTTTAGCATTTATCAACAGCTAATAGACAATATACTGCTTATCTATATTCCCCAGAATTTTGAGCTGGACAGGATTTATTTTGGCCCAATAGCATACCCCCAATATCTACATCAATGCTTTACTTATAGTAATCATTCAATATTTGTTGAAGAAATCACACACAATCCATTACACCAAAATGAAATAAAATTATCAGCTTATTCAGGGAAGTGTGCTAAAAAATTTATTGCATAGGAAATGTGAAGTAACAACTGCATTTTTTCTTAAAATTTAACAAATATAAGCAGGTTTAAGAAAATGAGCACTCATAAATGGCCGGTTGGAGCTTGGAGTTTAACTTTGTCAACTACTTTGGAGAACTATATAAGAATTGTTAAAAGTCTATGAGAATGAACAGTCTTAGGAATTCTGCTTCTTGGAATTTATCCTGCTAAAATGAATAACTATAGAATTCTGGGTACAAGCACATTTATTTCAGAATAGTTTCGTAAAACTGAACACTGGGTAAACCTTACAGAAATGAGAGTGATTTGGTAAACTATGGTATAAAGAGTTTAATACTATGTAACCCTTAAAAAGGTATGTTATAGATTAATTTGTCATAAAAGTGTTTGTTATATAGTATGTAAAAACAGCACAAAATAGTATATATATTCCTCTCCCCACTGGTTCTCTTTTAAAAAAGTATAAATGTATAGAAAAAATAATCTGCTAGTACCAAAATATTAGTGATTGTTATTTCTGGGTTGTGAGATGATTTGTTTAAAACAGCTTTTTCCCCTGTGCTTTCTTCCCTATCCTTAATTTGTTTTATCAGATTTTCTTCAATAAAGAGCTAATATTAAGTAACAAACTCGCCTCAACTACTCTGACTACTCTTGCTATTCCTCTTGCTTTATTTTTCTTTGTAGTAGTTGTCACATTCTAACTTCTTTACTTTTTACTTATATTTTATTGTCTGTCTACCACTACTCCTGCTGGACATAAAGCTTCTTAAGAAGAGGAACTTAGTTTTGTTAACTGCTGTATCCCAAGATCCGGGGAAAGTGGCTGGCATATAGTAGGTGTTCCATAAATTCGTGTTGATAAACGAATGCATTGTTTTTGTTATGAGAAAAAAAAGTAAGGTAAATAACATTTTGAAAAAATGTCACCAGAAAAAAATAGTGCATGGAAGTTAAACACCATGTTTTATAGCATACAATTTTAATGTCAGGAGGAATTTGTAACATAATTAAAGAATTTTAATGAGATTTTTTTCCCCTTTGTTTTTTCAAGGTTTCTAAATATTCTTTACAGAAGAAAGTTAGTGAAATGGTAAGGAAATAACAAAATTTACACCTACCCCAGATTAATACATAATGTGCATACTATTTTTGTCAATATAAATATGACATTTATCGTAAACTAAAGTTTAAATTGGATATTAATATCTTCTTAAATGAAATTGTTTCACAAATTTATTTCCAGATTATATAGTGTTTACATATTATACAATAAATTTAACATAGTTCCCAAATAGTTGGTAGAAGTTTTATATTAAAGTAAAACAACACAGAAATAGGAACAAAACCTCTTAATGATATCTTTTCTAGGTATTTATGCAAACATGGAATTATTAATTATAGCCTGAAAAACTAGAATAATATGAAGTATCATTTGAATACAGCACTTGGGTTATGGTACCCACCCTTTGTCATTCAACAAGTGTTTATTTATTATTCATTCCTCTTCTATAGTATATTAAAAATTAATATTTGCATTTTTATAGCATAACATTTTATGCAATATTTACTTTGATATTCTCTTTTATCCCTATTTGATTCAAAAGGACTTTTTTCTTTTGTATTTTTGAGCAAAATTCTCCCATATTCACTTAAATATTCAGAGGGCTTCTTGGGTGGTTTACGCTATTTCACCCTTCTTTGGAGCAGACTGTAGGGCAAGTAAAATTAATTTTTGAGTAAACTTTATATGTTGTATAAATGAGAAGTAAGAAATGAGAGATTATCCTTATGATATTAAATACAAAAACATAAAGTATTTTCTTCTTGAAATTGTTTTGGTGTGTTAGAAAATAAAAGAACCATAGGAAGATTGTTAAGCTTGATTGAATAAAAGATGTGAAAATTCTGTCACTGTTCAACTGGAAAGAATAAAGATAATATTGTCAGACTGTTTTAAACTATGATTTTAATTAAGAAGCTGAAAAACTAGATTCTGGTTTAGCTCTAAGTACCATGACATTTGTACTGAAAGTCATCTTCAACGCTACAGTGGTTTTACACAAAATATAGTGAAATTGAATAATGTGTCCTCTGACCTGGGAGATAAGGCTACAAGTTAAAGATCAAAGGCAACATAAAATGGATTTTGTTTTATTCCACTTTAAAATTTCATCAAACATATTTATATCTTAGAAAAACATATGGAAACATGCAGTATATTTACAGTAGTTTTTGGCTATTTCTGAGCATTTGATTAATATAAATTACAGCCTGTTAAGAACCTACTAAAATGATATTTGAATTATACTTACATTTTTTCTGACAGTTCAAAGCATTTAATCCTTTTGCATTAAAATAATTTTATATATTGAGATGTACATTTAATATTTTATGCGCATTCCAGCAGAATAGTATATGTTTTAGTATATGTTGATCTTAAAGTTAAAAATAATCTTTTTTCTAAAGATTCTTACATTCTTCTTTTTACATTATTTTTATATAATTCAGATAACCTTTATTCAAAGTGCTATACAGTATTCAGTAATTCAGTTAATCTTATTTAATTTAAATCAGTACATTATTCTTTATATTATTTGATTCTGTGGGCAAGACAGAAAGCAAAATGGTCACTTGTGTCAAGGTAAGACTTTGGGGAGCAACTGATAACATTAAGTGTCCTAAAAAATAATTTTAAAAATAGCATTAGGAAACTTTTAAAGAAGTTTATGATCTTCAGTAGGCAAGCCCTTAACTACTAGTAAGCTTGTGTTTTTTGCAAATTCAATAAGCTCATTTTTATGTAGTGATTGATGGTATGTGTCTAGGTAAATTAACACAATTATGAATTGAGAGATTCTGTCTCTAAAAGTACCCAAACCTTCTCTTGAACGAATGATCACTTTGATCATTACCAAGAAAAAGAATGCAACAAAACATGATAAAGACAAACTATAGAACATCATATTAACTGTCATTGTGATTTGGTCACTAATGAAAATCTTTCTTGTGTGTTCCCATGAATTACTGTGTTAGTTGACTATGTTGTGTAACTGAGTAGCTAATAGAGCTTAATGAATAAAGTAAAACTATCCAACCATCTTTTAGCTATATTTTATTTCTTTTTTTTGTATATCACTTTCCTCTAAAGAAAAGACTTATAATAAAAGTTTATTTGTCTTTATTAAATTAAAACAAAGTTTCAATATTGAAGGTTTTCATATGATTTGGAGTTACCACATATTTTCTTTCAGAATAGAATATTTTTAGACTGAACACTTGCCTGGAAATAATCTTCATGATTATAACTATGTGTATCTATACACATAAAGTATATGTAACTTTAGATTTTTTAAGTAGTGTGTATCATATTTGTGACTAAAAAGTTTAAAGTATTTTAAAGATGCTATACTTTCAAAAAAGTGAGTTTTATAACCCCATTGATTTATTTTGGGTTCATATTGAAGAAATTGAAAAGTGGTTGTAAGTTGTAAAAAATAGAAATGAAGAATTATGATGTTTATTTTTGTATTTTTATCTTTTCTTCTAAAATACTTACAATGGATTAGTTGTTTTAAGGGAAATTAATTTTCTCTGTAAAGGTTTTCAAATCAATCTCCACAAGGAAATAAGAAAAGAGGGGAATGAGCAGCTATGCCATTGATTAGTAAATGTAGTTCTAAAAAGTTATGATCCCTATTTTAAATGCCTTGAGGCTATTAAGTAATCACACACACATACACGCCCCTACTTGATAATAATGCGTGTGCTATTTTTTCTCTATAATCCTGACTTTCATAGGTTGTGTTTGTTTCAAATGAGTTAAACATATATTTGGAAAGCAATGAATCCTGACAAAACTAAATTAGGGAAGCCAATGGGATTCATATATGAACACCCCATATGGGCCTGTATGGGCTAATGAGCTATAGATCCCCATGTAATTTGAAAGTCTTTATAATGTTTATTATGGCCATTGATAGGCTAATGTATTTGAAAATCAGAATTAGATCATGCAAACAAATGAAACTGCATTTTAATTGAATTCAGCTTTGGCCTCAAGCAAAGGATGTTGGAATAGGTATATCACAGATCACTCTAATGTGTGTAGAGCTCGATGTATGTAGAGAATACCTATGAAATCACTTGATCTTTGCTGCATTTTTAGTTAGCAGGATTGTTAACTGTTGCAGGCATTGACAGCCTATTTTACTCGCTGCTTTTTAACCGAAAGGTTAAAGAAGCCTGTATTAATACATAGGGGACAATATTTTATAAAGGCCATACAAAAATTGATTTGACTTGAAAAATCCCTTGAATTGAAAAAATGCCTTTAGACCAGTTTTCAGTGAAATCGTAGAGGTTTCTACACATCTGCTGAAAGTGAATATAATTGTCTAGATTAGAGAATTAAGTGATATTTTAGAGGAATGGATATGGTTTATTGTTTGGTTATTGATAATAGTGACTACCTAGGTAGGCATAAAATCTCAGAGGGTAAGTATACTTGCCAACTTGTTTGCATTTAACTGTTACACGATTAATTCAAATAACTAATTAGTAAATTTGTAAAGCCCATAGAAGTGCATGAGAAACTTTCAACTGATCTATCATAATCACTACCAATGATATTATCATTTTATTTAAAATAATTAAAATATATCTTTGAAAAAGTTAAAATTATCAAATTTGCCAAGATAATAGAGTTAGATACAACTTAAATTATAATGTGAGCTCTTTATTAATATTAGAAAGGGCTATTCTTATTTCAAATAAAAATTAAAACTATTGAAGTTACTTTTATCAGTTAAAGAATAATAAGAAGCATTATGTTGTACTTATTATGTGACAGGCTTTGTTCTTGGTGCTTTATCCTTACAACAACCCTATGAGTGAGATACTATTATAATCTTCACTTTAAAGACAGGCTATATGATTTTTCCAAGGTCACGCAGTAACTAAATTACAGAAGCAGAATTTAAACATAGGCAGACTAGCTTTTGACCATTCTACTATAGTGCCTGAACGTTGGTATTTAGCAGTACAAAGTGGCTCTGGTTAACTTATGCAAGTGGAAATTCTGTGGAGGCACTCACAATTAATCAGAGTGAAGAATGAGTTTGAGAATGAACAGGGACCAGAGTAATTCCAGAGTTTGTGAAGCAGGATATAGGAACCCAGGACAGGGGTCTCATATCAGTCTGGATAGGATCATCATTGAACTTCTTTAGTGTTATAGTCTTTTTGCTCAAGATTCAAATTCCTAAAAGGTAAAAATCAATTAGTTTTTTTGGGGGTAATATTCCCTTCGCTTGACTAGGGAAGAATATGACCCCTGAATTTTGTCCTACTAGATTATAATGAGGAAAAAATATTTCAAGTAAATACTCGAGGTTGTGGTACTGATGGGTAAGGGAAAAAGATGGCTAGACAGATCTAACAAATTTCCACTGTTGGAATTCTGTGGGATAACAACAGTTTATTAGAAAGCAATTACCGAGTGCCAGTCGATGGGACTATACTGTTCGCTATCACTGCTCATCATATAAGCTGAAGCATGTGGCAAAATGAATGAAAGTTGTGAAACCAATGATTCTGCTAATGCCAAATCAAGATCAAAATCTTTAAAAAATGTTATTCTATTAAAATAATATTTCTTTTGAAAATCTAAAGTCATATTTTTAAGTATGGTAAAAACAGTCTCCTTTAGCTGAAAGCAGTGAAGGCCCATGTTATACATAGGGTCCAATTTTTACTAATTGTATCTCTCAGCTTAAGTAAACTTTTTATTATACTATATTGCCTTCATGTCACTGACACATATTATCCTCATTATTTCATTTTTAATGCAAGGAGAAGGTGCTATGTTCATTAATATTAATCTCAGAAAAATTGCCCGAATTTTGATAATGCACATCATAATTAAGCCAGCAAATTTAGAGAAAAAAATTTCTTTCCTAAATTGCTTCAATATTCTCCTCACATTGCTTAGTGTTGGACTGTACTAATTAACTTTTCTATAAATAAAACAACCAGTCGATTTTTGAAAAAGAAACTGTAAACAAGGGAAATATAATGTTAAGTGACTATTTTGTTACAGGGGAAAAAAGTGCTTTAATTTTATATAGACTTAGAAACATCTCCTAATGTTTTCTCCCTATCGTGTACTCAGTAGTTTTTCATGACGTATTATGTTGATAACAATAATTATTAAGAACAACTTTATGTTTAATAGCTAAGCATGAATATATGTGTGTGTGTGTGTTATATGTATATATAACATTTAAAATAACTATTCAAATTAGGAACAAAAAGTTCAGTTACATCTTCTGGCTAAAGAAGATCATCAGAAGCAACTGAATGAAATTGAGAAATACTATGCCACAATAACAGGCCAGTTTGGATTGGTAAAAGAGAATCATGAAAAGTTAGAACAAAATGGTAGGTGCTATCTTATTTGAACTTATATATTTTATAGGAAATGTTTGAATGGACTTATCTATAATTAGTAAATTGAACTTAACTGATACTGGTAATAGTAAATGGCAGTTTAGTGAACATTATTTAAATTTGGTAATAATTGCATACGTTGCATTGAGGCTATTTTTCTTGTCCATGTTGTGATACTTTCTTTAAAATGTAAATTGAATATAATATTTTCCTAAGTGTTTTTATGTTGCAGTACAAGAAGCAATACAGTTAAACAAAAGACTTTCAGCTTTAAATAAAAAACAAGAATCTGAAATATACAGTTTAAAAAAGGTATGATTGATACAGTTTTATAATATTAAATAAAATTATAGTATAAAATAATTAGTTTTATGAAATATTACTAGAAGAAGTTGTGTAGGTTTTTTTTGTTATAAAGATAAATGTTTTAAAACATTCATAAACTTTTAGTTATGATTTCAGTAAATGAATTTGTTTTAACCTATTCAAAATATTGTTTCTTCAGCTTGTCACCAGTGGTGTGCATTTTTATGGTGACATGAGTAGCCTGTAAGCATTCACTACATGTCAGTCTCATTAGCATTCATTCATTCAGTATTTGAGTGACTCTGTGTGCTAGATACTATGTGACACTGAGGATATAAGTATGAAGAAAAAACATGTCCCTGCTTTTTTAAAGTTTATCGTCCAGTGGAGTTAGACATAAAACCATCACATAGATAAAATAATTTAAAACTGTTATATAAGTAATGTGAAGAAAATGTAAAGGATGTAATGACATTATAACAGGTGACATTACATTGGAGGTAAAGTGATGGGGAAGGACAGAGAATAATGTTTCAGGCAAGCAGAACAGCATGTGTAAAACTCTTTGAGACAGGAAAGAGTTTAGTATATGTGAGAAACTAGAACAAGTGTGGTATGGCTGGAGAATCATGAATGAAGGAGTGCATTGGACATTTATTGGTTGCTTACTGAGCATCATTATCCCTTTCTTCTTCCTAAACTCATCCAGATTTTTGATGTTTCCTTTAGAAATGAGCCCTAAATTGACAGAAGGCCATAAACATATTTCATTCCTCTGGCCATAATCATTGGTTCAGGAGTGGACAAATGCCCTTAGCTAGTGGTTATAAACCAAGAAAAATGTAACCTCATTGTGACTCTCAGTCATCCTACAACCCTAAGAAAACCAAAAGGAAGAACCTGACAATGTGGATGCCAGATTGGTGTGATAAAAGGAAACCTGTTCTTTGATGACATCTTTGAATCCTTGGATCGACCATCTTTTCCCTTTCCATACTTTTTCGATTATATGAGCCAATAAATCATCATTTTATTTAAGCCAGTTTGGCGAGGGCCAATGTAATTTTCCATTATTTGCAACTGAAAATATTCCCACTGTTTCGAGGGGAGAGTGGTATGAGAGAAAAGAGAAAGAGGCAAGGCCTTCTTTCTACAGAGAATGACCTTGTTTCCTTTCCTTACTCCCTTCAAAGCTCCATCTGAAATAATACCACTTCGAACTGCCTTTCTGTCACTGAGAGAATAAGTAGCTATTTAAAAATTATACTTACTTTGTAGTTATTTAATTTATTTGTCCCTCCAGATCCAGACTTATCCATCCTTCTCTTTGTAAGGCTTACCTATATGGATTGCATCAATGCTCCTGTATCTTCTTGCTTTCCGTTGAGTTGGTCCAGTGGAGAGCCTGGGCAGGAGGAGATGGGAGGAAAGAAAGAGAGTGAATTAGTATATTTATTCTTTCTGTTCCTGCCCTGTGAGGTGACTTCAGGGTGGCCTTGCCCCTCAACACATCACTGCTTCTCTCAGTTGGCCTGCTCTGCGTGATTGTTCTCTCTTTGTGTTTCAGTAACCTTGTCCTTTTGGGTCCAGGGGTGGTGTCAACTCTATTGCAAGCCCCTAGAACTTGCCCTGTTTCTTATGCTTCCTTTATATTGTATCCACACCTTTGCAAATAAACCATCTTTACATTACCCTAATTTATGTGTACCATCTGTTTTTTTGTTGGGATTCTGACTATACACTTGATTATAGTATAACATCAGTGAGGCTAAGGTTGTAAATTCAGTTTCCTTATAGGCTAGTTGATTCAGTACAGAGAATTTTCTTTTTCACAAAGATTACATCCCAAACCTCAACTAGCCATTTTTCAAATACATATTTTGGATTCAAAAGATAAATGAATATGAATGATGTTGTTCTGATACATCATTAATTTGAAAAAAAATTTAAATTTTGGGGTAGAATTTTCATCTTAATTCTAAAGGATTTTGTTTTTAAAAGGAGAAAAAACCCACTCCAAGCATTTATAGCTTTATGTGTACATCAGATTTCACTATTTTTATTTATTTTCTTTAAATTAATAAACTTTGTTTTTTAGAGCAGTTTTAGTTTCACAGCAAAATCAAATGGAAGGTATAAAGTTCAGTATGCTCTCTGTCCACTGCATGCACAATCTCTCTCATTATCAACATCCTGTAGTGGACTGGTTCATTTGTTACAGTTGATGAACCTATATTGACGCATTATTGTGCAAATTCCACAGTTTACATTAGGGTTCGCTCTTGGTGTTGTGCATTTTCTGGGTTTGGACAAATGTTTAATGACATCATTATAGTATCATAAAGAATAGTTTCACTGCCTGAAGATCCTCTGTGCTCTCCCTTTTCATCACTTCCTCCCCCACTAACCCTTGGCAACCACCAATCTTTCTACTGTCTCCATAGTTTTGCCTTTTCCAGAATATCATATAGTTGGAATCATACAGTATGGAGCCTTTTCAGATTGGCTTCTTTCACTTAGTAATATGCATTTAAAGTTCCTCTATGTTTTTTCATGGCTTGATAGCTCATTTCTTTTTAGTACTATTTATTGCTGTGTCTGGATGTACCACCATTTATTTATCCATTCGCCTACCAAAGGACTTCTTGGTTGCTTGCAAGTTTTGGCAATTATGAATAAAACTGCTATAAATATCTGTGTGCAAGGTTTTGTGTGGACATAAATTTTCAACTCCTTCGGATAAATACCAAAGAGTGTGATTGTTTGGAATGTGTAATAAGAGTATGTTTAGTTTTGTAGACCTGCCAAACTGTCTTCCAAAGAGACTGTACCATTTTGCATTCCCACCAGCAGTGAGTGAGAGTTCCTATCGCCCTACATCCTCATCAGCATTTAGTGTTGTCAGTATTTTGGATTTTGCCCACTTTAATAGGCAGATTGTGGTATCTCTTTGTTGTTTTGTAATTATCTAATGACATGATATTGAGTATCTTTTTATATGCTTATTTGTCACCTTTTATCTTCTGTCTGTTTTTTATTTGGGTTGTTCATTCTCTTATTGTTGACTTTTAAGGGTTCTGTGTATATTTTGGGTAACAGTCCTTTATCAGATGTGTCTTTTGTAAATATTTTCTCCCAGTCTTCGGCTTTTTTCTCTTTCCCTCTTGACATTGTCTGCGCATAGTAGAAGTTTTTAATTTTAATGAAGTCTAGCTTATCAGTCATTTATTTATTTATTTAGGTGAGGCAACCCTTGGTTGACCTCACAGATTGCAAGGACCTTGTCAGCTTACAATCTCTTATTTTTCTATTTTTTACACCTACAGCACCTGGTCTTCCTAGGTGGTCTCCCATCCAGGTACTAACCAGATCAGACGGGATAGGGCTTGTTCAGGGTAGCATGGCTGTAGACTCAGTCATTTCTTTTGTGATTGTGCTTTTGACATTGTATCTAAAAAGTCATTCTCATACACAAGGCATTCTAGATTTTTCTCCTATGTTATTTTCTAGGAGTTTTATAGTTTTTGTATTTTACATTTAAGCTTATGATCCATTTGAGTTTGTTTTTGTGAAGAGTATAATGTCTCAGTCTAGATTCATTTTTTTTTTTTTGCATGTGAAAATCCATTTGTTCCTTTACTATTTGTTGAAAAGATTATCTTTGCTCCATTGTGTTCTTGTTGCTCCTTTCTTAGATACCTGTGGACTGTGTTTATGTGGGTCTATTTCTGGGCTCTCATTTCTGTTCCACTGATCTTGTTGTCTTTTCTTTCACCAGCACCACATTGTCTTGATTACCGTAGCTTTATAGTATATCTTGAAGTCGAGTAGTGTCAGTCCTCAGATTTTGTTCTTCTCCTACACTATCGAATTAGCAATTCTTGATTCACTTCTCCATATAAACTTTAGAATCGGCTTTCTGATATCCACAAAATAGGTTGCTGGGATTTTGAATGGGATTGTACTGAATCAATAGATCAAGTTGGGAAGAACTTATATCTTGAAAATATTGGATCTTCCTATCCATAAATATGGAATACCTATTCATTTATTTAGCTCTTTGATATCTTTCATCAGTTTTGTAGTTTTTCTCATATAGATCTTACATATGTTTTCTTACATTTACACCTAAGTATTTCATTTTGTGTGGTGCTAATGTAAATGGTAATGTGTTTTTATTTTCAAAATTTTACTTGTTTGTTGTTGGTATATAGGAAAGTGTATATAGAAAATATATAAATTAGTCTCTGCCCTCAGTTCCTGGCACAAAGCTTCTAAAACCCTTGTAATTTCCTAAGTGATAAGAGTAGTAGGAGTACCTTTTCTAATGAGGTGACTCTGATGGGCTCCTGTATGGCTCCTGGCCACTGGAAAGACCAAGCCATGATTAGAAACTTGAAATTTTCATCCCTGCTTTTCCCCCGACTCACTTCTCCAGAGAGGGGAGACGGGCTGAAAATAAAGTTAATAATTTATCATGCCTATGTGAGGAAGCCTTCATAAAATCCTAATAGTACAGATTGCAGATTGGTGAACACATTCATGTACTGGGAGGGTGACACACCCAAACACCATGGGGACACAGGGGACCCTCCCATATCTTGCCCCTGTGTATCTCTTCATTCGGCTGTTCATCTGTATCCTTTAGCATATCCTTTTATAAACTGGTAAACGTGTTTCCCTGAGTTCTGTGAGCCGCTCCAGTAAATTAATGGAACCCAAGGAGTGAGTCATGGGAATTTCTATTTGTAGCCCATCAGTCAGAAGCACCTGGACTTGTGATTGGCATCTGAACTTTTCTTTTCAATCACACCCTAGAATATTAAAGATGACTCTTTTAAATATAAGGAGGAAAAGCTGTAATATGAAAAATTTATAGTCTTGAATCAGAGAACAGGTAGGACCATTAATTTTTATCAATGTAAACTTTAAATGCTAATTTAAATAACTACTGAGTAGTTGTGAATAAGCATGTTTTCACTGATATCTTTTTGGTCTATTTATTTTTTATTTAATATTTTTATCAATGACTTAAGTGATTAATTATTAATTTTGGTGACTATTAAAATATTAATTCAATTTTTATGTATGAAAAGATTATAAATGTCTCAAAAATTTACTAAATTATGTATGTCTTTTACTAAAGACATATGTTTCATCATAACATAATAGATTATTAAATTTCAAATGTATAGTTTAAGACTGGACCTATACATGGAGATGAGGCTCAGGTACATCCATGGAGAGATACCCTTAGTAAATTTATGTAAAGGGGTGAAGAATGTCTCTTTCTGAGTACAGGTGTAATTGTGTTGCTCATAAGCACACTTGCCATTTTTCCCTGGTCTTGGAGCTTAGGCCAGGACTACCTGAATGTACTGATGTGTCATGGATTGGTGGCCTCTGTCACCCTGAAAAGCACTGCAGTCAATGACAATGCTGCCAAATTTTTCTTGGAAGAGAGATTGTTGTATGGAAGGGTAAAGTGAGAGAATTTTATTTCCTTTGAGAGTTCCAAGTGCAAGTAGCTGAAAGGGTGAGAATTTAAAAAAATAAATTTTAACAGCTAATTTTTAATATTTTAGACATTCTAGGTATAATAATTTTGTATTTTATATTATGTAGTCTTGATTTTTAACTTTAAGAAAAGTTTTTTCTTTTTGATTTTCAGACACTAATTAAGTGTAGTAACATTGTTCAGTTATATCACTTATTTAAAACTTTTAATCATTAATTTTCCCAGAGATAATTTTTATTTTATTTTATACTGTTTTATGATTTGTCCAGAGCAGTTAAGTTATTGGTTTGTGATAAGATGGAATTTCTTTTCTCTCTCTCTCTCTCTTTTCCTTTTTTTTTTTTGGTGGAGCGAAGTTAAATAGACCAAACTTAGTGTTGGATTAAACGAGGTATTACATTGCTGAATGCTGGGTTCACTATTATGGCAATCATGAAGAATTCCCGATCCTATCTGTGAGCAGCATTCATAACCTCTGCTGTTTGTCTGAGTAAACGTCAGAGCACTCAAGGAGATAGTGATATTTAACAGACTACCCCATACCAGAAAGGGAGGGGTAAAGGAGAAAAGGGCACAATATTTATGACTCTAGGAACTATAAGTTGTAATTTAATGAGATCAAAGCATGTGCTGTTTATTTGCTGCCCTAACAGCTTTGAATAAAATGGTTAGAAAACAGACAATGTACTAAAAGTTGAGGATATTTAAAAGCTAAAGGGCTATAAAATCACGAGCATATTTTCAGTGGAAAATCATTTCATGGAGGTCTCTGATTTTAATATCATGCTCTTAAGATTAATTAATGTGTAAGAGAAAAAGACATATGAAATGATTAGTTTTTACTAGTATACCATATATATAGGGTTTTCACCCCTGCCTTCCCTTTCTCACTTTTCTGTTGTTTCATAACTATTATTGTCCTTTCTGATACTAGTTTCTGATCTAATATCCAAGATAGGTGCATGTGATTAGCAGAGCCTGGCCACGTGCTTATAAAGCTAGTATTTGGCATTTCTGGCTTCACGAGTGTGCAGTGGACTCTTATAATTTAGAGTTCCTGAAATTCAAAGGGAATTCAGATGCTGTGTAGTCAAGAGTGTGAGAATCAGATCCTTGAATATTTAATATAGTCAGTATACACAGAACAACAGTATGATAAGTACACACCAGCTCATAAGTTGTTATTTCAGGATTTTAATGTGTTTGGATTGTATCTGTTAAACTCAGTGGACATGTAACTTCACAAATTAAGAGTTCTCTTATATCGCCTTCAATTCTGTACTCTACAAAGATATTTTGTTATTTTTCTAAAATGCAAATTTCATGTTGTTCTACTCAGAATCCTTCAGTGGTTAATTCCTCATTGCCTGTAGGATAAAATGAAAACTCTTTAGTTTGGCCTACAGATACCCTTCAATATTTGAATCTTGCCAAATTTCTAGCTACAACTACTAATACTCCACTCCTCCCCCT
>NW_006433024.1:9766614-9783917 GCF_000325575.1 Pteropus alecto | reverse complement strand
CCTGAAAAATACCATGCTCTTCCATGTTTCTGTACATTTGTGCCTGTAGAATCTTTTTGCTTGGAACACGTGCTCCTCTTTTGTCCTCTTCGCAGATTTATCTTCAAAGACTCACTTCAAATACCACTTTTCCATGTAATGCCTTCTTGATGCCCTCAACCAAACTATTTCCTTCTTTATGCTTTTATACATTCCTGTAATATAGCACTCATCATATTATATCGTAATTATTTCTTACACAAATTTTTTCTTATTGGATGCTAACGAATTTGGGAATTGGTAATCTCTTGTCATCTCTTTATCTTAGAAGATTTTTGGTAAATAAGTAATTAATGAAAACACCCTACTTCTGGTTGGTTAGTTCATTTATTTAGTATACTCTTTTTAAGAGCAAAGATCAAGCCTTCTATTTTTGTGTTTGCCTGGTGAACCCAGCATTCCATAGCCGCAAATAGCATTCCCACCTTGGCTAATTATCTCATCATGGAACTAGGGGAAATACACCTTAATGGACCGGTAGTATTATCTTGATATATGAAATATAGTAAATTATATTGATAGGTTTAAAAATGGATTTTAAAACTATCAGAAAAGTAACTTGCTTTGATGAAATATGTATACTGAATTTTCTGTTTCATATTTCTTATGTTAAGGAATTAAAAGAAATAACCTCAGACTTGATAAAGTCCAAAGTCACATGTCAATATAAGATGGGAGAAGAAAACATCAATTTAACAATTAAAGAACAAAAATTTCAGGAACTTCAAGAAAGACTCAACATGGTATTTAATTCAGTGCATTCATGTTTATAAAATATTTTAGTAAAAGTTATGAGAATTTTAGGATTATAGTACAAAAATGTTCCTTTTTGTCAAGTTAATATACATAAGAAAAAAGTATTAATGAATCTTTTTAAGTTATTAGATTTTTACTATTATCAGCAAGACTTTAAGACAATAAAATCTGGCTATAATAATTTTATTTCTACTTTAATACAGTGTCAGATCATCTTATGGTACAGTGGTGTCTCCAGAAAAGCTTTTGGAGATGAGGAATTTAGTACTTTTTAACAATGATATTTATAAGTTTGCACCAGCCTATATTGGGTATCTAATACCATCTTCACTTCACTTGAGTCACTGCTTCAACAGCAAACTAGTGTTGGTACTCAGGAGTAATAATAGATCATGACACTCCCAAATTTGTTGAGCACTGAATCGAATGTAGAATTTGCTGACTTGTATCATAACCTAAAATTATTCAATTTTTTTAAGGAATTGGAATTAAATAAGAGGATTAATGAAGAGATTACCCGTATTCAAGAAGAAAAACAGGCAAGCAATCATAAGATATTTTGGAAGATAGTAAATATTTTAAAAACCAGATACAATGTGGGAAATAATCAAATTAAGTTAAATAATAAATGGAATCATGTCTAGGTCAAGTCCTACACATAGTAAGCACTCAGTGTTTGTTGAATGGGTACACATGTACCTTTTTAACCAGGTCTCACATATACTCCCATTAGGAACAAAATCAGAGGAGAAAAGGGGAGATGTTCATCAAAGGGTACAAACTTCCAGTTATAAAATGTGTAAGTTCTAAGGATTTAATGTACAGCATGACTTTAGTTAACATACTATATTATATACTTGCAAGTTACTTAGAGAGTAGATCTTAAATGTTCTCACCACACACAAGAAAAACAATAATTATGTGAGGTGACAGAGATATTAACCTTGTTGTATTAATCATTTTGCAATGTATACTTGTATCAAATCATCACCTTGTACACCTTAAGCTTACACAATGTATGGGTCAATTATATCAAAGCTGGAGAAAATATTACATTAAGATATTTTATGAGTAAATAACAAAGAATAAACATAAGTCAGTTTTTTCCTTGATATTTTAGATTTGGCAGATAATTATTGAAGCGTATGTATGCTTAGAACATGTTTATAGGATATTATACTCATTTGAATTTATGTATATTATAATTGTTTTATTTTTTTTAAAAAAAAGGTATATGAAAGAAAACTTGTCCTGTTTCTTTTTTTCCTCTTCTGGTTTTCTTCCATTTGATTCTAAATATATACTGTGACATCCTAGCCCATTAGCAATATGATATTTTAGTAGTGATATATTTACTAGTTTGGGGGCAAGCCAACAAAAGTTTTAGTTTTGAATTTTTCACATTTTTCAATAGTGTCTCAGAATCCATGGTCCATTTTAAAAACTAATTATTTGAGGAACTCTTGGAAATGGTACTTTGTAAGAAATCATATAATATAAATTCTTTTAGATGTTAAATTAATCAAATGTGTCATTAATATATTCTTTATTATGGGTTGTAATTAAACTATAAAAATAAGAAACTAGAAAGTGTATTTTAAAATTGAGTTTAGAAACATGCCTACTATTTTAAAAATTTTTTAATTGATATACTTTTTTTTAAAAGGATGTCATCATTTCTTTCCAACATATGCAGCAGTTACTTCAGCAACAGACTCAAGTTAATACTGAACTGGAAGCAGAATTGAAGGGGCTAAGAGAAAATAATCAGGTTTTATATGTGTGTGTGTGTGTGTGTGTGTGTGTGTGTGTGTGTGTGTAGTTTAAACTATATTCCCATCTAATGAGTTTTACCTGTTTAGTTGTACTCATCTGTCCAACTTTATCTGAGATCACTTTGAATTTTAGGAGTAGGATATGGCCTCTTTCATTAACTTGGTATCAACGTGTAAAGTAATGACCATATTTTTTAAACATTGAAGTCACTAGTGAAATGTTCAGTTGTATCAGGTGTTCAATTTAAATTTGTAACAGATTGAATGGGATTTTTTTTTCTTTGTCTTAGAATTATAGCCAAGACCAAAACTGAAAATAAAAGGTGACAGGTATTGCCACATTCTAAGAGAGCAATCAGCTCCCAGTAATTGGGGGGCAGATCTCTCTTTACAAGAATATGATAGAACTGGCCCTGTTACCTCAACATCATCACCCCATCATCTTCTTTCTAGGATATGTAAGAAAATGATTGGGGAGAGGAAGAAGTTATGGTCACTTTGTTTTGAGAGTAAGGGTTCAATAAGAGAGGCTTTTCTCTTACATACCTAGTGAAGGGGCACGTATTTCCCCTCATGAAGCTAAGTGAAGGAGTCTACAGGAAAATCACTTGTAAAGACTGGGGTACAAGAAAGGGAGGGTGAGACTGCCATCTGTTCCTTAGATGGATACTTGAGATGCTATAGAATCCTGAACGTCCGCTCTGGTGTTACCAGTAGAGTAGTTCATGTGGAAGAACTTGACACATTTTCGAAGTTTGGAAGTGTATCAAGAACATATGCACTAATGCCCAGTTATAGTCAAGAAATTTCAAGGAGGAAAGTTTTTGTAGTAATCTGTGCCAGTGTATTATGCTTGGTCCAATATTATATGTACCTGGAAGGATGTAGAAGAGAGAACTTTGGTGGTTCCTTGGCTTCCTAGGAAGGAACATGGAGGTTGGTGAAAGAGGGGGAGCTTCCCTGTGTTCTACTGAGCCAGGTGATGTCCAACTCAAGAGAAGAGACTGGGGACATGTTCCACTGGACTGGCCATTGGAAGGTATCTATACCTGTCTGAAGAGATTCTGGTGATAAAGGGTGATGCTGGACATTTTGCAAGGAAACTAAAGTCACCTCCTATGTGAAGACCGCCATCAGCAGAAGCCAGAGCCAGCTTCATGGTTATGTAATCAGGTTATGTATACATGGTTATGTATGCAGTTGCATAGGGACCCATACTCAGAGGGCCTTGTGCTTTAGGTTTTATGTCCTGTGAGTCACTGTCTTGAAATTTTTATTAATTTTTATCTTTAAATTATGTTTTGTAAATTAAATCTTTTGGGAAGGGTAAATTTATCTGATAATGCATTGGAGGCTTGGAACCTCAGATCAGGGATTCTTCTGTCTCCCACTGCCTCCCAGGACCAGTTCTTGGCTGCTGGCTCTTCTGCCTTTTGGTGGGCCCTGCCTGGCCTCATCTTCCCTGCTCCTGTCTTGCCACTGCCGTGATGACTGGGTCACACTGGTGGGGATAGGCCCGTGTTCTACTGTTGCTCTTTACCTCTGGTGGAAGCCTAGATATAGCAGAGAGGGTCTGGGCTGAGTGCATGGGCTCTGCAGCATCCTCTGTCCCAGGTTGGCAATACTTTGGCATTTTAAGTAGGTGGCTACGCTGGGTGAGAGTCCCCATTCCAAATACTGAGGTACATTTCTGCCTGGCAGTTGCAATCCGTTGGGGGTTACCCATCTGCCATGAGTTGGGGCAGAGGGCCCATAGGATGGGGAAACTGACTTCCCCACCCCAGCCGGGACATAGTACATGAGTCCAGCCACTTGGAGGAGGTACAACCCACTAGCAGGTAGATCATACTTGTGCTGAGTCATGTGGTGAGGCCTTTAGGCATCTGTGAGGATCTGCATTTGCCCTGTAAGTATCCCCCTGCCCAGGGGATCATGACATGAAATAGAAAATAAAAGCCCCATGACAGATTGACTGGAAGAGATAGGGAGGAGGGAGTTACTGTGAAGAAAGGAAAAAGTTTTATTATTTAGTATCTTTAACAGTACTTTTTCCTGCCTTTTTTCATTTTGCAATGGGTTTCACAAATTATGGTGAGTCTATCACCATTGAATGAAGCCAGACCTGACCTGAACAATGCAAGATTTATCTCACCATTAATGTTCTATGACTAGTCACGTAGAGTTTCGCCTTATTTCTCTTGCCTGCTCCAGAACTATAGGAGTTAGACCTAGAAGAGGGAGAGGGAAGAGTCAAACCTCTCCCTCCTCTTAACCTCTTCACCTCCAATAAAAGACTAGTTAAAAGCATTTCTCTGAAAGTCGAGTTATAAGAAAGTTTCCCCCCATCTCCTCTACCCACCCTACAGATGGATAACTATTTCTCTGATGTGTTGAACCTTCTCTCCAGAAACATAATTTACCCACATTCTTTATGAATAGCAGTTATCAGGATTGTCTCCTAATACATTTAATGGAGTTGAAAGAGAATTTTAATCTCTGATCAAAGTATCAGAGATTAGCTAGTCCAATCATTTCATGATGAGCTAGAGATCTAGGAAATGTAAGCTATGTAGTTCAAGGCCTCATAATTAGTGAGAAATCAGGATGAAAGCTTTGTCTATTCCAGTACTGTTTCTATTCCAGTACTATTTCTACATTACGTTGTTAATGTATTTTTCTTAGACTCGTGAGAGCTGCCACTTTTATTAGATCAGTTATATGGAAACCACAACTTTTAAATTGCCTTTCATGAATGCTAAACCCAATGTTTATGTATTACTGAATTCTACAGGGCCTATAGTAGTCATAAATATATATAGTCATGTCTTTCATTGAGTTAATGATAACTGTAACTGTGGTTCCAGGATATTTTAACTATATAGGCCAATATCTTAGATAATCCAAATGCCTCTCTCTTTAACTAGCATCATTATTAGCTGAGCCTTGATAGTACATAGAGAAACTAGATTTTATATAGTAAAATTTCAAAGTATTGGTAAGAACAGGATAGAATTGTCAGCTTTTTATTTTGATACGGTACATTAAAAAATAAACAATACCATCATCATTTTCATTTTATAAAAGAAAACTTTTTTCCCCCCTCTTTAATTCCTCCGCCCCCACTTTCACCCCTGACCTATGGATGTTGCCGTTTCTCCTTAAGAACTGGATCTCTGAAGGTGGGGCATCCCCTCTCACATGCTTGCGGCATGCACCCGGTCCTGGCGCACTCAGGGTCCTGGCTGCCCCGGGGCCTGGTGCACCGGGTTATGGTCTGTGGTTCCACCTGGGGCGCGAACCCAGGTCCTTCTGTGTATAAAGCAGACGTACTAACCACTACACTATGAAGCCACCCTTAAAGGAGGATATTTTAACATTAAAAGTATATTAAGGATATAATCTCAGGAAAAAGTATGGTCCATTACAAGAAAAGACATTTGATGACCTTATATTGACATTTTTTTTGCCATGAAATTTTGTCATGAATCAGTACTTGTTTGCAGACTGGTGTTTGAGAACCACTGATATATACTATAACAAAATGTTGATGTAGAATTGTTGCTAAGGATTACACTGCATAGATATCTCAAGTGTTTTCTCAAGGAGCATTCTAATTGCACTTGTACTACATACTAGTACTACCTGTACTACAATTACTCTTCATAATGGTGTACTCGCTTTCAGTGCTCTGCAATCATGCTGTCATCTGTCTTCCCCTTTTTAATAGTAGAATTTGGAGCACAGAAAACTAAATTCTCATGATAGAGAAAATTTTCTACTATGACTTAATTATAGTTTAGTCCAGATGTAAGTATAGTTATTCCTCTATAGTCATAGTATTAACATAGTATTAACTAGAATAACTTACTTTGTTTTTGGTATATTAAAGTATTAAGATGGTTTCATTTTGACTTTCTACAATGTCCATTTTTTCAGAGAGGGTTTTTAGATTTGTTAATCCAGAAGCTAGTAATACCAAATAATTTCCTGATAGAGTATAAATTCCACAAGAACAGTAACATTTTCACTAATGTAGTATAAAAGCCTAGAAGAGTATCTGGTACATAGTAGGAGCTCATTAAATTTTATGAAACTAATGAATGATTAACAGTGAATAAATTCAGACTCTTTGTTAAGTTCAGATATTGCCAGGTTAGGGCTTCTAGTTAAACCTATTCAATCGAACCCACACATTCACTTGTATTTCCTCTTGAAATTGCAATAAAATGGCATTACTAAATCTACAAGGACAAGAAAATAGAGGAAACAATAAAAAAGTTTTAAAAGTGAGAACCAGATGGAAAATGAGTAATTTACTTAGTATATGTGATATGAGAGAAAGTAGAAACCCAAGTCAAAGATGCAGAAATGGTCAGGATTGTAGGCATTGTGTGCCTTTAGAAGTAGGGCACACAACTGAAGCCAAAAACTAGAAGGTCTATGTAAGAAACTATCACACCTCCAGATTCTCTTCCTAACCCTGCACAAATTGGCACTGTCTGTCTCCTACTTGGCAGAAGATTGGAGGTTTACTTTGGAGAGTTTGAGTGATACCTGAGATTAGGGAGATCCAGTGGTGTGCTGGAGACAGCTTGTACCCAGGGGAGCTAGTTGTTAGAGCTGTTGTCATTTTGTGAGCTGGTTGTTAAAACAGTGTTAGCTTGAGATTGACCATGGTGGGAATATTTAACACTAATGAAATTGGCAAATGCTGCAAATAGGCTTTATTATTTTTAGAGCCAATTTGCTATACGTATTTTAAAATGAGATAGATCTATATATGATGTGGAAAGTAAGCAAGACATTGTTCTTTTTTTTTTTAATAAAGCAGATTACAGAACAACATGGTATATATAATATGGTCTCATCTGTATTTTAAAAATGTATTCCGTAAACTTGTATGCTTATAATGTATTCTGTAAACTTGTATGCAATTTCTGGAAGGATACACAAGAAACTGCTCCCCTCTGGGGAGGGAAATTGGAGAACCAATAGAGGAAAACTTTACCTTTTCTTTCTGCATCCTTTGTATACCTTTTCTTTCTGCATCCTTTGTATAGCTTTCTTTCTGCATCCTTTGTATAGCTTTGTCTTTTTACAGGAGTTTTCTTGAACTATCAGCGGACATTGAAGAAACCTAATATTAATGACACTTATTTAATAACTTAAAAACCCCATGTCTTAGAAAACACTTAGTAGTATTTTTACTCTTTAAGGGTTTTTTGGGGGGAGAGAGGTAGTGTGATGGTGGTTATGTTATGTTAATTTATGAAGTAATAGTTAATATAGTAAATATTGAAGCTCTACTAAAAAAGTTAATTTGAAATTAAAAATTAAAATTGTATTTAAAGGTTTTCTAGCCAGTTAATTTCTCAAATAAACAGATACAGAAAACATAGTTAAAAATTTTTAGTAGGGTTAGGCTGATTATGCTACATTTCATACTTTTCAGTGCTGTACTTTATATTACTTTTTCAGTACATTAAAACTTATGCAGTGAAACTGAATAATGGCAATGTTTTTATACCCTTTTATAGCCATTTCTTTTTCATAACCTCCCCCTATTTCCTGTTAACTAAACTATAAGCACCTTTCTGTTAATTTATGAAAATTATTGTTGAGATAGCACATTATCACTGATCTGTATGGCACTTCCAGCATGTTAAAAGCAAAGGTCCAAGCAACATAAAACACATCAAAATTCATTAATGTGGTATTGATTATTTTTTGGATAATTAATTTTATTGCAGACCCTTGAAAGAGATAATGAGCTGCAAAGGGAGAAGGTGAGAGAAAATGAAGAAAAGTTCCTTAATCTCCAAAATGAGCATGAGAAAGCACTTGGAACTTGGAAAAAGCATGTAGGTTTATTAAATGTTAAAATATTAAAATATTTTAAGTTGTAGACATTTAAAATAACTATTAAATGTTTTCTTAACAATATTTTCTTAATATTACAAAAATAATGTAGGAATATAGTCAGACACATTTTATTCTTGCATTTTCATTTCCAAAAAGTGAATCCTTTTTTTAAATCTAAATTTAATTTAATTTTTTTAAATCTAAATTTCTTGTGATGCTTTCATGCATGAAAAACAACACATACACATGTGTATGTATGTGTTGTGTATGTATATACACATATAATTTTGGATGACTTCCCATATGTGACAAAGAAAAATTACCTTTTCATAAAACCATTGATAGTATTTTAATAAATGAATAAAATAATTATATAGGTATTATTGTTAGCTGATATATTTAGCTTTCCTCAGCAGTTTTGTCGAGATGCAATAAACAATGCTATTTTCTTATCTGTTTATTTAATACTAAATTTTAATTTTAATGAAGTAGATAATAAGTGTAAAATGATGTAAATTAAAGTGTATAATGGTTCACTTTAAAGATTGATGAACCCCAAAATTGATTATTCTATTTTAATATCTATTTTCATTGCCTTTTAATTTTTTTTTTAACACCTACAGCACCTGGTCTTCCTAGGTAGTCTCCCATCCAAGTACTAACCAGGCCCGATCCTGCTTAGCTTCCGAGATCAGACAAGATCAGGCACGTTCAGGGTGGCATGGCTGTAGACACCTTTTAATTCTTGTACAAGAATTAACACAATAGAAGATCAATATTTATGAAATTATGAAAGCTATATTTTGGGAGAGTAAGATTATATTTAGGCTATTATACTAATTATACTGTATTTTAATACTATGCTAATATATTTTTATACTGATATACCATATATTTAAGTACTTGATGACATCTTCTATAGGTGATTTTGTTTAATATAAATTGTTATATAAGTAATTCTTGATTTTTCAATTACTTTAGGTAACATTCTCTTAATTTGTATTTTGGAGAGATCAAGTCTTCATTGATGAATTTGATAAGCTTTACCCAGATCTCAAAAAATATTTTGTAATTAATTGTATCTGAATACTAAAAAATCCTTAATAATTTTTATGCTAGTAAAGTTTATTACTAAGCACCAAGCATAGTAATATTCATTTTAGCTTCACTTAATCCACATTGCATCCCAACACTTCTTTCACATTTCTGATGTTTAAAAGATCATGGAAGTGGTACAGTCAGAATAAGGAAAAACTATAAAGTGAAAAGAGAATATAAACTTGAATATACCAACCATGCCAAAAAATATTAGTTAAGCTAAGAAAATTAAACATTTATTTTTCCTGATGAGACCACAACCATGCCCCTTCCTCAAGAAAATCAATCACATTAGGAAAGAATAAACATTCAGCTTCACTGTGAGGCCTGTCTATAAATTTGAATAAAATTGCTTTCGTCTTAGGATTTTTAGCTTCTACAGTTATTTTACTTTGATATGCTTTAGTACTAAACAGAAAATAGATAAGTTTTTTGAAAGCTGCTTTGGTTCTACAAGAGTTTTCTTGAATGGAGGTCAGGTCTACTCATTAATTGTATTTCTATCTCTGTGTAGGTTTTTCACCATTCTTGAGTGGATTGCTACTGAGATTGGATCTAGATGGGTTAAAAAATAAAACAATAAAATGAGGATGTTCAGAAATTATTAACAGAATGGGGGGTCACAAAAGAAATTTAGTTTACAGCACTTGTTGAGCATCTATTAAGTGTGAGGCACTATTCTAGGTACTGAATTTTTAAATATGCCTAAAATACAAATAATAATAAAGAGCTCACACTTTCAAAGGGAGAGATAACTATGAAATTAACCATAGCACGGAGTGTTTTTAGTAGTTTCAACAAATTACTGTGAAAGCACAAAATCATGTCATTTAGCTAGGTTGGAGGTTTTAGAAAAAAGATGAAGAATTTGGCCTTGAAAGATGAACAGGTTTCACCAGGCCATGGATGCCGATTTCCTACATTTCTCATTTCATCCTGTTGGCATTCCATTTAAGAAAGGGAAAAATCATGGAGGCAGGCTGCATTTCAAGGGTGATAAATAGTTTGATCTGGAATATGACATTGGAAAATAGGTTGAGGTTGCTTTCTGAAGGGTCCCTTACTAAGGAAGTTGAATTTGATAAGTAATGGGAAGCCACTGATAATTTTAAAGCAGTGACATAGTCAGATCTGCATTTTTAGAAAAGTAAGCCTTGCAACAGTATGGAGGATGGTTTTATGGAGAGACCAGTAAGAATAGTATTGCAAATCTAACCGTGAGCCTATGAGGGTGTGAATTTGGGCAATAGAACAGAGAAGAAGAGGGGTGGAATTGGCAGTTAGTAAAATTTTATATATAATGAGTTTTAGAAGGAGAAAGAAGTCAAATATGTCTCTGAGATTAGTATACCTAGTAGAATGATAATGTCACTGACTGATACAGGGAATATGACAGGAGAAGCAGATTTGGTGGATGAAAATAATGAATTGGGAACTGCTGAATTTATGGTACCTGCAGGACACCTAGCTTGAAGTGCATTCCGTGCATTTGAAAATGTGAACTTAGGAGAGAGGTTGGGAGATGAGATATAGATTTAAGATTTATTAGCATAAAGATGGAAATTGAAGGTATAGATATTATAAGATCATCTATGGAAGAAGTGGAGATCTTGAAGAGAAGGCTAAGAAGAAAGAGCCTCGAGGAATGGCAGTATCATTTTTTGCGTGTGCACACATGCGCGTGTGTGCTACAGAGCTGTTAAGTGGTATAAAACTTGGAAAAAATCCTTTTGCTAATTTGCAGGTGATAGCTGACAAAAAATCAGAACAATTAAATAGGTTATTAAGGAGCAATGGGAGGTTAGAATTTGAAAGTTAGCAATTGTGGACTTTAAAAATTGAGAGGGAATTGAGTCGAGAGAAAAATAGGATTGTGAGAATATTTGTGAACCGAGAAAATGCTGGTATAGCAGGAAAGATTGAGAATAGGTTTGAGGGAAGAGATCACTGCTGGAGCTAGGCACAAAGGAGGATGGGATAAGGACACATGCTGAGTTGAGTCTATTACCTTGAAAAGATAGATTGAAAGATGGTTAAAATTAGAGAAAATGAAGGGAGTGTAATAGGTGAGCTCATATCTGTTAGCCTCTTCAACAGGGTTCCCGACCCCAGGCTGCAGACTGGGTACTGGTCTCTGGCCTATTAGGAACTGGGCTGCACAGCAAGTGAGCGGTGGGTGAGTGAACGAAGCTTCATCTGTATTTGCAGCTGCTCCCCAGCTCTAGCATAATTGCCTTAGCTCCACCTCAGATCATCAGGCATTAGATTCTCATAGGAGCATTGGTCCTTGGTGTCTAAAAGGTTGAGGACCACTACTCTGCAAGGAATATAATATGCATTTGTAGAATTTTTGGTAGTTAAAAAATTGTTCACGAGAAACTTTTATAATCTTTCATGACAAAAATGTATCTCCTCAGTGGAACTTAATTTATCTCATATCTGAGGTCCCCATGAGAGTAATCCAAGAAAAAGATTATGAAATTTTATAGCCAGTGAAAGCCTAGTTTATAGATGTAAATATTAGGCTGCAGAATCAGTTTCTGTTGTACTACTTAGTGCTCATCAGTACTCTTCATCTAGTTGAGTTAAAATCTGTATATCTAATACAACAAGAAAATAAAAAATTTAAAAAGCAGTGAGGTATAACTTACAGAATTTTTATGGTTAAAAATAATTTTCATTTGTAACAAGAGGTAATTTAATGTAATAGTTAAGAACACAGCCCCTAGATTTAGTTTTGCATTTGATAACCACTTTGTATCCACCTGATCTTGGTCAAGTTACTAAATGTCTGGGAGCCTCACATTTCTCATCTGTAAATTGGAGACTGAATATACTTCATAGGATATTTGAGTATGAAATTAAGTACTCAGCACAGTTCAACAAATGGTACCTTTTAATATTAGTAATTACTTTAAGATTGTTTTCGTTTTTTACTGTTTCCCAAAATGTGTTTTCATATAAGACACATATAAGTACTCATTTTGATTATATTTTATATTAGGTTGAAGAACTTAATGGAGAAATTCATGAGATTAAAAATGAGTTGTCATCACTTAAAGAAACTCATATCAAGTTACAAGAACATTACAATGAATTATGTGATCAGAAAAAGTTTGAGGAAGACAAGAAGTTTCAGGTAAAATTTAAGTATGTTGGGGGTAGTCTGCTAAAGAAATTGGGACAAGGGTCCCCTTTTCTCCACATCCTCACCAACATGTTTTTGCTGACTTTTTGATAATAGCCATTCTGACTAATGTGAGGTGGTATTTGATTTGCATTTCCCTGATTACAACGTTTCATGTCTGTTGACCATCTTTATGTATGTCCAGTGTGGAGAAATGTCTCTTCGTGGCTTCTGCCCATTTTTTGATCAGGTTTATTTTTTTGTTGTTGAGTTGCATGAATTCCTCATATATTTTGGATATCAACTCTTATTGGATATACCATTTGCTAACGTATTCAGGAGGATGTCTTTTTGTTTTGTTGATGTTTTCCTATAGCTTTTTAGTTTTAGTCCCATTGTTTATTTTTGCTAGTTTACTACCTATGTTTTCTTCTAGGAGTTTTATGGTTTCAGGTCTTACATTTAAGTCTTTAATCATCAACTCACGTTAATCACTTTGTCTAAAACCCTTGACTGACTTATTGACTTCCTGGTAGCGTTGGAGCTCCTTAGCATGCTATTCGGACCTTGATGACCTGGGCCTAGCTTATTTCAAGCCTCATTTCTCACTATTCTTCTAGCATCTAGCTCTAGCTGAAGTAAACCACAAGTAGTTTCATGAAAAGACTAATTTTGCTTGCTTTTAAGCACCTGCATGTGCCATTTTTCCTCCTTGGAGTGCCTCCTTATCCCCTTTAAAGTTGCCTGTTATTTCTTTTCCTGTCTTCCCCACTGGACTGTAAGTTTTTCAGGCTAGGGACTGTATTTTTTTTGTTCATCACTGATCTTAAAGCCTAGTGCAGTGCTTCCATGGAATATGTGCTCGATATACAGGGGGAATAAAAGGATGTTGAACTGATTAACTATTTTAAAGATACACAAAAATACCAAACATTCAAAACAATTTGCCTGCCATTACTACATTGCTTTTAATGAAGGAGTGGTTATTACATATGTATGCTATTATATAATAATGTGGAATGCATGTTTGAAAATATCTAAAGGTCTCCATTTTGCTTAAATATGATATACAAAATGAATTTAAAGTGATCGTGTTTGAAAAGTATATTAAATTTAGTTAAAAATATCATTTGGCTTTCAAATAGAAATTGTCGAATGGTTGAATGGAAACAAGAGTCCACTTTTATCAGCACAATTTGTTTAAATGTTTTATACTTTTTAATGTTTTTATATTAGAATAGAATCTTTTCTATTTTACACTAGAATCTTCCAGAAGTAGATACTGAACACAGTGAGATGTCAGTGGGAAAATTACAAAACAGCATCATACAGAAATGTAATTCTGGGCAAGAAATAAGAGAAGAAAGTACTGGGAGTTTTTGTTTAGATACTGAGTACAGAAAACAGGAGGAAAAGAAAGAAGGCCCACTTATAGAAGAAATCATTATAGAAGGTAACCTAAGATTATATTGGTATTTTCTAATTTGTACATTGAGCTTTTTAAGGGAATAGCAGCTACAGTCTTTACTTCAAGGACCTTGTAGTGTAGTTTGAGAAACACATTTTAATTTGTATATATCTTTAAAAAAACAGGCTTCTTTTGAGCTATTCTTTACAGTCAGTATTTTTGCAAAAAGAAATACATTTCTGCCTTCCATTCTCATCACTTACACCTTTGCTTTTCACATTCTAGTTTCTGCCTTCACTGCTTTGCTGAGAATGTTCTGTGGGCCACCGATAACCTTCTGATGACCAAATCTAGGGCACTTTTCTTAGTTCAGATGACCTTTCTGTAACCGTTGAAATAATTTACTAATTTACATATGGCTCTCTTACATCTTGAAAGAGTTGTTTAACGGCAGTACTGATTGTTTGAAGGTGTTCAAACCTAGACTGAACAACCACTTGGTGGAGATGTTGTAGAGAGAATGAATGATTGGACTAAAAAAAGCCTTGCAAGCCCTGAACTTTGTATTCTAGATTATTGTAACCATACTGAAACTTTGAAATCTATGGTTGAAACCCAGATAAATAAAATTAATGTCTTAAGTAGATATTCTGTACAGTTGTCCAAAAGTATTCCAGAATTCAAAAATATCCACGGGGTAGTGAATAAAAAAGCGATAATTGTTAGTCTTAAAGAAATCAGCTAGTAATTTCTGGATCTAAGTAGTAATAAAAATTAAGAATATGTTACCTGTTAGGATAAATTGATTTTTTCAGCTATGTGTTTATCTGGAATTTTACTATTATGCCCAATAGGAAACACTAGAGAAATAACAAACGTTTTGTAATACCCTCAACCTATCTCTCATTTTAAACCAAGAACTATGTTTGCTTTTATGAAATAAACATTTAATATGGGTAGAGCCAAATATTTTAGCACGGTAAATATATGCTTATGAAAAAGGGAACTCAGTATTTAGGTAAAATTGGTGTTATTATGTTTGTGTAATAATTGGCCAATGAAATGTTTAAGGTTAAATGTTTTTATAAAAATAAGGTGATACAAATGTCTTATAAAAGCAGGCTTTAGTGTATAAATAAAAGTTTACTGTGTTCTCATTATGACAGATTTACAGCTTTCTGAAAAAATATCAAAGAATAAAATTGATACTACTGTACCTCAGGATGGAAATCAAAGTGAAATCTCCCTAAGCAAAACCCTCTGCATAGAAGAATTAATTAGTCAAGGGCAAACCTTGAATCCTACTGACTTCAGAAAAGCAGTTACTACAGAAATAAAAGACGCGGTGGGCTTGGAAAAAGACAGTGGACGTACAGAATTTAAATCAACAAATAATTCTTTTTTAGTGGCAGATATATCAAGAGAAACAGAGAAGATACACCTAGAAATAACTAAAGGATTAGATCTTCACTCTGCAGATGTACATCTGGAGGTTGAAAATAACAGAACATTATTTAACAGTATCTTAAATGAGATGGCTCACAATACAAATCATATAAAAGATACCTCTAAAAACGAACCATTCAAACAATTCAGATTGCTTCCAGGGACTCAAGAAAATGCCACAGAGAAGGAAATTACAAATAGTGACCAAACCAAACTAGGAGTTTTGGATTCATTTCTAGATGTAAAAAAGAATCCTGTTCAGTGTCAGAAATACAATTTACATGATTCTAGTAATGTTATCTTGGATGATAAACAATGTAAAATAAAACAAATACAACTGTTAAATAAAAAAAGTGAGTGTAGCACATTGCCGTTTAAACAAATTTCAGATGTTCAGCAAGTCTGTAATGATACTTCAGAGAAACCTGAACTAAATAGTCCTTGTGACACAGCAACCAACCATCCTATTTCATCTGCTGTTTTCAGTGATAATTTGGAAGTACTTCTTAAGAATTCAGATAAAAATGTTAGTATTATGCCTATGATGGTGAAACCCAATTTAGGCCCTGAGAAAAGAGCCATATGTAAAAATCTGGATGATACACAAGAGAGTCAATTTAAGAATTGTTTGAGATATTTAGAAAACACTGTGAACATTTCCTATCTTCAGGTCAACAATGAGAATATACATGCTTCACAAGCCAGAGATATGAAAACTGCTGTTCATACAACAACTTCTACCGAAATACAGTTTTCCAATAGAGAGAGTCAGATTGATGGGAATCAGATAACTGAAGCCACGAGAAATGATGGCTTCCTTTTTGTGGATATTAATGAAAGACAACATACATTGTTAAATAATACAGAGAAAACGGAATCATTAAATGACACCGTTTCAGGAAAAATTTACAGTGATGGACAGCTGGAAAAATCATGTTCATTTCACATAAAGCCATCTGGAGATTTAGTAAACAGAAGTGGAAGGTCAGCCTTTGATCTTTCAACTTCAGATAAAAAAACTGAGAAAACTCCAGTATATGTGAATGTTTTAGACCCCAGTCCTTGGTCAAAAGTAAATCAAACTGAAAGTCAAACAGTGAGCACTTCACCTTGTAGCATTCCTTCATTGCTGAAGGAGAGTCCAATAGGTCCATCAGAAAACAAGATCGTTTCAGTGACACTCTGTAAAAGTGTTGGTGTGGATGATGTCAGGACAGATACTGGACCAGGTAAGAAAACAAAGTTTATGTTTCCTTAAAATTTCTTAGTATTCTTGGTAAAAATTCTCCAGATTGTGTTTAAAATGAAAACATTAGTATTTTTTTTTTTTTTGTCTAAAATACTCCCTTATATATATGTAAAAGTAGATAAGATTTTATTTAAATGGGAGTAGATTTTCAGTCACATCTGAACTAGTATTATCAACATATACTGAAGTACAATTGCATTTTGGAAATTTTTAAAAATCTCATCAAGGAACTGAAAATAACAAAAATCATAGTTTGGGGTGATTACTTTTAAATTAGTAACTTGGGAGATAACAATGAACAATAGTTTAAATATGATCATGAGGAAAATTTGTCACAGCAATCTCACAGACAAAATTGTTTAAGTTGTTAAAGACATCTTAGATTTTCAGGGTCTTTGCCTGTTTAACTCATTAAATGTGCATTTAGACCCATTAAAGAAATGCAGATCATAAAGAAAGCTTTGCATAGCCCTCAGATGACATAGGCTTCTTTAAGAAAGAAAAGAGAAAAAACTGGGAAAAGCAAAATAAGTATCTTGTTTA
>NW_006433024.1:9753782-9766585 GCF_000325575.1 Pteropus alecto | reverse complement strand
AGAAAACAAATAAACCTCATTCCACAAACTCTAATTTTCTTAATATATATATTAAAATGTATTAACTTCAGATTCCATCAGTTTTGTCTGTCAAATGCTGTGGTTAGTCAAGTGCTGTTAGTAAAGGGGCTGGTCTAATGTTTACCTTTTTCTCACAGGTCCTTTCTTCCAAATCGAATCTCAATGATATAAATATTAAGAATGGAAGGGGAGATGTCTGAAATTCTACAGTTCAACTTATATTCAAAACTTATAAAAGATACTCATAAATGTCTTTTAGCCTTCAAAGTAGACATGTTTCTCTGTTATTTTTCTGTTTATGAAAGCCTAGTGAGTTCCTAGTGGACAGCCCTTTGTTAGGCTTCTTAATATGGTGTTTTTTAAAATATATTTTATAAATCTTTTAGTTGGTTCAGACTTTTCCCATTAATCTGAATTGGTAAGATGTTCACTATACAATTGTTACATGTGTGGGCAATGTAGTAACTGGAGTAAGGATAACATTTTTTGTGTTATTTTGTTATAGAAGATCTGTACTCCATTTCATTTTAATGTGAAATTAGGTTTTAGAAAGCAGTGATAACATTTTGTTTTCTGAAATGAAATGCCTAATGTAAGCAAAGTCTATGAAAACTATAAAATGTTCAAGTAAAAAAAATAGAAATTTATTTTTTAAATACGAAAGCATAAAATCAGAGAAAAACAAGCTCAGTCACTAAAACGAGTGCCTAGAGGATAAAATTCAGTTCTTGCCATTTCCTCTTTGTCAACCAGATACTACCAGCATTAACAGAGTTGCTGACACTTTGAATAACTCGACTATCCATCCAGATCCCAAGGGACAGCCCAGTGAAGAGAGGAATGCAATTGCAG
Source organism: Pteropus alecto (assembly GCF_000325575.1). NCBI lineage: Eukaryota > Metazoa > Chordata > Mammalia > Chiroptera > Pteropodidae > Pteropus > Pteropus alecto. The sequence continues at coordinate 9,765,712 of NW_006433024.1, read as the reverse complement.
AGACTTTTTATGATTCTTCTTTTCCCACAGAACATGTAAGTCAATTAAAAATACTGCCAAGCAGACCTTAGTGAGCTAATTCTACAGATATGTGTAGAACTGTATGCATCTGGATGCTTTAAGACCTAGCTGATCTCCAAAATAATATCAAGAGGGCAACATGGCACCATTTTTCACAATTAAGGTTGATGGAAAACAGCAGGAAAAAGTCACAGTGTATAAATCAAATAGATATAATCCAGCCTGTTTGGGGAAGGAGAGTGTGAGGTAGTGTATTATGTACTTCTATTCTTTAAGTCACCTAAATTTAGGAATACTGGCATTTGAACATTTATTTAAACTTAAACAAAAACCGTTCAGCAATTTAAGCATTTAACATTTTATTTTAATAAAAAAATGCCATAAATAATCAGTTAAATTCAGTTGTTTTTAATCGTGTTTAAGGTAATTTACATTTTGAGAAACTGATTACTGCAAAGAAAATATACCTATTTTAAATTATTTCAATTAGAACACAGTATGTGAAAGGATCAAGTATCCCTAAATATATATCAAGTATGGATATAAATATTAAGCAAAGTATTTATACAGATTATATAGCTCTAGAAGTCCATTTGACATATGAAAAGCGACTAACTACAGCTGACAGGTTTTTCAGTAAAATTTATAAGTTTTTATCTTAGTGTGCAAAACTTTAGTGCAAAAAAGTCTGTGTTGTTCAAAGTCTAAAAAACAATTATAGGTATAACTACTAAAAGTTACCTAAAAAGGTTAGGAAAGTTTATTTTTAAAATTGCATAGTGACAGATCTTAAATTTTGAATCTTACCAATTCAGATTTTAAATTCTAGAGCACATTAAACAACTCTCTTTAGCACATATAAAATGAAAATTATATTACAGACATAACATGTAGTACATATGTGTAACATATAAGCCTTAACATATTTAATTTTTCTTTTTAAATATGAGAAACCTACAGTAGATAGTCTAACTCTTCTCTGGGGGAGTTGAAACATTAGAATCCCCCTTTTGCACCTTTTCATAATTGCCCTCAGCAACAGAGTTTCAGCTTGATGTGTAGAAGTGTTTATCTTTAAAATATGGTAACTAAAGCCAAGTAAATCTGGCATTGGGAAATCCTCGGCCAATTGGATAAGTCATAGAATCAAAACAAAAAAGGAAGCTTGAGTATCAAAGCTAGACACCAATTTCTAATTGAATTACTTAACACTTATTAATTGCCTTATTTTCAAACAGTGTCAAAGGCATGAAAATTTCATGCCTCCCTTTCAAGCCCAATAAGAAATTTGTCTAATTCCTAATGCTTTTCCTGCAATTAATGTTTTTAAGAATTTACATTTATAGAATTAAAACTTTCAAAAAAACATTCCCACAATGGCCTTGTAACGTACATCTATTTTAGAGGAAGCAGTGACACAAATGTGAAATAACTTTCCAAAGTATTAAGATACACTCTGTGATGGACTTAGACTACGCATCTTGGTTGTTAGTCAAATGCTATCTACTTTCTCAACTTTTATGATTTTTTTTCTCAGAATACTAGTGCACATAAACTCTGCTCAGTGGCTAAACAGACATTTTCTAGATGCTTATTACTATGTGCCAAGCACTATGCTAATTAAACTCCCTTGTCCCAGCTAAAGCTTGATTATCAATTAACATCTAATGTGGGACAAATTTAAAAGCAGATTTATTATTTTGCCTAGTCTACTGAAAATGCTATTATCCCTGCATTAAAACAGACAGATCTAGTCTATGAAGCCTGTTTACTTGCTCCTTAGTATTCTACACTTTCCTAAATCAGGGGCTGTCAAACAACAGCTAGTGAGTCCAATGCAGCCCACTGCCTCATTTTAGTAAGTACAATTCATTAGAGCACAGCCACACCCATTTCTTTACCTATGGCTATTTTTGTATTGCAGTGACATAGGATAAGCAGCTGTGAGGAAGGCCACTTTGCCCACAGAGCCAAAGATATTTACTTGCTGCTTTACAGAAAAAGTTTGCCAGCCCTTGTTCGAAATGAAGACAAATGAATTTTAGTTAGACATAACCAGAAAGAGAATAGAAGTTCTTTATATTTTTCAACATATTTTTATGCATACTCTCCGCACCAACCCTGTTAAATTTCAGGCTAATCCACCTTTTCTCTGTATATTCAGAACTTAAATGGGTGTGTTTTTTTTAATTGGAGAAGATTAGGTTGCTTGCCTGCTGGTCTTGATCATGCCCAGGAATAAAGTGGGGAGGGGCTGGAGTAAGCAGAGAAAGCCATACTTATTTTACACACTCAATTTAAGTTAAAATTTTAAATGCAACCCCAGGGCTAGTACCAGGCTGGGGTAAATTTTCGGCCAAAAAGATCTTTTGAGTCAGGCAGAAAGAGGAGGTTAAGAGATAAGTGATCTTTAAAAGGAGATAGTAAAGGAAGGAGCAGAAATGGGGCAACTTATCTAAAATATTACTGCTGTGGGCTGCAAAACCTCAGTTAAGCTAAATAGGATGTTTCATTAAATATAAAAATTTAATCTACATATATCTTATCTCTACAGCCAGTCCCTGTGCCTGTTTCTCTCATCATGTAGGTAGTTAAGGGGAAAGAAACTAAAATAGATATGTATAAATGTCTCCTTTTCCATTATCAAGATAAAAAGTCAAAGAATCAATATTTTGGAAAATGAGGTAATTTGTACTTGATGTCACATGCACCAAGATGTATCAAGTATTTTACTGGCAAAACAGGGCCATTAAGTTATACAGATCACTAGTCATTTAACTTCAAAATCAGTAGCAACCTAGATTTAGATTTGATACATTTCTCCGTATCAGTTCTGCATGAGTGACTTGTACATTAATTTTGGCCATTACATGAAGTATATTGAACACACTTATATGCTAGACATTATCAGAAAAATACATTTATGCACATTTTTGTTATAATAATTAGCACTAACAAAAATGAGCTGATGAGAAAATGGAGGTCCACAAAAGTTAAATGACTTGCCTAAAGCATCTTGACCGTCCTGTGCTGATACTTCTGTTTTCGTGTTACTGTGTAAGAGCATAAGCAATCAGACTCACATGAACACAGCACCATCCCAAGGATCAGAGAGGCTAGGACTTTGAGGGGCCTGGTGACTGACTATAGAATTCTCAGGAGCCAAAAAGAGCAATCCAAAAGGGGCAGCAATCCTTATGGAACTGAGATCAAATGTGAACATTGAATATCATTTAAAAATTATTACTATATAATCTCTTTGAAAACAATGTAACCAATAAGCCACTTTTATCAAATTGGGAGATTATAATGTAAGGCAATATTCAAAGATCTTCACAAAGATTTATGAACAAATGACATTCATCATAGCCTAATTAATAAACATTTTCCGACAACTTATACAACAATATATTAAAAATATAGAACATGGAATGGAGCCATGCTCTTAAAGGCTTTTAATAATAGAGGGAAATGCTAAAAATATTAACACGGCATACAAAATGATGTGATTCAAATTTTCAAAAAGTATATACAGAAGAGACCAACATATTTACATCAAAATGTTTAATGATGGCTGGAGTCTTGGGTAATTTTAATGTAATTCTTATCCTGTTCTATATTTCTAAAATATAATATTCTCTGTAACAGGAGGTTTTATCTGATAATCTGAGAAGACCATCAAAGACTTTTTAAAAGAAATTTATTTAATAGGGATAAACTGAAAGAAATATTCAATGAGGAGATAAATGATCACATATCCATAAAAGGTCTGCAGCTACTCACAATTATGAGAAATTTTAATGACAAAGGCAAAACCAAGATATAAAATTCTGTAGAATGATCAAAGATGCTTAAAATAGAAAAAGGACTAGCAGCAAATAGTACCAAAATGTTGACAGGTCTCTCTGGATAGTGGATTACTAGTGATGTCTATTTTATACTTTTTCTACTTTCTAAATTTCCAATAATATTTTATCATCAGAAAAAAAACAAAATGAAAAACATTTTAAACACAACTTATTGTAAGTATGACCCAATGCAGTGCCTTGGAAACATGCCAACTTCCAAATACTGCATTGCTCTTTCCTCTTTCTCCAACAGTGATATTCTGAATCATGAGGAAATATGGAGTAAAAGATAGTTTTATATGGCAGTTAGCATTTTTAATTTTCCCCTGGCTTTGATAGAAGATACAAAACACAGACACATTTGGATGGGAAGGGAGTAAAAGACAAAACAGATTTTTATCTGCATGTTTTAAATATTTTTTCTTTCAATGTAAGCTCAAGACCTTTCAGAAAATGTTTGTGGTATTCCTGGAATATATTAGGCATCTTGAAAGCTACTACATAAAACTACAAATTTACATTTCAGTTTTTTTGGTGCCAGAATTACTAAGGGTAGGTGTTGGAAATTAGCCAAGAGAATGGTGGCTTCATGCCATACTCATAACTGCAGAAGCTTGAGGATTTTCAAACTCTTTCATTGATGAATGTTTAGGAAATTTCACACTGGTAAAACAAGTTTGGTTTTTCCTAGATGAGAGCCAACCTATTACAAAGTGATTTTCAGACAATGAAGATTAAAGATACTGATTTAACTGTGTCTTTTACTTGTGAAGATGACTGGCAGAGCCTGATAACAAATCAAATAAACAAAATCGAAAAGTTCCTAACCTCAGAAAATGGCAACCAACCTAAAAAAAGAAAAGCTGAAGAGATGTTGGATTAGAGATTAAAATAATGCTTTCAGCGGTGAACTGAACTGAAATATTGATGTGGTTTTGACTAGAGCAAAATAACGTATCTAAAAGCTTTACAGATAATACTCACTTCTCCACTTTTTTCTGATGTGATATTACCATGTTTTTGCTCAGCAAATGCTTCATGTAAGATAGCTAAGACTGCAGTTTGCTGATAGCAATTCCCCTTAAATTTATCTTTCTTCCATATATCCTTTCATCACAGCTCTTATTGCACCTTCAAAACTCTTACAGAACACAGCTTATGTATTACACAAGACACAAGTAACCCTTTGTAATTTATTACTTTGTATCCTCTGAAGATTGTGATTTCTTTGAAATTTCTTTTAAATGTGAGACAATAAATATTCAAGACTGTAGTCAACTTTTGGCTTATAATGTTTTACTATGATTTAGATATTTTCCCCAAAAGAACAAAATTTATTAGCTTAAAAATTCAGGTATCAGAAAGACTCAAAAGGCTGTTTTTCACTTTGTTCAAGTTTTGTTTCCAGGCATTAAGTGTGTCATATAGTTGTTGCCATTGCTGTTTTCCAAATGTCCGATGTGTGCTATGACTAAAAATTGAAAAATTAAAAGTCATTAGTCAACCTTTTATCCTCTGGTATTCTTTTATACTACTACATACTTGTATCTTAATTAAAAGCAAAATTAAATATACTTAAAAGACAATTTGGTTAGAAGCTTATTTAAAAAAAAATCTTTACCATATTGAACCTGAACCTTCTACTTCCCTGAGCTACATAAACCAGACACAAAAGTCATTAGTATTCTAGTCAATGCTAAGCCATTAAATGAAATGTGCTGGAAAATAGGACTTTCATTAAATAAGCTAATCACATTCAGTCTGAACTTTAATAAAATTATGATAAATAGCAACTATTTAACTACAGTCAACTGATAAGAGCACCACCTTGATTCTCTAAACATTTAAGTAAAATAATCACAATTAAATTGTTCTACAAAATGCTGCAAAGAATTAAATGTCTTACCTGACAACCACTTTTCTCTGGGTCTGATCAATTTTGCAGTAGATCATTTTTGTTTTCACTGCTGAAAAAAGATGTTTTACATATGTTATACAGAGAATTCCCAGGAAAAACAGTCTAAGGTACGAACCTTTGACCAAGTAAGCCTTAATAATAATAGTAAGACTTTATAATTTTCTAACATTTTATAAACTGGCTCTTTGAATCCAGTAACAAGCCAAGAGAAGGCTATGGTTGATGGGCCAATCTACAGTAAACATCATGTAGTTTTCATTAAGAATTCTAGGTGTTCTCCCCTACAATCACATATGGGGGAAAAAAAACTAATTTCCTAATAAAATATTTCTTTATAGGTATGTCTAAGATTTAGAGCATTAGAAGAAGAAACCATGCCAACCGTTCTGTTCATTTTATTAATGTTAGTTAATAATGTTAATCCCTCAACTTTCAAATGTAAAAAGCTCAGAAAAAATTCCTGATTAACAGTTATATCACTTTCTAACACAACTATTGGGGAAGAAGTTCCCATTTCTAGGACAATCATAAAAAACTGATAATGGTTAACATTTGCAGGTATTTTTGTTCCAGGCACACTGGGCTGAGTGCTTTACCTGAGTTAATTCATTTAATCCTCACGACCACAAATGACTCCTTTATTCCTGTTTCATAGAGGAAGACCTGGTCTCAAACCCAGGTCTGAAACTAAAATCTAGGCTCTTAACCACAATGGTATACTACATGTAGGCCTTTGTTCTATATGACTTCAAAGTGTTTAGAACAAACACTAAAAACCACATAGCAATTTATACTTCTTTTGAATTTTCACTCTACTACAAATGTCTGTCAGTCTACTAAACATACACATTTGCTACCAAAAAAACCCCCAGCTTTGTTAACATAAGGCTCAGTTTCAAGATTAAAATTCTTATATTCCATGAATAAATTCTAGACAAAAATGAAAATGTTCCAATTGCCTTACCATCAATAACAAATGCTTCAACATCATCAGCACCAATCTGAAGTTCTTGTTGCATTGTATCAAAAGAAATTTCTTTATTTTCCACAGCCATTCCCATAAAAGTAAGTAATCTCATTTTTGCCATATTCTGTTCATGTAATAGTCCTGAGTAACAACAGTGAAGCCTGGTAAGTATCCATACCAATAAGACCTACACAATTTCGACTCTTATTTTAATTTGTGGAAGTCACTGAGAGCACTTACATAAATTTTGACAATATGTGAAAACTATAAACTGAACCCATAAATATGGAGTATTTAAAATTATTTTTCTAGAACTACATTTATTACTACAGTGCCACAGGTGATTTGTTCTGTGTGTTCAAGAGTTTTAAAATATTGTCACACGCATCCAGTTACAAAAACGTTCCATTTCCCTTCAGGTCACTTTAGATTTAATATTTAAAAGTTGTAACTGTAAAAGTGTGTTATCTCTTAAAAAAGAGTACCATTAACAATGATGCTTATTCTTTCTAAGGCAAAAGCAGAAAACTAAAAAATAATTCAAATCTTGCCTTATAATTAAATAATGCTACATGCTGTTTCAATTATTCATATCAAAAACAATTGTTAGACCTAAAAGGAAGCTTAACGAATTACCTGGTCCAGATCCTTTCATTTCAAAACACAACAAAATTTAGAAGCAAAGAGATTAAATGACTTATTTATAGTCACAAGTGGCAATACTAGTAGCCTTAGAAATAAACAACTAGAAATACAAATAAATATTTATGAATCCTGACTATCCCAATGTCTACCTGTGCCGAAGTAGAAGCTGAATTATAACACATCATATGTACTTGATAACTTATAAAAACAAGTTTCTAAATTATGAAAACAAGTTTCTAAAATTAATCTAGAATTACATGTTCCTTTTTTCTGAACTTTCAGATTATGTAAACTCAGCAAATGATCTATCACTACCTTTTTAATAATTAACAGCCTCAAGTTTGTACTGTTAAAGTTGTCTCTAAGCACTCCATAAATAAATTTGAAATGTGTTAATATTCATATATTAGCAGAAGACTAGGGAAGCCCATTAATATAGCACATAATAGTCTGTTAATTAGCAGTAATTATGATGCAGGCTTTCTATTTGGCACAGATTCAACAAAAACATGATCATAACTCAAATGAATGAGGTACCCAAGTTAAGTATTGCTAACTGGGTTTAATGGAAATCCACAAGCATCAAAAAATCAATTAGCACACATTAACCCTAATTAACAAATGAAAATTAGATGCTTATTAACTTTCTGAAGCAAGAAGGTAGCAACTGCATAACATCAGATTATACATGTGGACATGTTAGGGCAATTCAGTTGACACAAGATAATCTGTTGGCCCAAGTCGTCAGTGTTAATAAAACAAAGTGTTTTGATAAACTGTTGCCACCTGTGGAATCTATACATTTGTAATCAGATTTTCAGTTGTAATAAATCTCTAATATTATATCTAAAACTAAAAATATACACATTTAGTAAGATGTTTTCCCCAAAGCATCTTTTACAAACAAATTCCTAATAAAAGACTGCTACTTTGCATGGAGGTTCAAGAAACAAAAGGCAAAACAGAGAATTTGGTTTCCGGTTGGAAATAAATTAGAAACGTCATGTTTTCCTATCGCAGAACAAATACTAAAGGTTTTTCTCAGTATTTTAAAATAGAAGAAAATTCCTTAACACTCCTTATTCTGTGGGCATATACAGTTCTCTTTTAATATGATAAAATGATAGAAACTCCTTCACATTTTTAAGATATAATTAAAAATACTTGAAATAAAATTTTACTGCTCTGTGCAGTTATAAGCTTACTATAAATCAAAAAACTTAGAACAATGAAAATTATTTCTAGAATTATGTAAAACTATTATCTATCATATATATAGGGAAACCTTCGTTTAAAAACATTTCAAATTGATGTTTAAAGCTACTACTTCAAAACAAATAACCTAACTTAAAGCCTTTTAGGACTCTTGTTCTCAAAATCAAGCTATTAAGCTAGTGAAGTATGAGGAAGCTGTGCTTTGTTTCATGAAAACAGAACCTTCAAAAAGGAAGTCACAGTGTTCTGTGTCATATTTCAATTTTAAAGTTATAAAAAAATCTAATTTTATGGAAACATTTATTCATTATTAATATGTCAAAAACCTTAATGCAGTAATAAAAAAATGTGCATCATTGAGCAATTTCTGCATTTGTCACTGACCCCTGCCTTAAAATGCTGCAATATAGAAAACGTAATTTTAATGCATGCAATAGCTTATGAACCAGTGCTCCTTTGAAACAGTCAATTACACATCAATGGGGGAGTGTCAAAGTGTTAATTACTACTCCTTTTTCCTTGGTGCGTAAATAAAGAGGTTGCTGACATTAACATTCCATCACATGGCTTCATGCCACAAAACAATTAACTGGGACAGAATGTGGTTTTCTGGGTCTAGTGCACCTGGCCAAAGCATTCTACACAAACACACTCAAATCTACTTTATCTTGATGTATTTCAAATGCCTTATGTTCAGAATAAGTCTGCATAAAATTTACAGGTAACAGGAATTAATGATTACTAAATTGAGGACTAAGAGTATAATCGAAGTAGATTATATGTATAAATGTATTCTTTTAAGTACAGCTCAAAAGAACAGGGAGACGAAATTCAATTTTAATATGGAAAATACAACCTCTAATGTATTTTGATTGTCTAGTGGGAAAACAAAACATCTTAGTTTCATCGCTGACTTCACTCTCAAAAACCGATAATTTCATAAAGCTAAGACTGACTTTCCTGTCTTCAACAAACTAAAGTTAGGACAGTTTCTCCCATTATGTAAAATCACAACTGTTTCTGATCCCATCTACAACTTCACTTAGATCTGCTTAACAATACCATATACTTCTATAATCTATTAATTTGGAGATGGAGGGTGTATGTGCACGAAGCATAAAATACTGTATTAAAGGGGTGGAAAAAAAAACCCTGCTCGTTACAATTATGTGACTATGGCTTTTTTAGAAAAACACCAAAAATATAAATTACCATGCATATGAATAAAGAATGAGGTCTTTAATAAAGAAACTTTATTTTAAATAACAAGTACCTTTAATCATATTTTGTCAACTCTTAAATGGGTACTTCTAAAATTATGATCAAAGCAATGGTGATCCTTCAAGTTGTGTCTCTGCTCCATTCCCCATTCCAAAACTTTTAAAAACATATTGATGGAACTATTTATATCCGAATTTTCTCAAGTATCTGCTTATTTCTAGAACTTTACCTCAGAGAATCACGGTAGAGTTGGAAGGGTCTAAGATCCAAGAAGCTCTTATGGAGAGAAAAAAATGTCCAGGTTTTCTGACATGCTCTTTCCATCACAAATGCTTCCTCCTATACCTTCTGATTCCCAATTCATTGAGTAATCTTTTAAACTGTTTGTTGCTACCTATGCTCGTTGCTGTTTCATTACACACCACTGGTTAGGGTAATCTACACGTAAGGCCAAGATTGTATTTGCTGGATCTCACAGTACAAAACAGTTCTAGAATAGCACATTCCTATCTCTCTCTACCCCTGCAAAGAATGAACCCCAAAACTTACCAAGTGAATCGATGAAGTCTTTATTATTCTGATAAAACTTGACATATGATGCCAATTTAGCATTCACAAAAATGGTTAAAAGCTAAACAGATAAAAAAGAGACAAAAAATAGATACAATATTCAATACAGAATCAAGATTTATATTCAAGATATTTTTAAGACACAGACTCCCAGCAACTCTTTACATTTCTTTTTAAGACACTGACTCCAACAACTCTTTACATTTCTTTCAGTGCAGAAAATTCAATCTGATCAAATTACCATCTACACCATTTGTTTTAATAGAAGACTCACTTAGATGAAAGAAATGGTAAATACAGTGAGCTGTAAAGATGGTGGTAATGACACAGTACAAATGGAAAATAATCCAAAATGTATTTATACTTGCATTTGAAAAGTACGTTAATGTGTTTTTAAATACCAGATTTATCTTCCTAATTGGGACTAGCAGACACAATACACTAAAAAGAAATTTGTATTATCTAAATTCGTAACAGCCAGGCAAGAGAGGAGATGAAGGAAAAAGAGAAAGAACAGAATTGTGTTCAGCAGTTGGAGAAAAGCTAGTCTTCAATTTCAGTCTGTTCCTGATATAAAAAGAATAAACAGTTCTTCTCTCTCCAGATCTAATAGTCATGTTCATTAACACAAAGTAAAACAGTTCTGCTTCAGTATGTTAGATTTAGGAAAAGAGAACATTTTTCACATTAAGGATAAACTACTTACATCATGAATAAGCTCGCCTTCCAAAAACTTGACTGGTTTTAAAGTAAGAAGATGGTCAAAAAGAAATGCATTTGGATCTTTCAAAGCTCGTACAATACACCTTAATTAGGAAACAAAAATCCATGCTCAGATTCTTGAAGAAATTCAGGTACATTTCACTGATTTTGCAGGGTGCAAAACACATTTAACTCAGTAAAGTATTTAAGAGTTCAATATGTACAGTGTATGAAAAGGTGTTAAGACTGGGGTTAAAACAGGCCAATAAATCTATTCATCAAGTATATATATCTGTTTTAACAATAAAATTAAAAATAAAAAAAGTTATAGACAAAAACATAGCTAGAGAAAAAGTACCACCAAAGTAATCAAAGGATAAATAAAACAGCAGCATCTTGCAATACACTAGTTCTAGGTGAGTGCTTTACACGCATTAACTCATTTAATCATCACAATACCCTAGAGACATACAGCATGCCAATTTATGAATAACAAAACAGGCTCAGAAAGAACTTGCCCAGTAAGTGCTAATTAAGTGGTGGAGTATTTGAACACAGGTAGTATGACCTCAGAGTTGAAGATCTTTTCCATTAACTACCCTTTCTACATCTATCACAGGTCCTTGTGAAGCAATAATTCTTTAAAGAAGTTACCATAATTTCTATTTCATAGATCCAACCTGAGATTAGGGTCTATCTTTCAGACTGGGGTTTTCATCCCCATACCAGCTAGAGCGCAAACAGCAAACACCATGTGGCTAGTTCACATGCACTATGGTCCTTCCAATATCAAACCTTGAATTGCAGTATCTCCCTTAGAATC
>NW_006433024.1:9751643-9753365 GCF_000325575.1 Pteropus alecto | reverse complement strand
AGGAACTACTTCATGTAGAATGGGCACATGAAGTCTCTGAAAAAACAACACATAAATCGACATCAAAAGAGCATAAAATCATTGGCTGTGAAAAGTGCTAGAGGTAGAAGGTTGGGAGTTAAATGACTTCCCAGGCAGAAGGAGACAAGTAAGTATAAAGGCCCTAGGTGGGAAAAGTTCTGTGTCCTATTAAGATAGTATGGCTGAAGTTGAGCCAACACAAATATTTAAATAACTCTACGAAAGATATCCTTCCAAATTATTCTTAAAATTATGCAGGTGACCAATTTTAACTACAGTGAAAAGTACAAAATAATTAAATTCATTCCTTCAATTTGAACTCTTAGAAAACACCCCCCACTCCCCAATCTGGATTCCACCGGGGAGAAATCAGTAAGATCTGTATGACTATTTTAAAAAGTTAAACAGTATTCTAAAACTTCCTACAAAATTAGGGTTTATTAAAATATGTAATTATAGTAGTGGTTAAGTGGTAACCAGCATCTTAAACATAGTGTTCTCACTATAAGAATTCAAAGAAGTTTTACAAAAAACTGTTTTACTCATTGTTCATTCTTGTGCCATACTGTAAACAGGTATATTTTCCAGTTTTAGCAGCCACAGTACATTTTAATCTAGTTCCTCTTATCAGCTGAAGAAGTCTGAATTCACAAAGATCAGATAAAATAATCCATTTAAAGTACACAGTTATCTGACACAATAACATCAGGGCAAATCTCAGAATTCTATTTAGAAGCAGGGGAAAAAAAAAACCCAACATTTCTTGTGTACTAGACAAAAACCGAATCTTAAAAATTCACATCAACGGCATAAATCAGAAAGAAAGAAATTTAGTGTTTAAATAGCCATCTAACTGTAGGAAGCATTCACCCATTCTGGGCCCCTTAACTGCCAAACACCTTGGAAACATAATAGTTGACAGACCAGGTTCCTAGTCTTCAATGAGCCTGCAACCCGATAAACCTTTTAACAAGTGCCATGATAAAAGTAGAGGGTGCTGAATAGAAGGGAGGCACCTAACCTAATACGGAAGAAGTGTTTCAGGCACAGAAACGAAGTTGAGTGTAGGGCTAGACAAGGGTAGGCAAACTTTCTGTGAAGGACTTGACCAGCCTTTAGACTTTACAGATTTTTGTTGCAACTTCTCAAGTTTTGGCAAAAGCAGCTGGCATAAGTATGGCAATGTTCCAATAAAATTTTATGAACACTGAAATTGCAATTTCATATAATGTTCATGTGTCATGAAATATTCTTCCTTTGAATTTTTTTCCTCAACCATTTAAAAATGTAATAATAATTCTTAGTACACAGGTCATAAAAAAACAGGTGCCAACCCCCCTGGTCCAGACTGGGAGAGGATAGTGCTTTTGTAGCTGACATAGGTTCACTATGTCTAGGGAAGACCAGAGAAGGCCTTTCTGATGAGGTAAGAACTGAGCAGATCTGAACATGGGAGGGAGCTACGTGGATACCTGGGAGAAGAGTGTTTCAGGAAGAAGTGCCAGGACCAAGACTCTTGAGCTGGCTTTGCCTTTTACTCTGAATGAAACCATTGGAAGGTTCTGAGTATAGGGGAAACATAATCTGATCTATACTAAATAGAATTTTCTGTCAGCTGTATTAAAAACGTACTGTATGGGGAAAAGGCCCAAAGGGGGACTGGTGAAGAGACTACTTCAATAATCTAAGTAAATAATGGTA
>NW_006433024.1:9733231-9751604 GCF_000325575.1 Pteropus alecto | reverse complement strand
AAGAGTGAGAAGTTGGTCTGACTTTAGATTGATTAGAGCTGATAGGATACGCTACTGGATTAGATGTGGGGCATCAGACGAGAGGAGCCAAAAATGAATCTCGGGTTTTAGTTTTGAACAACTGGAAGCATTAGTAATGGCATTTCCTCAGCTGAAGAATAAGAGGGATATTTGGAAATCAGGGAGAAACACAGGAGATTAAAATTTGAAAATTATTAGCATATAGATGGTATTTAAAGGCATGAGACTGATGAGAGCACTTAGGCTGCAGAGGCTCTCAACTGGGCGCCATCGGAACATCTGGAAGTGTACGGGAGCTGTTGTAGTTCTAATGGCTTAGAAGCACTTATTGGTATTTTAGTTGGTGAGGGCAGGAGTGCTAAGTGTCCTTCAGTGAATTGAAAATCTAACAATACAAAGAACTGTCCCATCCGAAATGCATTTGGCACTCAGCCTCTCCCACAATCACAGCAAAAACCACAAACAACATGGATAAAGAATGAATGTAAGAGAGCAGAAAAGTCCCAGGACTGAGTTATTCTAATGTTTAGAGAAAATAAGGAGAAACCCGCAAATTAGGAGCTGCGACTAAAGTAAGAGAAGAACCAAGAGAGGGGCACTAAAAGCCCAATGAAGAAAATGTTTCAAGAGTAAGAATTGTGATGAAAAGCATCATGGGGGGAGTGAGATGACCCCTTTGTTTCTCTCCTTAGTTACAAGTTGGACAACTATGATTTAATAAAGGATGCCCCGCTCAACACAGACATATATCTGAGAGATCCACACATCTGAAGAGAATCACGCATACTGAAACGAGCAGGGGAGGTGAGACAGAGGAAGGACAGAGATGGCGTTACACACACAGTCAGGAGCATACCCGGCCCCAGCTGACATGCAGTGGAGAAGTCAGGGCTGCAGCCCTCACAGGGAGAGAGGCAGAAGCAACATTCCCGCCTGAGCAGCCAGCACCCACTGCAGCTAAACCCGGTGAAAGGGGTGCAGACGCGGCACAGCAGTGTAAGAGCTACTGAGTAGTGGCCACCATTGCCAGCAAGAAGGCAAAGCCACAGAAACGCAAACTTGCTCCCCTCCACCCCTGGCCACTGGAACCTGGTAAAAGCAGCAGAGATGCCTCTGATAGCACAAATGCAGCTGGAAGCTTCTGGTTACAAGGAGGCAGCACTGGGAACTCACAGGCCTGGAACCCCATTGCCTGGATACACCACCATGGGGGTGCTGCCCTGACACTGAGGTGACTTGAACATAAAGGGTACCAGTACCACTTCGGGGAATAAAGGGTGTTTTCCATGACCCAGGCAATACAGTCCCATCAGGATTTGAAAGGTGCCAGTAGTGCAGGTAAAACAAAAATCTGCGCTATAGCACCATCTACTGGAGAACAAAAGAAGGACCTCTATTTATTAACCTGCTGAATTAACAGCAAAACGGTACTTAAAGGAGTTCACAAATACCTCAAATGCCTAGGCAGAGAAACAATCTATCAAGTACCATGAATAACCAGGATAACAAGGTAACTCAGAAAGAAAATAAAAAGACCCCAGAAACAAAACTCAAAGACATGGAAGACTGTGATTTAAATGACGAAGAATTCAAGATTGCAGTTATGAAAAAACGAGATGCAAGAACTCAGAAATGCAGTTCAATGAGATCAAGAGTAAAATCAACGAACAAAGGGGGTACTTTGCCAGAGACTGAAACCATAAAAAAAAGAACCAAACAAATTCTGGAGCTGAAGAACTTAATAAATGAGGTGAAAAAAAATGCATTAAAGAGCACTGGTAACAGAGCGAAACAAATTCTGGAGCTGAAGAACTCAATAAATGAGGTGAAAAAAAATGCATTAAAGAGCATTGGTAACAGAGCAGACGAGATGGAAGAGAGAATTAGCAAGCTTGAAAATAGCAATCTAGAAATGACACAGGTGGAAGAAGCACGAGAACAGTTTATAAAAGTAAAAGAACTCTATGAGAACTATCTGACTCCATCAGAAAAAGCAACATAAGAATAATGGGTATACCAGAAGAGAGGGAGAAGGGAACAGAGAGCCTATTCAAACAAATAATTGATGAGAATGTTTCAAACCTATGGAAAGAGCTGGACTCTTGAATTCAAGAAGATACCAGAACATCTAATTATCTTAATGGAAAAAGACCTTCTCCAAGATACATTCTATTAAAACTGTCAAAAGTTAATGACAGTAAAAATTCTCAAGGCAGCCAGGGGAAAAAAAGACTGTTAACCTACAAAGAATACCCCATTAGATTATGATCAGATTTTTAACCTGAAATCTTACAAGCCAGAGTGGAATGAAGTATTCTAAATACCAAAGAGAAACTACCAGCAAAGATTATATCCAGCAAAGTTATCCCTTATATATGAAGGAGAAATAAAGGCTTTCCCAGACAAACTAAAGCTGAAGAAATTCATAAAACCTACAAGAATGCAGAAAGGAGCTCTTCTAACTGAAACAAAAAAACTAAAGTATACAAAACTGAATAAGTGACAGAAGAGGGAAACTGCAACTCTATTTCAGAATATGGTATTAAACACTTAATTATAACATAAACGTTAAAGGAAAAAAAGCCTTTTAAAAAAAGACTGTAAAATCTGCAATTTGGAAACAAAACGGCATAAAAAGGGATAATCTGTGAAAACAAAAACATAAAAGGGGAGGACAAAAAGGACTGAACTTGCACAGGAATGAAGACACAATCAGAAGAGGGCTATTGTATGCATAAAACATTTTATTACATAAACTTAATGGTAACCATGAAACAAAAATCTAGAGTTGAGACATGTAACATAAAACAAGAGGAAAAGGGAAAAAAAATCATAGAAAACCACCAAACTAAAATAGAAGAAACACACACAAGGGAAAAGAAACAATGGAGACACAGAGTTACCAGAAAATAAAAAAGATAAAATGGCTGTATTAAGTTCTCACATATCTCCCTAAACGTAGATAGACTAAGTCAACAATCCAAAGGCAGAGAATAGAGAAGGATGGATTAAAAAACAAGACCCAACTATATGTTGCCTTCAGGAGACCTTTCTCAGCTACAAAGACAAACATAGCTCAAAGTGAAGGGGTGGAAGATGATACTCTAAGCAAATGGCATCCAGAGACAACTAGGTATAGCCATGCTTATATCACACAAAACAGATTTCAAGGTGAAAAAAGGTAACGAGACAAAGATGAACATTTTATAATGATAAAGGGGATAATTCAATAAGAAGACATAACACTCATCAATATATATGCACCCAACCTGGGAGCACCAAAACAAATACAGCATTTACTAAGAGACCTAAAGGGAGAAACTGAAGAAAATACATTGATAGTAGGGGACCTGAATACCCCACTGACAGCAGTGGATACATCGCCCAAGCAGAAAGTCAACAAGGAAACCTTGGCCTTAAATGACACATTACACCAAATAGCCATAATTGGTATTTACAGAACTTTCCATCCCAAAGTGACAGAATATACATTCTTCTTAAGTGCACACAAAACAACCTTAAGGACAAGTCATATATATTGGAGCACATAAATTTAAGAAGATTTAAATCACATCCAGCATATTTTCCAATCATGTTATGAAACTAGAAATTAACTACAAGAAAGCCGGGAAAACCACACAATGTGTGAAGATTAAACAACATGCTGAGCAGCTACCTAGGTCAAAGAACAAACAAGAGACCAAAAGATACAGAGACATTTATTAGGTATATTTTAATAAAAGTCTTTTAAAAAAAAGATACAGAGACATACAAAAATATAACATATCAAAATTTTGGGGATGCAACAAAAAAATATACCGAGGGAAGCTTATAGCATTAACAGACCTACCTCAAGAAACAAGAAAAATCTCACACTAAGATTACAGCTTATAGAACTAGAAAAAGAACAAATGAAGCTCAAAGTCAGTAGAAGGAAGAAAATAATAAAAATTAGAATGAAAATAAATGAAACAGAGAACAAAAAGACAATACAGAAAAATAATGAAACAAAGAGCTAGTTCTTTGAAAAGATAAAGAAAACTAACACACCTCTGGCTAGACTCACTAAAGAAAACACCGAAATAGACCAATCACAAGTAAACTGAAACAGTAATCACAAACGTCCCAAAATAAAAGTCCAAGACCAGATGGCTTCACTGGTAAATTCTACCAAACATTCTAAGAATATTTAATAGCTATCTTCTTCAAATGTCTCTAAAAAAAACTGAAGAGGAGGGATAGTTCCTAACTCATTTTATGAGGTCAACATTACCAACACCAAAACTCGGCAAGGGCAACACAAGGAAGACAATACAGGCCAATATCTTTGATGAACACAGATGCAAAAATCCTTAACAAAATACTAGCAAATCAAATACAATACATAAAAGGATCATACATGATGATCAAGAGGTGGCCTCTCCAGAAATTCAAGGATAGTCCGACATCCACAAACCAATCAATGCTACTCCACAGAAAAAGCATCCAAAAAGATACAACATACGTTTATGTTAAAAGACTCAATGGATATAGAAGGAAAGTACCTCAATATAATAAAAGTTCATATATGACAAACCCTCAGCTAATACATACTCAATGGTGAAAAACTGAAAGCTTTTCTTCCAAGATCAGGAACAAGACAAGGATGCCCACTCTCATCACTGTTATTCTGCATAGTACAAAAAGTCCTAGCCAGAGCAATAAGGTAAGAGAACAAAATAAAAGGCATCAAAATTGGGAATGAAGTAAAATTGTCACTATTTGCAGATGACATGATTCTATATATAGAAAACCCTAAAACCACAAAAAAAACTATTAGAAACAATACAAAAAAGCAGTAAAATCGCAAGATAAAAATCAATATACGAAAATCTGTCATACTCCTATATATACTAAAAAAGAAATAGCAGGTAGAGAAATGAAGAAAACAATATCATTTACAATGGCAACAAAAAAGATAGCACCCCTAGAAATAAACTTTACAAAGGAAGTGAAGGACCTATACATTGAAAACGACAAGACACACTTTTGAAAGATAATCTATGTTCATGGATTAGAAAAATTACCATTGTTAAAGTGGCCATATAACCTAAAGCAATATACAGATTTAATGCAGTCCCCATCAAAATCCCAATGGCATTTTCACAGAAATAGAAAAATCCTCAAATTTGTATGGAACCACAAAAGACCCCCAAAAGCCAAAGTAATCCTGAGACAAAAGAACAAAGCTAGAGATATCACACTCTCTTGACTTCAAACTATACTACAAAATTACACTAATCAAAACAGTATGGTATTGGGGGGAAAAAAAAAAAAGACACAGACTAATGGAACAGAAGAATTGAGAGTCCAGAAATAAACCCACACGTATATGGGCAGCTAAGTTTTCACAAAGAAGCCAAAAACATGAAATGGAGAGTTTCTTCAATAGATGGTGCTGGCAAAACCAAAAAGCCACATGCAAAATGAATGAAACTAGACTGCTGACAGCACACAAAAATTAACTCAAAATGAATGAAAGAGTTGAATGTAAGAACTGAAACAGTAAAATGCATAAAAGAAAACAGAGGCACTAAACTCATGGACTTGGTCTCAAAGGGGTTTTATGAACTTGACCCCCAAGGCAAGGGAAATAAAAGCAAAATTAAATGAATGGGACTACAACAAACTAGAAAGCTTCTGTACAGCACAAGAAACCATCAACAAAGCAAAAAGATAACCAATGAATGGGAGAATATATTTGCCAACCATTACCTCTAAAAAGGAGCTAATTCCCAAATATTTAAAGAATTCATACAAGTCAACGACAAAAAAAACAACCTGATTAAAAATGAGCAGAGAAGCTGAACAAACACTTTTTCAAGGGGCAAATGGGAAATGGGTTAAAAAGTTTAAAGATAGGGAAAAACTATTTTAAACTTTGTAGTTATTGTTAATAGTTGAAATTTACAGAAACAGATTTATAGCAACTCCATGGAGAACAAAGTAGAGCAAAATCACTCACCCTATTTGTCTTTGAAAAATGGCCTCAACAACTTACTTTGCCTGTTAAGTTTTAAGTTAGTTCATTAATTCTGAATACCTTTTCTTACAATCCACAAGTGCCTCATAAAGTAGCCTTAAAAGGGTATGCTTTTTTTCAGTGTTGAGATTCCAGTCAGAAATCCATTTTCTAACCTAAGATGAAACGGACAAAAAGAGGAAATTTAGCAAAACAGCTGAACATTATTTTTCACAATTTAAAATATAACATTTAGAACACGCATAACTGCTACTAATTTTAGCTATAAAACCACACTTCTGACAAGCAGAACAAGTAAGTATTCCACGTAAAAACTTACTTGATCCAGCTCAGTTGGAATATACTGGATGGCCCCACAAGATGCTGCCACTTTAATGAGGCTGCAATATACCGTATATCTTACAGGAGTATTCTTATCCATCCCATGGAAAAGGTTGCTTAGCCTGGTTAACGAAACAAACAAAAAGGTTGAGATCAGTAACTATAGTGATTAAGTTGAGGTTTAGGAGCTCCCACAACAAACCTAAGACAGCAACTATTAATAACTTCACATTACAAGGAGAGAACTGGGGCACAGAAAGCTTAAGTGACTTGTCCAAAGTCACACAGCTTATAAGAGCTACAGCTGACAGTCAAGTGACAGTAACATGAAGAGCCCCTAGAAAAACAGGGCCTCTTTTGGTCCGTAACTTACAACTGCAGTCTCAGAGATGGGCGTTCACCTTCCCGAAATTTGACCAGCTTTTCACAAAGGTTTTCAATCAGAGCTTCTTGCTTCTCTGGTTCCAGGATCAAAAGGAGGGATACCACGCTGTTCATCACACTTTCAACATCTACACATGTAAGGATAACAAGGATGATACTCTAATACTGAATGTATCTAGTTAAATATGTATTTCCAGTGTTCAAAGACCATTAAACACAAGATACTTTAAAGAGATGTAATCTGGCTACTGTAAAACAGTTCTAGAGGCCACTTTTCCTCCAATGGTGTGCATTATACTAAAATACAGTATACACAAATTCAAACTAAACCAGCTCTGTTGTATAGCTAACACCCAGAAAACAACGTGTACGTTTTATTAAAGGAGGAAACTATTACCTAAGATTTGGTTTGCAACCACTAAAGCAGAAGACTGATTTACATGTCTAAATATAAGGTTTAAATTTTTACTAGCACGATATTCAATCATGTGGAAGTTACTGGTTAGGTCTTAGGCTAGGATGCTTTCCCAACTGAAGAAAACTTTGCACATACAAGTAGGAAATGATTTAGAAATAAAAGCTGTCTACTTCCTGGTAGGGTCACTAATTTTCAAGTTAAGATATTAGTCATAAACCAAGTTTGATCTCAAACCTTAACTAGAGACTCAAACCTTAATCGGGACTCCCAATTTCAAACTTTTCCATTTTAGCTCAATAAATAGGGCATCAGCCAAATAATTAAATGGTTTTTAGATTATATTCCATTTGATATTAATCTAAACATTATGGAAAAGAAGTCCTTCATTTTTTTCTTCAGTTCATTTTGAAATTATCCATATTTAGTGTGTGCACTAAACAAACATACCATAAACATTCAAAAAACATGCCTGATATAAAAAAAAGATGTTTTCTCAAAATAGGCTTACTTCATAGGTACAACAGATTAGAATGAATGGAAAGTATGTGCAAAGATAAGTTTAGAAACAACAGTGCTTAAAAGTTCTAAGGTCTGAAACAAAACAATTCACAAGAAGTTTTAAAAGTAGATTCTTTAAAATTAGTAAAAAATATTACAAAAAATTAAAAACAAACCTTTATCATCTTCCTTCAGACATACATCACAGGCTTCAATAATTTGAGCTAAATCTATATGAAGTCCACCTTCTGAGTTCTCTTCTGAAATTTCAGCTCCTTTAGATTTCAGATAAGCTCGAAGTTCAGCAGCCTATTAAATCAAACAAGGTTGCTATATGTCTATAAAACTATGAATGAGGAAACACAAGATCTCACACCACTCTGTTTCTGAAAAAAAATGTAAATGCTGTATTTAATGATGACTTTAAATTATGATCAGGTGCCTCTTCCCTAGCTCATCCATCGCCACCACTCTACCATATAATCTTTTAAAATGCAAAATGCATATCAGAACCAGAAAGCACACCTTTGGACCTATGAAAGTATAACTATAGTACTGCACTGAGGTATTTAAACATTTTCTACTCTAATGCATATATAACATTTAATAGCTTGTTCTTTTGCGGGCTTAGTATTTATGGTAGCCAAACATGAATGCAGATGGTATTTAAGGCAATAAAATGAACAAATGAAACCTCAGTTTGCTGTATGGACACTATTAGTAAAATGCATAGGTATCACATTTTCTAACCTCAAATATGTTTGGCTACCTAAGAACAGTATATCAAATCTGTAGATTTGATGGTGCTATTCTTTCAGATAACAACATAGTTAACTTCACATGAGTCGGTATTAAAACAAGATTTCATAAAACATTGTTACCATGTCAGAGAACCCAAAAATATCGCTGTAAAGTATGCTTCTCTATGAAAAAAAATAAGGATTTTGTTCAGTTTCTGCTTTGTAGACAAAATGTGAACTTTTCTAAGAACTACTCAACCAACAGTTTATTGTTTTTATCTGTCATCCTCACTGGCCACAAGTTGTGGTTGTGGAGTGGTACAAGCAAAGGAAAAGAAATAAGGATTCTTCTGAACTCTATTTAACTCTAGAGAATTTAATCAAAGTTACACTCCTGAAGCAATCACCTATTGACCTAAAAGGAATGGCTAGTATGAAACTGATTACAAAAACAGCGTAACCTAACTAGAAATCACACTTTAACATTAAAATATGCTCAACAAAAGTTAACTTCCTGCATCTACAGATACTTTTCTATGTTAAAAAAATATATACCTTTCAGTAACCTAATAGTTAACTGTAGATAATGATACCATTACCAATAAAATATGCTTTTTTCCTTGTCCATATTTTTCTGTGCTCAACTCCTTCTCTGCCCTTTCTTTTTAAAAAATTTTTTTCCATTTTCATGTCTGCTTCTTACTTTGGTCTTCAAGGCCAAGGGTCTACATTTTTACCATGGGAAAAATAATCACACCTGCAATTTAAAAGTTAAGAACAGTAATGATGTTTTCTTTTACGGAAAACAAAATTTCCATGTTCGTGGAATAGCAGAAAAATACAGAATGATAATACGTTAAGCCTTCAAGAGTAGTTTTCAGATCTGCGAAATTAACTTAAGAGATCACCAACTACAGTTTAACTTCTGTTACGGGGAAAATGAGAAGCATTAACCATGCATACTAAACGAGTAAACCCCAAACAGAAAATTTAAAAGTACTAGAAAGGTTCACCAGGTGTATGCCTGAAAGTATGAGGGTGGAACTGACGTAATGTTTTCAGGTTACAGACCTCACACTCTTAAGCACTGAAAATGCAAAATATCGTCTATGTATAAAACAAAGGTCACCTGTGCCTTTGTGATACCATACCACCACCATTTTGATCTTTAGTAAAAAATTATTTTTCCCTAGACTGCTTCGTCTAAATATTCGCCACCTCCCACTTCGGATGTGGCTGCGTTTGGGGGACGGAAGCAGATACCATTCCTAAAGAGTCAAAAAGGACTGTGTCGTCAAGGAGTGACTCCGGGCTGAGAGTCGCGACGCCAACCAGGAAGTCGGTCGCGAAGCCTCCGGCCCAAGGCTGGGGCTGCCGGCCACCGGGCTGGGGCAACCCCAGGCCAGAAACGCACGTCCCTGCCTCGCGGCCTCCGCATTGCCGCGTGTGGAGGCGTGAGCTGCGGCTCTCAGCCCTGGAGCCGGCATCGAGGAGCGGCGTCCCGCCGCTCAGCCCCGACTCGGCCCTTCACGCGCTTGAGGACGCCCCCACCCCCGCCTGGGCGGCCCCCGCGGCGCGGGAGCACACCTGATCTTCCTCACTGATGTCGATAAAGGCCGGGACGCTCATGGTGAAGGCCCGGGCGCAACGGACGCTCCACTCGCAAACCACGCCGACCGGAAAAGGGAGCTGGCACTCTTGGTGGCGCCTCACAACCGTTTCCGGGTCACCTTGCGCAGGGCCTTGAGGGGTGGAGTCACCGGGACAGGCGGGGCCACGGGGGCCAATCCCACCGCGCGCTGTGGCCGAGGCTGGGGACGGAAGGGCGTGCCCTCCGGAGCCGCCTCCGTACGTCCCCTCGCGCTGCTTTCTGAAAATGTCACTGGCTCTCGTCTGTATTGCTGCTGCGCTTACTCCTCACTTAGCTCACCTCTCCCTTGAAATTTTAAGACTGTCGGATGAACGAAAATTACTTGTGATCAGAACAGTTGTTCCGTTCCAGCCTGGCCTCCTCTTCCCTTTGCAGGTGTCTCAGGCCGCACTTAAGGCGCCAGCCACTCGGTCCTGCCTCCCTTACAGTCCACGGAGGTTAACCAGCTCTTGGCAGTCTAGAACAGCCTTTGGGGCATACATTTGTTGCTAAACCCGATCATCTTTTTTTTTTCCCCCTCAAGTGATAATTTAACCCATTTTTCAGGCTTTATTGAGAACTGGCTTGCAGGCATTGTTCTCTGCTAGGGATAACAGTAGCTTTTAAAAGAAGCTCTCACATGCAGCTTACGTTCCAGTGGGGATACGCAGGACGTAAACGTTGCAAAGTAATTAGAAAGGCAGGCCTGGATGGCATTGTGTTTTACAGCATGGACTCCAGAGTTGTATTCCGTGGGATGGCATACAACATCCCGTGGGTCTCTTAATTAATTGTCAAGCCTCTGACAGATTTTGAACAGAAGAGTGAGGAGCTCAAACTTTTTTTTTCCTTTGGTAAAGGATTGCTCTGGCAGGTGTATTGCAAATTCTGTATTTGGCTTCTTCCATCTAGCAAATTCTGTATTTGGCTTCTTCCATCTAGCACAATGTTTCCAAGGTTGTTGCATGTATCGGTTCTTCATTACTTTTTATTGCTTAATAATATCCCATTGTTATACATTTTATTTATTCATCAGTAGATGCACATTTGAGTTGTTTCCATTTTCTGACTATTATGATTAATTCTTCTATGAACATTTATGCACAAGATTTTGTGGGGACATATGTTTATATTTCTCTTGGGTATATACCTAGGAGTGAAATTATTGAATTATATGGCAACTTTATGTTTAGCTTTTTGGGGCGCTATTTTTCCAACAAGGCAGCAGCTTTATTTTTAATTGCCTCAAAGAAGGTAACAATCTAAATGTTCAACAGGTGAATGGACAAACAAATTGTTACATATATATGTATATATATATAATCTCCATGTAAGGAAATATTACTCTGCAATAAAAAAGGATGAACTATTGATACATGCAACAATATGGATTAACCTCATAATAATTTTGCTGCACAAAAGAAGCCAGACTTATTGTATGATTCCATTCACATAGAACTCTAGAAAATACAAACTAATCTAATGTGGCAGCACTGTAGATCAGGAGTCCACAGCCCCCAGTCTGTGGACTGTACTAGTCTGTGGCCTGTTAGGAACCAGGACGCACAGCAGGAAGTGTGCGGGGGGTGAATGAGTGAAACTTCATGTGTATTTGCAGCTGCTCTCCAGTGCTAGCATCACGGCCTCAGCTCTATCTCAGATCATCAGGCATTAGTTCCTATAGGAATACCCATTCCTGGTGCCAAAAAGGTTGGGGACTTCTGTGTAGGTTGTTGTTGCCTGTGTGAGGGGGACTTGGCAGGGAGGAAGAAGCTTGAGGAAGCTTTTGGGGGTTATGGATATGTTCGTTATCTTGATTGTGGAGATTGTGTCATGGTTGTGTACATATATAAGATATCAAGTTGTACACTTAAAATAAGCAGTTTATTGATATCATGATTATACCTCAGTATAAACAAATGGTAAGCAAAGTAAAGAGAGACAGAGAGAGAGAGAGAGAGAGAGAGAGAGAGAGAGAGAGAGAGAGAGAGAGAGAGAGAGAGAGAGAGAGGGAGGGAGGTGGATAGGATGGAAAACTTCTGGATAGACCAAACTTAAAAAGATTCATGCTTACACGGAATACTCTTGATGATGGAGAAACACCTGAATCTGAAGACAGGGAACTTATATATATGTTCACACTTCATTCCTTACACCTACCTCAGTGCCCAACACAAAGCAAGCAGTCATACAGTTAGCAGTTGCTTCTGAAGGAATAATCCCTGAGCTCCTCCCCTCAAACAATTTATTATTGCGAAGTCTAGGAAGACAAACTGAAAAACACATATGCCATTTCATCGAACATTTTAAAGTCATAATTTTTGCAATCTTTCTTCATTCTGTGGTCTTTATGAAGTAAAACAACATCCATCCTTTCAAAGGAAGTTTTTGAGAGGGAGATGGTGAATGGATATGGGCAGAATTATTTGAAACTTTAAACTTTCATTCCTTTATTCATACTTCACTCACTCATATATATATTTATCTCTATTATGCGCTAGGTACTGTTTAGGCACTCGGGTTGAGAGAACAAAAGTAAGGGATGCATCTTGAATGGGGATAGGAATGCTTATGTACCCCAGCTTGAAATCCAGTTTTCTAAACTTTTCTCCTAATTTTAAAAACACAGGAGAGTGAATTCCATTCCTAAAAGTTACTGGATAAGAGAACCACTCCCAAATGGGTAATACCAACCTCATGGGAAAGGGTATATATTCTATATTCCTATGCTTTATATTCACTTAAAAACTATAACTCAAGGAATATAATTCTATATTCCTATGCTTTATATTCATTTAAAAACTATAACTCATGATTTTTAAATGAAAAATTTAGCTTTGTTGTTTTTTTGTTAAAATAAGTGTTCTGTGGGCTTTTTCCCTCCCTTTTTTTGTCTCTTAACTCAGACAAGTGGTATAAGAAATATTGTCCATTTTTCCATATATGGCATGTTCATATGTTCCAAATGTTTCAGATAAAGAAATTTGGAGCCAGTTGAAATCGGAGCTGGCCAATTTCAACTTGATCCTATGCTCGAAGTAAAATACAGTTCGCTTGTGTGTTAAAGGCAATAAAATAAGAATTGTCATTTATAACACGATAACAATCTGTCGTTATTATATCGTATGCTTTAGAACTTCTTAAAAACATATCTAGGAACTTTCAAAAATGAATTACCAAGAAATTGAATAAAGCCCCATTCTTCCATAAGACAAAATATTCTCTTACCTGATTTTTTACGTGAAAAATATAACCAAATATTTATAGTTCTTCTTTATGGTTTAATTTATCTGTTTTCCCTCTAGCACTATCTTCTTCTTTCTGATTAAAAATTCGGGAAACCCTGATTTTAGCTATATTTTTAATTATTCCATTTGCTGGGGTTATATTAATATTTTCACTTGAAAATTTATTATTGGACCAAAATTATAATTTTTTTTTTTTTTTTAGGAAAAGTAAGATTTATCGAAAGGACATTTTAGAAGGAGACAAGCAGTGCTAAGGAGGCTGCAGCCTTGTGGAATTTGGGAGGTGAAATCAAAATTATAGTTTTTTGCAAAGAGAATGCTTTGCATTATATTGACATCTAAAATTTGTCTTCAAGTCTATATCAGGCATCTCGAAACTATGAAAGTATTCATCTGATAAAGGAGAGTGTATTTTTATGCTATAATAGTACATGCAGTTGATTACCTAAGTAGTAATGCTATATTATAGAGGGTAACCCTTCAAAATGGGCATCATTTATTATAATTAATTTACTGAACAAATGTTCTGTGAACTCTGAGAAAGCGGGGATGTGTTCTATATTGCATCCCTTCACTTATCAAAGTGCCTGATACAAGAAAGTACCCTAAAAAAATACCTGCTATGTTAGTGAATGATACCACAAAATTTAAAAAAACAAAATGATTTTTAATAAATCTCCGATAACTGCTTTAAATTTTAATTTTGAATGAAAAATAGACGAACGATTACAATGTTCTAGAAGGACATGGAAAAGAGTTTGTTTTTTTTTTAAAGTGTGGCAAAGAATGCTATTGTCAACCTGTTATCCATCCTCTTGTTTCTTAGTAGCAAAACTCTCCCTAGAGTGTAGATGTGGCAATGTACCCTTCTATGCAACTAAATACATCAGCCTTATTATGGCTAGAGGTAGCCAATGACAGGTAAGTGAGAGTTTTGGTAGTAGTTTCTGAGAAAATTCAATATAAGGAGCTGACTCTGCCTGGAAGCTGACTCTTTTGACCTTTCCCCTTTCTCCTTGCTTCCTAAAACATGAACGTAATGGTGGGAATTGCAGCAACCAAACTAAAAACAAGACGTGGCCTTAAAGGTGGACATCATATAATGGTGAGGAAAGATGGAAGGAGCCTATATCCCTGATGACATGAGGAAGATGTGGTGTCAGCCCATGACTGCTTACCTCTGTACTTGTTTTATGTAAGACAAAAAGCTCTGTCTGGTTTAATCCACCTTTATATTGGATTTCTCTTATATACAGCTGAACCTAATCCTGATTGACAGAGAAAAGTTTGAAATCTAAGCTGTAAGTTTGTCAATAAAAGATTTATACATGTGCAAATTAACAAATTTTTGTAAAGGTGTATTTATGGTGGGAATCTTGGAAACTCTTAGTGCTGTCGTAGTGTAACGCTGAAGTAACAAAGTAGCTATCATTTTAGGATCTCAGAGATTTATAGCTAATAATTAAATTTTATACTCGTCATGCAACATATGATTATAGTGGCTTTATAGGTGAAACAACAAATGTGTAAACCAGTTGATTGGTGGCTTACTGAAATATATTGCACCTGAGCTGTAGATTCAGCTGTAGAACTGATACCGTGCCTTAAATCTCAAACACTATGACCATTAGAAAGCATTAATCTTCCATTAGTCTTTGTAAGAGAAAATTTATAAGGTTAACTTCTTCACTTCACATGGCATAGCTGATTATTACATTCTTACATCTGCTGAATCCAAGGAAGACACATTCATCATTTATATTTTTAAATGACTTCAGAAAGGCAGGTCTATACCAGACGAGAAGAACTTAATGCACTAGTCAAGGGACTTATCAGCTGCAAATAATAGAAATGCAAGAATAGTTTATGAGCTAATAATTTTTATAATTTTGGGGAAAAAACATTATTTTGAGCTCCTTTATGAGCCACACTAACCACAACCCTGTAATGTATTATTATTATTTAAAGATGAAGCAACAGAGGCTTGGAGGAGTTAGTCAGCTTTGCTACCAGGAGACACAAGCATTGGTTAGCTTGGATTCCCATTCAGGTCTGTCTGACTGAAAAGCTGTTGCTCTTGTCTCTTCTTTTTTTGTTGGTTGGTGATAATTTCATTTTAAAAATAGAATATGAGTCTTTACTTGATATGGAATATGTGTTTTTAAAATAAACATTTGTATGGAAGTATAACATGTTCAGAAAAATGCACTAATCTTAAGTGTACCCTTCGATGAGTTATTACAGTGAAGGTACACATGTAACCATCATTCAGGTCAAAAAAAGAGCATTCCTTAGCCACTGGAGAAATACAAATCATAACCAAAATGAGACAGCCTTCCACATCCACTAGAATGGTTGTGAACGAAAAGGCAGACAATAACAAGTTCCGATGAAGATATGGAGGATTTGGAACCCTTATATACTGATGATGGGAATGTAAAGTGGTCCAGCCACTTCGGAAAACGGTCTGGCTCTTTCTTAAAAGGCTAAATGTAGAGTTATCATATGATGCAGCAATTCCACTCCTAGGTATATATCCAAGAGAACTGAGAGTATATGTCCATGCAAAAAAAAAATGTACACGTTCATAGCAGCATTATTCATAATAGCTAAAAACATTCATTAATAGCCAAATGTCCACCAGCTGAGAAATGGATAAACAAATGTGGTATATTTATACAGTGGAATATTATTTGGCAATAACAAGGAATGGAGGACTGATACACACTACAACATGAATGAATCTTGAAAATATTAGGCTTAGTGAAAGAAGCAAGAAACAACCAATATTGTATGATCCATTGGTGGTGGCGGCAGATATGTCCACCTAGCCGTAGGCAAGGCTAGATAGGGAGACCTCCTTAAACCATAAAGAATCATAGAACTCATGCTCTCTGTGACTAACTTGCCCAAGAAAAATTTCCTCTTGGGCATGCTGGTTCCCCACCAAGCAAGACCAGTAGGTAAAGAAGCTTCCAGTTTCCCAACACAAGGCTGCGCTCCATGGGAGGCCCACCCCCTAGTGGAGAATGGTGGAGCTGAAATGAGCTGAGGTATTCTTTCACCAGTACCAATCAGAGAGATCACTCAACTTCCTATTGGGCGGAGGGAGATTAGATATGGAGTGATCAGAAGTGTCAAAGTGGACACTTGGTAGAGCTCTCTTCACTTGGAAAGAAGCATGAGGTATGGGGAGGGACCATTTCCTCCAACTCTGAACAGCTCTTCTATCCTTTGGCTTTATATTGCTATTCAGACCCTCGTCATCTCTTGTCTGGACTCCTGAAGTCCTCTTCTAACTGTTCTTCTTTCCTCCACTTCCACTGTCTTTCCACTCATCCTCTGAGATTGTACCCTGAGAACCTGCAAAACAGGTATAGCTCAAAGATATATTTCATTTGTCCTCTGTAACATTACATTTTTTTTAATTAATTTATTTTTATGGTGACATTGGTTAACAAAATCCAATAAGTTTCAGCTGTACATTTTAACAGTAAGGCATATATGTGTGTTTGTGTGTGTGTGTGTGTGTATGTGTGTGTGTATTTTTTTACACTGTGTGTTCACCTCCCATAGTTAGATTTCTTTCTGTCACCACACATTTGACCCTTTTTGCCCCATCTACCTCCCTTTTCCCCCTTCCCCCTGCCCTCTGGTAACCACTAGTCTATTGTCCATGCTAATTTTTTTTAAAAAATGTATTGCTGTGGCAGACGCTATTGGTAACTTATCTGATACTTGTTTTTCTCTTTTTATTTTACTAGTAGAACCCTGCTTTTGTTCAGGGTGCCATCACACCCACCTAAAGAATTGTTTCCAAGATTCTTTTGTAGCTGGGATGGGGATGTGACACCTTTTGGCTAAGATGAAAAGAAAGTTGCTATATGGGGTATTCTCAAAAGTTCTTTAAATGGAGTCATATTTTACTGGTGGGAGCCTTTATCCTTTTGCCTTTCCCCTTCTCACTACCTGGGTTTTACACATGAAGCCGGAGACGGGGCAGCTAGTTTGCAACCTTAAGGTAATAAGCGGAGGATGAATTCCACATGCTGTGGGGATAAAGTAGAAAGCCAGAAGGAACCTGGGTCCTGGTTCATTATGGAACCACTTTCTCAGCCCTGGGGAACTTACCTGTAGATTTCTAGTTTTGTGAGGAAAACTGACCCCTTATTTGTCTAAGCCACTATTGGTCATTTTTATTTTGTTACTTGGACCCAACCTTACGGAACTGATTTGGTATCTGAAATGGAGTGCTTCAAGCAATGGAATGTAAAATACGGTATTGGCTTACTGAAAGATTCTGCAGGCTAAAAAGAGCAGGAGCATTGCTGTATGATGACAAAACGTCCTCCATGAAGAACTCTCTCCTTTTGTTTCTTAAGACATAAGCCATTTATGTTGTCATTAGGGGAAAGGGTAGATGTAACACAAGTT
This sequence comes from Pteropus alecto, assembly GCF_000325575.1. Classification (NCBI taxonomy): domain Eukaryota; kingdom Metazoa; phylum Chordata; class Mammalia; order Chiroptera; family Pteropodidae; genus Pteropus; species Pteropus alecto. Next base: position 9,733,888 of record NW_006433024.1, on the reverse strand, counting down.
AATATACCCTGGTTACTTCTTGCCACTTTCAGCAAAGATCCAGATGATAGGGGTGAATTCAGACAACGTGGATGGGTCCAGCTGTGTCAGATGTGCGCGGTACAGGGAAGGAACCCTGAGCTTAGGAAACCCAAATAGTTTATAATGCACTGTAAGCATGCTTGTCCTTTGTTCTGGAGGGAAATACTGTCCCTATCTTCCAAGACTGTTTTCTACCTAAACATTCTTGAAAAGGTAGCCCGAAACAAAGAGCCATCAGTGCCTCTGCATACAAGGTATATAGAGATATAAGAAACCCAAGGAAAATTGTCAAATAAACCCTAGACTTGTTTGACAAAAGCCTATAACTGTTCAACCTCTAAGACCATCCCAGGTCCCTAAGCTCACATCCACTAGAAGTGAAGTGGGGGAGTTCTGTGAGGCCCCCTAAGAAAGGCATCTTTTCCAAAGCCCTTCTCATTCGAAGCCATGGATAATAATGGACTAGAAGGATTCCTCCAGAAGTCATAACCAGAGGCTATTAGATGTGCTAATTGAGACCTTAGACCATCACCAAGGCAAGGAGTCCTCAGCCTCGATGCCAAAACACAGTATTTGATATTTGCAATAACCACTATGTGTTTCCCATTCTCCTCTTTCTGGAACTGTTATCACTGC
>NW_006433024.1:9728450-9733216 GCF_000325575.1 Pteropus alecto | reverse complement strand
TGTATATTCAGTGTATTGGAGACAGTTACCTTTATCTTTCACTGTTAAGGTCCCTGGGCCCTGATGAGATACAGCTGGACCTGCATAGCATCTAGAGCGCTGAGATTCTCAGCTGGATGCAATACTTGGATGATATATATATCCATGTGTATATATATATATATGCGTGTGTATATATATATGCGTGTGTATATATACATATATATGTATATGTGTATTATGTGTATATATATGCGTGTGTATATATGTATATATATATGCGTGTGCGTGCGTATATATATATGTATATAAATATATGTGTGTGTATATATACTATAATATATATATATATATCTCTTTTAAGATTGTCTCCCTTTGGGATAGAGAGTGTTTTTATTTACATAAGGGATATCTGTATTATGTTCCATGGGAGAATTTTATTGTGATTGTGAGTTCTTATTAACTTTAAGTATAGAATAAGAAAATATCGATGTTGAACAGCTAAGAAGTATGTTGTAGTTGACCGTCTCATATTTTCTCGCTATCACTTTTTTGGACATCCTTGTTATGATTTCCAGCCTTCTGATTCCTCTCTCCCCCGAGGAGGAATCCAGAAAAGAAATTGCCCGAAATTTGACTTAGGTTCTATCAGTTAGATAGACCCACTTGAAACTAATATTTGGAAATGGGCAACTTGAAGAAGAAAGCTCTGTGCATAATCGATTTGCTTGGTAAACGTGGTAGTAGAGGTCTCTGGCTTTTAGGGATGACAGTGTCAGAGGTGATGTCCTCTTATATTTCCTGGGGCAGCAGCAGCAGCAGCAGTAATGGTTTTATTAGGCCATGTGGGCCGTGTGGCTTGGCGTGCTGTTTCAAGAACAGCCTTAAGCCTGTTTGTCCAGCTCTCCCAACAATTCTTTGAGGTGCCTCAGATATTCTTTCTTCTTCTTTTTATCTTGATATTGAAACATAATATACATACAGAAAAGCATATCTATCTGGTGGCATACCAAGGGCAGGGGAGTGGGAGAGGTTCATTCGGGGTACAAACGATAGGAGGTTTAGTGTCTGTAGATCATTTAAAAACAATAATAAAGCTGATTAATTTGCTTTTTACTACCACCATGCACAGTCACTTCTAAATAATGTCAGTGATAAAATAGTCCTCCCTGAAAAAAATCTTTAGTGCAGTTACTATTGAATTAAATGTATATATCACAAATTTTATACACCCCCCCCCCACACACATCACATCACAGTTTGAGAAACACTGGCCTATTGAATGAAATCACAATGGCATACAAAGAATCAGGTGCCTCAGTGCCTACACGCACACGCACGCACGCACGCACGCACACACACACACACACACACACCCCAGGTCCAGTCATATTAAACTGTACGTCTTTAACTCACCAATTTGTTTCATATCCCCAAGCCTTTGCTGTGCTTCTCCCTTTACCTTGAATGTCCATTGTCCATCAGTTCTTCTGAGAAACCTTATATGTGCACTTCCCTCTCTCCCTCTGCCCAGAGGAGTGAGCACCCCACTCTTTGTCTGCCCTCTATATCCTATGCATACTTCTATACTTGATCTCCACAATATTATGTTATATATGTCTACCTATACGACTTACACGTCTGTCTGTCCTTACTAGTCAATGAGCCAGCCCCTCAACAGCCGTGACCCTGTGTTATTCGTCTTCGTAGCAAAGAGGCTAGCATAGTGCTTGATAATTGTTAGATGGCTTAAAAACATTGAGTCACTCAAAGAATAAAAATATTACCCTCTTGAAATTAAGCCAAGTGCCACAATTCGTCTCTAACTAGATATACCTCTAGTTCTGAAAATTCTTTTGAAACTATAAAAGGGCAAAAGAAAGTGCTTAATAAAGGAAAATATATCAAATTTCTGCTGATCCAGAAGCTCCACGAATGAGCAGAACTAATATTTCAAGATATGCACTCAAGGATTTTCTTCTAAAGTCTTGGGAGATCAAGGTGAAATGCCCTGACTCCAGACTGTTCTCTCTAAACTATTAACATCAGAATGAATCATTTCCGACAGTTTTTTTATTACAGAGAAAGGATGTTCTGAAGCATAGTTGTTTTGGAGGTAGAAACAACCTAATTACATTTAAATCCGAGGCAAAAACATGGCTCTTTATGCTCAGGAGCTCTGTCTTTCTCTTCTGTACAGATATTGCTTCTCTGACTTTATATCCTACCTCCATATGTACCCTAAGATCAAGCTATAAAAAAAAAATTACTTGTAATTTCTCAAACGCAAAGATTCTCCCCACCTTCTTCTGAACTTGGTGAACTTGTGTATGCCTGTCAAGGCTCTCTTTATGGATCGCCTTCTGGCTGAAGCCTAAGCTTTTCCTGTCTGCGGCTCTCACCTACGCCCTGCCTGGCCCCTGCCTCACTGGCTGCTCCTTATCTGTGTTCTCATCTTACCCAGAGCACACCACTATCGCTGCATTACCACCCTGTGCACTGTAATGCTTTACTTCACTTTTTCTCCTAGGCCAGCGGGACAGTGTTTCCTCTCTGTAGCCTCGGTGCCAGAATTTCTCGTGCACTTAACACTGTAACGGACACTGTTCTGAGTGCTTGGGATGCAGCAGTGAACAAAACCAGCAGAGGTCTTTGCCCTGGGGCGGGGCTAACCTTTTTGTAGAGGAAGACAGATAAAAAGACAATAAATAAGCAAATCATATGGTATGTTAGAAAGTAATAAATAGAGCAGAGTAAGGAAGAGGAACAAGGTAGGGGCTGGTGGTTTGTAAGTGGGTGGCCAAGTTACCCAGCAGAGAGGAAGCCGGACTCAAGACTGTAAAGGAGGTTTCATCGGACCTACGGACCTATGTGCAGAGGACTGAGTAGGAATTTCTCAGGTCTGGAGGTGGTAGTGAGAGGTTTAAACCACAAAGGGCATTCCAGGCAGGGGAAGCCACATTTCCAAAAGCATGCAGTCTTGAGAGTTGATGAAGTGGGGGTTGGGGGGTGGGATGGTGAGAGTTTTGTGTGGCTGGGGGAGTGCTGCATGCTGGGGAAGCAGTGGAAGATGATGCTGGTGAGAAGCATGGGGCCAGGATGTGAAGGGACTTGCATGCCCTGCTAAAGAGTTTGCACTTTACCCTGCAGACAGCTGGAGTCCTGTTGATGATTTTATGCAGGGGAATGTCATGTTTATATTTATTTTTAGGAAGATAATTCTGGCAGATGTACTGGAGTGGTGAGAGACTGGGCAAGTCACTTAACCTCTCTCTTCCTCCGTTTTACCATCTATCAAATGAGACGAGACATATCTGCTCTACTTACCTCATAGGATTTTGGTGAGAAATAAATGAGATAAGAGATGTGAAAACACTTTGAAAAGTATATGGTACCGTAAAAATGCAAGCTAGTGCTGTTGTTATTTCAGCTGTGCTGTGTTTGGAAATGTAGTTTTAGAGAAGCCCAAAGAATCAAGGAGTAAAGCAGAGAGATGACCCCATTTCTGTCTCCCTAAAAGAATAAAACACAATAATACTTTAATTTATCGAATGCCTATTCCAGTACTCCACCATACAAAGAGCTAAAGGGGCTTATAGAAAATAGAGGAGAGGTTATGGTCTACCTGGAGAGATATGATACCCCTATGAAATAAAAACAAATACATGAAAATATGATCCAATCCAAAGCCAAAATGCTAGAGAGGGATGGAGATTGCAGGAGTTGAGAGAGACTTCCTACAAGAAGAGAAAGCCATGTAACTCGCCTTAATGAAAATGATGACAGCATCTCTGTCATTCTACTCCCTCTGGTGAAGCAAAACGGGCAGAGGAAACAGGAAAACATTTCACCAGGTACAAAATTTAATTTTCTAATTGATCATATCATGCAATCAATGCTTCCAAAAGCAATGCTTATAAACAAATGATGACATTTTGACATTTTTCAAATTGTGAGTTCTTTGGTAACAGATATGAGTAAACCTCATTACAGGAATATTTTCCATCAGTCTAGCAAGTGCTTTTCCCTTCTCAGGTATCCGTTGGGTAAAAACAGATCCTAAGCATATTAAATTATCTCTTTACGTCCCTTGAATGCAAGTCTGAGTTGATTTCAACTCCTTTGTATTATATCTTTTTATCTCTTGTTAGCCCATCTAGTTCCATAAATATATTACATTGCAAATATTATGTCTATGTTTTCTTTTGTAGATTATGATGACAAGGTGCATATCTTTGTAAGGGTGGCAGAACCCTAAGTGCTTGGGAAGTATTAATAGAGGACAATGTAACAAAAAGTTTAATAACGGATATATGAGCTTTTTTCCTGGCCTCTGTAAAAACATTACTTCATTTATTAAATATTCTCTGAGTTGGTAAATTATTCTTTTACTCAAAGATTTTGGTTAGGAATCATATAACCTTTAAGACACTGTTTTGATTAAGCAAGTATTCAACTTATTGAAGTTCTTAGTATGTGAGTTCTTACCGCATACTCAATATGAGCTACAGGGAGTCTTAGTATGTGCTAGCACATGGTCATTACCTCATTAAGCCTAAAATCTGATGAAGGAGACAAGACTTTATACACAAGAAAAAATTAGCAAAGGTACACTATAGTATAAAATATGCTAAATTATGAGGCATAGGTTACCAGAGCTGTGGGAATGAATTAGCTTGGTTAGAAACAATTTTTGGTTTCAGAGCTGATGCATTGATGTGTGCAACTGATAGTGAATATAAATATGACTCGTTCTCCTTGCCAAGGGTGTGGTATAATGGAAAGAG
>NW_006433024.1:9673419-9728439 GCF_000325575.1 Pteropus alecto | reverse complement strand
ATCCAGCCTACCTTGGTCCTAATCCAGGCTCTGATACCTTCTAGTCTATGACTTTGGACAAATTACTAACCTCATACATGAAATGCAGCCAGTAATAGTAGCAATCATCACTCTTGTAAATAAATAATGGTGATTCCTAGAAAGAAGATAAACATGTCTTTATGCCTACCCAAGAGAGGATTTTTAGCCATTGTGGGCTATTTTCCTGAGAGCCTTCAGAAATATGGAAAAGGCAGTCATTTTCCTCTTGGAAATTTAAGATTCTGTCTTTGGGCAGGGGGGGTGTGCAGTGGGAAATAGAAGGAGAAAAGCGAGAGGCCACTGTTAGCATCTTACGCAGTGTCCAGATAAAAATGATGGAAATGGAGAAGATGGGGGCAATGGGAAAAATCAGCATTAAAAGAGACATTTTAAAATACCATTTTGTCCTCTTATACTAAATGTGATATGTGCACTGTAGCAAGCTGAAAAGTATAAAAAATAAAATAAAGAAGAAAATAATCACTGAAAGTTCTTTATCTTGAGAAAATTCATTGCTTAATTTTTGCCATATTTCTTTTCAGTCTCTTCCCAATCATTACCCTTAATAGACATTTAAAGAGAAGAATATTGAAACAAAGATGATTTAAGGCTTACACGTCACCTCCTCTGGGACGCCTTCTTGGATTTCCATGCAGGATTTGTCCTCTCAGCTAATGATATTTTAAACATATGTAGCAGGGACTAAAAATATTATAAGCCAAATAAATGTAATTAATGTAAGTTATTCTAGAGGTGGTTACAGAATTCTTTAAGGGAAGGTTCTTTTTTTCATTTGTAAGAAAAATAACATACTAGGCCTTTGGAACTATGCAAATATAAAAAACAAATTCTGCTTTGTGATAAAGCTGTTCAAGACTAAGTTGCTAAATTGTTTCTAAATTATTTTGCATAACAATGTGAAACACAGTTCTTTTGTAGAAATGATTATTTAAACGGGACATCTACTTGTTGGGGTCAAAGGAGAGATTTGGGGATGCTTAACTTGGAATGGGTGCTGAGGACAGGCTATAGGGGACACCTGTCTTGAGGTTTAAGAGCTGACTCCTGCTACCCAACAGCAAGCTAAGGGCTGAGCAGAAAGAAGTCCTGTAAGTGACTTCTGGAAAAGCAGGTCCCTAGGATCTAGTAATGTCTTCATAAACCCTAAAGTATTTATTAGCAGCACTTTGTGGAATTCCAGGGAGCAGTTATGACTGCTAGAGTTGTAATAGACTGATGGGAAGACAGCAGCCTGAAGAAGTGAATAAAATAATGAAGTGAATAAGGTTCTTATTATATCAGATACTATTCTGAGATCTCTATAGGTATTAACTCCTTTAATCCTAACAACAACCTTGTTATCCTCAGGCTATAGATAAGGAAACAGAGGCACAGAGAAGTTAAATGCCTCCAAATTATCTAGGAAGTAATGGAGCCAGTACTCAAGCCCATGCAGTCTGGCATCCAAGTCTGTGTTCTTAACCACTGAACTCTAATGTTCCTTGCAAAGAGACCATGCCATCTGCAGTCACACAGGATGGTGCTTCAGACAATGTCCATTGAGAACTGATGGGAAAGAAGACATACAAAAGCTAGAGAACTCAGGAACTTCCCATTAGAGCATTTGCCAGATATTTTCATTCACTTGTTTCTCCCACCCACCAGGCTGATTTCTTCATGGACAGGAATGTATCCAAGCACAGCGCCCGCACAAAGCAACCACTCAAAAATATTTACCCAAAAGAACACACAGGACACAGCAATCATGACTCCGAGGTGTTGAGGCTAGTTTACTGAGAGACAGCTAACTCTTTAGTTGCAAGATCCTTACAGCCTAATAAGCCTGTTAACATTTTGAACAGTTTTTATATTTTGCAGTCTTGCTTTCTAAAACAAGTCTGCATTGAGAGATGGGCTGGATTTTTGCTTGTAATTTTCTCCCCAAGGCCAAGGTAAAATAGGGCGGGAACCAATCTGAGATTTATAGCCTTGAATATTATCAAGATATTTGAGAACAGGTAATAAGAGCAATCTATGAACTTGGTAGGATTTATAGCATGTTTAAATCTTGTGTCTAGCCCTAATATATAACAAAACACAATGAGACATTCAAGTAAAATTCACGTAGAATGCAAGGTGCATGGAATAGCTAGCTGGTGCCCTAGTGCCTGAACTTGGAACTTGTGTTTCCTACTAACAAGTCTACAGGGAATTGTGGACCACTAGTGCACTGCAGCTAAAGACATTTGACTGTGTATGACTTAAAACAAAATGCCCTGAATAATCTGTGGTTAGTATGATTACACTTATTGTTGTTGTTAGGTTTAAGTTGAGAGCAAAGGCAAGATTTTACCTGAAAATCATAGACAAATATAAAAAAATTAAAACATATACAAAAGTGGAGCGAATAGTATAATAAATTCTTATGTACCTATCATCCAGTTTCAAGAGCTATTAATTTGTGGCCTATCTTGTTTCATCCATTGGTTCTCAGTCTACCCTAGATTATTCTGAAACTAATAAATACCAAACACCATATCATTTGTCTGTAAATATTTCTAGATGTGGCTCTAAATGATAAGAACTTTTTAAAAAAACTTACTGCATCTAAAAAATTAGTCGTAACTCCCCAACATCATAAAATATCTAGTCAGAGTTCAAGTTTCTTTGGTTGTGTTATTATTAGGTTCTTGAAGTTTATTGCTTGAATAAGGCTGCAACTAGATTCTATACCTTGTGATTGACTGATATGTCAATTGAGTCTCTTTTAATTTATAGGTTCCCTCTTCATCTCATTTTTTTCCTGTTGATTTTGGTTTTCTAGAGTACCTCACATGTAGATTTTACAAATTGCTTCTAACCTAGTATTATTTAACATGTTCTTTTCTATCTTGTATATTCTGCGAATTGGTTATTAGATCTAGATTTTTTATTAGATTCATTTTGATAGGCTCTCTTATACATTATGTTTCATAAATGTGTAGTTCTATTAACAGGCACACGTGCCTGACTATTTTAGTTTTTGTGATAGTAGCAGCCATGGATCAACATCACCTAGATCCATTAATTCATTTGGGGTTGCATAATTCACTAATTCATTAGGGCTTGCCTCGATTTTTCTAATTCTAGAAATCTTTCATTATTTATCAGCTGAAATAATTATATAAGGAAAAGTTTCCGCTGATCAACTATTCGATTACTCTAGGACATAGTTCATATAAGAAAAACAGGGTAAATGCTTGATCCTTTCCCTTTATTTACAAGATTTTAAAATAATAAGTTGATTCCTTAGCATCCTTCAAAAAAGCTAAGGAATATACTTTTTAATACCAGTCTAAACTGGATCTATATATATTTGATATATTGTAATCTGTGTGGTTATTGGTCAGGGGGGGCTTTTTCAAGTTGTCTCTTGACTCCTTTTAAGAGACCTCAGGAGTCTTTTAAGGCCTTCTAACTTTCACGGAGAGATGTTGCAATCTCATCTTGGAGATTTCCTATCCCAGATCTGGAATCAAGGATTCTGTGTCATTTTAGAGGGAAATGGTATTTGGAAACCACAATCTGAAGACTAGAGGGAAATAGGACTTCTCTGAATTAAAAACAATTTTTTTTTTCTAGATCCAAATATCAAAACCTTCGAATATTTAGAACACCACCCATTTATAGCAGCTCACAAGATTCCTGGAGATTTTTCCCTTAGAGAGTTTCTACTTTGATAAAGCATCTTGCTCTTTTAACAACCATATTTAAAAAGAAAACATACTACCTAGAAGGAAATGATAATAATATCATTAATTCATACTTGGGACCTATGGTAGGCTGAATATGTATGCCTCCACCCCACAGATGTCTGTGTCCTAATCCTTGAAATCTGTGTTTATTACCTTATATTTCAAAAGAAACATTGTAGATGTGATTAAATTAGAGATTTAATTTAGGAGGAGATCAGGAGATTATCCTGGATTATCCAGGTAGGCCCTAAATGGAATCCCAAGTGTTCTTATAAGAGAGAGACAGAGAGAAATTTGACTACATAACAGGAGTTGGTGATAAGACAAGAGAGGCAGAGATGGCAATGACGTGGCCACAAGCCAAAGAATGCCAACAGCCACCAGAAGATGGAAGAGGCAAGTAATAGATTCTCCTCTGGAGCCAACTGGCCCTGCCAGCACTGACTTTAGCCCCGACAAGTCTTATTTTAAACTTCTGTTTTCTAGAATTGTAAGAGAATAGATTTCTGTGTTTAAAGCCATTGAATTCGTGGTTATTTGTTACAGTAACCCTAGGAAACTACTACAGAGCCTCATTCTAAAATGAGATATAGCAGGTAGGGCAATATATTTTGGAGTGTAACACTAAGTCAGAGAAGTCGTGAGCCTTAGAAGTCTTCCGGGACCTGGTGAAGGGCTTATGTTTAGATGAAAGGAAGTAAAAAGACTAGTTAACAAGGTAGTTGTTCAACTTCATCTTCCACATCTGTTTTAGCAACTTGAATTTATGCTCAAGCAGCTCTGGAGAGAACTGGTTTGGAGGCTCCAATGCAGGAGGTCTGATTGCGGATAGCCGTGCCAGGTTTTAAGAATGTGTGAAACTCACAGGAGCAATTAGGTGCCGATGTGATGGGATTTGGCCAGGGTGTTATGTGGGGCTGGCAGTAGGATAGGATTGGGAATAGCAAAGGCTTCCAGACCCACTGTTCTTGGAAATAACAATGACTGTTAGCAAGTAATAAAAGAGCTTTTCATCAACCATCAGCAGTGGAATAATTCAAAACATATTTTTGTGAGGAAAGAAGAGGTAATAGGATTGAGCAGTAATAGGAACTAAGGAGCAAAAGATACCGTTTTTTTGTTTTGTTTTGTTGTTTTGTTTTTAATGGGGGTCCAGAGGCTGGTGCTGCAACTCATGCTCTGTGTGGTTTACATGAGAAAGTGGGAATCATCCTGCTGACCAAACGCTTCATAAACTCTTCCCCTTGACTTATAGTTTCTAAGACAGACACAGTACACACTGGCTGCATTTTGCTTCATGCTTCAAAAGTTTAAATAAATAATCGTTCACTTCAATTCAGCAGCTATCAGGGAAAATGATATTGTTTTTATTCATCCTGGTGAGGGGAGGCACTTCTGAAGTGCCCACGCTTTCAAGCAGAAAGAGAGCATTTCTGCCAATGAAGCGTGTAGTGAGTTCCCAAGCCACCAGCCTAACTTTTCATCATAAAGGAAAGATAAATGCCCTAATCTAAACTTTGGCTGCCTGCTATTTTCCTATATATGGTCAGTGGTTTCCATGGAATCAAGTATGAGAAAGACTTGAGATAATAATGTTTTCTTCTCTTGGCTAACTGAATGCTTTTCATATTTAGGCGAAAAAACACAGAATACTTTGTTGGATGGGTTGTGCAATTCATAAGAGGGCAGCGAATTCGCACTAGCGTTGCACAGGCTCTAGGGGCCACGCAAGGTTACCATACTTAGGAAGAAGGGAAATGGATGTCCTTTTAAAATTCCTCAAAGTCAAAGTCCCTTTCATAAAAGTGTATCAATCCCCATTAAAAAACACAACTTGATGACTTTGACTTCCTTTGGCAAAATGACCATGAGAGTTTGCCCATGAATTGAACATCAAAGAACCAATAAATTTAAGGAGTAGTTTTCAACACTAAAGGCTTACTAGCTAGTATGTTTCACTATTACTATTTCCACGTTGAGAGAAAAAGAATCTCAGTTCTAATTAAGGGCACATCTCTCAAGCTTTAATACAGAGAATGTGCCCAATATCAACCTTATGAATAGGTAGAGTAGTGATGTAAAAGGCTTGTAGCAAAGAATATGCCTCGTGGTGCCTGAATGTTGTCATTAAAGATCCATTACCTTCACTTAAAAAGTCTTTTTTTAGGGTCTCTTCTCTGCAAATGCAAAGGACGCCATGTTTAGTCACACGTTGTTAGATTACTTTTCTCTGGGAAAACAGGAAGCAAGTTAAGAAGCTTAGGGAAACAGGGGTAAAGTGAGGCCAAAAGATGGAGAAAGGGTGCTGAAAGGTGAGAAGGCCAAGTTTATCTTCTTCATAATCTTTTGTTATCCCGTTATCTCAGGGGTTGCAAACTCAGGTGTCAATGGGCTGGGGGCATCTTAGGTTACAAGGTAACTTAAGTGAGCGGTGAAGACCACTGCAAACTGGATAACAGATCTTGTCTAAAGTGCCAACATCTTCTTAAAACAAGCCCATTGTTGCCATGCTTCTAATTTTTCAAAAAGAGCTGGAAATCCATATATCTATACGTAATCCTCTGATTCTGAAATATAAACAACTAATTCCAATTTCTTAAAACATCGTGCAGACTAAACTAAGTGTGTCTGTAGGTCGAATCGGTGCCTCAGGGCCACTACTCTACAACCTTTGCATTAGTTTAGGAGTAAATCTTGCATTTTCAAGAATATGTAAGTTATTTATGAGAAAAGGCCAGGATTCTCTTATATGGTCCTTATTGAATGTCCCAGGTAAGAATCAAGAAGGGAAAACATCACTTGAAGAGAATTTAAAATGATACTTTAAAAAAGATTATTTTGGCTTTTAATCTCAGAGACTACTCATTTCCAAAGTTACTTGGTTTGGCATCTTTTCCCTTCACTCCTTTAGTGAGTCGTTTCCTATAATTGCAAAAGCGTTGATTATTTTGTCATATTCTTCAGGAGGCACCTGCCCCCCCCCACCTCCTAAATGGGTTTTTGAAAATTTGGGTTTATTCAGGTTCACTCTTTGTTCTGCGAAGTTCAGTGGGTTTGAGCAAATGTATAGTATCATTAATCCACCATTACTTTGTGACAGAATAGTTTCGCTGCCCTAAAAAAAAATGACCTGTGCTTCATTGTTCAATTAACTTTTTGTTTTAGCACAATGAGCCAGACATAAGAGGCAGTATGGAGCTCAATCTAAAATGATACTATTTTAAATATTAAAAATTTATTTTCATATACTTAAAACTGATAAGATAAAATTTAAAAAATTATTTTCAGCTGCATAAAAGGAATGTATTAACAGCATTTGATTGCAAAAAACAGAACTAACTTGCTATATCAAGCAGAAAGTGATTTAATATAGGGTTCTGGGTTGGACTTCCAGAATAACTCCCAGAACAATAGCAAAGAAGGAACCCCCAGGGGAGCTGCTACCTCTGCCCCAACTGGGGAAGTGGGAATCGCGAGGCCCCTGTTGATACAGAGCTGGAACTGCACTCTAGAGATCAGGAATCCCCTGCACAGCTCTGAAATTACCCTTGACCTTCACAAAGTTGAAGGCTACTCCCTGCTAACTTACTGCAGTCAGTCCCAAGATCTTCAGAACTGTGATCGCCGACAGCTTCAGCCAAAGCAGTAGAAAAATGGTCCTCTCCTCACTTCTGCCTTCCAACTTTCACATGATATATCTAAAGGACAGAATCGAATCCACGTCCAGAAACCCTAACATAGCAGCTTAAACCCAAAGATATGTCTACCCAGCACCTAAAGATGTAACATGCAAGAATATGTCATGGTTCTGGTACCTATGGTTGGTTAAATGGGGTTTACAGTCTTACAAAAAAAAGAATCATTTTCTCAGTTTGTCCCAGCAAAGTTGTATCTAAGTAAGCCATCAGATAACAAATTGTTATCTTATGTAACCATTATTGGTGTTGAAAGTAAGATTCTTCCTGTGTGGATTCTACCACTTCTTTGCTGGGAGACTGGACTGGCCCCTACGGGATTCTACAGGGGTGGAGTTTCTCATCTGAAGCTAAGTGGGGATGCCAAAGCTGGGAGAGGGAGCAGAGTTTAGAATTTTGTGAAAATCCAAAGTTCAAAAAGCCAGAAGGGGATGTGGTGGGTCTTTAAACAGAAGGGGAGTAGCATACACTAAAGTAAAGGTGTGGAGCCAAGTATCTGAGACCTTAAACTGACAACACGCTGAGGAGAGAATGTGGGACAAGTTCCTCCACTGTGGTCAGGGAGGCTTCTGCTGTTTGGGCCTCCTTTTCACGAAGAGCGAGGATGTGTTACTGGAGGTTAGGCAATTTAAAGGGCCAGGGAACCCCTGGTACAATGAACAACCCCAGTGTTATAATTAGCTTTGGTCAACATAGAAACTTGTGGAAGTGAGGTAATCCACATTTTCTCAGCCGCATAGATAATATACATCCAGTAATAAGCAATTTAGCGTTAGAGATGCAAAGTTCAGTCTCTAACTACAAACTAATGAAATTCAGAAGCCTTATATGTTTAACAATAGTACAGAGTAGATAGCAGCTTTAATGATGTGATAAATGGAGAGATGGGGGTGGATGGGTGGATGAATGGATAAATGGATGGTTGGATGGGAAACCTCTATCTCCCCAAACATTCCTCCCATTTATCATTCTACCATTCCTTGGACCAAAGTAGCACCACAAGCAGCCCCTTTCAATATGCAAATAAACAACACTGAGTATTAATAACATATTAGTTATAACAACAAAGGCCACTTGTATAGAAAGAACCGTGCTGTTTTCAAAGATCATCTTGTAAATATTCCATATCACTTTTCTAACATTTATGGGATGAGATCAGTGAAAAAATAGGAGCTTTGCTAAAGAGATATGGGAGGACTCTTTTGGGAGCAGAAGGCATGGTCAGAGGTGACAACTTGAGCAGAGAGACAGATCAGAGGGCTCCAGCCATCACGGGGGCTTGCGAATGCCAGGAGACAGATGGTGCAAAAGAGCGTGAGCTCCATGCAAAAGAGAATGAGCTCCAAATGACCTCTCTACTTCAATGTCTTATGCCTCCAACTCAGAGTGAGGTGCTTGCTGATGCTCTTTGCTGCTCGGATATATGACTTTGATCTATTCTCTTTGCTCTTAGCAGAACCACAGCCCCTGCTATTTTCAGAGGCAAATCTATCATATATTGATCTCCAGTGGCAAAAATCAATGTTTTTGTTGTGGAAGAATATGGTGGGGGCTATCGAATTATAGCTGCAACTCTAGCATTCAGTGACAATTCAAGAATCTTTCTTTATCAATTTATGCCTGAAATTTAAAAGATATTTTTTGTGTGTATTATCTCTGTACTTTAGTATCAGTGACATATTCCCTAAGTACTACTTATTGGCAGGTATTGTTGTATTTTTTTTTTTTTTTTTTTTTCAGTAAAGAGTCAAATAAAAACTGTATTTTTAACATAATGTGAACTTTAATAATAGATAAACTGATTAAGTGGAGAAAAGACCAAAACAAGAGAAGCTATCTATACTAACAAACAAACTCTAATAACCATGAGCAGCAATTTTTGGTTTAGTGAGGTTTTTTTTTTTTTTTTTTGACGCTGTGGCTTCAAATGAGTTTCAAAGTAAACATTACTTTGAATAGTTGATCAAATGGAGTGTGTGAGTTTACGTATTGGTTTGGTAGTGCTGATAGTCTTGTTCAAGCCCTGCAAGAGGTTGGGTCACATTCTTTCCATGATATTTTAATGAGCAGTTTAGGGAGTGTGGCTGGCATGGTGATAGTAAGTGGGGACAAGAGGCAAAGATTAACTCACTATTCATTTTGCCTGGCTGCAGAATTTAATACCTCACTGCGGCTGGGCCTGTCAACACACTGGTGGAAAATATAAATTAAATCGTGCTCTACAACTACAACAGCTTGTATTTAATAGCTTCACTTGCTAGTTAAAGTATTTTTAAACATTTTCAGTGGTTTATAATATTCCTGTCCCTAATTTTTCTATAAGGATCATGTATTATTAATAGAGTATTTATATTTTTCTTGAAATATAATTCACATACCATAAAATTTACCCTTTAAAATGTACAATTCAGTGGGGTTTTCTTTCCCAGAAAGTTATATGACCATCATTATTCTTTATTTTTAGAACACTTTCATTACCCCAAAAAGAAACTTGTACCCATCAGCAATCACTCCCCAAGTATATTCATATATATTTGACTTACGAATAAAAAGGTAGAAGAGGTTGTCCAGGAAAAAATCATCCATGGGAATCAGGAGCTTAAGATGTACCCTAAAATGGTGTGAGGATGCCACTTGCAAGCTTGTGACAGGCCTTGATTTTTCAGATTCTTGTCATTTTTTAAAAACTACATGCAAATATCAGCTGCTGCCAGAGCAGAGAAAAGCAATTTGGACAGTGAACAAGTAAAAGTGTAAGGCAATGAGTGGTTTGCTAAGTTTTATATATCATTTTATATTATTTATTTTCCAAAAAAGAAACTTCCCTGGATTTTAATTTTACCAGTTAAAAATTTCATAACCTACTTGCAGAATGATGGGCAGAAATTTGGAAATTGTAAGTAAAGGATTAAAAAAAAATCTGGCTCAAAGCCACCAAACACAATATGACTACTATTACTAAAAAAATAATTTTCGCCCCCATGTGATATTTAATTCATAGATATCAAAGACTTTGTGAACTGCTCATTACTTATTTTTCAGGGTAACTGAGTAAAATCCTAACATGAAAAATTCCTTACAATAAACTAACAGTGTACTGTTATTAGCAAGAACTACAATTTATTGTCATGTAGTTGACAGTGGATTCTAATATTTGCATGCTTTATAAAGCAGGTGGTGATAGAATACAATAGCAGTAGTGAATGATTTTTTTTTTAAAGTAACTGAATTTGCTAAATTGACTAATAAAGTTTTAGAGGATTAATTTCTACATCTGAATATAATATGAATAAGGAGATGCAGATTTTATTTCAAATATATCTTTTTACACATACATGGAGAATAAAAGGTACCTTTGTTTCAGTTTGCATTTATTATGCTAGCCAGTAGTTAAATGACCACCATTTCTAGAAGTGCTTCATGGCTTTGAAGGTGTGGCAGTTTTTAAAGATGGTCACAAATTCTTTGACATTTCTCTCTTCAAGAGACAGGTATCTATGTCCCCTTCCTTTGAATATGGGCAAGTTTATGACTGCTTTGACCAAAAGAGTACAGGAAAGTGATTCTGTGTGACTTACAAAGCCGGGTCATAAAAAAGCCATGTAGATTCTGCCTTAGTCACTCGGACACAGGCTGACCCCTCAGGCTGTCGTGAGGGCACTCCAGTTGACATTCCAAGCTGAGCCTGGCTTTCCAGTCATTCCTGTCGAGTCCCCAGACATGTGAGTGACGGGGTCTTGGGTCATACAGATAAGCCCATCCACCAGCTGAATAGCCCCAAGTCATCTCTGTAGATGGACTAGCCAAGCCCTTCTCAAAATCCTGACCCACAAAATAAATTTCAGGACAGTTTGTTATGCAGCAGTAAATAGCCAGAACTGAGGGTTACCTGCCTGCATCATCGACTGTACTGTTGATCCCTTGGATAGATTATACTGGCTGAGCTGATATTACCTTCCTCCATCAAAGCTTTAAGTGTTCTCTAAAGAGAAACTTTACCAAAAAGAGACAGGTTTTGGGGATCTAGCTTCTCTCCCTGTCTCCTGCCTCATTTTGTTTGTGTTTTGCTTGTTTGCTTTGTGGTTGTGGCTGAAGATCTTTGAATTTACATCAAACCTTAGCTGTTTTGGTCTCTGAGAATAGTTCAAAAGATCTGACCTAAGGCTTATGGTATGCAAATGCATTTGGAAATTTTACAAAAAGTAAGTTCTTCAAAGATTTTAAAATTCTTTCCACTTACATTTATCCAGTGTAACCTGAGTATGCTTGATGTCTTTTCTTTCACTAAATTGGATAATCATCTACAAAGTGAAGTGTAAAATTGAGGCCATCACCCTTGATCTATACTCTTGAAAAATACGGAAAATGGAAACAAAGAAATATCAGAAAACTGAGCTATCAGTTTTCCACCTTTCTAAGTTAGTATATCTCTTACTGTAAAGAGAAAAGAAGAAAAATCCATGAAAGCTAGCCTGCAACAATAGATTCTAAGCTAGTCAATTATTTTTTAAACTTGTGAAAAATTTTGATTCATATCTTAGCTAAAGGTTTAAGAATCACCCCATCTATATGCATATAATGTATGGTATAGGAATGAGCTGGTACTGGGGGGAAAAAGTCTCCTGGATTAGTGGCTAAAGCCTCAGGATATCTTGGGAATATACATGATGAATTCACATTTCCTCCCATTCTTCCTTGAGAACATAACTATGCTTTGAATAAATTTGTGTACATCCTACCAGAAGTATAGCTCAACCAGGCTGTTTTTGCACATCTCCTGTCCCAGATCTGGAAATGGACATTTGTTCAAGAAGCCTTGGTTACTTTTAGTGGGAAATTATTTTTAGAGACTACAGTCTAGACATTAGGGGTATTATTGCTATTATGTTGGCTATCATCTCTAGGCCTGTTCAGTGGATAGAGCTGAAAAAATGCGTGCATGTTTCAAAGATTAATATATTAGTATTTCCAGTTCAAATTTAGGACAGGTTTTTATTTAACCTAATTGATACTAAATCTGTATTTCCTTTCTCTCTCTCTCTCTCTCTTCTTTCTTTCTCTTCTTTTTCTTTCTATCTATCTTTCTTTTGTAACAATGCAGCTGTGAATTTCTGTATGATAGTTGATAAATGAAAGCAAAATTTATGTAAGTACAGGAGCTACCCAACCGAATGCATGTGTGGGAGAGGGGTCAAGGTTATTGGAACAAAAGAGAAAGAGGGAATGAGCATGAAAAGAAATAAAATAATTTTCTCTTGACCTAAAACAAAGATATGTTTAACATCACACTTGCTGCTAATCAGCTAACATTAGGTTTATTTTAATTCTGCTGGTTACATTTCTTGAAGTAGGACAATATATTTGGCTGTCAAATAGTTTGAAATTTTCTGATCAGAATTTTAGGTCATTTCATAGATTCTTTGGTAACCCCATAGGAACCCCACTGGAACCCCCAGGACATGGCATTTAAAGTTGGAAAAGACCTTTGATATCACCCTGTCCTTGCTACTCAGAGTGTGCTCCAAGGTCCAGTAGCTCTGGCATCACCTCGGGGCTTGTTAGCCCCATATTTAGACTACGAAGTCAGAACTTCCTTTTTAACAGGACACGTATAGCTGTGGGTACTTTAAAACCTGAGAGGCACCCATCTAGTCCCTCTCCTACCCCACTTAGGTACAAAATGTTATAAAATTACCATTTTAATGATAGGAGAAGAGAGTTTAAGGTTCCATTTTTAAGTAGGAAAAAAACAACATTATAAACCAAATCTAAACAAACAAAACCCATAACAAAATGGCAGGAAATCACAAAGATGAATGTGGAGACTATAATGGGCAGAATTAAGAGTAGCATCAAGATAACGTAAAAAGAAAAAAAGCTGGGGGTGGGATGGGAATCATGATATAGAACAGATTGGGAATGACTGGTCCAACGGAGCAGGGTCACCTGGGGATTTGTATTTAATAAACAGGGCACATTTCTCTGCTGATTTCCCAGCAACCCGGGCCTTATGGATTTGTTTATGGAAATTCCTAACCTGTCACAGCCCAGAAAATCTACAGCAGAAGTCTTCAACAGTAATGAAATGTTTGTTTGTTTGTTTTAGCACAGTTTTGTCTGAAGCAAGTAAGCCATGTTTTGGGACTGTCCTAGCAGGTGTTTTTCTTAATCTTTTTTTTTTTTTCCTTTAAGGAGAACTGCTGAGTTCAGAGGAAATGAGCACTCTTTTATTTAAATTTCCTGAGATTAGAGGAAGAACATATTGCCAAACAATGCCTCTTCACTTCAAAACCTCTCCCCATAAATTATTTGAGGATATCTTATTAAAAGTCTGTAAAATTTCCTATTAAGAACAGTTGATTGCAGTCCAGACCATCATAGCTTTGGTGCTTTCCCTGAAATACCACAGCTGTCGGGAAGAAATATATTTTGAGACAAAAGGTTTTGTTTCCCTAGCAATAAATTATTTTAGTGACATCTCAAGATAGATAAAACTTTCACTTATGTTTGAGTGAAGGAAGATTCTACTGATAACTTGTTAAAAAAATCTATAAAAAGAATATGAGAATGTAGATGTAGATAACAAATTAAAATCAGACTTCCTTTAAGTTTAGCAAAGCAATTATTTGTAAAGCCAGTGAAGATTATTATTATGGATAATGAAATGATTTACTGGAAAACGTGGAAATGACATTCAATATGGCACAACCGCAAGTTGGTATTTTCAACTTTAACCTTGGAGCCATTAAGAAAAAAAAGAACTTACCTCTAGTAATATATTATGTAAATTGCTAAACAAAAACCCTGCATTAGTAATGTGGATCCTGTATGAGGTAGGAAATGCCTCGTTTGATAGTGCTGATGTAATAGTCTATTGATTTCATGGTAGATGAGTTCTTTAAACAAGTTGCTCTCCCTAACCCTGAGAGGGTAACCCCTGGGCTCCCCTCATCCTTAAACAAGAATGAAATTTTTTACCGTAGTCATAAGAAAACATGTTTTATTAAACACATTCATTTTAAGAGTTACACATATCCTTTTATCTACTTGAAGTAATAATATATGTGAAGCAAGTTGCTAAAGACTTCTAATTTTATTTCTTTCTTACGAATATTTTCAGGGAACGCTGGGCTCATAAAACATCTCATAGACCAGTAGAACTGTGTTTTTGTTTTGTTTTGTTTTGTTTCTGTTTTTACTTTTGTTTTCAAGTCTGGTACAAAGCCAGTGAGAAAAATTTGTTATGTTTTCCCCATTTCCAGAGTTAACTAAGAAAGATTCAGTCCATTTTTCATCTAGTCCCTGAAAGCAATTCTATTGACTTCTGCTAAATGCAGATATTTGATGTTCAAGCAGATATTGGTATATTATTTGACATATTAAGAAGGATCTTAACAGAGGACAAAGTCGGGGTGAGGGTTGAGACTTCACATAGCTCAATAATGATACAACTCACCAGCTTTGATGATAACAGCAAAGTGGTACAAAATGCTACTGAACATTGATAAAACAATAATAATTTAAAATATTTGATAAACGGTTCCTAATTGTCCATTCATTTTTAGTTTGGAGATGATAAATAAATGGTGTCAACATAGTGTTCATATTTTTCTTCTTTAGAAATTAAAAATCTGAGGGTTCCTTTGCAACTTTTTAAAATAAAAATAATATATCTCAAAAACATATACTGCTCTTTAGCAAAATAACTGAAATAAAAATGATACAATGCCCTGGATACTAGAGTGCATATTACCAACAGTTTTATGTTTGAACCACTTCTTTTTGCCTCAAATAAAAGATCTACACACGGTAAGTTCAAGCTGCCTCCTGCAGCCTGCAGTTGTTAAAAGAGCATTAATCATTTAAACAAGGTCACAAGCAACAAAGGCCAATGAGGGTTCAAAGTTTACAGGTCCAGGCATTTATCAGGTAGAAATAGGCTACATTTCAATATTTTGTAAAATATCCTTTTATGAAAAAGCTATCAGTCATTGTATGGCCAGGCAAAACTCTGGTTGTTCCGGTGAACAAAATGAATGATGACAATGAATCAAGAACCCCTTTATGAGCTTATGTTTTTGCAGGACCACCATGGCTTTGAACATACGTTTTCGATTTCTATAAGGATGTGATTATTATGTGGGAATGTCTTCCTCCCTCTGGCTAAAGCAAAAGATATATCAAAATTGCCTCCACTTCTGATAGGCAGATTGGGATCAATTGGTTAAGGAAATCACAAAGCTGGTATCACTAAGTACCATGCAAATTATGGTTTCCATTGACTTTTGTGGTAATTTAAAAAAATTTTATGGGAGAGGTATAAAACAGAATGCTTTAGTTTACATTTAGCTTGTTTAATTGCATCAACTTTGTCGTCGTCATTTGATGTGTCTTAAAAATTAGTCTCGCTGTATTGCATGTCCGATCTGAGTTTTAGAACAGGTATTTGCCTCATTTGTTGGTGGCTTCAGATATGCCTTGTTCCATTCATTTGAAATCTTAACTTTCAGGTACCTTAAACTTTTCAACTTTAGAGAAGAAACAAATATTCCACTTCCCAATGTGGGTGACCTTGCATTTAAACAGAGAAGAGCACGTTAGTATCTAAATTTATTTTTTGACAGCTTTATTGAGATATAAGTCACATACCATACACTTCACTCATTTAAGGCGTGCAATTCAATGGTTTTTAGTATGTCCATGGAGTCGCATAACCAGCACCACAATGTTAGAACATTTTACCACTTAAAAAGAAACTGTACTCACTAGCCGTCAATCTCTATTTTCCCCCAAACACCCCCATTCATCCCAGACTTAGGCAACTGCTTCTCTACTTTCCATCTCTATATATTTGCAATCATGGTCTTTTGTGACTGGCTTCTTTCACTTAGTGTAATGTTTTCAGGTTGTAGTGTGTATTGGTACTTCACTCCTTTTATGGGTGAATAATATTCTACGATATGGATATACTACATTTTGTCTATCCATTCATCAGTTGATGGAAATTTGGGTTGTTTCCACTTTTTTGGCTATGATGAAGAATGCTGCTATTAACATCTGTGCACAAGTGTTAATGTGGACATATGTTTTGATTTCTCTTAAGTATATACCTAAGAGTGTAATTTCTAGGTCATATGGTAACTCTATGTTTAATGTTTTGAGGAACTGCAAAACTGTTTTCTAAAATGGCTGTGCCATTTTACATTCCTGTAAACAATAAATGAGAGTACCAATTTCTTCATATACTTTCTAAAATTGTATTACAGTCCTTTTGATTATGGCCTCTTGGAGTTTGTTTGTACCATTGTTATGATGCCAGATTTAGGCACTGAAAAGTATTAGGCTACAAAAAGTATTTACTTAGTAGAAAAAATATTTTGTTATTTAGGCTAGAAAAAGTATTTGAGAGAAATAGTACATAAACTTATACAGCACTTTTAACTTTTCAAGAGTTTTCACATCTTTCACTGTAGAGAATTAAGCCCCACTTCTAAAGTTATTTAACTACACCCACATTCTCATGAATCCCAGTGGAAACCAGAAATTTTCTGTAGTAGTCATAGTTAAGAGGTTACAGGATGGGCCAGATAATAGGATGATTGGTAAATGGAAATATTATAAAGGAACTCATACAAGATCTGACCCAGGATGAATCAATACTGTGCCAACATTTATCAAAAATATAAATTTTTTAAATTAACTGTATAAGATGCTCAGATTCTAAGAAAGCATGATTTTCACTGGCTGTACAATATTCCTTCGTACAAATGAATTATAATTTATTTAAACATTTCTTAATTTTTGGATGTGTAGGCAGTTTCCAAACTTCACTATGAGAAATAATGCTGCAATAAACAATAAAGCAATTTATTCTGTGCCAAATAAAGAGTTGATAGACTGAATTTTCTATTGCTGGCTTTGGCTTCATGGAGATCCAGTCTGAGATTATCTCAAGATTGTGTAAAGTTGATGCAAAGCAGACAGAGCTTCACTTAGCAAGGGGCTCTTCCAAAAGACCCCAACGAGCTCACTAAATAGGGGCATTCCAAGAACTCAATTTATCTGTCTTAAAAGGTTAAGCTCTCATGTTGACCCTGCCAAGATTCAGACCTGTGCTCCCAAGAAAGCTACATATTTTGAGGCTGTTGGCCTCAAGTAGCCATTCCCTCCAGCTATATATGTGTGATTTCTCTACCACCACAAATGGAAGGCAAGGATTCTAGTATCTAGCAAATTTCTCTTCCTATCGAGATTCAGTATAGAACTCTCTTTATTTCCAGAGAAGTAGATTTCACTATAGTGAAAATACCAAAAAAAACATGATATGATAAAACAGAAATAGCACGTTGCACTTCAGCATATAAGTCAAATAAATACAAGAAGTAGCATACTACAGGAATGAGTAGAGGATGAGGAGTCAGGAAAGCTTGAGTAAAATCCTCATCCTATCTCTTAGTAGCTGTGTGACCTTGGATGAATCACTAAACTTTGCATAGCAGCTTCTTTTTAACAAAACCAGAGTTTGTGATCATTATTGACCTTTCCAGCTCTAAAGTTCTATGCTCTCCAAAACAAAAATATAATTAGACTAACAAGCATGTGGAACTTTCTGAAGGGTGTGAATGATGCTGCTGTTGGTGTATGTGAGGCAATTGTAATTTGTATATTTGTTATAGATGTTACACAGTATTATTTGTTTGGCTCTTTACAGTTTGTAAAATAGTTATATATATTTTGTGATTTGATCATTTCACAATTCTTTTTATCCTCATTTTATATATAAGAAATGAGGCTTGGAGAAACTAAGTGACTTGCTCTATCAGACGTCTATTCAGGGCAGAGCCCAGGGCTCAAATCCAGGTCTTCTGTCTCTAAAGTCTATGCTCTTTCCTCTATGTCACTATTTCCCCCCGCATGACTATTTTTCCCCCGCATCAACTATTTTATCATTCAGGCACATTGAGAAACCATGATAGGTGAATTTAAAAACCAGATTCTTATGTGCATGGGGGAGAGGGGAACACTGGACATATACAGAATGCTCCATTGGTACTGTCTCTTAATCAAATCACTCCATCTGGTTACCACCTGCTCTCCCTCTGTTCTATCACGACCAAATTCTTAAAAGCCTACGTTCTCACCTCCCATTCACTCCTTGAGTGCTGCAGTCTGACTTGCTCTCCCACCACTTCTCTTGCTGAGGCAATCTGCAGTAGATGCCACAGGTCTGGGGTGGCTCCCTGCTCACAGTAGTGTCCCCTGCTTCGATTCACCCCTAATATGCAGCAGTAGGCTCACACTGGCCATTTCTGCACCATGTTATCATACCCCATGATAACGTCTGATCATTTAAGAGTAGACACTTGTTCTGAGCTGGGCCAGTCTCCCAGAAGTTTGAAACTTACACAGAAATCCAGAGACTGGGAGAGACTGAAGCTGAGCTGATGAATGGCAGCACACTGAAAAGCAGGGCCACCCAGCACTCTGTCCCAAGTACCTGCAATTGCCTCGATTCCTACTAAGATGTTTAACTCCCTCTGACTTTTCACAATACCACTTTTCCTGATTAAACCATTTTCCGAGACTTGCTACTCAGAGACTCTCTTTTTTTTTAGGTGAGGCAAGACTTGGTTGACCTCACAGATTGCAAGGACCATGCCAGCTTACAATCCCTTATTTTTATTTATTTTTTATTTTTTACGCCTATAGCACCTGTTCTTCCTAGGTGGTCTCCCATCCAAGTACTAACCAGGCCCAACTCTGCTTAGCTTCCAAGATCAGGCAGGATTGGGCTTGTGCAGGATGGCATGGCCATAGACTCAGAGGCTCTTAACTAACACATTCATTGGCAATCCTTTTTCCCTTTAAATCCAATGAACCCTTGTCAGTTCCCTTTCTTGAAACTCTTTCTCGCCTCACCTTACATAATACCTCCTCCCCATTCTCTCCCCACTCCCCAGACCACACTGTCTTAGCATCTTCAGGGGTTCCACTCTGCCTTCTTTGTCCCCCAGGCTCTATTCTTCTGCTCAGCTGCAATGCTTATTCTAACTTTTCACCCATGGCTTCAGCTATCTGCCTGGGGACTCACCCCAACTGCACGTAAATACTTTTTCCTTAAATATCTCGTCCTCTCTTTCCAGTCTCCCAGCCTTTCCTCATGCCTTTCAGAGGTTGCCGCCCAGCACCCAGTCCATTTCCCCTGGATAGCTCTCCTTCATCCTTTAGATTCAGTGTGGACATTACATCCCCCAGCAGGCATGTTCCAGTGTTTTTGCTACAATACATACCATGTTCATTTTGAAAAATTATGCACTCCCTTGCACAATTTGTTTACTAACAGAAAGTATTAAAATTTAAAAAGTTGCTAATAAAGCAATTTTGGTTTATTGTAAATATTGGCATTTTAAAATCAAACTAGTCTTAAATACTTTAAATACTTCAGTGATTTGATGCCCTCCATCACACTTTTAAAGAATCCATGAAGCCACTTTTTTTTACAGTCAGAAATTTTATGTCTTCCTCTTTCCTTTTGAGTTTATATTTTCATTCTACTTCCCCCACAGAATTTCACCCTTATGTAAATTATTTTAACCTTGAAAGCTTTATATTGGTGATTGTCTCATATTTCTCTGTCATAGAAATATGTAAATAAATGGGAATTTTAAAAAATTCCTATGATCACAAACCTCTAACAGTTAATTTTTTTTTCTTCTGGATTGAGTTTTCATTATAATTACACAGTACATGGCAGTCCAAAATTAAGCAAAAGATTATAAAATACACTACAAGTTTTGACCAATAATTATTAACCACAAGAAGTAAATGATTAATGAAACAAACGGGCCTTTTAAAAATTGCTTTATATATCCTTGGATGGATATTACTTATTGCTAGAATGAGATAGCACTTCTGCATCAATTATACTCCAATTTTTCTTTTATATGTAAGCATCGAGAAACATCACTCATAAATAGAATAGAAGAGGTTTTGTTAGGGCGATGGCTTTTGATTCTTTGAACTCCTTCTAAGATGTGTATTTAAAATAACATAAATATCTATTATAAAAATTATTTTTAATTTTCTACTAACTACTATTTTATATCTTCCTTTAATTTTGTAAAAGGATTTGTGCTCCAGCTACTAGAATAATTCACTTTCTCAATTGCTGGGACATAAACCCAAAGTTTTTCCAAAACTTACCAAATGATCATTTATTAAATCTGTTATTCTTTCACTTAGATATATCTTATTTAACCCACTATATTCAGAAAGGTTGGAGAATATAAAAAAAAAATTAATTTCAGTACTTTGTTAACGCTTTAAAAATTTATTTTATATTGCCACATGCTTCACATATATTTTTATCAAATCCTTGGAGCTTCTGATCACAGTCATTGAATTCATGGAAAATATCTAATATACAACTTAACTGACATGAACAGCGTTCACACTTAAGGTAGATGCATTTGGCCTTTCTATGTGGACAGAAGTCAACTGTTTTACGGTCTATTTGGCTCCTGGTTGTATGAGTCTGTGTTTTATTTAGTGACATCATAACTGACTTGGCTTTTCTGTTAATGTGCACATTTCTCTAACTTGCAGTATCTTGTGTTCTGCAGGCATTTCTGGAGGGCAATTATTGCCTAAAAATTGAACATCAGAATGAGTTTATGTAATCTACAAACTATATTAAAGCTATTTTCTTTGTAAAGTTTTATTTTATGGTTTATCTGATTCAGTTAAGTCTGGTTAAAGAATTAGATGACAATAGAATTTCATTGATCCTATATTGATGTGATTAAATTATATTGATTACATGACAACTAGCTTCAAATAATCAGAATAGTTACAATGATTAGGTGCTCAGCCAACACTTTGCTGAGTAAATAAATATTAATGAATAGGGAAATCCCAATCCCAATGGAAATATTTGAAAAAATACACTATCAGAAGATTTTTGACAGAGGTGTCAGGGTAATCTAACATTTACCATCTCTCCATTCCCCAGCAAATGGAAGTGTTCCAACTGGATAGTTACTTGGAAAAAATGAATCTCAACTTTAGCTCGAACTACACATAAAAATTATTCATAATCATAATGAAAATGATCACAACCTGAATATCAAAGCTAAATAGTAAAACTCCTAAAAGAAAACATATAAGAAACTCTTCATGACTTTGGGAAAGCAAGTATTTCTTAGATAAGACACAAAAAATACAAACCATGAATGAAAAAAAAATTGATAAACTGGATTGCATTAAAATCAAAAACTTTTGCTTTTTGAAAGTAATCATTAAAGTGAAAAAAAGGTAAACCACTGACTAGGTGGCAATATTCAATAATTTTACCCCCAAAAAAACTTGTATCTAAAATATATAATGAGTGCTTACCACTTGATAATTAGACAAAAACCCAATTAAAAATGGGCAAAAGATATGAACAAAATCATCACTAAAGAAGACATGAATGGCCAACAAGCACATAAAAACTACTCAACATCTTTAGTAATCAGGTAAAAGCAAGTTAAAAAAACACAATGAAATAGCACTACATACCTATTAAAATTAGAAACACTCACAATACCAAATATGAGTTAATATGAAGTAATTGAAACTCTCATACACTATTAGTGGGAGAGTAAAATGGTACAGCTACATTGGAAGACAGTGTGACGATTTCTTATAAAGTTAAACACTAATTTTCCATGTGACCCTGCAATTCCACTCCTAGGTATTATTCAAGAGAATTTAAGACATATGTCCAAACAAAGAACTGTGTATGAATATTCATAGCAGCTTTATTCATCACTTAAAAAAACTGAGAAACAACTCATCAATAAAAAAGAGCAAACTACTGAAATGAATATCTACATGAAAAAATCTCAAAACATTATGTTGGGTGAGAGTAGCCAGATCAGATGACCATATCCTGTATAATTCCATTTAATGAAGCTTTAGAACAGACAAAACTTATCTATAGTAAGAGAAAGGAAGTCACTGGTTCCATGAGGCCAAGGGGAATGGGGTAGTGAAATGGACTCCAGGAGGTATGAGGGAACTTTTTGATATGACATAAAAATTCTATACCTTAATTGTGTTGGTCATGACATGAATGTGTAAATGTGTCAAAGTTAATCAAACTGTATACTTAAAATGAGTGCTTTTATATTAGGTAAATTATACCTCGATAAAGCTGAATAAAAAGGCATTTTATAAATTATTTAGATTAAAATTTTACAAGTTTTATTTTTAAAACAGAATCGATCATATCCTTCATTTAGTATAATTTTCTTTGTTCTTAACCGGCACCTCAGGATCTGTAGAGCAAATGTGTTTTAATAAAAAATTATAGTCTGTAAAAAATAATTAAAAGTATCAGAAGTTTCAAACTCACTTTCAAATGCAACTTTGAAAAACAGATTTTATGAAAATTTTAAAAATAATCTTCTTTAGAAAAATATTTGTGTTATAGCATTAAAGACAGATCCACCCAATAAGCTGATTCACCAAAGATGATTGTTCTAGTTGTGTTATTTGTAAATGTTCAGATGATCAACATAAAGGTTTACAAATTTTGCATGAATATCCTCAGATTATTTATCCAGAGAGAGGCTGATAATTTTTAGTATATACTAAATTTTTTTGAAAATAAATTTTGAATAAAACTATTTTAAGGATTTACCAATATGATAAAAATGTGTTGGTCAATAAGTAACTATTTGAAAAAATATATGTAATTTTAGTTATTTTTATGACTCACTCTCAAATGTGTCCTGATCTAGATAATAAATTATATGGTCACCTCCACTACAAATGTATCCCAGATTCCTAGTTAAGGATTCAAGAGTCTCCATTCCTTTCTCTTTGATACACATTCTACTCCCACTAAAGGAAACTATTCATTTTTCTAATCTAGGTCTGAATTTTCTAGCCTTAGTTCCTGTTAATTCCCAAGTCTGAAGCCCACTCCAATTTCCACATGCCTGTCTCCTACTCTTTTTTCCAAGACCTAAGCTACCTCTTCTATGAAGCCTTTTTCTCTAGCCAGATCCTTGTCCCCATAGCACTTTAATTCTCTTGGATGATTTATCACATTTTTAATCTATAGTTTTTGTAAGGGCATGTTTTGTTTCCTCCTCTTTCCTCCAAGTGCTTTAAGGCCAGAGGTAGGTAGTATCTTACTCATCTTTATTATCGCCCACAGTTTCTAGCACAGTGCTTGGCCATAGTATGCACTCAGTAAACATTTGCTAAATAAATGAATATGTGAAAAAAAGAACAAACCAACGAATGAATGAAACCTGTTTAGCACAGGCACCGAGCATAGTATCAGCATGCATGATGTCGTGAAACAGATTTCGAAGTCCTTTTTTTCATTGCATTTGTGATCATTGGTAAAATTTACAAATCCATTTTAGAATAAGGTCTGTGGATGTGAGGTAGTTAAAAATCTTTTTTTTCGTCTTCTGATTTTTGACATCCTGCTACCAAAAGAAGAAAGTTGTGAAGAAGAAGAAAAGGGAAGTCCTGATTCAAAGGCACGATCCATGGTTTACCTTACACCAAGATATCACGATCCAGCCAGACGCAGGAGTTCAGCAGCCCAGGCAATGACGTGCGATGCCCATTGTTTGCCGATTCTGCCCCCAAAGTTCTTCCTCACGGATTTTATCTGATCATAATTCAGGCTGAGCTATGATATCCCAGATATCATGGATCAGAATTTTTTTGTGTGTCCTCCATAATGCTGAGCACATTGCCTCACACATAGTATGTGCTTATGATTCAAATAATAATAATAAGAAGAATAAGAATAAGAATAATAATTGCTGAATATTAACAAATGAGTGAACAATCTAATCACAGAAAGCAGGAAGGACTGCCTTTTTGTCCAAAATTGTGGAACTGCAGGCTTTCCAGGGCTGTAATGCTTAGTCTTCAACTTTCAAACTTTAGCCACTGATTCAGAGGTATAGTCTTTGGTGCCAATGACATGGGACTACTGAGAAGGACTACACTTTCCATAACCTCTGCTCTAGCGCCAAAAACTCATAGCCGAATTAAAACAATGAAATATCAATCGGCCAGTATTTATGAGGCACCAACTGTAATTACATGTAACACTCTTGTAAGGTTTATACAACTGACAAATTAAACATTGTTTTCATTTTTCAAGAACTTTACATTTTGTTAAGATACAATATTAAAATATTCACAAAACAAAAAATAATGCAAAACTCTATAAACAACACAGTATCAAATCGTATAGTTCCAGAAATAATGAGGTGCTGAGTTCAGAGAAGAAATTGATTGAGCTAAAGCAGTTTTTGCCATACAGATGGTTAGTATTTGTCAGTAAATATTGTGCAGGTTGTTCCTGAGAACGCTTTCAGACATTACAGCTCATATTCCTTATCCTGATTCCAGCAGTGCCTACAAGCCAACAATGGTTCTCTAAGTAATTTACCATCTGGCTGATCTTAAGGGTGGCAAAGTGAGCTCCAGGTACAAAGCCTCCTTCCAAGTGTAGAGTACTTAGAAGCAGGCTGGACCAGTGGCATGTTTTCATAGGACCAGCAGAGGTGTGCAGCTGGAAAGAGAGAAAGCAGAAGGGGAAGCCAGACATAGGGTAGAAACTAACAAATATCAAGGATAAGGAGAGTCAATAATCAGGCATTTGACTTGCTAGGTCATAAATCAAGAAGTTCTGACAGGTCAGGAAGAGAGGTGTGAACTGATCCAAGTGGTCCTGGACTATGAACACGGTAGTGGTTTTGGAAGCCCAAGATGGTCAAGGGTGGAAAAGGGAAGGCAGTGCTTAGAATACAAAGGAACTACATAGAAGTTAGATCAGAGGTAGAGAAACTTTAAACAACCACCAGTTAAAGATTACTCAGTCTAAGAAGTCTAGAAATAGGATTTTGATCCAATCTCTGTATTGGGGACCCCCAACCTGAGTACAAAATTCTCAATACTATCATTGCCAGTGCCATCATTTATATCAAACTATGGAGAAAAGACTTGGGTATTAAGAACGGAAATTATTTAGATTGCTTTGTTCCATGTGACTGCTCACTTACCATACACCAGTCTCATTGGTATTTTTCTATTTCTTGTACGTGTAAAACATATTCACATTTCAGGACTTTGCACGTACTATTCCCTCCCTAGAGAATTCCTGTGAGTCTTCAATTGTCACTTCCTCAACCAGCCCATCTAATATCGGTTTTCAGCTTGCTGAGCCTCTATTGAAGACCTCACTGGGACGGATTCAATCTGTGATAGGCCACCCTGTTTGAAGACACTTGTTCACATTTTGAGTAAGCTACTCATTGGTGCTTGATGACATAACACAGGTCGGGCTTGATGATTTGAAGGAGCCAGAGAAGACTGGCTGCTATTAAGCAAGAAGTATTTAATCTTAGCTTTTTCCTGAATTACAATGAATTTTAAAAATGCAAAAACAGAATGTGGTCAGATTCAGAATATTTTAATGCCTCTTTTTCTACTGAGAACATAGAATCAATGAAAGCATGTGCATTCTTAGCCCACCAAAAAACTGAGAGGGTTGAAAGTGCCACATAATCAAAGCCAAATACTCTCAAAGAATTCTTAAAGCAGTGCCAATATTAATAATATAAACTAAGGATGGGAAAATTAAAGCATCTTGCTAAATGTCTTATTGATTAAGCCATTTTCATACCTGTGATGAAAACTGACAGAAGTGCAGTTCATGATTTCAAGTAGTATTGGTAGATTGCATGGACATCCAACACTAGAAACCAAGACAGTGATCTAGAATTTAGAATGAAGGGATAACTCTTGAAAAGGCTCTGAATAAATAAGCAGAGACAGCTCAGTCAGTTCTCACTGACTTGTAAAAGACATTCAACTCTGATTTTTATCACTTCTGTGGATCTTATGATTTTCTGAAGAAACATGTCTAAGATTTCTGAACCTCAAACTAGAACAAAATGATATAACAATGGGATAGACTATTATAAATCAGACTGTTTTCTAAAATCCTATGATTTCTTTCTATGACATCAACTTAGCCATCCTTAGAAAGGCTCAGACTTTGAGCAATGGCACCAGTACCAAAGAGTGAGCAAGTCTCTTCCATCCCATTCACATGTTGTCTCAAAGCCCTGCGGCTGTCTAAAAAGTCTTAGTAACTGTACTTGATCCAGACTTTTTAAATGGATAAGCAGAGAGGGAGATGTGGCATGAAGGCATAGGTTTGTGGAATACAAAGGCTAGTCAAGACCTTATTGTCGCTCTGGCCCAATTCCTTCATTGTTCGTCTGGAGAAGCTGAGTCCACTAAGGTCAAGAGATTTTTCCCAAAGTTACCTGGAATCTGGGGCTCCTTATTCTCATTTCAGTATACTCAGAAAGACAGTTAAGATGGTCCAATTCTTTCATTCGATAAGTGAATATGGAAGGCCTATTTGTGTGCCTGGTATTATGTCAAGAGCTAGCAGTAGTTACTGACTGAAAGAGACACACCATCTCCGCTTGCATAGAGCTTAGAATCCATTAAGGCAGACAGATAATTAACTAAACAATTGCAATGAAGGGAGATAATGTCGAGATAGGGCAAGTACAGAATAATTCATTTATTCTTCCAAAAATTATCAAATGCCTACTGTGTACCAGCTACTGTTCATAAATCAGTGATTTCACAGTAGAAAACAGAGAAAAGTTTGCCCTTACAGAGTTTATGTTACAACATAAGCTATGGTGAGGGAGTCATACAGTAAACATGATAAATATGTGAAATATGTACTATTTTAGAAGGTGATAAGTAAGGGAAAAGGAAAAAAACATGGAGCTGAGTAAGGGAGTTGGGTTGGGGGAAGTGGAGGGAAGGCCTCGTTGAAAAGGTGCGTCTGAGTGAGGATTTGTAAAAGAAGGCAGAGGAAGCCACACAGATATTAGGGGGAAGACTGTTCCTAAGGCAGGGTGTGCAGGGTAGGTTTACAGGCTCCCTGAAGGCCAGTGTGGCTGAGGAGGTGTGAATGAGGAAAGAGCAGGCTCTTTTGGGCTCTACTTCAGGTCCCTTCGCCAGGGTGGAGCACGTGCGTGCTGCTGTGCACAGCTCCCGGAGTTCAAGGGCAGGCCTGGCTCTTCTTTCTAAGCTTGCTCAGATCTTTGGCCAGCTTACCCACTTAGGAAGTCACCCTGCCCTTGAGGAGAACAAACATTTACAAAAGATGGCCCAGAATTTTGCTCCAGTTTCATTTAGAGAGGCCAAGTATTCCGAAGGCAAAAGCTATAAGCAGCAGAGGAAAGAACTGGACATTGCATTCTCTCAGCAAGAAGGAACGTGGTGCCGGCTCCTTCACTTGGGCCCGTAATTACATAGGCAAGGGTATAAATAAGGCTGGTCTTACTTCTTCCCCTTCCTCTTCTTTCCTCCCATAGAACACAAACCACACAGTGTTTTTCTTAATTTTACCTTCATTAATCTTATTAGATTTTGGTAAAGTTTGTTCCATGAGCACCCTGATGGGGAATGTTTTCTTTACCAAAGTCCACGATTCTCCTATTCAAATCATTACTTTCCATGGTTTCACTTCAGTGCTTTAGTGCCCCTCAGGCCTCTCAGGAATGAGCTCAATTATCAACCCTGAGTGAATCTGAAACCTGATTCAGTCTTCTTATGATCTGATTAAAGCGATGGGGTTTATAAATATAACTAAAGAAATAGTCACACCTAGACTGCTAGAGGCTGGCCAGGCAATAATTCCCTCCTGTGAACTTGTGGCTTATTATCTTTCTACTATTTGAAGCAGATCAGTGGGCCGGTGGTCATTGTGTGTCTTAGGGGGTTAAGATTTTACCATGAAAAACATTCCTTATAATACTTGGCATGCACATTCCAAAAAAAAAAAAATCCTATCAAGAGACTGGCAGTTTTTAAATTAATTATTTGAGCTTGAACAATTCAAAAGCGTCATCAAATTAAAACAAGGTAATTTGGCACAGAGGTTATTGCCCATCATGTCTTCTAATTACTTTTTTGTATTTTGAAAAAACAAAAACAAAACATTAAATGCTGAGATAATGAACTTTGGGGGCGGCGTTCCGCAGCAATCACCTTGGTGATGTGAAAACAGCACTGACTTCCAAACAGACTCATCTGATCTTTCCCAGAAGGATCGGCTCACAGGAAGTGGCATTCCCTAGGAACACCCTTACAGCGCACTAGCCACGAACCACACACACTTATGGAGCAAAGATAATAAACGAAAAATAGACAAAAGGGCATTTTAAAAACATTCATATACTTCACTGAAGTATAATTTGTATGTAAATAAGGGTATCTGTTTTAAGTGTGGAGTCGAATGAGTTTCGACAAATGTATACAGGTGAGTAACACAAGTATGATCAATATAGAACACATTTTCATCATCCCCAAAATTTCCCCGAGTCCCTCATGGTCAATCTCCATCATCCATTTCACGTTCCAGCCCCCGGTGACCAATGATCTGTTTTCTGTCACTACAGTTTAGAATAGCATATAAATAGAATCATAGAGTATATTCTTTTGTATCTGGCTTCTTTCATTCAGCAAAACATTTTTAAAAAATTCATCCATGTTGCTGTGTGTATCTCTAGTTTGTTCTTTTTGATTGCTGAGCAGTATTCCATTATATGAATGTACCAAAATCTGTTTACCCATTCACCAGTTGATGGACCTTTGGGTTGTTCCCAGATTTTTTTCTTTTCTATTTTAATAAAGCTGCTATGAACATTCACATATAAGTCTTTGTGTGGATACACCAAGTCATTTTTGCAAAAATAAATATAAGAAACATAAAAGATTTATGCAAAGGTGAGTAATATAAGTGAGAGAAGCAGGCTTCACATATGGCAAGGGGTTGGCAGGAACTGTTACAATTTGCCACAGGAATACTTTTCAATTCCTGGTTTATGGAAATAACGTTAAGAAATATGAAATGGTAATGGACCAAAAATATCAAAAGAAAAAGCTCTATAGGTCAACAACTTATTCCTTTGGGTCAGGGAACAAGAATCTTATTCAGAATTTCCCCTTCCCACAGGCATTATGGCATAAAAACCAAGAACAGAAAATCAGGGTAAGACAATTGTCTTGGGTTTGAAATCTTGATCCATATCTACTAGCTGGCTATGTGACCCCAGACAAACTTCCCAACTTTCTGAATCTTAGTTTCCTTATTTGTAAAATGGGGATAATATTAATAACAGCTATCTCATAGAGCAGTGGTAAAGAATTAATGAATAAAGGCATAGTCGGAGTGAGCCTAAACATTTTCGGAAATCCGTGTTGATTCTCTCCCTCACTTTGGCATGGGCTTCAAGCCAGCCCTACTGCCAGCCACTTCACTTTCATTATCATATTGCAGTGAATTCTGACTCCATTTTACAAAACAGAGAACTATATCTCAGAGAGGTGGCGAGCCAAATGATGAAAGCGGAGAATGAGAACCATCACTCTAGCTGGACTTTGATTGCTTCCTTAACTCCTAAGGCAACAGCATGGCAGTCTGAAACCCTAGATGTACTTCTTCACACATTTGCAGAGGAGCTCACCTTTCCCCAGCCATTGCAGCCTCTGCCGTTGGTCCATCGCCTACGTGTCTGATGTCCTCAGGAACAGCAGGAGGCAGAGCTTCTCTGAGAGCACATCTTAGGCTAACTGTAACCATGCTTTCATCCAAAGTTTCTCCCCCACAAGACAAAATAATGCTGCTCTGCACTGTTTTCCCAGGGCCTAGTACAGCGCCTGGCATGTAGTAGGACCCGATCAATGTGAATCAAATGAAGGAAGGAAGGAAGGGGCCTACTGAGAATAACATAGCTGCTAACAACATGGGTATTCTTTTTATTGCCTGCATGTGCGCACACACACATACAGAGCTTGAAACTGTGATTGCAATAAAATGTAAATATCCAAATAAAAGGAGCATTAAGCAGATAATTTCTATAGATGTGATGTTGCTTTGGGGCTTATATAGTCTCTACTGAAAATTTTAAATAAAAATCTATACCCATTTGCTTTAAATCAGATATACATGTGTGTTTATGTATATATAGGCAAACACATATATGTCTGTTTGTGAGCTGATAAGCTGACTTACCAAAGAGTTACTTACTGCAACTAATGAAAAAGGTTATATTTAATTAAAATATCAGGAAATATCTGGGTACTAAACATTTTCATTCTAATGAGTTAACTTTTAACTCTTTGATATCGGTTTGCTTTGTTTTTCACTTGCTTATAAGAATTTGGGAGCAACTCCCACCAAGAACACATTTCTGGAGTTTTTGTTCCTGGATAAGATGTGAGGATAAAACAATACTAAAATGTTTCAACTCCTGGCCGTTTGACAGGACAGGACTTATCATAGGGGATAGAAAGGGGTGGGTCAAAGGTCTTAAATGATCAATTGTTCTGTGAAGCACTCACTAGAACGATTTTTTAAAAATGTTCTTAGAAACCTCTAACTTCTCTTTGCGAGCCATCGATGTAACGAGTTTTCCGTTGGCGTTGGGCTTTTCAGTGCTGTGAGAGGTTGACTTGTGGGTCACAGAATCACAGCTTTAGAATTGGAAGGGACCCGAGACAGCATGTGGTTCCAAATCCTCACTTTACTGAAAAAGAAAGGGAAATGATTCATTTAGTTCCCAAAGCAAGTAGGTGAATCTCAGATCTTCTAATACTCATGCCAATACTAACAAATGCCGTGAACTTTTTATTTTGAAAAATTTCAAGCTTATACAAAAGCAGAAAAAAGTGGTACAATGCACAGCATATTCTCCGCTTATATTCACCACTTCTTAATATTTGCCATATTTGCTTGATCTCTCTTTTTCTCACCTGAGTAAACTTTTTCCCCTTATAACATATCCCATTAAAGAATACTATACTTGAAAGTTACTTTGAAAATTTCTTTGCTCTGTATGGTTATGATATCAATTTGATACACAGTTACATTCATTTATTTCTGCTTTGTTTCAGTTCTTGGTACAGTGTTTCAAATTCCATCAGTATTTAATGAATAAAAGAATTAACACATGCAATGCAAAATTTTGATGTTCTAAAAGCATAGTTACCATAGTATTTGAAACTAAAATGATGGCATTGGAAAAAATATGGCTAAGAAAAAAATTAGAAGAAAAAATAGTAACAGAATTAAACTAAATCAGAGGGAACAATGGCCTCAGATTCTCTGGCTTTTTTGAATGAATTCTATTCTATAGCTTTTCAATCAGTACTTCGGAGATTTGCACAAATTTGAGAAATGCCAAATTTGTCAAAGACTCTCAAAAACTGAGTAACGCCCAATTAAGAGTTTAAATTAGAGAGAAAGCAGTTACTCACAATACTATTTTCTTATCCTTAAATATTTTTTTATTTTTATATGATACGAGGAGTCTTCGTTTCCTGTGTCTCATTGTAGATTGTAAATAACTTTCAAACAAAAGAACACATTTAATTATTTCACATTAAAAATCTGCATTCTTCTTCTAAATGAATACTACAATAGGCCACAAATCATTTAAATATCCAACTAATTTAAATTTCATTGCTTCAAAGTGGAGGTGGGGTGGGAGGACTGGGGGAAAGTTCCACGTCTTTCTGTTATCAGCTATTGTGGGACACCTTCCATTGTCATTTTTTCTAGGCCCTGTTCGAAGAAAATAAAGCCTATAAATATGTTTTCTTTTTAAAAGTGAGGAAACGAGGAACTAAATGCATTATAACAACTTATCCTATAGAAAGAGTTTTTTGAGAAGATTCCGAGTTAGTTAGATTCCTGTCAGCTGGACTTATCTTGAATGTGGTCAGCCTGGCTTTTAAATATCAAGTGGCCTTGATATTGCAGATAATCCCATGTCTTCTTTTTCGCTAGCCGACTATAGTGGTTCACCGAATCAGCACCTTTACTCCAGTTCCTCACTGAGTCTCCTCCTGGCCCTCATCCTCCCTTCTCCTGCCAAATTGTGCTCTCAGGAATCAGGTTACTCCAACGTCCATGAATTAAAGCCCTCAGGATAGGGGAAAGGAGAAGGAACCCAGCATTTGGGGCATATACTAGGCACTGTGCTAGGAGATCTACAAATATTTCTTGTTTATATATTTTAAGCCTCTGTCTAAAATGAGGAAGGAGAAGGGGATTTGACCACCGCATTAAAAATTTTAGTGAGAAAAAATTTTAAATTATTTTAACAGATGGAGTCACCCATTTTGTGAAAGATGATAGCTCTTCCCCTCAATCCACTGGGAAGACTGGAAGCAGCATCTCCTTTAACTTCTGCTGTGTCTCTTCGTCGTGCCCTGGCTAATCCAGTCCCTCGTGTACTGGACTCTGAATAGCATTAGCTGAAGATTAAGTTGTTTTTACTGACGATCAGAACAGATTCTGTTCTCCGATTGAGTTCATTTCGCAAATATTTATGGAACTCCTGCTCCATAAATCTCATTTCCTGTGAAAGGATGATTGGGAGAGGATGTAACTGGAATAAAACATCACCCCTATCTTCAAGAAGCTCACAGTCCAGTGATAAA
This sequence comes from Pteropus alecto, assembly GCF_000325575.1. NCBI lineage: Eukaryota > Metazoa > Chordata > Mammalia > Chiroptera > Pteropodidae > Pteropus > Pteropus alecto. The sequence goes on along the minus strand of NW_006433024.1, from coordinate 9,695,426 downwards.
CACGAGTGCAGTTAACGAATATGTGTGTGTCTATCGGCCTGGGACTCCACGGCCCGCGGTTTTCTCTGTCTAATCTTTAGCAGGCTCCAGGAGTCTCACGAATCCTGCGTGCAGTGTTCTGATTTCCCTTTAACCTGCCGTAAACACAGCCACTTTCTCTGGCTCTCAACGATAATAAACATGGTGGACAAGTGATAAATAACTCTGTGAGTGCTCTCCTGTTTCCAGCTGGAAGGAGACTCCTTATCCTTGTTAGTGCTGGACAGGATTTAGGGGCTTAAGTTTGGTGTCAGAGCACCCTTTTCTCTCCTATGATACATTACTTTTTCTTAGTTCTTATCTTGATTCACTCAGCGGTGTCTATTTATGCTCTTGCCCCAACACAGGGTGCATGTGAGGGTGTGTTGGTCTCTTGTCTTCCCGGTAGAGTTGAGAGAGGCACCCGGGTACCTCATCTCAAGAACATTCCCATCTTTCTAGATGGTGATCCTGGCGATGAATATAGAGCAAGAGAAGAGGATGATTGGGCTGGCCACAACTACCATCAACTTCCATACTTTACTCCTGTCTCTCTGGAGTCCTAGGCGTGAGACAGGATTCAGCTTCATGTTCACTGTCTCGGGAATTACCTAGGACTTGACAACTTCTAACTTTACTCTTGGACTCACCCTGACCAATTTCATCAAAATACCAGCTGTTGCAACAGCTAAGTGTCTTGGCTGTACCCTGTTTATTGTGATGTGTTTTCTGAAGGGCTCTGCACTCCTGGCTGGTGTGGTGGAGGGCCTGTCACCCCCCATGGAATAACTACAGAGTGGATAAAATTTGTCTACACAAGCACACACGTCATTTCCTCATCCTCAGATAGAACTCCGTGGTAATGGCAGTTGCAGAGAACCCTCTCAGAGAGAAACAGTGGACAGTGTCCCTTGCTGCCAGCTTTCCTTTGCACATGTCTCAAAACCTGAAGACAAAGAGAATTTCTTTTTTTAAAAAAAGAGAGAAATAGGCCATAAATAGCCATCGCTACTCTAGTTTTACAGAGAAATAAAAACAGTTATAAGTTCTTTGACATACTTTCTTCATCCCAGACTAAGTTTTGGAGCCTAATGCTTTGAACTTCCTTGGGTGAAATCTAAAAGATAGTAACCAGGAAACAAAGCCGATGTTTCTGTTTACTCTGTTGAGTATCCTGCAGAACTTGAGTGAAGACTTCACAGTTTTGTCTAGAGTTTTTAAATAATAGCTAGAAAAGACGTTCATGATACTTTGGATTATGGGGAAAAAGAAAGCAAGTTGCAGGGTAATGTTTCTCACATGTCTGTATGATTACACAGGCTTGCATAAACACTTTAACAGTATTTTTAAAGTATTTACAAGTCATAGGAGGGTATGCAGAACAATTGCCGTTGGTTTCCTCGGGATAGGGGTACTGGAGTAGGAAGTAAAGAGGGTGAAAATAAGGAGACTATTAACTTTTTTCTTTATGCACTTCAAATCTGTTCAAATTATTACAATAAGCATTTAATTTTACATTTATAATTAGGAAATAAGGCACTTTGCTTTAAAAAAGTGGCTGGAAGGTTTTCTTGTGAGCCTGAGACTGTCTGAGAGGGGATTAAACCAGAGCCCTGCTAATCAGGCAGGAGTGTGCTGGGCCGAGCTGAGCCCTTCCAATCAGGCCGGGGCCGCCCGGTGGGCTGTCCTGACACGAGGAGGAGGCTGGGGCCACTGTCGGCAACCGGGCCTGCGGGAGCCTGCGGTTCCTCAGTCCCGACCTCCAGAAAATGTCATCGTAGGCCCCAAGAGTGATCAATCAAGAGTCTGGCTAGACATGGGGCTGTAGGGAGAATCTTGAAACTGAATGAGCTGATAACTAGGGAGCACTGCAGCATTGTTTTTCATTGTAGACAGCATCGAATGGGCACTCTGGGGGCCAGAGAGCATGCTAGTGCTTTGCAAGCATCCCGTTTAATCTACCACATGGCCATTGGTACTGTTATTATTACCCATCTAACAGATGAGAAACAGAAGGTTAGAAAGTAAAGTAATTTGTTCATGTTCACGCAGCTTCTAGCACAGGTCTACAGTGAAAATATAGCTAGCTACAGTTGTATTGTTATAGTATGTTAATATACGTATGCGTAGTTGTATATTAATATGATATGCGATATAGTCTTCTAGTTTTTCCAACATTTGTTCACACCAAGGAACCGTCTCTAGTCTTTAGTCTCATTCTTCAGCCCACTGTTCCTCATATCTTTCTCATTTTCCTCTTCCTTTCCTTATAAAAACATCTGAGTTTGTGTTCTGGGATAAGAGAAAAATGCGGGTTCTACCCAATTTAGTTCTTCCTCTACTGATCTGATTAGAATAAACAAGAGCCTCCTAGGACTTGTAAAAAAAAAAAAATCCTTACTCAGATCTTGGATGAATTATTGCTGAGAGGTTTTAATTGGCTGTGGTTGGCTTCTGACCTCTTGTACAGATTGATTTATGAGGTGAATTTGCAATCAACTGTTGGAAAAATTGATAGCATGGTAGCAGATAGAAGTGGCTGTTTGAATAAGGCTTGGAAAATATTTGTGCCATCTCCAGCCCCCACTACAACACCCAATTTCACTTCGGCGGATGACATTCCTTAGGAACTCTGACGGGCCCTAAGTTAGCCCAACACGTTCTGCTCCTAGAGTCAGATAAAGGTTGCCATTTTCCAATGCAGGGAGGAAAATATTAAGTTAGCGTGTAGAATTATCAGTTTTATTTTTTCCTATAATTGTTCTTAAGCCTCCTATAAGATTTTGCATATGAAGTTTTCTCTTTTTCACCCCAAATTAATTATTTTTGCCACTGTTTTAGCATTTTGTATGGTTCTTTGGGAGACACGATGACTTCTACTTGTGAACAGCTGCCCTGGGGATTTTGGACAAGCCCTTGGACTGTCCAAAGTGCTGCAGGTTCTTTCCCCGCTGAAAGAAGGAAGTCAGATTTGGAGGAACTGCATAGGGGTATAGGGGGCCATGAGGACATGCAAAAGAGTACAGGTTGGTTCCACATCAGCTTATACACCTGGCCCCTAGATACCTTTAGAAAAGTGGGAGGTCTGTGCTCACAGATATTTCTCTCTAGTTCATATTACTTCTAGGATGTAGGACACAGTTAAGATCCAATGAGCCATTCTTAGAGAATGTTTTTGAAATATGTGAAATATTTCCTTATATGAATTCTTGAAGCTGTGTATTGATCTATATTGATTATCTACTATCTAATCCACATATTCCAACAAGCTTCTAAACCTTCCATGACACTTTGCTAGAGACAGAGTCAGTGTCAAATAACTGTATTAACTTCGTTCGTTCATTCATTCATTCATTCATTCAAAAAGTCTTTACTGAGTGCCTACCATGAATAGCCTGAGTAGGCACCTGTGTACACTTGTGAACAGATGCAGAGCTTACCTTCACAGGGCTTAGCTTCTATAAAAAGGCAGACATCGAACAAGTAAAAACCATAAATATGTCATTATAAGTTATCGTATGTACCAAAAGACAAAAAGAATAGCATGCAGTGTGGGAGAATAAAAACATATGCCTACATTATATTAGGTAGTCAAGGAAGGACCCTTTAAAGAGGTAACATTTAAGCTGAGACCTGAAAAAAGAGGCCAGCCATGAGAAGAATGGGAAAAAGCATTCCAGGCAGAAGGGACAGCACATGCAAAGGCCCTGCATAGAGTAGGGTTGAACAGGCATAATTTAGGAGCTAAAAAGTGCCAGTGTGAGTAAAGCATGGTAAGTAATGCAGGGAGAGGGTAGATAGATGGTCAGAAGATGACAAGAGTTATTTAAGGATTTGCAGCCTCAGTTAAGAAGTCTGGACTCTGTGCCATGAGCAATGGCAAGACATGTGGATACTTACAGAATCTCACAAAGACACTGCACTGAACCTCTGGTTAAAGAATTCCTCCTGTCAGCCTTGAGCCAAATTAAATGAAGTCATGTGTTTTCAAAAAATTTAGTGTATCTCTTTTAGTATTTTTTTCAATGCATATTATATACCCTGTATATATACTACACAATTGGGATAGCATCTGCTTTTGTTCACTTAATGTATCATAGGAGTGTCCCGTGTTATCAAATTATTCTTCTGCAACATGATTTTCAATGACTTCATAACATTTCCAGTATGGATGTATTTGAGTCTAATAACTTAGTAACAGTATTAATAACTTAATTGTGAGTAACCTTAAATAACAATGTATAGAACTTACTTGTATATTAATCTTTGTATACATATATCCATTATTTCCTTAGGGAAAAGTCCTAGAAATGAAATTGCTGAGGCAAAAGAATATGCTTACTTTTATAATTGGGTCAAAAGTGCCAAGGTGTCAGTCTGAAAGCTATCGATTTACATGCCTATGATTGAAGTTTGAGAGTAGCCATTTCAATACTGTTTTCAAATTGTGTGTATTGGGCTGCAGAGGAAGTGGGGAGTCACTCAGACCCACTTGGGTTGGAATTTTGCATCTACCCTTCATAAGCTTTGTGTACTGCAGATAAGTACACAAACCTCAACCTAAAAAACTCTCAGTTTCTATCTGTAAAATAAGGGAGATAATAGTATTTGTTTCACAAGACTGAGGGAAAGATTAAAAGACATGTATGGAAAGCACTTAATAGAGTAAATACCCAGAGTAAGCATTATGTAGTTCTCTCTCTCTCTCTCTCTCTCTCTCACACACACACACACACATACACACACACTATGCGTGTGCTATGGTTGTGAATTTGGATACTCTCTTAAGCAAATGGAAAAAAAAAGAAAATTCCTGCTTCTGTTATCACATTTTTAGGCATCGAATAAAAGTGTTTACCCACTTTTTCCTAGCAATTAAGAGTAATCTCAATATTCAAAGATGAAATTTCTCTCACATGAATATTTTCTTTTTAAAAAGAAGATAAGTCATCTTTGGCTAACCCTGGGCTTAGAGACTACCTAATTTTGCCTTAACTCTTATATTATTGGCTCATAATATGAGGTAAAAATGTGGCATGGGAGCAGGACCACCTAAAGTCCTGGGTTGGAAGGCCGACTTTTGCCCCTCCCGGGTTGGGCAGGTTGCTAACATCTCTGAGCCTCATTTCTCTCCACTGTAATATAAGATAATGCCACCTCTCCACGTGGTTGTGAGGATTAAATAAGATTAACATGAACAAGAGCACTTAACCTCTGCTTGTAGGAGATCAATCAATGCATGTTGTTGAATGCAAATCTCATAGCCACCTCCTAAACAATGAATTGTGAGGATATGAGTATGTAAAACCTCCTACGCCCATGAGAAAAAAATCTGTTCCTACACCCAGCTCAGTCTTTTATTCCTGCAGTGATCAATGCTTCTTCCCTTTCAAATGTTGTCTTAAAGAATCACAGTGACCTAGAAAAACTCGGAAATGGCCAAGAGGTCCAAGACAGCCAGTAGCCCAATGAACCGAAGAGTGGAAGAGGAGCCTGAGTTCACAGTGGTCCTCAGAGAGAGTAAACAAGCAGAGAACCACTGTCCCTGTAAAGTCTGCTGTGAAAAGGTACGTTCATTCCCTTTGGGAGTGATGGCCCTGTTATTACTCTGCCAGAACCGACTTGGGCAAATATAGATTTTATTTGAGGTGGGAGAGGGGAGCAGTTAGGGTAGGAAAAGGACTCAGATAATCAGAAAAATCTTGGGAGGATCGGGAGATTAAAAGTCATAACTCAAACTAGTTTTTGAGATTTTCTATTTAGGTTTATTTTTTCTTGTTACTTCTGGAAAGCTATTCCTCTCACTCCCATAAACAGGTCCAAATCCCCCAATTCCAAGTTCTTAAGATATTTGCTAGACTAGAGCGTGGGCTTTGAGACCTGTTTTTGAGATCGATTTTCTTCAGCAGCTCTGATTGCTTCCCTCCTCCTGGATGTTTCACAGGCATCTCGAAGCTCTCCATCTGTGCGACGACTCTATTCCCTTACTTACTGGAGCCAAAAACCTTGGGCCCCCTATGTCTCCTGTTTGTTTTTGTTTTGTTTTGTTTTTCTAATACCCCTGTTCAATCTGCTAAAAAATTCTATCAGCTATACCTTCTAAATACATCCAAGCCAATTTGACCCTTTTCAACTACTCTCATTGACATCTCTTGGTCTCAACCTTCATATCTTTCCTGATTATTACAATATCCTCTTCATCATTTTTTCTCATTTTATCCTTGTCCCTTCAGGCAGATGAGCCTGCTCAAGCGCACAAGTCAAATCATATCAGCTGCTTCTCATCTCTCTTCAAAGAGTTCTTACTAAGGCTTTTTGAGGCATAGGTGCTCTGGCCCCATTACCTGCCTGCTTTTCCTCACACTTTCCTCTTCGTTCACCCCATATTTGGCCCACAGGGCTCCTGGCTATTTCTCTAACACCACATCAGGCTCACACCTGCCTCAAAGCCTCTGCTATTGCTTTTCTCTCGGCTTGGAACATTCTCTCTCCAGATGCACACCTGGCTGATGCTCTTACTTTCTTCAGATCTTTGCTCAGCTGTCAGTCACCTTCTCGGTGACACTGTCCCTAACGGCTTTGTCTAAAATTGCACCCTCTCCATCCCAACCTATCTTCCTCTCCCATTTTATTTTTTTTCTCCTTAACGCTTATTGCTGTTTAACATACTTTATATTTTACATACTTATCTGTTTTATCTTCTGTCTTCCCACTAGACTGTCAGCTCCACGACGGCAGAAATTTTTGTCTGTTTTATCCAGTGTGGTATCACTAGCTCCTAAAACAGTGCCAGGCCTAAAAGCATGCCTGCCTCAAACCATGCCTGCCTCAAACCATGCCTGCCTCATCAATATTATGGAGTTGAATTAAACCTAGCCCTGGATCTAAAGCCAGACCCTCCCACTTAATAGCTGAGTTAGTATGAACAGGATAACCTCTCTGAGCATGTGGAAGACATGGGACTGTGCTTGGCTTACACATTTCAATAAATCTTCATTCCCTTTGTATTCTCCCAATTTGAGTAATGACAAAGAGCCTTTTGAGATGCTAGAATAGTGACAGCTGAGTACAAAGAATTTTTTTCTCTCATTTTATTTCTCTTCTCTTTCCTTTTCTTTTCCACCTTTCGACCTCTTTTTATTCCACTCTTTTTATTCTTTGTCCTCATCATTATTAAAGTAGCTAAAATTTATTCTTTGTCCTCATCATTACTAAAGTAGCTAAAATAATACACATCAAGTGGAAAGAATAGGAGATGGACTCGAAACTAGCAGTCAGAATTGTTAGAACTTAAGAAAGGGACTTGCTCACTTAAACAGACATCAGCCCCGTAAACTGCTGATGAGAAAAGAGGCCCAGGGGAAACCACTGGAATCCAAAGCTGTTATAAAGGCGCAGTCTTTAGAGCAAACTTCATAGGTGTGTCTGTGTCTTTCTGGAGAACCCAGGAAAGATATTCAGGAGCTGGACATTTAAAATAATTCAGGTGATGAGGAGAAGGAATTGCTGTGGGAGACCTCCCCCTTCCGCCCCAAAACTGTGACTCTGCAGCCTGGAATGGTGAAACTGGAGAGGAGGAATGACAGCCAGGAAAGCCTTATGTTACACTGGCATAGGACATATCTAAACCTGTTCAATCCTCGCAACTATCCTAGAAGGTACATATTATTACTATACTCATTTTACAAACGAGGACATTATGGCACAGAGGAATGAAGTCATTTTCCCAATGTCATAGAGCTGGTAAGTAGCGGAGCTGAGATTCACACTTCACAGGTGACAGAACAAGAAAAATGACTTGACACGTCTCAAACAATAATATTGATCACATGACTGTAGACTTATTCGTCAAACTCCAGACCTGCTTATGTGTCCTGATAAGCTGGCTACTGCTATGGTCCTCGAGTCTCTCATCTGGCCTCATCTCACCTACCCAACTGATGCTACTCCCTGCAAACACATTCTAGACTCACTAATCCTCTCTTTGTCCCTAGACCATACTCGCACATTTGTCCCTGCCCAGCTTTCCTCAACATCATTCACAGCATGCTCCCCACTCATCGCTGGGGCTCCACGTCCCATTAGGAGTGTCTGCCTTTGGGATGAAACAGCTTAGGAAAGCTCTTTAGATTTTATATCTGCCTCCCTCTTCAATTCTCTGGCTTTGGACTGAGCTCTCTAGTCCTGCATCCTGCCTTTGGCCCAGAGCCTTTATATGAACACCTCAGGGGTGGTCTTCCTGACTTGTAGTTTTGGTGTCACCTTGGTACTGTCTTGATCAGGCTCTGTTCCATGCTCTGCAGCCTGAATAGACCTGTGCCTGGCCACGACTGGCCTAGCAGCCCAGGTAGGCAGGAACTGACTTGAACAACCTTTGCTTCTTCCTCGGTCTGAGCAAATCCTGTGACTCTCATAAAATTTTGGTTCCCGAATGAGATGTTTTTCCATAATAATGCCTGGTGTTTTCTTTCTGCTTCCTGGTCAACCACATGTTTATTGGCCATAGCATCCATTTTGACAAATGGTTTAACTTTCTTTCAGCTCTGTACATTTGATATTATTCACTGAATAATTCCTATCATATCTCTCCAAGAAGATAGTATATCCTTCTAGCCAAAGACTGTTTCATGTCCTCCTCTATATTCCTTTTCTCCCTTTATGTGCTAATGTTTTCCCACCAAATGCTTGCTGATTTAAAGATTTTACGACTAATCCATGAAGAGTGGGTTATTGAGAGAAATGTGATGCTGTGGAGACCTCTGCAATGTGGTACTTACGAAACTAGATTTGGAGACTGACAAGTGTGGGTTCAGACCATGGTTCTACCAGTTCATGTGTAGCCCTCTTACATTTCCTCTGCAACATGTCTCCTCATCTGGAGGTGAGGGCCATGGTGAGGGTTAGTCGAGAAAATGCATGAAAATTTCTTTAGAAAGATGTCTGGCATGTAGCAAGTGTTCAATGACTATTAACTGTGATTTTCCTTTCTTATCCTTAAGCTTTAAAAGTTATAAGAAAGAGAACGATAAACTTCTGGAACTTGTCTGAGGGTTCCTAGACCTCAAACCTGTCCCAATATAGCATTTTGGATGACATAATAAATGGAATTGTGGGGTTTTCAGCCCCTCGATACTGTGGAATAAATGCTATTACACATTCAGGAAGAAAAGGTCTAAGGAGAGGTTAGATGGAAGGGACAAAATGAAGGATTTTGATTATTTCCGGATTGCTACTTTTTACATGGCCTTCCTCTTTCTTTCTTCCCTTCCTTCCCCTTAAGTTTTGAAGGCTTATCATGAAAATGAATGAAAAGCTAAAGGAAATCATTGATATACTTAGGATAGATGCATACAAATATTTATAGATTCTTTCAAGTCTTCAACATTTAAAACTTGAGTTTACTGTTAGTAAAACATGGCTGGTTGGTTCCTGTTCACTCACTCTAGTTTTATAAATTAATTATTATTTTTTTTATGGTGACATTGATTAGGAAAACCCAAGTCACTCACTCTATTTTTAGCTCATATTTTATACTTGCGACATGAGGTAAAACTTCTTATTAAAATCTTGACCATTCATTCTCGACATCATTTCAGACATGGGTTCTTAGGTGCTGAACTACAATAGCTAAAGTTGTAAGTTAACTTTTGACTAGTGACTTCAAAGATCATCCCTCATTGTTTTATTTTTCTTTATTTTATTAATTCACATTATTTATTGAGTTCCTAATATGTATCAGTTATGAAGACGGAAGGATGAAGACGATATGGGCCTACCTCTCAAGAAGGTTACATCTACTTACATTGTGATCTACTGGATCAGAATGATCTATAGTTATAGACTACTATCCACATTAAAAAACACTGGGGGAATTATCTGCTATAGGGATGTGTGTGTGTGGCGGGGTAGTTGGGTTGGAAGTGTTGTGTAACTCTTTTGACTATGGACATTTGACTCAGAAGCAAAAAGGAATCTGTGCTAAGAGAATACAGCCAAGGCTTTGGCACAGTGAAGGGAAGAAAACCAAATACTGGATTTTTGCTGTAACTGAGAAATAGCCTCTAGGAGTTCTTTAGCCACTCCTTTCAAATGATAATTTATAGCTCTTTTTGTTTTCCTGAACTCATTTTATTAGGCTTCTGCTTTCAACATTTCAAACAGAATAATGAAATTGAGAGTCATTGTTATTAGTTTCCAATGGCCTTGAGAAGTCTGCTTCTGTGACTGAGGTGATGATGGCAGACTTGGCAAGGAGCTGGGAGGTTATGCTCTAACCTTCAAAAACAGACTGAGTAGAGGCCACGGGCAGCACAGGTGAGAGGAAGCATAAATTCTATGCCTTAGCTGCTCAGACTCCACTTGGCTTGCATGTGCCTCCCTTTGTGGGGGGTTCAGAGCCCCCCTGGGCTGGCGGATTTATGTCAGCAAGAGCAGTGTAGTAGAAAGAGATTAAGAATGCTTTCAAAGAGTGCGTGAGTGGGTTGCTCCTCCATCTGATCAGCCTGGGACACAGAGCTCAGTCTGTGAGGACCTGGGCTGGTGCCAGCGAAGGGAGTAGGGCAGGCCTGAGGAATGGAAGGTCACTGGCCAATTGGGTATTGTGATAATTATATCCTTGTTTCCTTGAAGGTACCAGTGTCCTTGATTTTTCAGCTTCAAAGAGAGCTGCCTCTGAAGTAAGGGGACGTTCACACCTGCTTTGCTGCAGTGATTTCTGCCTTCCTGGCTGCAGACTCAACAAGACAACAATATGTCTGTGGACATTTTCAAGGCCATACTCATAAACCAGACATGGGAAGCGTCTCTTTCACCCTTTCTTCCTAAATAAAAATGTAAAGTTTCATGTGCCCTATGAGAATTCAGCAATGAACCCAATGTAATGGTTTTACCTTAAATTCAGATACTTTTAGATCAGGCACTCTAAATCATTGCCACCATCACCCTTATCCCCTCTCCCTCCAATTCTCTCCCCTCCTCTAAAGGACTATCACAGGACCAGAAGTCTAGTAATTAGTAAAAGTGTCAGTAGACAATACACCTGTTTTGCTTTTTTCTTTTTTCCCATCCCATTCATCTCTGGAGAAGTTGTGCCAACAATAGTTAAGAAGTATAAGCATAGTTCTGCCTTTCATATTTTCCTTATAGCACTTAGATTTTCATAAGACCTTTGGAGAGGAGATAGAGATCTATTTTTTAATGGGATTCCTGTTTGTGTTCTGGATGCAATGGATATGATTTAAAGTAAATTTCCACTGACTAAATATATATCTGCTGCTCTCCGCCCCAAATTTCCACTATTATCTGAGTCTCCCTCCATCATTATATGTGCAAATTTGAAACCATAATTAGATTGATAAATTCCATTCGTTAAACGTGAGATGACTATTTTCTGGCTTCCCAAAAAGTAGACTGGCTATTACTGATAACTCCCTAAGTCCCTGTACCCCACTCTGTAATGTTTCTGTTGTTGCCTTCAGCTCTGTAGACCAAACCTTCCTTCTCCAGGCAAAAGCAGGTGCTGGTCAAAAACCTGGAAATTAGAAAGAAGGAAATATTATTTATTTTTCTAGCTCGTTCTTGTTCTGATCTTGACAGGTATAAATAAATATACAAAATATTCCCTAACTCTTTTTTAACTTTTGCTCTGAGATTGTGCAAATATACACTGTTATGTTGATGAAATCCCAATTTAGTGACATATAAATAACTGGAGTCTTCCTTCATTGAAACATGCGGTCTCTCCGCCATGCCTCTGTCTCTGTCTGTCCCTGACTTCCTCCTCCCCTCATCCTTTCTCTTTCTCTTTCTCTTTCTATTGTTCTGAGAGTTTTCCACTTTCTAAGATCAATGACAGCTATGACATCCGAGGGAACAAAAGCTCTGTCCTCTGACGTTAGCTCCTACCTGTCACCTGAGACCCTGGGATTCTGAGCTCTTGCCTGTGATTTAATAATGAGACCCAATGGGGCCGCCCAGGTGCTGTATCTCATACCTTCACTGATTGCCAAGGGAACATTTAATATGTTGACTTTACTCAGTTATGCTAGTCTGGCAAACGTACCTGGAGCTGTAAATTATTTAGATGTTTAATTTATTTGGTGTAGAAGGAACTCTCTTATACCCTAGTTATCTAACAACAGATGAAAAACCACTTCATTTGCAAATCATAAAAACTTTAACACACTTGTGCATTAAAGAGTAAAAAGGACTTTCCTGACCTTAAAAGTGTAACAGGGGCCCAAACAAGCATGGTTAACACATTATTCCCTAAGATAAAAATTATGATATAAATCTGTTCAAATTAGAAGTGAAATGTGAAACAAATGCTTCCCATCGGATGCTAACAGACAACAAGTCTGAAGTGAACACAAGTATAAACTGTAACTTCATAGGGTCAGGAGGGGCATAGCAGGGGCTTTTGTCACAGAGCCCCTCCTCCCTGTTATAATCTACTTCCCCATGACCCAGGGGAGGCAGATATTTAAAACTGTAGGAAATATGATATAACCTAAACCTTATTAGTATACAAAATTACTACCTGATAGTGAAACATGTCATTGTTTTATTTATTCTTTGACCTAGTTTCATTAAAATAGAAACTCGGTACATGTTTATTGAAATAGAAACAACCGAAATAAATTATCTTATGCAGCAACCACTATCAGATCAGATTAGGTCCCCTGCCCTCCAACTGTTTTATTGACTCTCTTGACGAAAAAGAGTTGATCTTAAGCAAAAATAAGCATAATCTATAGCAACACGAAAATATAAACAATAGCACAGAAATTCCTTGTAAAATTTTTCTTTGATAATTGCCTTGTTTTAAAGGTACTTCTAGAATCAGGTGACATTATTGGGCTTTTATTTATCATCTGAATTTTAAAATGTTTCCTTTATCAATGGGAGGCAGCAGAGTTTTAGCTAAGTATGCCGATTCTGCAGTCCAGCTGCCTGGGTTTGAATAGTTGACTGTTTTATTAGCTTCTTATTATTTTATTAGTTAAATTAGTTTTTTTAACGTCTCTGTGACTCAGTTTTATCATCTGTAAATTAGGAATATTTTCCTCTTCATAGAGTTCCGGTGTGATAAAGTACATAAAATAACATCTGAAACATAGTAAGTGCTCCATAAATGTTAAATTATTGCTATTAATCATTTACTACGTGCTTCGGATTAATTTCCTTATAATAACCAATTCTATGAGGTAGTGTTTATTATTCTCATTTTACTGACGAAGAAATTGACTCCTGGGCCCAAAGTTAGAATTAAGCGGAGGTCCAATTCGAACTCAGGTCTGAAAGTCTCTGTGGCTGGTCGGGATTTCCTGAAGCCTGCTCTGGAGGCAGAAAGCTCAGTGCACCCTCTGCTGGGGAGCGCTCAGGGGCGACATCTGTGGGCCAAAGGAGAAGCTGCGCTGTGATGCAGCAGCTGTGGCCGCAACAAAGACCTCTGCCCATTCTATTAGGAGCTCTGGCGCTGGCGGGCCCCTTCAGAGTTGGAGCTCATTGAGGCAAGGGGTCGACTGTTAACTAGCCCCTCCACGGAATTTGCAGTCCTTAGATGTAGGCTGCCTCAGAAGGGGTTGTGGCTTTGGGCAAAGCACCTCTCTTCAGCCAAAGGCTATCCCCAGAGAGGGTCTCAGATGAACTGTCAGCAGCCAACGCTTCTAGCAGCTGGAGGCATGAGCACTTCAGTCTCCGATTAGGGAGTCTGGGCAGTGTGTCACAGGGTCCACACCTCCCTGCAGCCTTAGGTGGCTGTTCAGGGTCATCTTATAGACTCGAGATCACAGCTTCTTTTGCCCAGAGTCTCTCAGGCCTCATTCAGTTAGGGAGTCCAGGAAGCACACGGATAGACTTTCTGTAAATTTCATAAGGCGCTTGATGACTTGAAACGAGCACATCAGCGGCTCACCAGCAACAAAACCAAGGAAATCGCTGATGGACCCTGGCTGCCATGGCTTATATTCTCTTTATAGCTGGCTGTAAGATTGATCATTTAAAAATGCTTAAGTATCCCAACTTTTAAAAATCCAATCCCTCTAGCAAGCACTTTTTATGGTGTTTATGTCATGATCCCCAGGCTAGAATCACAGAATTTTAAAACCAGCAGGGGCCTGAGAGATCCAGCTCCTTCAGTTGGGTTGGGGTGGGGGGGAGTGATTTAGTCAAGGTCACACATCAAGTTAATAGTTGCACACGATGGAATTGGGACCATAAGCATGAAAATTGATATCTCAAGTAGAGTCTAGCTGTTTGCCAAGTGCAAAGAAATTATAAAAACAAATTTCTTGGCTGAAAACTTGAAAGGATAGGTTTGGAATGTTATCTGAATGCACATTACAATCTTGAAGTTTCTTGTCATATCCTAGATAAAGTACCGTGTTTATATTTTATTCATTTCCATGCAAAATGGCTTCTAAAGCTAAATCCAAGAATTCTCACATCGTGTGGCTCACTTTTCTTTGATTGTATTTTGTTTCTCTTCTGATAATATGATGTTTTATGATTAAAATACTCCTCTAGCCCTTGCACTATAGTTTTTCTGCATATAATTGAGACAATTACATAAATACTGTATGGCACTGGAAATCTTTAAAGACCCGAATTCAGATCTGAGAGTAGTCTTATCTTTAAAATTACTTTCAGAAAACATATCAGACACACAGAGCTGTCAGGTTTAAAACTGTACCAACAATTTTATGTTAACTTATTATCTAAAGTGCAGTATTCTCTGGCATGTGGATATAGTCATAACCACAAAGATTAGTGCTCAGCCAAAAAAACAAAAGCTTTTAATTTTTCATTACCTCCTCAGTACATTACCTGGCTGGATTTTGACTTTTAAAAATCTCATGTGATTGTTCAGCTCTTCAGAGATGTTAACCCCTAAATTTCCAGCAGAAAGCCTACTGGACAATATTTGACTGTAAAGAATAGTGATAGTTTAGTTTTGAGGTTCAGAGCACAGGCTCAGGATCCATACTGCCTCGGGTCAAGGCCCAGCTCACCAGCTGTGTGATTTTGAGCAAGTTATTTAAGCTCTATAAAATGGGAATAGTAGTAGTACTTGGCCCTTGTGGTTGTTATGAGGATTAAACAAGGTAATTTGTATAAAGTGCTTCAAGCAGTATCTTCACACAATAGTACTCAGTTGATGCCATATTATTAGAATTTGCTTTTCAATCTACAGAGACTTGAACCTTTATAAAGAAAGTTAAATATGAAAATTTAAAAACTAGAAACACTTAAGTAATCATGTTAAATTTTTGATTCTTACAATAGAATGCTTACGTGAAATAGAGTCATGAGCTTAGACAGACTATAAGTCTAGATTCTAAAGATTTAGTCTACAACCTGATATACATAATAAATGAGACAGTAAATTCCCAATTTTTAACTAGAAGAAATTTGATTCTGGAAATTAGAGAACAGCGTTCTAATAGTGAGCTCTAGAAAATCATTCTCAACTGGTTGCTCCATGAAAGCAGTGATTATGCCAATCTTGTTCACTATTATATGCCCAGCATTTTGCACACTGCCATAGGACAGAAATCTAATATGTGTGGAATAACTGACTGATGGACTATAAGGGACAATGCCCTTCCACTCGTAGAACTTTAGAGTTAGAAGGGAACACTTACTTGCTTATGATGTCACAAATAAAGAACCCGAAGACAAATGACTTAAAACTAATCATGCGGTTAGCTATTAATAGAACCAAGATCCAAGAGGTTGACTTCAGGGCTTGGACACTCAAATAAGTCATGCTTTCTCTAGTATTTTTCTAAAGTAATTTCTTAGCAACAACAATCTCTTGGGATATTCATGGAGTAAAGGGTGAAAAGGGTTGTTCTGTGGTCAAATAATTTTGGGAAATGCTGAGTTAAATGAATTAAACTGTGGATCTTCAGGAAGCAGCTATAGTACCATATGCAGCATTTCTGAAGAGGGTTTGACTATAAACCCTTTCGAAGGGAGCATCTTTTAGAACCGACGGTCAATGAAACATGCAGGAGAAGACTGACCAGTAGGCTTCAACAAATACTTATTAAGCACCTATGACATGCAGTTATCATGATAGAAACCATCCAAAAAGTTAAGGTGAGTTAGACAGCAAAGTTTTCCTGGGCTCTTTAATGAGAGAAAGTAAGAACAGTGGTGGGGGTGTGAGGATGTTAAGAAAAGGCACATATAACTTCAATTTGTGTCTGAATTTGATAAGTGTCATGAGAAAGGCTCAAATAAAATGTTACCGGGATTCAAAGGTCAAAGTTCCATGGAGTAAATAGCATTTGAGATGAATCTTGAAGGATGGATAGCATAAACAGCTCCTGTTTATGCTTTTGTTGGTCAATCCTTCTGAGCTATACTGACCTGTAGGAAGCCCTACAAATGCCAAAGGATTCTCTCCTGTCCCTATTTACCTGCTGAGCTAGATCTTCTACTTCTTTATTCAATCCTTTGGGGGATCTACAGCCTCTGAAAAACCTGAATCCTAACACAGAGCACAACCTTCTCCTTTTGATTTTTTTTGCAGTAGGCTCAATATAACTACTGACCCCTTTGGTCAGAACACAAAAGTGATGGCAGAAATGGAGGCCAGAGCAGAATAAACAACACACATGGCAGGACACATTCAACTTGGGTAGTGTAGTAAAGAGCTCAGCTTATTGGCTGGAAGCAGCCACAATACTGTACCTTAATGCCCATTGGCTAAGAACAGTCAGAATAATTTCTTTGCTCTAGATCTCATTGGCTGAGAGCATCTGATGACACTCAGAAACTGGGGAGAAACTATATACATACCCACTGCATTTTTATTTTGGAAACTATTTCATTACAGCACAAATGGTGCTATAATAAACTGGTATTGAAGAGAGTAATATCAAATATTAACAGTATTTCCTGATATTTGATTCTAAGGGGTTCCACTTTTCAAGAATAAATCCCCTTTGCTTAAACTAGCTTGAGAGGCTTTCTGCTCTTTGCCACCAGACTGTCCTATGCAAACATATGCCACCTGTATTAGTCAGGGTTCTCCAGAGAAGCTGAACCAATAAGATGTGTGTATCTATCTCTCTACCTCTACCTACCTCTACCTCTACCTCTACCTCTACCTCTACCACCTCTACCTCTACCTCTACCTCTACCTCTACCTCTACCTCTACCTCTACCTCTACCTCTACCTACACCTACACCTACACCTACACCTACACCTACACCTACATCTACACCTATATCTTTATGTATATATTGAGAGAGAGAGAGAAAGAGGGAGAGATTTTAAGGAACTGGCTTGCTGGAAAGTATAAAATCTGGGGTAGGCCACAGACTGGAGAGGTGCAGTTCGAGTCCAAAGGCAGTCTGCTGGCAAAATTTCTTCTTGCTTGGGGAGGTCAATCTTTTTTCCATTAAGATTTTCATCTGATTTGTGGAGGCCCACTCACATTATGGAGAGTAATCGGCTTTACTCAAAGTCTACCGATTTAAGTGTTAATCTCAACTGCAAAAATACCTTCACAGAAACATCTGGAATAATGTTTGACCAAGTATCTAGATACCGTGGCCCAGCGAAGGTGACACAGAAATTTAACCATCATACCTCCCATCTCTGATCCTTGGCTTCCTTGGAGACCATGTTGCAAACAATTCTGAAGCCACATCCAGACTTAATAGGAAAACACACTTTTATGAACTAGTAATGTTTGCTCTGAGCACAGAAGGGAGGAGAGGCAGCCTGTGTCCCCTGTTTGTTATTCCTACAGTAGAAGTTTGGTTTGTGTATTGAACGAATGAACAAGTAACAAATCTTGCCTAATTTGCCTTTCAGCCTAGGACTAGCCTCGATTCAAGCTGTGTTCAAATTGAATTGTTTGATATCAACCAAGCAGGCTAAGCAAATTCTCACGTGCCCTGCATATATGCACAAGAAGAATGCTCCCAGCAGCTTTATTAGCAACATCTCCAAACTGGAAATAACCCAAATGTCCATTAACAATACATGGAAAAAATAAAAAAATATTTTTCCGCAATGAGTATGAACTACAGCTACACACACTGTGGATGACTCTTAAGATTGAGCAAAAGATGCCAAACATACAAAAACCAATGTATAAAGTTCAAAAACAGATAAAATTAAACTATATTCTATGTAGATGCACACTTAGGTGCTAAATAACTGTTTGAAAAAGCAAAGAAGTGATTCTCATAAAAGCCATGATAGTGGTTATCTATAGAGAGAGAGGCTATGGGGGGAGAGTTAGCGATATTATTCTTCATGACTTTAAATATTATTTAAAATATTATTCTTCTTTAACTTTAAAACAACTTGTTAAAGTGTTTTTTCTTTTCCTGTATAAGGGTTAAACTTCACAATCAAAAAGTTTAAAATTTTTACCTAAGTTCTCCTTATGCCAATTTCTGAAAAAAAAAAAAAAGCAAACATGCGGGGAACCCCACGAACCTCTCATGCAAACCCCATTTAGCCTCTGGCCAAATTGTCTCCGTTGGATCTTTTCTGTCCAGCCTCTTCTACTAGAACAGACATCTCCATTTTAGTACAGTGGTTAGATTTACAATATAACAAACTGAACAGTTGAAAGTCCTAAAATTCATCCTCAGCAAAACTTGCAAAGCAGCTGCAAAAAAAGAAAAAAAAAATGAATGTGAACGTGGGATTAAAAGCCTAGAAAGATTGTGTGGAAAAGTTCAGCAATGTGTGCACGCAAAGCCTATTCTGAGCAGAAGACCCTTTAGAGGATAGTGTTCATCTGTCTCATTATCAGCTGGAAGCATCTGGGATAACTGGACTCAGGAAGGCTGCCTGTTCTTGTGCAGAAATCCTGATACAAAGGGCAGGTTCCCATGATCCACCTTCCAGGACCCTAGGCTGAAAATTCAGAATTCAGCTTCAAGGGAGTGAGGGGAAAGGCAGAGGGATGTTAAGGGCAGGTGCTGGAGGTTTACTTTCGTCTCTCTTCCTAGCTTTTAGTACTTAGAAATGTGTAGTTAAATATGCTTTCTTCCCTCTGGAAAACAGATTTCCCCCCTCTCCCACCTCTGCCTGGGGAATAATGAATTTCATATGGAGTCCTGAAAACCCAAAGAGAAATATGCAATGCTTCAGACACCTTGTGTCGGACTGGCTGTCACAGACCCTGGTTTGGGTCAGGCTGTTTAAGTTTCTTGGGAACAAGCATTTATCTACAGTGGGGTCATTTTATAGATCTATTAAATCTACATTTTCTCTTGGGCTTCTTCCCTAGCTCCCCTCAACTCCACTCCAGTCACACACTCTAAAAACCCCCTTAAGCCCCAGAAATAAATCTCTATAAACTGCCAAGTGTTCAATCACGCTTTTACTATATCTCTTTGCAATTAGAATAAATTTACTGCTCAGAGAGATGGGGGAAATATGCAAGGTACTTCTTGGATAAATATACCGCAGTGAGAAAAGTAGAGGCTCTGTAAAAATTATCTCTGTGAATTCAACAAGAACCAAGGTCACTGGAGCTGCTACATACCAGGGAACGTTAATTAATGGGCCTGCAGCTGGTGGTACCACTTGGCTGCCCTGCTCCAGCTGCTTACTCCATATTTCTCTCGTTTGTAGGACCGTTCTTGGATCAAATCCCATCTCTTTTTTTCCTCCAAGTACAAAAAGTACATAAGTCTATCCTGGAAGGATGCCAACCTTTCAGAGAACTAAAGAAAGTGTTGTTTCTTAGCTATTTTTATCTCCTTTTTAAAGAAAGGACACTCTATCACCTCGAGCTGGATTACTTGTAATCAACGTTCGAGCTGTGGCTTGAGGTCACCATTCTGGCACTGTCCACAGGGAGATGTTCTGAAGACAGAGAGCGTAGAGGGACACTTGTAACTTCTCCTCAAACTAAAGTGGAAAACTCCTGTAAAGATACTCCTATCTCCCTTCACTACACAGTGTGCATTTTAGGCCAGGTTGAAGGCAGGTTAAAAATGCAACCAGAACGCACAGTGCAATGACGTATTACCAAATTGTACACTTGAAACCTATATAATTTTATTAACCAACATTGCCCCAATAAATTTAATTAAAAAAAGAAAAAAATGCAACCAGAATGCATTCAACATCTCTGAGCTGAAGAGGGAGGAAGGAAGGAAACAGGAGGAAAAGGAGAAAAGGCAGAGGAGGCAGAAGGTATTTCCAGGGTCATGGTAGTTTATACCATTTAAACCTGCTGGGAAGCATTAAATGAGACGAAGCATGTAAACCACTTAGCACACTTAGCTGGCTCACGGGCAGCTATTGTTAATTATAATAAAATTCCAGAATGGAGATAGAATAAAAGTTTTCAACATGGGCCATTTCCTGCACTGCCTTGGGGATGTATTTAGGCACTGCAGCATTCTGGTTAAACATGACCTCACAGTTGGAAAGATCTGGGTTTGAGTATTAGATCAACCACTAAGTAGCTGTGTGCCACTTGGCAGCTTAATTAGCCGTTTAGACCTCAACTTTCTCATCTGTAAAACAGGGCTAATAAAAGTATCTGCCTGAAAGCTACTGAGTGGATCTAATGAGATATTGTGTTTAGCATGGTGCTTGGTACCTGCTTAATCTCAACAAATAGTCGTTGTTATAATTGGGGCTTTGTAACTGTGTCCATACCTCAGCAATGGAAGAATCAGGAAAAGTGTTTTGGGAAGAGTTTGAATCTCTGGGCAGGGGAAGACAGCTTAAGAAAAGGAGTTTTCTGAAGCAGTGAAAATGATCTCACTTGCTTCTATTGCAACCAGCCTTGTTTTTCTTCTCATTTGGAAACTTTCTTTCCTTCAGTGTTACATAGTAGAGGGACTGGGCGTTCTTCCACAGAATGACAGGCACGAGAATCTCACCCAGAAGTAACAGGCAAATGCCTGACTGCTTCTTTAAGGAATTCTCCAGGTAGTCGTTAGCCTTAAACTCCAGGCTGGTGGCCCTGGGGATTATTGCCCCCACTCCTCCCTGAGACTGGCAGGGCCTTATTCCCTAGGGCAGGCTCCTTTTTGAGGCAGACCTAGATTTACATTTTTAAGGAAGGAAGAATGTTCTAAAAAATTGGAAAAATGTTCTTCATACTACTTCTAAACTGTAAAATGATATTTGGGCCTTTTAAAAGACTTGGGACATTTTCTAATATTAAGGAATATGGATTTAAAGGAAGCCTTAGGGGATTAGATTTTTCCTTCTCTTTGAAGCATTTGAAACAACTTTAATCTGCTTTCAGAGTGCTATCCAATTTGGCATGGCATTCTGATAGAATATTGTTGCCTTCTTCATGGAACTGATACTTTTGTCCCCCTTTTAAAACCGATTTGGAGAAATATTTAGGGTGCGGGGGTGGAAAGCTTGAATTTAAAGAACAAGACTATTCTCGATAAAGAGATGGCTTCTAAGATGCTTGAAAGAAAATTTTAAATATGTGTTTTGGGTCTAAGACTATTAACAAAAGTCTAGTTGTATATGCAACTACAGTGCCATGACTTCATATCTAATTTTCTGGTTGTTGATCCTCTTATCATATGTAGTGCTCTACAATATGCAAAAGTATTTATATATTCTCATGCAATAGCACTACTCTGGGAGACAGGTATTATAATCCTTATTTTACCAACAAAGAAACTGGGGCTCAGAAAATGAAAAAGATTTGCTTAAAGAAAAATGTACTATGGCAAGCACTTGAACTTGGGACCCTGGGCTTTTAACCCAATACCTTTTTTACCATACTCCATTACAGGCAGTCCTGGTCAATTTTCCATGCCTCAGTTTCCCGATCTGCGAGGTGAGAATAATACTTCTCTGGCTTCCTTCCAGGGACTGGTGGATAGATTTTCCAGGACCAAATCTATCTATCACGTGACCAAGATTTCCAGGAACAGGGTATGATGATCCTGAATGGAGCCCACTCTGCAGAGCCTGGTGAAATGTTGCCAACACCTGTCCACTGCAGGACTGTCAGAGCTCT
>NW_006433024.1:9668752-9673381 GCF_000325575.1 Pteropus alecto | reverse complement strand
GCTCTGCAGGAGATGTACACAGAAGCTTTAAAATGACACTGGTTGTAAATGACAAGTGCAGAATGGTTACAAAGCTGGCAGGTGGCCTGGAAGCTATAAGTAATTGTGAACAGATCACTATACCGTGGGCAGGGGAGCCTAGAGAAGTAGCAGATAGGGAAGGAAATACACACACCTGTCAGTCTGGGGCCTTCCTTCCCTGAAGCTATAAAAGAGAAGATGACTGTCATCAAAGTGAATGAAAACCTAACAGCTATGCAATTCTAGAAGAATGTATAGTTTGAAATGTCTACGAAAATATTACATTTCTTCTTTTATTTATTATGAAAGTATACATATTCATTGTTAAAATCTTTAATAGAGAAGTGTAGAATTAGGAAGCGACATTCCTTCCTTCATGTCCTCCTCCCCTAACTTGCTCCCAAGATGCCCCACTGTTAACATTTTCCTCAAACTCTTTCTATTCAAATACTATGCGTGTGTGTTCAGACACACATTATACATACATACACGTTCACATATGTATTTTTAAGTGGCGTTGCACACCACATAGTATTGTTCTGTAACTTGCCTTTTTTAAACTTTACAATGTGTCATAGATAGATACTTGTTTATACGGACCTCTCCTTTCCCCCCAAATTTATTGAGGTTTACTTGATAAATAAAAATCATACATATCTAAGGTACTCAACTTGATGTGCTCTTATATACGTATACCTCGTGAAATGATACCACAATCAGGCTGATTACCATATCCATTACCTGTAGTTACCATTTTTGTGTGTGTGGTGAAAACACTTAAGATCCACTCTCAGCAAATTTCGAGAATACAATATAGTATTATTAGCTATAGTCACCGTACTGTACATTAGATCTCCAGAACTTATACATCCCACATAACTAAACTTTTGTACCCTTTGACCAACATCTCCCCATTTTTCCAACTCTCGGCCTCTGGCAACCACCATTCTAATCTCTGCTTTTATAAGTTCAGCTTTTTTAGAGATCTCTCATTCTTTTTAAAGCTCGAAGGGTTCCATTGTACAGATATACCATAGTTTCTTTAACCACCTTCTACAGATATATAGGTTATTTCTGCTTTTTTTTTTCTTTTTGCATGCCATTTTGTCTTTATTTTTTTATTAATTTTTTATTAACTATTACAAATAATGCTTCAGTGGATAATAATGATGGTTTATTAATATAAATGAAAATAATCTAGAGATAAATGGGCTAGAAAAAATTTGGAAAAGATGGTACATAACTAAAACCTTACCAGCGAGCCCAGTGTAAAGACGCAGAAATGAGCAGAACCTTCTCTGCTTAGCTCCTCATTATGTCAGATCAATAGCTAGCACCAAAGAAAGAACCCAGGAAAAAAAAACAAGTTAAAGAAAGAATAAAAAAAAAAAAGAAAACACAGCAAGAATTTTGAGAGGTTGGGTAAATTGAAGTAAGGATCATTAAAGAATATATAGAAACCATATGATGTAGAAGGAAGATTATTGCTAAAGCTTAGACTGGTTGCATCGAAAGAAGGAAAATAATGGGGAAGATGAGAAAATGTTGAGCGTTTAATCTCCGTGTCAGTCCCCATAGGACAGGGACTATGTCTTTTTCCTTTATGGCCTTGATACCTGGCATAATTCCTGACAAGTAAAAGGTATGAAGAATACTTGAGAAAGAGCAAAGAATGCTGTTTTCAAGAGGACCAAGCCTTTTGGACATGAGCCAGCAGAACCTATTTTTGTGGCCTTAAAAATAGCAAAATTTTAAAAATATTTAGTTTAAGTTGAAAAGCAATAAGTTAAAAAATGGTATCACTAAAAGTTTCTGTTATTTAATTTACTGAATGTGTTTCTCCACTTACTATTCTTTGTTTTAATTCATTAGCTGCTCAAAATGTAATAATTTAAACTGTAACTTGTCATTAAACTTTTAAAAATTATTTTTAAAACTTGGCACCACTTTTCTTGAACCTGCTACCAACTTGTTCTGTGTCTAGTTACCAGTTGTGTCAGGGGGCTGGCTTCTGCCTCTTGGCCTCAGCATTCGTGTCCCCAAATGAAGTAAAAAGAACCAAGTGACCCGTGGCATGTCTTCAGTCTTGTTAACAGACAATTCGTGGGAAAAGTTTAAGACATAATTCTCCGTGTGATGTCCTATTGACTGAGTAACTAAGTTCCAGTTAACCAGAGGCTTGGATGACTAGACTTGCATGTATGTGCATTCCTCAAGATTTTTTTTTTTTATGAGAAAGGGATAAGTGAAAGATAAGCAAACTAATACGAAGGATTTACTGTTAAAAAGAGAGAGAGAAGATCCAGCTTGGTCACCCTCACCTTCTACATCAGGGTCAGCAAATTACCAAAAACATGCTGAAGGGAAGATTGCCAATCCCTGTTCTCTCTCCGCTGAATTCTCCAGAGTGGTAATTCATACTCATTATGATGACCTTGATGTACTAGGGGAAGAAAGACTGAATTAAATTCAGTAGAATTGCTAGTATTACATTTCAATGTTCCATCTATTCATTCATTCATTCAACAAACATGAGCAGAAACACTAGATAATCAGAAAGACCATTCTCTAGTCATTCTTAACCAGTAGGGTTGCACTGTTGAGCCTTTTGGTTCAGTACTCAAACAAACGCTGAATTGTCCCTCCCCATGCCAGTAGAAGCTCTACTTCATGATGAGACATGATTCAGAGTGCTCTGAATTAGTTTGTGGATAGAATTATCTGCAAGGAGGTGACCTGCCGACCTTGTGAAAGAGAGGAGGAATGATCTGCGTAGAAAGACATTTTTTAAATCCTCTTTAGTAGTGTGGCTCAGAGGATAGGGAACAGGACTGAGGTGGTGGTCTTGGGTACTGGGCCTTTATTATTATATTGGGCTTCAGTTTCTTCATTGTAAAATAAAGGGTTCAACTAGGCGATCGTGGCATGGAGAATAGTGCCCTAGCACATGGAATGAAGGATGCTGCTAAAGTCACATCAAAATAAGTACCTAAAATCCTAAAGAGTCATGATTCTTTATAGAAAAGAAAAACAAAAACAAAAAAACCTGGGGATTCTAAGGGCACTTCTCTTGGACACCAGTCCTAAGTGTGGATTTTTTTCCCACTCAAATCAGGAGTTCCTTGTACTTAGGGATTCGGGTAAGAGCCTCTCCTTCTTAAACCATATTGGCTGTAAACCCTGGCCTTCCTGAAGGCCTTAAGAGCCAGGGGTTTGCATAAGGGTCTCAGAGCTATAAACCTGGCATATAGTCCTACGCCAGCATAATATTCTTATAGCTCTGCCCAGAAAGTCCTTTATTTATAGTCCCCTAAGCTCTGTGAGGCCCACCTAGTTGAGCTAAGCCTGGATAATCTTCCCTCAGAAGGCAATGTTAGGGTCTCTCAAAGAGAAGTCCTTCATAGGGCTGTTGATTGGGGTCACAAATTGAACCTATTTGTGGCCCTGACTGAAGCCATAATTTGCTTGATAATC
The DNA here is from genome assembly GCF_000325575.1 of Pteropus alecto. Lineage (NCBI taxonomy): Eukaryota > Metazoa > Chordata > Mammalia > Chiroptera > Pteropodidae > Pteropus > Pteropus alecto. The sequence continues at coordinate 9,669,886 of NW_006433024.1, read as the reverse complement.
ATGACCAGTTTAGAGGAGTTAAGAAAGCCTCAACTCCAGGTCTCTTAACATTTGTAATCAGTCACCATCGGGCAGGTAATGCTTCATGTTGCCTTTTGGTACCTTTAGTTAGCTCAAGTTGTTCTAGAAGAACAAAATTTTAAAGATGAGTTTTCTGAATTAGTTTTAGAGCTTCTGGAATTGGTTCTCTAGTCTGATTAGATTTAAGGGCACTAATGACCATATTTTCTGCAGTAAAGAGAACACCAACAGTCAGTCCATGGAGTATCGTGGTGATAGAAACACACAAAATATGATCGCTGGAGACGCCTTAACACATACTTACGAAAGGCAAGATTCTGGGTGACCATGTAATGCTTCTTCAAAGGAAGCCTGGCTCTCACAGCAATGAGTTATCCTTTTCCATCCCCTTTTCCTGTTAATACAGACTGAATGCTGACCTGAAGAACTTGGCTTTCGAAATAGCTGGTTTCACTTTGCTCCTTGTCGAAAGCCCCTGGGGCTAGTAGCAGCAGCCTGAGAGAAATCTCTTGAGACAATGGAAATGGTCCCTCTTTGGGTCATTTGCTTTTTTTCCTACTTCTCTATCCCATTTTTAACAGCCAGTAAAATAATAACAACAACAACCATGAGAATAGTGATCATTTACATGGCCCTCACTATATGCCCGGTGTGCAGCTCTCTAGCTGTAGACAGACTCATGTATTTAATTTTTACAACAACCCTATGAGGTAGCTATTATTATTAATCCCATTTTGCAGAAAGGGAAATGGAGGCAAAGTCAAAAAACTAACAAGGAAAGAGCCAAGATTTGATCCCATGAAGTCTGGCTCCAGAGTCTATGATCTTAGCACACTTGGATGATGAATAGGCTTGTGTTGAATCCTGGCCCTGCCACTCAGTGGTGATATGAACTTAGACTGGACCCTAAACCTCTGAGCCTCTGTCTTTGAAGCTTAACATGGGAATAATAACAGCTCCTACCTGACAGAAATGCTGTGAGATTGAAGTGGGATGATAAACACAAAGGATTCACTTTAGAGCCTGACACTTCGTAAGGGCTCAGCAAATGGGCCTCCCGTCCACTGAGACATCACTGTGCAGTCATTGCAAATTATATTTTCTCCTGGTCTG
>NW_006433024.1:9655536-9668712 GCF_000325575.1 Pteropus alecto | reverse complement strand
ACTTTTGACGAAGTCTAATTTATAGCTTATTTTTCTTTTATGGATTGTGTATCTGGTGTCACATCCAAGAACTCTCCATCAAGCTTTAGATCCTGCAGATTTTCTCCTAAAAGTTTTATAGTTATGAATTACTTTTTGAAAGGACATATTTTCTAAATATAAAAGAAAGACATATCAATTGTAGATCATTTTGAATATAAAGAAAAACTCAATGGGGAAAGTTAAAATCACTAGTAAAACTAACATCCAGAAATGCATTTGGTATTAGATGCCAGGACTTGCAACTTTAATAAAAATGTCACCTCTTTTATAATGGGAAATCAGAACCCTATTGAGTACCAATGGGAGTGCTGACAGAAAGGTGCCTTCTCTTAATGCCAAGAACAGCTGGGGGAGTTGCCATTCAGAAAAGACTGAGAACTACTGACCCCAACAGTGAAACTCATGTTTATGAACCACAGCTGTTAGTCACAGGCTGTGACTACCCCACCAGATAAAGAAGCTATTTAAAAGAACAGGTTGCTATAGCTAAAAAGAAACAACGATAACAAAAAAAATGATCTTTTTGGAAATCACAGGATTGTTACTAAGGGGAAAGTCAGGTTTGAGGGTGGAATGGATTTTTGTGTATGTGCTGACTTGGAGATAGGCAGGCTGCTCTGGCATGAAGATGGTCCAGCTCTGGCTGCTGCTGTGTTTTTTGGAAGAGTGAAGGGTTGGGTTCCCTCTTTCAAGTCCTGGCATTTAGGAGCTTCTGATGGATAGAATCTTTCTAGCTTACCCACTTCTGATTCCCAGGCACCTGAAACTCTGCCTCTTGCCGCCCTCCCCCCGCACCTGGTTACATGGTAATATCAGTGATCAGAGCAGTGGACTCCAGCAGTGCTCACCTTCTGAAGTGCCCCACTCCCAACTCTACACGACAGACTGTGAACTAGTCTTAAAACATTAGCTATTTCAGAAGCATCCCTCCCTACCCCTCACCACCAACCTTTTGAGAAGCTGATACTTGTTGAAAGGGCATTTTGAGTGAAAGAGTGAAATTCACTATTTAATTTTTTTAGTAAATTTAAGAAACCGCTGAATTTGATTTGGTCAGTCTAGATTTTCATAAATTAACTTTGCACTCTATGGAACACTACTTGAAGTACTTGACTATATACTTGCAAAGAAAATATTATTATTATTTTTTTTTAACATTACCAGGTAAGAATCACTATTGTTTGCTGAATATTGAGGAATCAGGTAAAACCCCAGAATGGTGACAGGCACATAAAATTTCACAAATATTTAGATTAAAAGTTAATTATGTGGTGAAAATTACAACCTAAATGTCCATCAAAAGAGAATTGGTTAACTTAAATTATGATACATCCATAAAAAAGCTCGACATTTATTGCCATGGAAAGGTATCTACGTATATTGTGTTTTAAAAGCTAGTTATAAATTAACAAGTAGAATTTGACCCTATTTTTAAAAAGGCATTGAGAAAGGAATATACCAAGATATTATCAGTGCTAATCTCTGGACGATTAAACTCTAACAAATTTTATTTTATTTTTATTTTGTCCTGAGTTTTCCAAATCTAATTGTATTGAACTTGTATTGCATTAATAATTAGGAAAAAAAAAGGAAACTAATTCCCTACAATGGTCATAGGGTAGCACGTTAAACAGAACTGTTACAATTGTATGAACTAGTTTTATAATTTAAGTTATAAAAAAATGGTTAAAAATATTCAAAAGGGACAAGAAATATAAGGAGAAAAGTAGGAATCCTCTCCCTTGCGAATCCCTCTAAGCCCTCTCCACAAGTAACTACTGTCCAAAAAATATGTGTATTTAAAGCAGAAATTGAGTAGTGAGAGCAGATCTGAAATACAGAAACTAATATAAAGAGGCAGGAGACAACCTTAAAGAGAAGTGAACAAAATTGACCAGCCTGCTGCTAGCCACTCCAAGCCCCTTCTCAGAACCTCCTCTGGTAGCCTCTTCACACTGCGAGCATGTGGTTTCCAACAGACATCGACACCCAGCCAGGCATGCAAATTAGCATAGGCTCTAAAAAGCCAAAGGAATCGATCAAGATGGAATTTCATAACACCTTTGGGCAGTGTGTCCCAGAAGCAGCGGACACTACTCCTAGGTGTGCAGAAGGCTCTCTCCTATTACCACTATCTCCCCGTACTCCCATTTGCTTATTTAATAGTTTAACAGTTGACTCCTTCTCATCCTCCATGCTTTAGCTTAAATGGCACTTCCTCAGAGAAGAGACAAATTGACTTGGCTAAATGGGAATAGCCCCCTCCTTTATTCTCTGTCGGCATCCCTGATCACATCCTTGGAAGCACTTATTACCATTCGCAATGTTTTACTTTATATATTTATGCTTGACCCCTACCTTCTTCCTCTCCTCAGACTGTAACTACAGAACAGGGACTGTGTGTGTGTGTGTGTGTGTGTGTGTGTGTGTGTGTGTGTGTGTGTGTGTGTTTAAAAGCTGGCTTTGTTGACCCAGTTTTTGACTCATGATAGGCATTTAATAAATACAGTGTTAATGAGATGGAAAATTTTACAAGCCCATTTTTGAGATGAAACTCTAATTTTATTAATGTTTTAGATAATGTTTGACCCTTAAATGGTAGGTTTGTTCATTTCTTCATTCATTCTTTCAGACAATCAATAAACTTTTATTAAGAGCTTACTATTTGCCAGACCCTGTGTTAGGTGCTGGATATAGAGGTACTCAGCAAGGAAGACAAATAAAAACAGGCAAATATATCTAGGCAGAGACAAGCTACGATATGGGTAGTACAGGGTTTTAGGGGAGCATCAAGTTAGCTATTTCCTGAACTTTATGAGAACCACAGCTGATTTTTTCTCCACCTAAGTCACCCTGTGACATCTATTCAAGACCAACAGCTTCATACCCAAAATGTTGATTTATCTGTATATCTGTAAGTCTGTGCAGAAAAGAGATTACAATCAATTTTTAAACAGAGAATAGTGTAAGAGAGTGACACCATAACAAATAAGAAATCAGAGGAGCAGTTTTAAAAGCTATCTCTACAAAGTAGGGTTTTATAAAGTGCATTCTCTCTCTCTCTCTCTCTCTCCCCTCCTCCTCTCTCTTTTCCTTCTCCTTCTCCTCCTCCTTCTTCTTCCTTCCCTCTGACCTTTGTTCCCTTTCTCCTTCCTAGTTTCTGTCTCTCACACACAGTTCAGACACAAGACGTGGAGAAACAAATGTTTTCTGACTCGATGACTTCAGCGGATTAGCGCTCCTTTGAAAGCGATACTGTTACAGCCATAACGTGTTTACGTGTAACACAGACATCTGTATGTATAATGCAGACGTGTCTGTGTGGGGAACATTAACATTCTGGCCTTGTCATTTAGTGAGGTAGGAAGTTCAACCTAGAACTATAGATCCCCAAAGCTTTGGGGAATCTTGATACGGGAGAAGGGGAACTGGAGAGAAGAGGGGATATTTCTGTAAGGGTTAGTTCTCTCTCTTGTTCCTTACTCTCCTGGGCTTAACTCCTACTTTCTGAGAAACAATTCTTTTCTAACACAGCTGGGGTGGTTGTCAGGCAGAGGTATCCTTGCTGAGGATAGCAGAAATCTAAAAAAGGGTCAGTCCATGAGAAGATACTGGTAAATCACAGAGATACCACAGGGATTTTATAATAACCTGATGGCAAAACATTTATTTCAGACCCTGACACACCATCCCAAAGAGACAAATTAGAGGGACTGTTTTCTCGAAAATTTTATTGCATATCAAATATAGCCTAGAAATTAAGTTTTTATTTTAATGTTTAAAACGACTGTTCTTTGTAAATTATCAAAGTAACCCAAACTTACTGTAACAAAATCAAACAATACAAAAAATATATAAAGCAAAAAGTTAAAGTCTAGCTCTCTCCTCTAATCTCACTCCCAAAAGCAGCACTGTTCAATAAAATATAATATGGGCCACACAGGTATTTAAAAGTTTTTAGCCACATTAAAAAAAGTAAAACAAAACAGGTGAAATTAATTTTAATTATATATTTTATTTAACTTAGCCTATCTAAAACATTATTACCTCAACACATAAGCAACATTATCAAATTATTGAGATATAAAATTATTATTGAGCTTAAAAAAATTTTTTATACTGTCTTCTAAGTCTGGAATGTATTTTACCCTTACCACCCATCTCAATTTGGTTGCTAAATTTTTACTGACAATCTTTGATCTATATTTAGATTTCATAAAACATACAGTTGAAAAAGTAGATTCACATAGCCAAGTTGTTGCAAACATACTTAAATGTTTTCCAGTAATTGAATATTTTTAAATTAAATGTGAAATAATTAAAGTTAAATAAATTTTAAAAATCCAATTCCTCAGTTGCTCCAGCCACATTTCAAGTGCTCAGTAGCCACATGTGGCTGGCGACTACAGTATCCAATTGCGCAATCCTAGAGGGAACCATTATTATAAGTTTGGTGTGGAACTTTCTTGACCTTTTCTCTATGCATATACTTATATTATTGAACAAATATCTATTACACATATCTGGATTTCATTCTTAAAAAATATAATCATACTATATATTTTATTCAACAATCCAATTTTTTTCACTTGAAATTATATTTTGGATATTTTTCCTTTTCAGTACAATGAATCTGCATTCTTTATAATGGTTGTATAGTAGATTTATTTAATCAATTCCCTATTAACAGACACATGCATGGTTTTTGATGTTTTGCAATTATAAAAATCTGTATTTGCATACTTATGCCAGTATTTCCATAAAACACATCTCAAGAATTAACACCTCTGGGCCAAAGGGTATGCCTATTAAAAAACCTGAAATTACCCTCCTAAATGGTTGTGCCTAATTTTATCCTATGCTCTTTGCTGACATTCCTTCCTAGCATCTATAGATGTTCCAAGTGCCAGAATCATAAAATATCACAGAGAAAAAAATAGGGATCATCTCTTCCAGTCTTTTTATTTTATGGACCATGAATATCAAGCGTCAGCTGTGGGAAGGGGCCACAGGGCATGTTTGTGGCCAGGTGGAACTTGAGCAGCTCTCTGATTCTTGCCCTGGTTCCAACGTGCACGGAGGAGCCTGGCAGAGGTCATCCTTTCTCCTGCTCAGCCACCGCCCCTCGCTCCCTGCTCGCTGCTCCCTGCTCCCTGCTCCCTGCTCCCCGCTCCCTGCTCCCCGCTCCCTGCTCGCTGCACTGTATCATTATCAGCTTGCCTTTCAATGGAGCATCACATCGCGCCTCAGTAAACAAGGAGCAGAAGCCAAGGGAGTTGTTCCTTGACATTTGTATCCAAAATTGAATTCAATCTGCTCAAACGCTTGTTACAATTTCAAAGTATGCCTTCCCTGCCTCCCTTCTGCTGAGTGCAGCCAAGTCATAGACCCAGATGAAGGAAAAAGAAAATAGGTGTTTTGTTTCATGCAGAAATGAACTCCACCATTCAGCAATTCCTGGCAGGCCAGCTCAGAAGCATTCACTTTGGGAGGACAGAAGCAGAAGGGTGTGAAGGTCCTTTGTGGGGAAGGCTTTCCTTTAAAAGCCGCCCTGAAGCTGATGGGGCAGGTGGGATACTACAGGCACTTCACATGCCAGTGAGATGGGCTTCCCCTGAGGACTGCACCTCTCCTTCACAGCTCCCTACCTTACAGAGCCCATGAACATGAGGACTGCACCTCTCCCTCACAGCTCCCTACCTTACAGAGCCCATGAACATTCCAGCTATCGCATGGGATCCTTGCATGGTCCGCTCCATGCTCAAATGCTCACTGGTGGCAAAGCCAGGGAGCTGGAAACCATCTCTCCAGAGTCCACCTCCAGAACGTTCTCCTCCTGCCCATTTCTCCGTCCCTAGCCCCAGCCCACACCCCGCACAGCCACAGTGGGTCTGATTCCTCTATTCTCTGCCTGCTGCCTGTACCCCCAGCCCAATTTCATTACAGGCAATAAAAATACAACCTATTTGCCTATGCTACATTTTTATTTTTTAAAATCAATTTAATTCAGATTTTTTAATTGTTTATTTTTTCTTTCTGTCAACACCCCCTCTTTCTGCCCAATTATAATACCTTCTTCACATACGGGCACCAAAAAGCCAAAATTCAGGTAGAAGAAGCCTTCTGTTTTTGCTACATGTTGCCAAATAGTTCAGACTCTTATACTTGGTGGCCCCTTTGGGTCCTGGTTTTTATTTTTCTGATGTTTCTTTATTATGGTAAGAAAAGAAAGAGGTACCACAGTAGGAAAAGATGGGGCGGGGAGAGTAGAAAAGCAAAATAGGGATTTATTTCATGTTATATTAACATGTCATCATAAGGCTTCTGACTTTGTCATCCTTGGCACAGCCTCACCCCCATATGCAATTCATCAACAGGCCTTGTTGACTTAACCTCTGCAATATCTCCAAAGTCCACCCACTTCTTTCCATTTTGACCATCTTCATCTCAATTCAATCTTCCCCTAATTAGCTCCTGTCAACTTGCATCCACTTTTGCCTGTCCAGTGTGTGTTCCGCACTGTAGACGGAATGGCCACAAAGGACTTTTAAGCTTCATACTACGCCCTGTAAGGAATAATAATAACAATCATCATCACCATTGTTAAAATTTGTTGAGCACTTCTTACATGCTAGGCACTATTTTTAATGCTTTAATGTCTCAATCACTTAATCTTTACAACCCTAGGGGTAGATATTATTACTCTCATTTTAGAGATGAAAAAATTTGAAGCACAGAGATGTATATATTTGCCCAAGGACACATGGCAGTTAAGAACAGAATCCGTTCAGGAATATAAGTCTAAAGGAATCATCAAGAAATATGCAAATAATGAATATTTCTATATGGCAATGCCAAAAGGGGTCACAATGCCAGAGGTGTAAATTTTTTTAAATTTATTTTTTATTATTTATGTCCACAGCACCTGGTCTTCCTAGGTGATCTTCTATCCAATTACTAACCAGGCCCGACCCCGCTTAGCTTCCGAGATCAAACATCGGGCTTGTTCAGGGTGGCATGGCCATAGACCATGGACCGTGGCTCCACTGGGGCATGAACCCAGAACCTTCTGCATGTAAAGCAAACATGCTAACTGCTACACTATGAAATCATGTCCAAGAAGTGTAAATAGTTGTACAGACCTCAAAGGATGGCAAGTGAGTTGCATCTCACTGATTAACTGAGAGTAGCTACTTGGACTCCTGGGCGGAGAAAGATTGTGAGGCTGCATCTGGGCTCAGTGGGAAACTGAGAGGGATTAAAGGTGTCTATCCTGGGCCAGGTCCTGGCTGGAGTGGGGAGTGTATTTGTTTTCCATCGCCGGTGTGACAAATTATCACAAATTTTGTGGCTTAAAATAACACGAATTTATTATTGTAAGATAACTACAAGGTTATGGAGATCAGCAGTCCCAAATGGGTCTCATTAGGCTAAAATCAAGGTGCTGGCTGGGCTGCATTGCTTTCTGGAGGCTCCAGTGGAGAATCCGTTCCTTGCCTTTTCCAGCTTTCAGAGGCTGCCTGCATTTCAACTCAGGAATTGGCACTGCTCTCACTCCGCTTCTGTGGTTACATCTCTTTCTCTGACCCTGACATTCCTGCATCCCTCTTTCACTTTTATTTTTCTCATCCTCTTTCATTTTTAAAAGAACTCTTGCGATTACATTTGAGCCCATTCAATGATCCATCTCAAGATCCTGATCCTTAACTTAATCACAAAATCTCTTTTCCCACGTAAAGTAACAGATTGACAGGTTTCAGGGATTAGTATGTGGACATCTTTGTCCTGCCTAGCGAATGACGGCATTGTGGGGTGAGAGAGCTCCCCTGGTACCAGATTCTAGCCCTCTGAGCACAGGGACTTCAGATTTATATGTTTTGGTAACTTTCATGTCTGCCACACAATAGGTATGCAAATATTTGGCGAACGAGTAAATGAAAGAACTAATTTTGAAATTACACAGAATAATAGGGTATCTATTTTAGGAGCATAAGGAATGCTGCCATTTTAACATGGAAATGTTGGGGGAATCGGTTTTTTAATCTTAACGGGGTCCCACAGTTTAGGCAATGCCAGAATGATTGTGATAACTGAGGTTAATATTAAGCAGACCTCAATGCTGAATGAATTTTTGGATTTGCCCGTCGTCTTAATCAGTTTGGGCTGCTATGACAAATCACTATAGACCAGGTAACTTACAAACAACGGAAATTGATTTCTCATTGTTCTGGAGACCGGAAGTCTGAGATGAGGGTGCCAGCACTGTCCGGTTCTGGTGAGAGCCCTCCTTCAGGCTGCAGACTGCCAGCTTCTCACTGTGTCCTCACGTAGCGACAAGAGAGCAAGCTACCTCTCTGGTCTCTTCTAAGGGCACTAATCCCATCCGTGAGAGCTCTGCCTTCATAACCTAATTACATCCCAAAGACTCCCCTTTCTAATACCATCCCACTGGGGATCAGGATTTCAACATATGAATTTTGCGAAGACACAAACATTTAACCCATAGCACTGGTCTCTTTCTTGACATCACTGTCTGTCGACTGCACCAGAGGACAGAGATCTGAGAAGAAAGAGGTACGTAGAATACATTTAATCCTATAGAAGATGGTGGGAGGGAGGGGCGAGTTGCTAGCCCAGCAACAGCTTTAGTCTTCCCTGGGGGGAACACCTCTCCTCTTCCGCATGGAGCAGTTGTGCCTGGAGCAACACCACTCTGAATGCCAGATAAAGTCAGGTCTTTCAGGAGCTCTCATTCTGCTCAGGATTTAGTTCAAGATTCTTAGCAGGATTTACAAGGGGCCCCTACTCTGACCCCTGCTTATCTCTCCAGCCTTGCCTCTCACCTCCCATACTCCAGTCACATTGGCCTCTAAGGCCAACTCCTTCTGCCTTAGGTAGGGCCTTTTGACATGCTATTTCCCTAATTATAGAATACTCTTGCTACCTTCTTTTGCCCAGTTAATTTCTACTTATCCTTGGGCTCAACCTAAAATCATATACTGAAAGAAGTTTTTAACCTGCTACTCTAAATCAGCTCCCCTTCCCCACTCAGGTCATAAAAATGGCAGTGTCAGGAACTCAGGCCTGGACTCACACTGCTTGACGCTGTGTTCTAGGTCCACTACTCGTTAACTGTGTGACCTTGGGCAAGATATGTAGACCTCTATTTCTTCATCTTTACAGTGGGGCTAATAATAGCATCTATTGCAGAGGACTGTTATGAATATTAAATGAGATAATCTATGTAGAATCTTTGGAAGAATGCCTGTACCATTAGTGTAAGTCATTGTTTTCCTTTACAGCATTTATCCAAATTGTAAAGTTATTTTTGTTATTATTTATTGAATATCTGTTTTCCTTCACAGGGTAGGTTCTACGGCAGCAAGGCAGTCTGTCCACTGTACCTGCAGTGCCTAGCACACTGCCTGCCATGTTTAGGCCTTTGACAGATACTTCTTGAATGGGTGGATAGATGAACATACTACCTATTGCTGGGCTGGGTCCTATGAATAGGTGTCATCTTGTCAGAAAATCATCAATATTATTAAAGAACATCATTTGGAAATTTTTGGTTGTTATATTCTGGCCTGCTTAATAGCCTAACGTTAGATGTGACATTCACCATCTCTCCCTTTCTGGGGCCTATTCTCACACAAGGCCTTGTAATGCTCATTGCTTTGCAGATTTATGCAACATCTCAACAGACGCTTACATTCCATATGTTACAATTTACACATTCTTGCTGGGGTCAAGGTGGGGAATGGCATGCGTGCTAATAGCTAGCTGCATTTCTCACATGAACTTTCACATAAATCCTCTTCCCAGCTCGTTTTACTGATACATTATAATACACTTTTATAAACAAGTTTTTCAAGGGCATGAATGAATGCTTCCTAATTTTCATTTTTAGAGGATTACAAGTCTAGAAAGGGCAACTAGAGGTTTCTTTAGCGTAACCACTTCCACAGGTCAGATCTCTATCTGAACCATCCTAGCTGATCTCCATGGAAACAGGGTAACAACATTTTTCAGTGAGTCGTACAGGCTCTCTACATCTTCCTTCTTTAGGTCTCAAGGTATTGTAGCTGTATGTGTTGATCGTGTATTTTTTACCCTAATTATATTCGAAGTCTTAGAAAAAGTGCACTTTTGCCAGAAAACATCCAATGAAATTGTGAAATCCAAATAGCCACCCTTAAGCCAGTTCCTCATGTTAGTGGAAACCTCCCCCAGAGCGTTTGCTTCTTGGCCAGGAGGCAGACCAGCACCAGTCTTCCTGTGCCTTCATTTTCTTTCTAACCTGAATTGTCAATCAAGCTCTATCTTGACTCTGTTCCTCAAAACACCATTGTTCTCTTTCCTCCCTGTGGTAGTTTCATTTCTATTGTTAAAAAATCGTAAGTCAGAGCAGCCTTAGGTTGATGGAAACAGATCTTATTGACTGTGCAGTCTAGTTTGTGGCCAAGAGCCAGTCTCATCTTTGGTGTTCAACAGACCGTGGAAATCATCTCATGCCAACCAACTTTGGCTCCATTAGGAGACTACAACCCACAAATGAATTTCTGTCACTAACTGTTCTGTGCCAGGGACACAAATTATTGGATGGTGGTTTCTCCAACAGGGCAATTTCTTCTCCATCTGTAATATCTTCATGTAAAATAATAAGCTCTTTAAGAATAAAACATATCATTTTTCTTAGAGAAGAATCTGTTTTCTGAAGAGTCCGTGGCCCCAAACTATCATTGAAAATACACACACTATTTATTGCTAACTTAGGTCTATCGTATTCAACAGCAATTTTTATGTGAGGATAGTATAATTAAGCCATTTTTAGATGCTGAGTAGAAATACTATAATTTTGGATGTTCCCACTATCATGAATCGTTTCTCCCCATCTCCAATGTGATTTGCCAAAAAAGTGTATTTTAAAACAGAACTTAAAATTCGATCCTTATGTTAGATTAGGCTCTAAATGCCACTTAAGAAAAAAGTGATTTCTCCAAAAAGTGGATAAGTAATTCCTTTTCCTGTCTCTATTAATTGTCATTCTAAAATAGTTGTTGAGACCATTTATTTAATAGTTTGATTCTTTTTAACAAGAATTATTGGTAACTGAGTGGGGCCATTTAGGAGACTCCTGAAGAGAAAGGCCTATCAACTTCCAGAGAGAAAGAGCTAATTTTATATATGGGTTCAAGAATCAGAATGGCTTTGGATTTCTCAAAAGCAGTGCCGGAAGCTAAAAGGCAAAAAACAATGTCTTCAAAATTCCAAGGGAAATTAATTTCCGATCTATGATGAAACAGCCAGCCAAATGTCAGCCAAGAAAAGATTAGAATAGTCATCTTTAGACATACAAGCCCCTTCCAAGTCCATCTCTACCTTCCTTCACTCCACTCTGTGTCCCAGGAGGCTGACCTGTATGGATTGCATCAATGGGCTCCCTTGCCTTCCACTTCTTATAGGATTTGGCCAATGGAGAATACTGGCAGAGCTTGGAGGGAGAAAGAAGAATGAGGTCAGGCTATCTGTTCCCTGGCTCCTTCCTGGCCAAGTCAATTCAGGTTGACTTCTTTATAGACAACATTTCCATGAGCTGGGCCTCCTCATTCTCTGCAACTTCAGCTCCTTTGTCTGGGTTCAGGGAACCACCCCCTCCCTCTTCTCGCTCTCTCAGCCTCCAGGCTGGTAACAGGCTCCCTGCAGTGGTAAGGATCAGGGGGATTCACCACCCTTAGTTGGTTTCTCTTAACCCGGCCCATACCTTTTAAAATAGACCCTTCATTAAATGTTTCTTGATTACCTCATCTGAGTGTATCATCTGTTTCCTGGAGGACCCTGACCAACACAGATGCCTGGATGATCAGTAGACAATGTCACTACTCCTCGAAGGCAGTAGATGACAAAAGGCTTTAGAATCACATCAACTTGAGTATGCATTTCAGCTCTGCCATTTTTTAGCTGTGAAACTTTGTACAAATAACCAGCTCTCTGTGCCTCCTATATAAAATGAGAATATTTATATGACTTTTCTCTCAGAATTTCTAGGGTAATCAAATGAAATAATCCAACAAAATATCTATTGCAGTGCCAATCATTTAGTAAGCGTTCAATAATAGGTGGTTATTATTATTTTTTATTATTAGCCTTGTACCATAGCCAGCCTACCAAGAGATGCCTATTCTTCAAAGAGACCAAATGACCCAAATGGCTCAGATGCCACCCTCATAAACCTCATGGCCTCACTCCTGAATCCTGAAGGGATGCAAAAGAAAACTGAATCAAGTGGGGAAGCTTTGTGCCCAGCCCCTGAAGCGTGACTTGGGAGTAGAAGGCTGCTCTTGCTTTTTGGGTTGGGCCCTGATGGGCAGGATGGGGCATCTTCTGGCAGCTGCCTCCAAGTTCTACCCACAATCCTTAGTTCAAGATCACGGTACTCTTTGCCAGAGATGAAGGGGAAACTGGAACTAAGATGCATTTCTGAGAAAAGTTGTGATCCCAAATACCTGACTGAGGCTCTGTGCCTATCTTTCTAGGGAACTCCACCAGCCAGAGCTGTTTCAGCTTTTGAGCACATGACTCCCTGCCTGGGACACTTAACTCCTCTCTCCTACCAACAAATGAGAAGCTCCAGGAAGTCCAACTTGATGGAGTTCTTTTAGTATAACTGGAATGGGCCAATTTGCCCCTGCAAAGCCATCTTTCTTTTTTATTAGCAATATTCCTTTAGCTCAAGACTTCAGAATTGTTGTGATGGGGGCGGGGTGTGGATGGGAGAGGAGGTGTGAAAACAAATTGCTTTTGTGGGAAAAGGTAAATGTGAGAAGGGCCGGCTTAGTAAATGTCAGAAACGTGTATGTGCATGCGCGTGTGCGTATGTAGGCGAGCACACACGTGCAAACGCTTGCAAGCATCTTTCCACATATAATGAGCTTCTGGGTTTATAAAAGTGCATTTTCTTCATCCTCAGAAATGACCTCTCTCTGAGATTTTTTGAGAGCCACTTCATTAAAAATCTGAGTGGAGCCTTCAGTAGCGCTGCCTCTTGCTTTGTTCACACACAGTATTGGTGTGCTTGAATGGTCCACCTCTGCTCTCTATTCAATCCTGGCATATGAAAATTCAAGTTTGGCG
>NW_006433024.1:9652609-9655109 GCF_000325575.1 Pteropus alecto | reverse complement strand
GAGAGGGAGAGAGGGAGAGAGGGAGAGAGGGAGAGAGGGAGAAATGAATCTGAAGTGGAAAAAAAAAAAAACTTTGGGATTCCTTGGAATAGCAAATCCCTTTTGTAACTCCCCCACAGTGCATTGTCACTATTATTCACCGTATTTAACAAAAAAATAATTTCAGGGACACAGCCATTGTATGAAGTAGGGTATGCCAGAATTTGATACAAACAGGAAGTGGGTGGAAACAGATTCTGTGACAAAAGCAAATTAATTTTATTTAGGTCTGTGGATCTTGTCATGATTGGAGCAGATAATAAGTTTGATTTTGAGAATAAGCTATGCTAAGTGGATCCCCAATGTTTATTTGCTTCATTTCCTTTCAGAATTCTGATGCTATACCACAGAAACCGATATCTGCGGCTCTGACTACACCGCATTCTAGATGGCTAACAGTGGGCAGTCCAAACCCCCCACCATCTATTCCCTCAACTCAGAAATAGAGATAATAACCTCTAATTAAAACGGTTATAAGAAGTAGAGAGAATGTATGAGAGAGGCTAGGTAGTCAGTAATGATGACTAATAATAATAATAATAATAACTATTATTATGAAAAGAAGGAGGAGGAGGAAAGGAGGAAAGCTAATTCTAATTACATAAAAAAAGTCACCCCACAGGGCCATCTGGGGACATAAGAGTGATTTTATAGTATGCTTTAAAAAAATCTTATTGAACATTCTCTAAATAAAGCTTGCTAATTTTCCTGATGGGATTATTTCTTTGTTTCTAAGCTTCATCGTTTTATTCTGTTTTAATTATACAATATTTTAGGTCTGACATCAAAAAGTGCATCATCTGTTTTTATATTTCTCAGCCTCATCCACATCCTTGGTTACTGCTGCCAGGTATCCTGGGTCACCCAAAGTACTTTTGTTGTGGGGACCTTTCAAGATAAGCCAACCCAGCAGTTTAGAGAACTTCTCTTGTTTGTAGACAAAAATACATTAAAACAACCAAGGGAGTGATTACTCTCCAGGATGATTATATTTAATGTCTTACTGGACACATTTGAAGTGCTTTTCAAGTCCTTTGGGAGTCAAACTGGGAGAAAATCGTTTTTGTTTTACTTTGTTTTATGTCTTGGAACTTGTCTGGTGAACGTCTGTGATATTTGCACATTGTGTAACACTCAACCCCACTGCCACCACCATCATACCCACCCCCAACCTTGTCCTAATGTCAGGATTTCATCAGCATCAAATAGACAACAAAAATACAGGGTGGAGAGGATTAATGGTTTCCTTGTGGCTTTCTGGTTATCTTCCTTTGATTATGCTACAAAATGCAGCTCTAAAGGCTTCTTGTGCTTTGGGTTTGATCAGCCAGTGGCTTCAGTTCAGTTCCAAACCAGAAGAGCTCCCCCTTGGGGTCTCCTTGTTGTTAAACCTCTACTGAGGTAACGGACTAATTCCAGCAAAAAGATGCTGTCAACATGCTCTGTATCTTTACACGTTGGGGCCTCTGTAACATACGATGCTTTCCTAATTTTAACAATATTGTGATTAGCTAATTATTTGTAGGCTCACCAGAGGCATTCTCTGTAAAACTTAATGCCTTCGGTTTCTCTGATTACCACTAAGATGAGCTAAAGAGAATTCTTGAACCTGGTATAAGTGAGGGTTGTTACAAGGATACTTTTTATAGCAGAACTTCCACATCCTGCTTTGATTGTGACCAAGTCCTAGAGCATAGCCAGACTGTGAGCAAGTTGAGAGCAAGGACTATTTGGTCCAATTTGGTTATTGGACCTGTAGAAGGTACTGGGTGAGCGCAAATAAATGAATGCTGTTGCAGAAAGATGGGTCTCACCTGCCCCAGGCCTGGCCCTAGGGAAAACTCTGCACTAACTAGGTGTGTCATCATGGGCAACTTATGTACTCTCTTATCTGAAAAATGAGGGGTAGGACTAGATGCAGCTGTAACCTGCTGCAAACTGCTGATTCGACTTGGAGAAAAAAAATATCTTATGTATCCCATGAAAACTAAGTGATACCTGGGAAGGTACCATACTGAGTTAGAAAAAGATGATGAAGAACTTCTTGGTAAGTAATATTTAGACTCCTCTTGCCCCAAATGACTACTTAACACATGTGTAACATTTCTTTAAAAATGAAGAAAGCCAGCTGTCTCAAATATTCTCATCTCTGGAAATGGTTCTGTTGATGGAATTCAGAAAGGAACTGCATTCTCTCTGGAGCTCTCCATTCATGTGACCCATCTGAGATGAGTAGGTGGATGTTTGTTTCTTTTTTTAAATCTGGTTTTCAAACACAGAAACGATCAAGGAGCAGCTTTGGCACTATCCACCCATCTTAGATCCATTTGTGATAGATATAATTAGAACTATGCTCGGTGAATCCAGTTGCCTTAAGAGGGCAAAACGGACCTAACAGATATTCATTCTTATCCAATAATAATAATGATACACTGTGGTTATTTGGAACACAAACAAATTG
>NW_006433024.1:9647673-9652598 GCF_000325575.1 Pteropus alecto | reverse complement strand
CTGATTCCAAAGTTCCAGTGCAAAATCCTGGATTCAGATCCTGTGGATTTATCACACCCACAGGAGGACATTGGCTTTCCAAACCTCTGAATGGATTATCCTCTTCCATTAGAGTGGCCTCATCCTTTCCAAAAGATAACATCTTGTTTCTCTGGCCTGCATTTCCCTCCACTTCTTTCAGAACACAATTTGTGAAAACAATGTGTGAGAACACATGACAATGGGAAGTACTCAGCGGGAATGCTGCAATAAATATGTCAGGTATATAAACTAGCTGATGCTATTTATTTGGTCCTTAAGAAGAAAGTATTGGGATACCATAAATTACAATCATTTTTCAACATCTCAGATTTCTCCAGTAACACATATATGTTGGCAGACCTTAGTGAATCGTGCTAATTTATTTGTGAATCATCAAAGGACAGAAAAAAATATATGTCTCCAGGCAATGGAGTGGAGTGCGAACGGACTGAAAAACCAAACTGGACAGCAGCAGTATTTTCCTATGCCAGAAGTAAACATGTCAACATGGTGAGGGGTTTGTCCCACTCCTGGTTGAACTTTGAGGGGTGAGATGGCTAATGTCGAGGGACTCAGCTTTGTAGTCTTTTCTCACAAAGCATTCCATGATTCACAGAAAGGACAATCTGCAGCATGACATGGTGAACTAGGTCAGAATAATATTTCTTAATGGTAATTCTTACAATGTTCTATTAATTACAGCAGTGGTTCAGAATTTTCTGTGCCTTGATGGGTTGTATTTTTATGTAGGCACCCATTTTTTAAATTTAATGTGGTATAAAACTGAGTTCCAAGGAATCTCTGCTATGTGAGTGGTGAAAAATGATGTGGGGGAGAGGAAGCAAACTATGTGCCTATCCATATATACACCACGAGCCAGTATTCAAAAGATGATCTTTGCGAACATAAAAGTTTATGCTGCTTTGATTTGTGTGGTTTAAAAAAAAAAACTAGCAATATTTAAGAATCTCGGAGCATAAAATCAGAACAGAAACTGCCCTAAATTTGCACGTACAGTCTGGCTTTCTCTCTTGTTGCTCCATATAGATTCCCCTTCTTTTCTAGGTAAGTTAGTTTACCTACAATTCCCTTATAGACAGCGTGCCTTACAACATGCCTTGCCTCCTCTCGCCTGCCTTCTTCTAGTCTCGCTTTTTTTTTTTTTTTCTTTTTGAGCCTAGGAAGAGGCCTCCTCCTCCATGACACTTTTTTCTTTTTACCCCAGCTAGAAATGATCTCTTCTTCTGCTGACATTACTCTAGGACAGGGTTTCTCAACCTCGGTGCTATTGGCATTTTAGGCTGGATAATTCTTTGGTGTGGGGGGAATGCCCTGCGCATTAAAAATTGTTTAGCAGCATTCCTGGCCTCTACCCACTGGATGCCAGTAGCATCCACCTTCCTACCTCACCGAGTTGTGACAATCACAAATGTCTCTAGACATTTTCAGATTTCCCTTGGGCCATGTGTGTGTGTGGAGCGGGGGTGCAAAATCACTTCAGTTAAGAACCACTGACTTAAGGCTCTCATCAAATCAGATCACAGATTCTGGAGAACAAGGGTCAGGTTCTGGTTCATGTTCAAAGTTATTTGATGATTAATGAATAAACAGTTTTTTAAAATTATCAGTTGAAAGTTTTTGAAAATTAACACATTAGGTTAATTTGAATCAGGTCAGATCCTCAGAAAACTATAAAAAGGAACTATATTATTGCCTCTCTCCTCTTAGAAAATATTTTAACAGAACTATAGTTTAAATGTTATACCATTGGGCTGAAATGAGAAACCGCTAGTCAGAGAATGTCTCTGCATCTTTTGAAACATTATTATTGAAGTGACTGCACCATCTGATGATCCTATATAAAGGCCAGTGAGATAAGGTCCTTTTAGAGTTTAGTACTAGAAAAGATTCTCTTCTGAAAAACTAGGTTTCTTCCTTCTATTGCATAATGAAAAACATATAGTGTTATTTTCCCTTTTTGACTTGGCTGTAAGGAAGCTCAGAACTAAGTTTTATGCTCAATTACAAAACTATCTCATCCTTTGATTTCTAACACTAGCCCAATCTCCAATCGTTTCTTCTTTTCACTAGCTTCAGACTCTTGCCTTTTACCTTTGCTCTAATGGCTTTCTTAAATCTGTCCTTTCTAGAAAATAAAGTTTTAAGCAAGTGGAATCCTTATCATTTACCGTCAAAACCAGAATACTTTTGAGAGTAAAAGGAGAGCAGTTAATAATTAAGCTAGGACAAGAGCTTGAACTGAGACTGTCCTGGGTAAAATCAAAATATGGTGTCACTCTAGAAATAAATACTAACAGATAACAACAGTTATTCCATTCCCAGGTTGGAGATAATTAAAGATAAACATGAGCCCTAAATAGAGAATCAAAGTTAAGTTATGTGTTTCTTTTTTATCATGTGTCACATCTGTTGATTAGTTTAATATTTATTATCTCTTGGGAAATTCTGTAATTAGCCTCTGTATTGGTAAAGAAAAAAAATTCTTGGGCTTTCGTAAATGTATTTAATTTCTACCAAAGGGGTGGGGGATTCTTTAGATCTGGAACAGTGATCACAATAGAAGTTTCATTTGTTTGTGATTTATGGAGACTTAGAATAAATGTACTATTGACCAGTATCAGATTTCTAATGGCTCTATCTTGTTTTTCCTAAGCAACTTCTCATAAACTTTTGTAATATCTTGAGTAGTTAGCTGATACTATGTTCAAGCCTGTTTACAAAGCTATTAATAAATGCTATGTGGCAACTCCAGGAAGAGAGTCGAACTGCTTTTTCTCTCTGTTGGCTGAAAACAGCTTCCTGCTTACTTTGAAAAACATGGAATTACCAAAGTCCTTGATAGACGCTAGATATTTTGCAAAGAAAATAAGGGAAAATAAACGGGATTCTAACTTTTAATCTAAAGGACTCATAGTCAAAAAAGAAACTCATTGTCAATGCTTTGATTACAAAGTCTTTCATATATGAAAGTGGTACAGGTGAGTTTAAAAAGAGATGGGAATTTGTTTTTGCGCATGCTCACATTTGAGTTCTTGATAGTTGATCTGTATTTTCTGGAATTCGGTTTACATTCTCTTATTAGACAAACTGAAGTTTTAATAATTACCATTTCTTGATTTTTAACTACATCCAGGCACCATGCAGGCACTTTATATGTGTTGTGTTAATTTGTTCTCAAAATAACTAATTGAAATGACGGTATTATTAGCTCCATTTTACAGTTATGAAAATTAAGGCTCAGAGAAAATGCAGAAGTCACCCGAATTCACACATAAAATAAGTAGCAGAGGAAGACTTACACCCTAACTTTCTGATCGTAAGCTGTGCTCTTGGTACTATTTTCTACTTCCAGAGTAAAAAACTATGTGTGAAGCATAAGGCTCAGCTGTGGGCCCAGGAAGATGGCCAGAGAAGGGTCACGATAACAGTAACAGCAACACCCAGGTAGCATATACTCTATGTCAAATGTTGTTCCAAAAGTTTACATGTATCTCATTCAATTCTCACAACAGTCCTATGAGAAAGGTACCATGCCCACTTTACAAATGAAGACGCATGACAGCAAGTAATGTACCCCAGCACTGCCAGTAGTATTCCTTCCCACGGTTAGTTCTCATGTATGTTACATATCATCTGGATGGTTCTCTGCATTGCCTAGACCTTCACAGTTTTCAAATCACGCTGTATGCTTTATTTCGTTTTTACTGTCATCTTTGTTTTACAGGTAAGGATACTGAAAAATGGAGAGCTTATGTTATTTCCCCAAGGCCATGATTATCGGCAGAGACAAGATTTGAGGCCAGGCATTTTTATACCTAGTCCAGGGGTCTTTATTCTGGACCAGGCTGCACACCTGAAATGCGACCGTGAGGAACAATGCAATGCTAAATTTTTCAAGCTGAAGTTAACTTATAGCCTTCTGTACTAAAAAGTAAGAATCTAAGCTTGATTTGAAGCAAAAACCATGCATTTCCTGTTTCAGGGCCTGGGTGTAGGAAAAATGATTTTGATTTACTTCAAGGTGGCAATAACCTTGCTTGAGGTCAGACTCTTTGGCAAAGGGCTTTTCATCCTGTCCTTCTCCCTGATCCAAGATCAGTGCAGATTGCTACCTTAGCTCACACCAATATCGATAGCAAGTCTAGAACTCACCGACTGATTAGCAAAGAAAAACAGGATCTATGTCAATATAGATAACAGCCACCATTCATTGAGTGCTTTCGGTGGTCTAAGGAATTTATATGCTTTACCTCATCTAGTTCTCACAGCTTGAATAAGTATTGTTGCTGGAGTTTTTCAGAGGTTAAGTAACTTTCACAGTCACTCAACTGGTGGTGGCTGTATTAACCTGGCTCTATCTAAACATATGTCCTCCTGATTCCATAAAGTCCAGCTGCCTTGTGAGCAGAGATTTATCCAGACTAAGTAGGCATTCCAAATGCTTCAAACCCGTCCTCAGTCTGGACAGTAGCATGAGTTACTTACTGAACACATTAAAATGTGGCAGCGTGGATAGAAGATGGTAAGAAGTGAGGGTTGTATGTTCCTCCCTTTCCCATCTCACCATAAGTCATCCTCCGGTCTAGCAGACCTCCTTGTTCCTTTACAGCAGTTATCACTATCGGAAAATATCTGACCTGTTTGCTTATAATTTGTTATTCCTACTGAAATGTAAGCTCTATGAGAGTAAGGCGGAACCTGTCCTGTTGTTGCTATATTCCCAGTCTCTGCCACAATGCATGGCACATAGGAAGCACCAATACATAGTGGCTGCATGCAGAATGAATTGATGGCATGAAAAGGTTGAGGATGCCACTGCTGAAAATAAAGGGGGTCTATTCCCCTTCTCTGGTAGACTCTTTAATATAGATACATATATATAT
>NW_006433024.1:9610239-9647597 GCF_000325575.1 Pteropus alecto | reverse complement strand
ATATATATATATATACACACACACATACATATATATAAAGAAAAATAAAGCTTCAGCACAATCATTTCTAAAAGGCATAGAATGGCCTGATTTGCCAAGATTTACAGAGAGCTGTGATTACGATCTTTGCGAGCTCTTGCTCCTTAAACATTGTCTGATTTTTGTCTTGGTAAACCTCTGCTAAAAATTCTGGCAACTCCCCTTCCTCACTCCATCCCTTTTCTCCCAGTCCACCTCTTGTGAACACACATCCTTCTCCTGCCGACCAGCTGCATATCCGTATCCGGGTTTGCAGACGAAGGCCCAGGTGGCTCTTCACTAATGGCTCATCCGTTATCTGTATGAGGAGCCAGTGCCTTTTCAGAGTAGATTTTTTTGAAGCTAAATTGACCTTTGGAAAAAAAAAAAAAGTATTCTCTAGAAAGCAATGCCGTTTGCTCTCAACTCATCTCCTTTCCTTATTCCTTTGCTTCCCATCAAGTATATGCTGCATACCTTTCTTTTAAAAAGTTATCTACTAAATATTCAAAATGCAATCTGCTGAGACTTTTCCTTTCTGTCATACATTTTGGGCACCACAATGCTAGCAGGCTGCTCTAAAGAATAACCTCTTCCTGCCCTGATACCACCCCCATATTCCTAACTTAACATTTAGATATTTTTACAACATATATTCAGTTTGAAAGATAATACTGATACCTTGTTTTATATGAACCTTTACACACCAGGACCCTGGCAAGGGACTGACTTCATTGGGATACTTTATAGCTTAATACATCTTAATGATTTATATCTCATTTTGTCTCAGCATTTATGCTAATAAATTTAACAGATTCCCCAGTACCGCTGGATCCTCCGTTTTCTTCAGGGGGTCAAAGTGAGAGGAAAATAAAGCAGTGTGTTACTAAAGAAGGAAAAAATCGAATGAACCAACTTAAAACACAAATAAAATTACAACAAATAAAATCTCTGATTACAGTGAAGCTGGAGCAACAGTCACGAAAAGTTCCTAGATCCAGATAGATTTCTGTAATTAAGCTGTTTCTCAAAGGCGGAATCACAGAAGTGACAATATTTAGCAAGCTAATTTACTGAGGAATATTTTGGTCCTACATGATTAAATCCAACACTGAGGAAAAAACTGACAACTATTAAACCGAGTGCAGTCGGGAGGGGGAAAGGGAAAAAGATAAAATCCAGTCTACAAAATATGTTCCATTATCGTTTATAGGTTTAAAAACAAACAAAAGAAATACTTGGAAAGAGCTTTCTAAGATGGAAAGATTTTAAGATTGTGTGGGGATTTTTTTTTTTTACAGGTGCAGAACAAGTTGGGTGTTTTTTTTTTTTTTTCCTTCCTGGTTTTTTCTTTTTCCCATTTTTTTCCCCCTGTTGTTCGCAAAGTTGAATCTGGGGTCAGGAGTTCTAATTGTAACCTCAGACTGGAATTCCAGATGGTGCGCTCAGGACTGGAAGCAACTCTCAGTTCATCAATTTCATGGGCCTACGTATCTGCTCTGGCCACGGCCCGGCCTCCATCCCCACTGTGGCATTAATGCAGAACAAATTGAGACATATCCTCTATATAATTAGTTCCAGAATTTAAAAAGATTTACGGTATACTAATAGAGGCAGCGCTGCGGAATCCTTTCATTGGGGACTTTCTGGGAGCTCGGGGACCATTTCGCGGTGGCATCAGAACAGACGGGTAACCCTGGCGGTTCCAAGGCACAGCGAACTGGGGGAAGGGGGCGGAATTTTGCACTGAGCACCTGGCAGTGCGCGCCGGTTCTGGCCCCCCAGACAGGGTCTGAGAATTGAGTTTGAAACGCTGATGGGGGATTGGTCAAACGATCGAGTTAACTTTCAAATTAACCGAGGAACCGGGGTGGAGAGGTGGGGGGTGGACTACAACAAAAGTCCCTCCCTTATTTTGTTATTAGTACTGTTGTTGTTGTTGTTATTATTTGATTATTATTATTATTATTATTATTATTTTAATTTAAAGAAGTGTAGGTGGGATTTCTACCGCCAGGAACGGGGTTGGAAAGTCGCCTACGCGCCTGCCCAGCGGCTGGGAATAGGATAGGCAGGCTCCTAAGAGTTGAAGTCCGCTGGGAGGAGGGGGCAGCGGTCAGGCTGCTGGAGCTGCGCGTGGAGCTCCGGGCGCCCTCCCCTGCGCCAGGCACCAAAGGAGCCCGTGTTCCTCCCGGCGCGGGCAGGCGACCCCAGCCCTTGACAGATCGCAGCGCTTTGGTGTGTTTATTCAGTTGTCGGCAGCCGCGGGGTGACTCCCAGAACGAAGCTGGAGAGTACGCGCTGGCCCTTGAGGCCGCGGCTGCAGGGCCCAGCTCAGGGCTTGGTCTGCTGCAGTTGACAGCGCCGGGGTCAAAGAGAAGAGTTTATAGGTCTTCACCGCCCCCTCCCACTCAGTCGCGATTTTTTTGATCTTGCAATAATTAAGCACCTTTCAGGCCAGGATGCGCTTTTACTAATGTACCCAAGTCACACGGGCTTCCGGCGTCTGTCTCTGTCTCTGTCCCTCACACTCTCTTCTCCATTCCATTAGCTCTAGAGAGGTTGTGGCGGGTGAAGCCCCCAGCTGGACGTTAAGAGACCTGAGTTTCCGCTTGGCTTTGCCACCGACTTGCTAAGAGTCCGTGAGCAATAGTGGCAAAAAACCTGTAATGTTTATTGTGTGCAGAGGCCATTACGATCCTCCAGTCTAATCCTCATGACCCCGTGAGGTAAGCGCTAGCATCGCATTATCTCATTTGACCAATTAGGAAACTGAGGCTCAGAGAGGCTAGTTGAGGAAATCGTCTAGAGTTGCACAGCTGTCGGTCACCTGGTAGAGCTGATATTCCAGTCTCTGGCTACCAATCTCTTGCTCTTAACCACTGCACGCTACGGCTGCCTTTCCTCCCTGTCTGGGCCTCAGTTTCCTTCTCTGTTGAACGAGGAGCTGAATTTCTTTCTCTGCTAATCGGGGATGCAAGCAAGATCCTCTGCGCCACAAGGTTTCAGCGCTGACGGCGGTGGGAAGGTGGGTGAGAGAAGGGAGCAGCCAGGTGTCCGCAGCCTTCGTTTCCCTGGAACTTTGGGCGGCCTCGACCTACAGGAGGTGCAGCAGAGCGTCTACCTGTCTTCCTTCCTGCCAGCCAGGCTGTCTGCCCCTCCGCCCAGCTTAGGGCGCGGAGGGCGGCGTGGCGGGCACCGCCGTTTGGGCAACCGCGGAACTCCCGCACAGAATTGGAACCAGGGGAGGGAGAAGTGACAAGCGTGGGGCTCCCTGCAGCCGCAGTAGTTCATCGGTTCACCAGCGCTGGCCCAGGGGCGCCTGGGCTCTAGGGCATGGGGCTGGGCAGGGGCGTTCAGAGACCTCCTCCAGGGTGAGGCCCTCCGGTTGCGGGCAGCTCGGGAGGAGAAGCACTTAATTCTTGGCCCGGCGGGTTGCAAGGAACACCTCTTCGGACTACGAGGTCGAGCCAGGAAGCACCCGAGAGTTGAAATGGGGATCGCTCCAGAATTTGCTTGACTCTCCTTTCCTCTCACCCCCTCCACCTGGGCAAAAACTTTTTTTTTCTTTCTTTTTTCTTTTTTTAACGAAAAAGCAAGAGTTAAGCGCCTTTGCCCTGTCTGTAATTCAAAACCACAAAAGCTCTCATTTAAGCTATCTTCTTCCAAATACCCCCGCCCCCCCCCCAAAAAAAACTTGGAAAGAAGAATAAAAGAGAAACAATCTCGACCTTTCCATTTGGAAATCGAACCCCCTGGCTTTTCATGAAGGAGCTCGCCTTCCCTCGTAGCGCTTGAGTTAGTCCTAGTTAAGGAAAAACGACTTCGAAGTAGAAATAAAAGTGGGGGGTTGCGATAGGGGTCTGAGCCGTTCTAGGGGCAACTTGGCCTGAGAAGTTTTGTCTCATGGGGATTTTCTCCAACAAAAAGACCAAAGGTGCACGCCCTCTGCCTAGTCTAGGGGCCCCGCTGCAGACTGAAAGATGGGGCCTGAGAGAGAGAAGTGGGCGACCCACAGAGAATGTAGACGGGAGAAGGAGATGTCCTCTGGACCCTTTTCATTTCAAAAAAAAAAACCAAAAAACAAAACAAACAAACAAACAAACAAACAAAAAAACGAGCGGAGACGAAGCGAAGTCAGGCACTAAGTAGCGCAGAGAGGTGTCCACGACGGCGAAGGTGGACTGGGGAGTAAGAAGGGTGGACTGGGGAGTAAGAAGGGAGTGCTTGCTCCTGATCCTTGTCCTTACCATCTCTAGCGCCTCCAGGACTAGCGACCCCAAGAGGAGGGAATTGCGCTTAGCTTGTCCTGAGTCTGCACACACTTTCGAGTTAGCTGCGGGAACTCACCGCTGCCTTGTTTACTCAGTGCAAATTAACTAAAACCAAAGCGTAAGAAATGGAGAGTGAGTCAAAGCTTTTAAAACGCTGACTTCTTGGTAAAACTGCAACTACCTTGACTGTTGCTTCACACTGGCTTGGCTGGAAAGCTGCGGGCCCCATCCTGGGCCAGCCTGGTGTAAAAGGCCTGGCGGCAACCGGCCGCTTCCTGCCGGGAGCTCGCTGCGGTCCTAGGCTGCGCCGTCGCCGCTGCCTCCTGGCTGTCTTGGGCGTTTACACGCACCCTGAAACGCACTCTAGTTCGGGTTCCCGGCGCTTCTCCTTGCCTAGAGTCAATTTCCCGATAGATGCTATTTTGGGGAAAAAAATAACAAAACAAAACAACCACCTGCTCTGAGGCGCTAGTCTTCCGAAGAGTGACTAGGTGAAAGGAGGTGTCTGATTTGGCGATGCCAGGCGCTCGGAGCTCCCAACGGTACAAACACAGCCCTGGACCTTGGGCCTCTGGAGGCTCTCCTCCATCCGCCTAACTGGCTCGTGCCTCCCGATCAGAATGGTACTCCCAACCGTGGATGGAAGAGGAGCTCGACGAGCGCGGCTCCAGGAGCCAACTATCTCCCAAGGGCTTTGTATCCAAACCCTGCCCACCCTCCAAACTGGACGCCAGGATTCTCCGGCAGGAATATAAGCAGGCTCTGGGCGCTTCCCTGAGTTTTATTACCTCCTAAACTAGCTGCTGTTTTCTCACTTCATCGTAGAAGAGTTAGGTGCTCCATACTAGAAATGGAAATTAAGTGCCGCTGTTATCGATTTTAGGTAGGCAGTAACCCCACCAAGCAACCAATTACTAGAAGATCGAAATACGCCCTATTTATCACAACTGATGCAGTCCCTCCAAGTCACCCAAGTTCACCTTGAGTCTGGCCTCTGGAACAACAAGGGGATTCCGGGAACCCCCCTCCAGTGATCCCTAGATTTTGACCACCACCCCACCCCACTGGCTCTGGGAACAAACGCGGGACTCGCACGCGCAAAGCAAGGGAATCCGCCTCTTTGGAGTCCGGGAAAGTTCTCTGCATTTTCCTGAAGTCCCCGCCCTCGTCGAGTTCTCCCCCCCCAACCCCTCCCTCCAACCCGCCCTCTCAGATTAACAACCCTATCCCTACCCCCATCACACACGGAAGCAGAGGGGACATTCACTGCTCACCTGGAGAGACTTGCCAGTGGCTCCCACACTCGCGATGGCCGAGAAGGGGAGGCGGGGGCAGGGTTGCGTCCCACTGGCCAGCTAAGAGCCGTGGCTGATAGAAAGAGGGGTGTCTCCGAGAGAGACCCTCCTTCGGGCCCGCCCCCTACCCCACTGCGAGGGTGCCCGGGAGGAGCGGTGCGCGCTGCCTGGACCAGCTCGGGCTGCAGTGTGAATGGAGCGGCGAAGACTCCTGGCTCCTCCTCCCACGCCTCCGGCCCCTCTTATTTGAGCTTTGGGAAGCGGGGGCATCCAGGCAGCTGGGGTAGGGAGTTCAAGGCAGCGCCCATACCCGGGGGTTCTCCGCAACCCGACCGCCCGTCCGCTCCCCCCTTTCCCGCCCGCCCTCCCACTCATTCACCCAGCCAGCCACCCACCCAGAGCTGGGACTGCAGCCGGGGCCCCGCCGCCTCCTCGCCGCGATCCTGGACTTCCTCCTGCCGCAGAAGCCGGCGTCCACGTGTGCTCCGGAGCCGGCATCTTCGCACACAGCCCGCTCCGGGCCTGGGTGTTTTCAGCAGCCCGAGCAGCTGGGGATCCGGGGCCCGGGTGGCAGCTGGACCAAGTGAGGCGCGGCGGAGTCGAGCAGCGAGCGTCTGTAAGACCGGAGGAGCCGCGAGGCGTCCGGGACTCAGTTGCAGCAAATGGGCTCCGACGTGCGGGACCTGAACGCGCTGCTGCCGGCGGTACCCTCGTTGGGTGGCGGCGGCGGCTGCGCCCTGCCTGTGAGCGGCGCTACGCAGTGGGCACCCGTGCTGGACTTTGCGCCCCCGGGAGCCTCGGCTTACGGTTCGTTGGCCGGTCCTGCGCCGCCGCCGGCTCCACCGCCACCCCCGCCGCCGCCGCCGCCTCATTCCTTCATCAAACAAGAGCCGAGCTGGGGTGGCGCGGAGCCGCACGAGGAGCAGTGCTTGAGCGCCTTCACCGTCCACTTCTCCGGCCAGTTCACGGGCACAGCTGGAGCCTGTCGCTACGGACCCTTCGGTCCTCCTCCGCCCAGCCAGACATCCTCGGGCCAGGCCAGGATGTTCCCAAATGCGCCCTACCTGCCCAGCTGCCTCGAGAGCCAGCCAGCTATTCGCAACCAGGGTAAGTGAGCCGGGGAGCGCCCCCTACATGCGGGGCGGTGGCGACGGGGCTGTCTCCGCGCGCGGCACTCCCCTGTCCAACCTCTTTCCTAACCCCAGTTCTTACCCGGCTGCCTCCCCAAGGACTGTGAGGGTAGCGGAAGCAGCAGCTGGGGGAGAGGAGGCCGGGGAGAGGGAGTACATGCTGGCATAAGCTCCTGACATCCTGGGGAATCGAACTGTTCGCTTGAGCCGGGAGGTCATCTGGGGTCCCTCCGACCCCCAACGATTCCGGGACTGCTAGTCCCAACGAGAGTGGGAAGGGGAACTGGCGCATTTTCTAGCTCTGCCTCGGAAGGAGTTTTGTCGCTCAAGACAACACCAAACTGTCACCAAGCATTGAACTTTTTATTTTAGACATTTAGACTGGATTTTGAGTGAGACCAGCGCAGGGTGAGTAGCCTGTGCAGCCTCCCCCGCGCCCAAATGTCCAGGAGTGGCCCTCACCCTTAACACGGTGTTGGTACGCATTAGATGCACGATGGGTATCATGGAGCACTAGAATGAGTAAATGAACAGGCTAGCAACTAATCAGTGGCTTTCCTGGAACCACGTAGTGTCCACGTATGACTCCCGCGTATGGTAGTATGGAAGCCGTTCTCTTTTTGGTTCCAGGTCAAGAGGTGGATACGCAGGCTCCAGGGCTGGAAGAGAACCCTGTTTGTCCTATTCCAAGCTGTGCGGGACCGGGTCCTATAGGCAATGAAATGAGGCCCGAGCGTCAGGGACCTCTTCATCGTTGAAGCCAGGGCTCAGCTGGGGAAAGATTTTTGCAAGACTTGGGGATTAGAACAAGGACAGGTTTATTTGCCATTTTCAGTCTTTGTACACGGAGGGACACAGCCGGCAGTTTTCTCATCCTGCGCCGACTGACGCTCGCACACCTCTTTATCAGGGACCAGCGCAGAACCAACCAGGCTGAGCTCTTGTAGTTTGATTTCTGAAATTATTCTAATTAGACTTTTGCACTGTTGAGAACCTAAACCAATTCGAATTGATTCGCTATTTTAGGAAATGCTTCACAAACGCAGTGGCGGATGCTTTTTCTGGAGCAAAACTTTGCGCGGGCCTAGCGACGGGGATGTTTTTGAAATGCGTGGGATGGGAGAAGCAGAGTGTGTACACTTTGCAAGGGATGCCAGGGCTCCCATGGCGCCGAAGAAGGGCTCTGTTTTTCCCGCGGTCGCCGTTCACTTTCTGAACGCGTATCTTCAAGCGGTCTGCCCCTACCTTAGGCCAGCCAGGAGCTCCTGGCCCATCAGAAGCCCTGGCAAAAGCGAAACTGCCCTCCTCTCTTCGACAGGGGAATCTGGGATCCGTGTCCCGTGGAGGAATCTTAAGCTGACCCACGGGGTCCCTCCACTGTAAATTTAATTCGTGTTTCAGACTCAAGGGGTGTTGTAACAGCTCAGTGTCCATCGTGAGGCTTGTGTTCACTGATTGTGCCACCTCTGAATTAGCAGGTGGGTGTTAACCTTTGGCAAATCTCCAGGTCTCGGTTTCTCCATCTAAGAGTGGAGCTGAAATGGGCAACTTGGAGATTGGATCTGGCCTGAAGTTCTATGCCACGATACAAAAGTCTAGACTTTCCCTTTGATTCGGGTTCTAAATACAAAAGGCAGAGCAGCCCACCTAAACCTAACTAAGCGGTCTGGCCAAGAATGGCAGGCAGGTGTGTGCTGTGAGTCTCTGTGAGGATGTGTGCTATATGGAGAGCTCTGAGAAGCCATTTGATTGAAGTTCTCCCACCACAAAATACAACCGTGCCATTATTTATTTGAGTCTATCAAGGTACTCTGAGGATTTTGGAACCTGAGCTCTGTCACTTTTGGGGGGCCCCTGTATCTGACCTTCTATAGGAAGGTCTGTCACCCCAGATCCCATTAACCCAGCTTGGAGTGGAGAAGCCGACTGTGGATTTTCCAGTCAAAGGATGCTACACTTAAGGGGAAAATCTCAATTTCTCTCTTGCAGATAGGCCTTACAGCCAAAGAGAGAAAGGTTTGGGAGCTGGGGACCAGGACTAGCAGGTGAAAGAGTTGCTTCCTTCCCACCCCGAGGAAAAGCCCAGTGAAGGGCTGGTCTCAGACATGCCACTGCCTGTAAGCCGGGTTCTTTTTGCAGGTTTAGGGTTCTCTTGCTATGAAAATGTAAATGGGTGATCAGCCCAGCCCTTGGGGCTCACTCAGCACCTGGGAGCTGGAGTGGGATATCAGAAGGTGCCACAAATTGAAAGACCTCTCGTACATCTAATCCCTTAGAACCTAGATTTCCTCTATCCTGGTGTTGGCAACTAGGGTGGGCCCTGCGGCCTGGAGATTCTGGATTTATTCTCGTGATTTCCGGAGCTTTTGCAGGAACGCAGGGCCTGGTTGGAGCCTTGGGCTGGGGAAGCAAGGGCATCATCATCTTCTCCCGAAAGTGTGGGAATAGTACCCTCTTACCTCAGGCATCAAATCTTGTTTGTTTTTTTCCTCCTATTTCTTAGATACATTTTTCCCCCCTATTTCTTAAAGACATTTATAGCTGGTGTCTTAATCTTATTTCTAAGCATTAATCGAGCAAACAGTTTTTGAGCCCCTATTCTGTGCCAGGCACTGGGGATTGAATATTAAGACAATGTGCCTCAACCTTTGCAAGAAGCTCACAGACTGACATTGGAGAAGACCCTTATTTTTGGATAAGGAAATCTAGGTTCTAAGAGATTAGATGAGCAAGAGGTCTCTCAGTTTGTGGCAGAGCTGAGACTCAAACCCAGACCATTATTGACTATTTCAACCTTTTCCAGGGATCTTGGCCCACTGTTGAGATGGATTTCCTCTGCCTGGCTGGATGGGCACTGAACTCACTGCCGTTGGTGTGGGAGGGTTGGGAGTTTGTCAAGGCAGAAGTAGGGCCAGGACTTAGGTAGCCCCAGATTAAGTTCTGGGGGATTTGGGAGTGACAAAAGGAAAAGATTGTTAGGCTAATTCACACAGGCCCTGCCGGCATGCAGAACTCTAGCTCAGGAAGCTGCCTTGGCATCACGCGTTACCCTAGGGTCATATGGGGAACCAGCTTGGCCCGAAGGCCAAGGGCGCCTCCCTTGGGTCGCAAAGGAGAGGGTATTTCGTTGCCGGACAGATTTCCCCGTATTCTGCTGCAGCTGAGGCGTCATCAATATCAGCCTTCTGACCCAACCACCTTCCTGACTGAGCCTGCTGTCCACTGCAACCCTCAGCTATGCGAGGCCTGGCCCCAGACGGTTCCTGGGCTCCTCGGCTGTCCCGGGCGGGGGAGGGAGGCGCAGAGCGAGTCTTGCCGCTCCGCGCGGTCAAGGTTGCACTCCCTTCCCGGCCGAGACTAACCGTGGGAAAGGCTCTACCTTGGACGCTGGAGCCTCTTTCTTTAAGGCCTGTGCAAGGACCCTTTGAACACGCTGCCCCTTTCTGCCGGCAGCTGTCTCTCTCCCGCCCTCCGCCCCCGCGCTCTCCACGCCAGGCCCAGCGCAAAGCCTTGGGACAGTGAGCTCTAATCAGTCCCGCGTCCGATAAGCTTCTAATTAAAAGAGCCCTCCCTACTCGCTGCCGAAGCTTTCATCACTGCCCCTCCCGGAGGACCGGGAAGCCGGCCCCAGCCCACCGGTGTTTGCGTTTCCTGTCGGGGAAGGGGTTTTGGGAGCTCTCGCTGGGCGTGGAGGCGACGCTGCAGCCCGCAACCCGTGACCCTGGCCGCGCCTCAGAAGACAGCACCGTGCTCTGGGCCCCTGCCTACTCATCGGCTCAGGAATGGAGAAGGGTTCGTCTAGAGGCAATTTCTTTGTCGCTTCTGTTTCTCCTCTTTGTTTTAAAAGAAATATCCTTTCAAAATTCGGCCTTCCTTCTGCAAAATTAGGTGCCCGGAGCCAAATTTCGTTTGTAAGCTGATCGGTAGGCCTCGAACAGGGCCTGGCCTCCCTCCGAAAAAGGAAGTGCCTGGAAGCCCAAGCGTGCTCACCCACGCCTGACAGCTAACCCGGGCGCGGGTTATCTTTGCCCACTTAGCAGGCTAGAAATGGAGGCCAGTGAGGTCATGAAAATTATAAAAGCTGGTGGCTTCTTAAATTGTCAATCTGTGGTGCCAATCTGTGCATGAGACTTGGCCTGCCCTGTACAATCTGTTCATTAAGACCTGCCCCAACGTTCACTCCCACTCTGACACACCACATTCCCAGGAATGGGCTGTGAAGCTCCGTTTCTGTTTTGGGGGTTGTTTCGAAGATGGGGGTAACTGGCCTCCATTCTCTGTCCAGCCTAAGTCTTCTGAGACGCTGTTGCAGAGGGATCATGCCTGAGGCAATAATGGTGGTGGTGGTGGGATGGAGACCTTTTGACTCACCCCATTCCCAAGAATCCAGTGGGGCTTGGAGACCCAGCGCAGTAGCTGGGTGTGCGATTGGCACGCAGAGGAACTGGAACCGGCCGGGTGGTCCTGCAGGGAGCCGATGTGAGTGTCTGGGCCAATCTCTTCCCCGTTTGGCCTGGACCTCAGGCCAGAGACTCTGGAGATAGAAGGAGGGGATCCTACCATTGGGTTCAGGGCTCCAGGACAGATATTTATCTTAGCAGAAGGATCTTTTCCCATAGGCAGCAACAGTTTTCCAGAAGCTGGTGGGGCGTATGTTTAAAACAAATAGTAATTACAGAAGGACACTAATTGTTCAACCAAGACAGCATTTTTTTTTTTTTTCACCTTGGGAGAGTTGGGGAAGAACAGAGGTGGTATTGCCTTTGGTTTCTTGGCAGAGAAGCTGAGGCAGAGGACCTGTGCATTGCCATGGAGACTGAGGTACAGTGTCAGGCACACTCTAAAAGAAACAGGCTTCCCGTCCTGGGGCACAGGGAAGTCAGCCCTGGCAGTGGTGGTCAGCGCGGACCTGCTGGGCCCCAGGTGGGTGGTAGAGGGGAAGGAGGAGGACGCAGAGTCTTGGTCTGTGGGTCCAACTAGAAGGGCCCCTTGTTTTTCCCCTCACCAACTTTTCATGGTGTTGGGTCGCTCAGCCTCAGGCAGATAACATTACTCAGTAATTACTCTCCCCATTTAAAGCTCATGCCGTTTAACTGGCTCCGAGTAATTAATGAAAGTTGGTGCGCGGGCCCCTGATTTACGGCTCCGAGTCAGCGCGGGGTCAGCTGAGCGGATTCATTTCTCTCGCCTGTGCTGCCCCCTGTGAGAGCAGTGGTGTTTGGCTTTTGAGCGGGGAACAACTTTCTACACCGAGCGGTTGGCGGTTTTCACACTTACGGGAGGTTCAGTACAGAAGCGTCAGACTCAGTGCAAGGCAAGGGCGTAAATAAATTGGCAACCGACAAGGAGGTCAGGGCTTTACTTGGGACAAGGCGGGGAATCGTCCCAAGGTCATACACTTCGGGGGCTTCGGTCCAGCTTCTCGCTGAAAGTCCTGGGGCGGAGATCCTAATGGAGGGCGCGGCGCTCCTGTGCGCGGGTTCTGGTTCGGACCCACAGTCCCTGTCTCCCTGCTGACGCTGTGCTTCTCTCCGCCGCGCCCACAGGATACAGCACAGTCACCTTCGACGGGACTCCCAGCTACGGCCACACGCCCTCGCACCACGCCGCGCAGTTTCCTAACCACTCCTTCAAGCACGAGGACCCCATGGGCCAGCAGGGCTCGCTGGGTAAGCAGGCGGGAATGATGTGGGGTCCTTCTTTTCTTTCATGCGACCTCCCCCACCCAATTTCCAACCTACAGCAAATTGGGGAAGGGAGAAGAGAACATCCAAAGGGGTTTTGAGAAATAATAAGCCCGATTTTACCCAGTTTAAAAGAAGAGCCCCTCCCCACCCCAAGTATGTTAGTGACAGCTCTTGCTCAACCAAATCTACGAAAGTCCGAAGGGTCTTTCAGGTGTACTTAGCCAGAGACTGCTAAGGGAATGTAAAGTGAGCAGCTTAGCTCTTTACCATCTGGACACCCTCTCTCTGCGCGCCCAGCATCCAGGCCCCATCGTCCCCAGCTTAGCCTCCGAGCCCAGCTCAGGATGCTCTGTGACCCCCACCCCCAGCCCTTGAGGCGCGCTCACTCCGCTCTCTCCCCGGCTCCCTGCAGGCGAGCAGCAGTACTCCGTGCCGCCCCCAGTCTACGGCTGCCACACCCCCACCGACAGCTGCACGGGCAGCCAGGCCCTGCTGCTGAGGACGCCCTACAGCAGGTAGGAAGACGCTTGACCCTGCAGGGGCCGCGCATCGGCGGGCGTGCGAACGTCCGACGCGGGGCAGCCTGGACTCGGGGCGTGCAGGGTTGGGGAGGCAAAGGATGCCTTTAGCCCACTCGGTTACTTAGAGCAAATTGAAGCTGATCTCGAGGCTCTAATTTGAAAGAAGTAGATTTCTTCGTCTCCGTGTTCTTATTCTGAATATAAACGAGAGTTATTACTATTTAGAGCTGAAGAAGAAAGCAGCGCTTTGAGAAGTGATTTTTTAAAGGGCTCTTTGTTGGGAGGGAGGGGCGGGGGCAACTTCAGCATCCTCAGGACCAAAGATTAAACACTCCCACGCTGTTCTCTCACCCTTCAAACCCCTCCTCGCCTACTTGTCACCCTGCCAGACTTCTCTGGGACTACTTCGAGAGTGCGTACCCTCGGGCAACGGGCTTCTCCCCACCTCTGTCCTCCAAGCCCATGGTACGGCAGCGCTTTGTAGGAGTCGTTCGCAGCGCGGAACTACGTGCCTACAGCGGGACCCCGGACTGTGTGCGGGACTGTAGTGGGTCACAGAAGTGTCCTGAGCTCGCCCTTTTTCCTGTTCCCAGGAGGCGGAAGACAGCTTCTTTTTCTTAGAAGGTTTTTTCCTGACCTCTGTGCCTTCTCTCGGCTCTCACTCCACCTTCCACCTACTCTCCCCCAAATTTATTCTTCAACTTTGGGTGAACTTGGCCGGCATCCCGCGTCTCTGATAGGGTTGCCTAGTAACTGGTGCACACGCCCGCCCGCGCCAGGCAGAGAGGTGCGGCGGGGGTAGGGAAGTGGCTGCTCGCGGCTTTAGAGGCCGGGGATTGGGCGCGCATTACCTCATATCCCACCCCTACCCCCACCCCGATGCTTAAGGGAGCCTGATACTGACTGCCCCCAAACTCATCTCCATCCTCCCTCCCCTCCGCTTCAGGAGCCGGGGTTGACGTCAAGGGAAGGAGGTAGTGAGGTAATGAAGGAAGGAAAAGCTCCAGCCCTGGGAGATTGGGTGGGGGTAATGGCCACGCCTGGGGAGCCTCCAGCCCCACAGGTGGAGGAGGGGAAGGAGTCTTCACTCTCGAGCTCACGGTGGCGCATCCCAAAGTCCAGACGTGCTTATGAAATTGAGCTTGGGACTGGTCTGATTCTCCTGTCCTGTGGAGGTCCAGGGCCGAGCCCCTTCTACTGCATCTGAGGCGCCCTGACTTTGGAAACCTTTCCTATTCATCGGAAAATACGGCATATCTAATCAGGTCTTAGATTCGAGGTCACTCCCCCACCCCACCCCCCCTTTCTTTGCCTTTTCTTTCTTTTGTTCCTTCTTTCTTTCGAGAGGGGGCAAAGAAATACACGCAGGTTGCAGAGTTAGAGGTAGAATGGTCACATCTCATCACCCTCCCTTTCTCTCTCACTAGCTCCGGCCTAGTCCTGTTCTCTGACACGGCGGGCCCAGTGCTCTGCCCCAAGCCGGCCATCTCTGTGTCTCCCCTTGGCCAGGTCACTGGAATGAATCCAGAATCCCCAACCATTTTCTGTTGTGATTCTCTTCCCCTAGCAAAACTGGGTGGAGAGGCCATTGCCATCCTTCCTGAGGAGCTGTTCCTGTCCATTGCCAAAGTGGCATTGCTGTTACTTTAGTAGAAACTGGGGGTACAGTTGAAATGGTTCCCCATGGGATGACCTTGGCCCACTCCTCCCTCCTTGGCCCTTGTTTAGTGCCTCAACCTAGGTTGAGAGGAAGACCTTGATGCCCAAGTGAGTGCTGTTTCGATGAGCAGGATCCCTCTTGCCGGTTGGGAACCGAGAGGCCACTGGAGCCTGGTTCAGTAGTGACACACAGCTACACACATTTCCTACTCTCCCTTCTCCTAAGCATAGAGTCCATCAGAGGGACTGAGCTGCTTAGAAAGGAGTCAGGGATAAGGTGATATGACCACTTTTAATAGCAGTTCTCCAAATTGAGTCCCTGTGGTGGATTTTGACTTAGGGCTGTGACACTCATATTGCATTGTATACATAAAATTTTCACATTTAAGTGGTCACTGTATAGAGCTATTTTCTCAGGCTCATCTAATTGGTCACTGTATAAAGATATTTTGTCAGGTTCCTCTTTTGGAAATACGTGCTTATCCCTTTTTACTTTCTACATAATTAGAACTCCCTCCTCATTTTTATATGAATATCATAAAAATACCATTTTCTCCTGTTATGGAAAATTTCCTAAGGAGTAACATCTAAAAAAGAATTTGTGACCCCGGTAGGAAGAAAGTGTGCTCCCTTGAAGTTTGTACTGTCTTTGAAGCTCCACCCACCCTAAAGTCACAACATTTGTAATCACTTTTCAAAGGTCAGGTATTTCCTCTGCAGTAATGCTGAGTGGACAGGTGTAGGGATATTTTAAAATTGGTTCTGTGCATTAACATTACAGCAGTTATGTCATTTCCTTCTTTCCTACTCCTAAAAAAGTTTGAAAGTGTATCTAAATGCTTCTGGAAGTGATAGGAGATGGTTTCCCCCTCCCTCCTGCCCCCCAAATATTGAACGTGGGTAGAGTTTTGTCTAAAGGTCGCTAAGGCTTGTGAAACTAGATTTCAGCCCTAACGGAATCCAGTGATCATAGCTGGGTGAAAGCATAAGCCTCTATAACTTAATAACCAGGAATTATTGCATGCTGACCATGTGCTCCCAGGCACCGTGCTAAGTGCATCACTCAGTGCACTCATTTAATTCTTCTGATTGTCTATGAGGTAGGCACTCTAATTTCTATTCAGCCAAAGAGGACATAGATTTAGAGACTCAAAGTAACTTGCCCAAGGTCACACAGAGAGTGAGAATCAGAAGCAGGATTTGATCCTTAGTCTCTGTGACCTCAAAGCCCATCTGTGCTCTGAATTGCTGAGGGATTCCCCCACCTGGAATATTTCCTTTGTATGGTCCATGCCAGCATTTTTTTGCTAATAAATAATAAGAGCAAATGCTTATAAAGTCTTACTGCGACCAGGCACCATTCTAAGCACTTTATAAGTATAGACTTATTTAAGCCACATAACAATTCTTTGAGGTTGGCAATAGGTTATCACCTATCCTCCACTTCACAGAGGAGGAAACTGAGGCCCTGGGAGGTGACTTTGCCTGGTGTGACACAGGAAGGGACAGAGCTGGAGTTCAGAGTCAGGTAGTGAGGCTCTGGAATCCATCTTCCTACTCACTGCACCCGCCCTGCTGCTTCTCTTGATGCATGAGTGCCATTCTCTTTCCAAATGTGGCATCTACCCTAGGTTTATTTCCTACAATTGTGAAATAAACCCATTATTCATCAGTTTTATCCATAGCTTTCAATATAAGCGCTTAGTGAATGGGGGCAGTATTTCTCCTGGTGAGTACTGTTAGAGCCAACTTGAGCTTTCTCCTGAAGTCCTAACTCACAAAGCAGCTTTGTCTTTTCCAACTGCAGACTCCTCTAGCTTTGCCTTTGCCACTGGGGGTGAGCTATTGGGGTGAAGTTCAGTCGAGGCACCTAAAGAAACCCAGGGCAAAGACCTTTCTCTTTGTCCATCCAGAGGGGAGGAATGACTGCTTCCAGGGCCACTATGGTTTTTGCTGACTCAGATGTGATAGATGCCCCAGAGAAACTTGGACCCCATGTTCTCCTCAGGGGAGAAAGTAGTGAAGTCCACCCTCACTAAGCATAATCTCCCCACCCCCATTTCCACCTAGAACAGGCAGCTAGGTGGGCCTTCCCTGCTCACTTTCCTTCAGTCCTTTCCACAAGCCCCCGCCTCCTCTGATTACTGGCCGCCTCTGATTGTTGACCTTCTTGGAGCCCTCAGTCCTTGGCTGTGCCCATCGCACAGCTTGACTCTCACAGGTACTTTGAAAAGAAATTCTGTGTGCCGTGTTTGAAAAACATTCCCATGTACATTATTATTTTTAGACATTCTAGTTATTCTTGTTGTTTCCCTTTCTTTTTATTCTTTTATATGGTTTGCATATCCTTCTTTAGCAATTGAACTACCAACATAAAGGAGAATGTTTCCATTTTGCCTCTTAGCAATTCGGGAAGCAATAATTGCTGATTGGAATATTTTTAATTGAATGTTGACGGTTCACAAATGGTGAAATTGACAATGGAGCCTGTTACCTGTAGACTGTCTTTCATGTGAGAGAAACTTCCTTTGCGGCCATAGAGTTTCTGGGGGATCCAGATCAGTGGGAAGTTCGCAATCCACCCTTTGAGTTCGCCGGTGACATTGACACACATCAGAAGACAGCTTGTGCCCAAGGAAGTAAAATCATAATGAATGATGCCTCTCTTCACTTGTGTATCTAAGTACACTTCATACTGTGTGCAAATTTCACGTAAGACAATACTGGTTTATGTTTCCCGCATAGGTAGGCTCAAAGACGAAAGGTCTGGAATGGTTTCCAGGGTGGTGGGCGGTATAATCAAAGCCAAAGGCTTGCTTTGGACTTGTCTCCAGGGAGGGGGAAAATCTAGTTTCAAATATTCCTGCAACTTTTGTGCTGAGCAAGTGTTTATTAATAGAAGTTGAATCCCCAGTGGGTTTTTCTTTGGTTAATTGGTGAGCTTGAGAGAAATTACAATACCAAGAGACTGACTGTAAAAGAATTATTCACCATGGCCTGCTGGGCAGAAATTTCTCAACAGGCAGCCTCCACGGCGCCTTGGAGGGAAGAAGGCAGGAAAAGGGCTGCACGGAAGTCTGGCTGCAGCCTCTGTACGTGAGCCTCAGTTATCAGGTAGAGGTAAACCCACAGAGGCCTCTCTTGCCACGGGGCAGAGCTATTACAGCTAATGCTGGACACATCATGAATTCTGATCACGGTTGCCACTTATTTCCACCTTTTCCTTGTTGGCTTTTTTTTGTTGTTGTTGCTGTTTTTAAATCATCCCATGGGGAAACTCTTTTCTTCCACCAAGATGTTACTTTGCCAGCAGGCAACTATCTGGCAGGGGTAACTCCAGTCTCAACCAGGTTCGATGGTTTCATTCCAGTGATGACATGAACCTTCTACCTTGTTCTGCTGAATATAGTAAACACACTTAAAGATGAAAATGTACTTGAATTACACATGCATTTGGAGAGTGGAGGAGTTCTAGTCCAGATAATAGCCGAGAGCTTTCTTCTTCCTTTCTTTCTGTGCGGAGGTCGAGAACTCAGTAATACTGCAGTCCAGGCCAAAACAAACTCTATATGATCTACTACTGACTTCCTTTTAAGTTCCCCTTTTTGCTACGACTAACTTCCTTTTATTTTACTCCAACTTGCATTAATCCCAGTTATGGAAGTTTCTTTCCTCTCTCTCTCGCCCCCAACTTCAAAGATTTCTGATATAGGAAACAAGTGACTTTTTCTTTTTAAAGACCTACTTAAAAAATTTAAAGGACACTGTGACTTTCAGAATATATTTTGGCAACCTGCAATTTCAGAGTTCGCTTCCGAACAGACAGAGTTAGACGGGAAGCTGAAATGCCTACGTGACCACTGTGGTCGCTCTGAGCCAAACCACCTGCTTATCTGATCTCCTCTGGGAATGAGATGGTTGACACCTACAGTGGTTATTTAATAATTGGATGCTTTATTTGTCAGAGGCCATATATTCTTTGACTGGTGCTGCCTATTTCCGTGGGCTTTCATGATGAGAGCTGGGTGTTGACCGATTGCCCAAAGAGATCAGAGCCTGAGCATGCTCGGGCCCAGTATTTTTAGCTCGAGGTCACATTTTGTCTTTTCCCCAGCAGCAGTTACTGTCGTTGCTGTCATTAACTTCCAGTTGAAAGGTTGTGCCAGCCAAGCTGATTGACTGAGCCACCGAGGAGCCCCAGCCAACAGAAGGCAGGATGTGGTTAAAATTGTGCTCTGTTCCTGAAGCCCCAGGAAACCTATTAGTAGCTTGGGGATGTTCTGAAGGTCCTTCTCCCCCATCAGCCCTTTCCATCTTCTCTCCCCTTCTAAGGATTTACAAGCTGGTCTATCAGGACTACTAAAATCAAGAAGTGGGGTTCGTACTGGATCTTGGCATGCTCTCTTTAGTTAGCTGAAGAGAATGTGTTGGGCATCTTGCATCTTGTAACTTTCTGGAGACAGTAGGTTATGATGTGCCTTGAGTATGTTCTCTTTCCCCTCCAGACTCTTGTCTGTGTCATAATGTTATTGTTACTATTATTTAAATGGTAGTGAGAGGGTGAGGCTCAGAGGCCAGTGATGCCTAAAACCTTCAAAGGGGCAGGGCGGGATGATTGTGGGGACATCAGAGAAGCCAGCACAAGGCATCTCTCTGAGCCCAGGTTCTCCTCTGATAAATGGGGATCATAATTATCCCTGCCTTACAGAGTTGTAAAAAATATTGGAGGTGTGTGAAAGTACTGTGCAGAATTTGATAAATTAGAAAAAAATTTAAAGATTTTATCTGTATAGTCCTCAGAGAGTCATCATTAAAGCTTTATGACATCCCTGTAATGTTAGACTGATTGAGATTAATATTCCCATTTGACAGATGAGAAAACTGAGGTGTGGAGAGCTGAATTAATTTGCTCAAGGTCCTAAAG
This sequence comes from Pteropus alecto, assembly GCF_000325575.1. Classification (NCBI taxonomy): domain Eukaryota; kingdom Metazoa; phylum Chordata; class Mammalia; order Chiroptera; family Pteropodidae; genus Pteropus; species Pteropus alecto. Next base: position 9,628,089 of record NW_006433024.1, on the reverse strand, counting down.
CTTAGAGAGTAGCACTGTCCAATAGAAACATAACGCAAGGCATATATATAATTTGAAATTTGCTAGTAGCCACATAAAAAAAGAAACAATGAAGTCGATTTTGAAACATTCTATTTAGCTGAATATAGTCAAAACCTTATTTCAACATGTGGCATTAGCTATATTTCAAGTGCTCAATAGCTCTATGTGACTAGTGGCTACTACATCAGACAGTACAGTATAGAGTATTTATTAAGCACCTACTAGGAAGATGCACGTATGTAAGACATAGACCTTGTATTAGAGAAAGTGTGCTTTTGGCAGGGGGCAAGAAAATATCTCTAAAAGTGTCTTCTCTTTGGGGTACTTCCTTATAGAGATCCTTAGGAATCTATTGGACTATTCTTTAAATCTATGAGAAAATTTCTAAATCATAAAGTCAGGTCTTTGAGACTTACTAACTCATATGTGTAAATTTCTGTCACTCATCTTGTTTCTCATCCCTCTTGAAAATTAGGACTTTCCTAGTCTTAGGCATGGATGAAATAATTTCAGAAAGACCCCACATCCCAATAGGGCCTAGGAAAATTGTCAAGTGGGGCTGAGTGATTTTAGCTGGTGAACAGTTTTTAAAAAATTAGTGACAAAAACATAGAGCTGCCTGGGGAATACAATGCCTGTTGGATGAGATTAATGGCAAGATTAATAAATGGATTGCTTGATGAAAAGTGCAGGAGAACAAAAACCAGTAGAGATTGTGGAGGAGGCCACTTATTAATGAACCGTCAGCTCAAAGAAAGTTCAAGAAACTCTCCTGTGTTAAATGCAGCAGGCTGGCACGTCTAATAAAAATTGGGGTCCTTCAGGAATTAATTACACTGGCCTTACAGCAAGAATTCATGGAATTGAGAAACATAGTGGCACAGACCAGCACCAGCCGCTGCTGTAAATGGGGAAGCTGCAGGAGAAACTAATCATTTTTTTTTTCATTGATATGTAGGATATTGTAGTAGCATAATAGTCAGTCAGACATGGGGATGAATGATGGGGTCCAGATATACACTGACTAATGAAACTACACATACTTTGAGATTGAAGTCACTTCACATTTCACATGTAAAATTCCCTTCTGGCATCTGATTTCCTCCTTATCCTGTGTACCCGCCACTAAAGAGTTCCAAATAATTTTCAGTGATTATATGAGAGGCAGATGGACTCTACCATGATTTATCAAGCTTTGCCGAGAGAGAGCACGGTATTCATTTATTCCTTGTTGCTGTAATTTCCCAGTTTGGTTGGCTTGATAAAACCTTCTCTTAATTAAACTCTGGTGTTGCCTCTGCCCAGTGGATGAAGCAACCCAAAGGAATGCCATGACAAGATGGAGATTGTCCAGAATTTGCAATCTGATATCACACATTAGATATTAAAAGCTTCTTACCTTTTTTCACTTCTGTCATGAAGGTGGAGTGAAAATGTTCTTCTGTAATGTGTTTAGACCAAGGGTTCCCAGACAAACCATTAATCTCTTGGGTTTCAGATTTCATAATTAACCATTTTACTTCAGGACTAAATTTATTCTTAATAGAGCTTGGTAATTTAGGAGATGCCTGGTGATTCATTTACGTGTTAGTTTTCTAGGAATGAGATAATTAGTAAATAAAAATGAAGACACATGTAATAAAGATGTTTATAAGACTTGTGCATGCAAAAAAAGGACGGGGAGGGGGAACAATTTTGGTTGGTTTACATAATAGTGCATTTCTCCTTTGAGGTCTTAATATAAATGATCAGCCATTGTTTTCCCTCAGAACTGGGCTGAGGGCTTTTTTTCAAAAAAGCTCCATTTGACTTATGCCAGAATTATAAAATTTATGGAGAATGATTCCTTTAGTGTTACATAGAGTTTTTCATCCTCTCTCTCTCTCTCTCTCTTTTTTTTTTCGTTTGTCACATCCTTGCGTATTAGACCGTCTATCACCCGTCACTCTTTGACTTTTCGGGCCCACATAATCCACATGATACTTATCCTTTTGATTAAAACAACTTAATGGCCTTTTCACGAATAATTAATCTGCTGTCTTTTTACTTTCAGCTCCAGGCTTTTAACTTTAATGTTGAGTTATCCAGCCTGTGTTGCCTTCCAAAGTTTCACTCCCTTTAGCCTCTTCCCTTCAAAGGTTTAATACCTCTTTAGAAACTTTAATGTTTGCTATACTAAGGTTTTTTAAAGGCTTCCAAATTACTCTCACATTTTTTCTTCTGTGTGTGAAGTGAATAACTGTGCAGAAATCAGTTTGATGAAATGAAGATTATTTCAGATTCATGTATTCTGTCATTCTGGAAACCATGGAGGCTTTTGCTGTAAAGAAAATTTAAAACTCCACTGCTTTTTGAAGAAACAATTGCACATTTTTTTTCGCAGTTATGCATTTCTAACTGGGTGTTTTTCTAACAGTGACAACTTGTACCAGATGACTTCCCAACTTGAATGCATGACCTGGAATCAGATGAACTTAGGAGCCACATTGAAGGGGTAAGGTCTTCTCTATTCCGTTGCCTTTGGACAGTAACTCACACCTGTTTGAACCATTTTAAAAGTGCTTATAACTTATGAAGAGAGTATAGTTCTAGCAGAATAAACATGGCTTGTTGTAGAATCGAGATGCTTTCCTCCCACCCCCAATTGGTGGGTTGTGTTCAGTATTAAGTTTTCAGGAATATAAATAGAGGATGCTTTTGCCTAGAACAAGGTGGTTGAGAATATCGGAAAAACTTAATATGGCCCTTACTGAATTTTTTAGAGTTCTTCAAAGTCATGTTCATTCACCCTTGTTTAATGTTTGTTTTATTAGTGATATCACAGATGTTAACCATTACTGTATCTCATCGAGAAATGCTTTCGGTTTACAAAGTTCAGGATCCAAATTTGTATTTGAGGGAGAATGATCAGACATCCAAAGTCAGATGTGCTCATACCTGGTTGTGCCAACAGGTTTTCTTTACACTTACTACAGAGCCACATCAGGGAGAACACAGCTATCAAGCATTGGTAGGGACAGTTCTTAGGACTTGAAAATGAAAAAAAGAAAGCAAGCGGGACTTGTTTTCAACAGTAAAAGAACTTGCTTTCAGTTTTCTAGCAAGTCTGAGTTGAAAGGAAGTCAGATATGACGCTCATGAAGCACCTACAACAGATCACGTGATGTTTTAGGTCACCTTGTCTAATCTGCCTAATATTATGAAGCCTAGGTACTGTTACCCTGTTTTCCAAAGAAGTCAATCGAACTCAGAGAGTTAAGTAACTCCTCAAGTTCACATTGTATGAAATGGTAGAACTGGGACTCCAAGCCCAGATCTGATTCCAAAACCCATACTCTCTCCCGCCTCCCTGTGGGGCCTTCCACTCCACCATCAGCTCCAGTGGGATTGGGGCCTTAGTTCAGAACTCTTTATTAGCCAGCTAGCTTCACATCTCTGTGTATTTAGTGGCTTCTCATTGGATTCTGGGATCTGGGGGCTTGCTAGAGCCATGCATGCTCCATTCCCCATTCCCCACCTCTTCTTTTCTTCTAGAGTTGCTGCTGGGAGCTCCAGCTCAGTGAAATGGACAGAAGGGCAGAGCAAGTGAGTGGACAATGCGATGATGGCAAAGCAAATGACGTAGGCCTTGGTGGTGGTGCCTGGGGGCCATGCAGGAGTTAGGACTGACAACGGGTAATTAGGGTAGCCTTTGGTGCACTGGGATGAGGAAAATCTCTCTTCTCCCTCTTTCTGCCTTTTATTATTTATCATAGACATAACTGTGGGCAAAAATGGAGGTGGTGACACTTCCTATCAACATACTCCTGGAAAGCAATTATTAGAGTGACGCAGTAGGAACCCTGCTCATTTCCTCGTGAATGTTTCACAAAATACTAACTTTGTGGCATTACACATGTTCCTGTTAGATCAGCCAGATCTTTCAGTCATACTTACATTTTTCTTTGTATACCTTTAAATCTCTAAGGGAGAAATTAATTTTTACCCCAAATCTATAGTCAGATTTTCTGCAAAGATTTTTTTTTTTAGTTCCCAAACATCTGCGCCTTCCCCGGTTCTGTAGCCTGCATCCTGGGACATTTCTGTAACTACTTCTTTTGATTTCATTTTCTCTTCTTGAACGCCGGAACCAGCCTTTGCTCTTCTCATCCTTCTTTCTTTTGTTGGCTCAGTCCTGTTGTTTGGATCATCCTTCAGTAATCAGCAGAGTTGCTTTTCATCTTTTAAGACAAACTGTTAGATCCTTCTCTCTATCTCCATCCCCCAATTTTTCTATTTTACCCAAATCGCCATTTCTTCTCTCTAAACCCTCAAATAAGAAGCTTTCTGTTGATTTGAATTTTTTCTCTCCCCACTTGCATCCAAGGGGATGTCGACGATTTCAGCATTCTGTCTTTCTACCTACTCTCAACTTGTATTTCTTGGCTTCTTGGTTTCATTCTTTCTTTCCGATTCTCTTCCTTTTTCTTCTCTCTCGTCTACTCAGAATTCAGTAACGGTCCCCAAACTAACTGCCAATAGAAAGAATATGATTGTGAAGTGAATATGTTTTAGTTTTTAAAATTTCTTCATGTTGGATTCCAGGGCTTGTTTTCTGCTTAATTACAAAAATTACAGATCAGAAATCTTGGCATGTGTTTAACTCAGAATGTTTTTATAGTTGAAAGAATTTTGATAACTTTTAAGGTCTATTAGTCACTTGCTGGAGAGTCAGAAGCTATATTTTAAGGATAAATCACAAAGTGTCGATCATTTTTTTTTTCAATTCTGTGCAAGAAAAAAAATCTAGAAGAGTTTGCATTGTTTTGGTGCTTACATTTTGGAAAAGGATTTCCGAAATCAAAATGTATTTCTTAAATACTAATAACTTCATTCAGAGAGCTGTACAGAAAGGGTCAAACGGCCCCAGTAGATAGTCCTACAGAAGAACAACTCTTCAGAGAGCAAAAAAGTGTGCAATTGTCTAATTCACTAACATCGCTCACACTGCGGGTGATATTATAAGTCGGCTAATGTCTGCTTCCATTTGCAAACTGAACGTTTATCTAAGAATGGATGTTAATATTAATGGGCTCTGTATGAGGGACTTTACACGTTTCCTCTTGATCTCAGCTTTCAGATGAGGAGGCTGGAGAGATTAAGCCACCTAACCAAGTTCACATAGCGAGTAACTGGCAGAGCCACTTTGGAGCCCACTTCTGTCTGACTCCAGGATCTGGCCCTAGATTAGAATTTCTTAAACTTTTTGGACAGTGACCATAGTAGAAATACCTTTTACACTGAGATCCATTACACACACACACACACACACACACACACACCCCACAAATTTTCACAAAACAGTACTTGTTCCATACTGTGCATGCTGATGTTTTCTGCTTCATTCCATACCATTTTAAAAATGCTGGTGGTGATGTGTAAATTGATTTTAAAACTCGCTGATGTGTCATGACCTACAAGTCTGCCTCTCTTTTAGCTCTTCAAAAGAATAATTAATTAACTCTTTCCTCCATGCCCATGAACAGCCAAGAACTGGATTCAGGTGAATCTGTTATTCCAGTAGAAAGTTTGGCTTTTCCCCAAGGGGGACATAATCTGGATAGGTGTCATTATTCTTTATGATACTGAATTTACTTTCTTTTAGCTAGGTATGAAAACACTGTTAATATGAGAAATAACCTGAGAAAAGATATTTCATAAAGAAAGATAGAAAGAAATAACTGTCTTTTGCTTTAATCCATAACTAGTATCTTGACACTATTTGAAATCATTGGTAAGAAAAATCATGGTGACAACATAGATATATAACAGGAAAGCTGGAGGTTTGACTCATGTTTTGGGGAAGAAAGATATAATTTCCATATCACTCATAAAAATGAGGCATTATCAATTTTTTATTAAACGATTATGTACTTCAGACTAACCCCACTAAGTATTTGTTCATGTCTTCCTTCCTTGAAAATGTTACTTTTATAAAAAGCATAGGCTTGTTTCCTCATGTCCTAACAAGTCCACGAAGACATTTCATTAGATGTCGGGGAGCTGTGGTATTCTACTGGGCGACGATGGGGTGTTAGGGAGAGCACAGGCAAGGTGAGATGAAAACATGATGGAGAGCAGAGGACACTTGCCACTGATTCTCTCTTGTCTCCTTCTCTCTTTCCTCATTTTTTAATCTCTGTATGACCATTGGGATCAGAATTACTTTTACGACCTCAAACAATATTGTATTTCAATTTCAGACAAGAAGAAAGTACTTCGTGAAACCATTCTTTTAACTCTGACACTTTACCTTACCCACAAACAAATGAAATTAGATTTTTAAAGTGGGTCACAGAGAAAAAATCGCCAGAGACCCTTTCTAAGCATTAATCCACCTTTATGAATAATTCTGTTTGTTTGTGGTGACTTGCACTGTCTGCTTTTTATTTCTTTTAAAGACATTTTCTCTGTGTTCTTAATGACTGCTGAATTTTTAAGGCTACTCACAAGCCTTGGCTATTCTGTTAGCCTCTGTTTTGTCTCTCCTGAAGAAAATATCCTGCAAAATGGAGAAACACATCAACCTTGACTGTGGTCCAAGTTATTAAAACAAGGAAGAAGTTATTCTCTGGGGACCTGGGTAGGGGGAGTGGGAAATCGAATACAATAGAAATGTTAAAGGAGTGCTGAGCAAAATGAATGTCCCTTTGCTGGTCCAAGAAGTTCACAGGCTGTTGGGAACACACAGTATTTGACCTGTGGATGCTTGAAAGGAAAAACGAAAGACTCGTGATGAGTGATGTATGGTGCAAACAAAGCTGTGCGTTTGGGTAGGGCCAAGGCTGTTGAATCTGGAGAAAATCCCCGCTAGACATGGTCTCATCCCTGAGAACCTGTGCCAAAAGAGATAGCTGTCTTCTCTGGCTGGGAGTTCCAATACACAGCCCAGCACCTTCCCTCTCCAGCTCGTGAACATAAGGTACTTATCCAAGAGATTTACTTCTTGAAAACACATAGCCTGCTTTTAAGTGGCTTCTGGAGCTTGAGACACAAAAACAAAGGTGGAAAGAAACAGCTCTGTGAATACCAGCATTCCAGAGTGTACTCTTTCACCTCCACCCCCTGCAAAAAGTTGTTAGTTTCTCCATTTAGATGGTTACATTGATGCCTTGTAAGCAGTTCTTTGCCTTGCATTGGACTTGGCTTGGGTCTGTTAGCCAACTATACTGCAGAACGGAACATGGAAATCCTGGGTTTGCAGGGTGGAGGTGGAGATTCTGACTTAGAGCTGCGTTCCCTGTCCTCAGAGTGAACTAATTTAGTTGCTTCTTTTGCTTTCACTTCTCACCTCCCGGATGCTATTTTCCCCTCCCTAATTGTTCACCTTTCCCACCCGTTTCCTTATGGACAAATATTCAATTACTGTATTTAATTTTTAATTATGTATGTAACATATATGAATTAAAGAACAGTTAGAAAACACAAATACATAAGGGAGGAAATTAACACTCCCCCCAATATCCCAGTGAAACTACTATTATGTTGCATACACTTTTAGACCTTTTTCTATGTGTATGCATACTTTTGTGTCATTTTCTTTTTTAAATTAAAATTATTGGGATTTTATTGGTTAATAAAATCATATGGATTTCAAGTGTACAGTTCAGTAACATGTCACATGTATACTGTGTTGTGTGTTCACCATCCAAAGTTAAATTTCCTTCTGTCACCATATATTTGACCCTCTGTGCCCCTATGTACCTCTCCCCTCATTTTTTTTTAATAATAAAAGATTGGCTTCTGCTGAGATCTAATTCAGCAAATGCTTATCAATAGGCTATTGCAGTATCTTGTGTTTCAACCCTCATGAGAGTGTTGACTTTTAAAAATATTCTCAACCTTTTAAAAAAAACTTCATTTAAAAAATATTTTGGACTTTACAGACTTACCATCTCCACACTATGTTCCTATTTTATTTAAAAGCAAGGAATTATTTTCTTCTCATAAAGGTGAGGGAAAATGACAGGTTTGTTCAGATCAGGAGAAGAAAGGAGCTAAGCAGGAAAGATAGAAAGGGAAGATGGTGATTAAGCGGCCAAGCTAGAAATGAGAAGCATGGTAGACTCGGTGCAGAGAAATGAGCTGGGGTTATGAGGGTTCCCATGGGTTGATTAAGGGTTGTGTGTGCGTATGTGTGTGTCTGTGTGTATTGGAGGAGGAGAGGGTATAGCAGGTGCATGGAGGATGTCTTTCATGATCGAAAGGGGTACTTTGGACCTCTTATGTCTGTGATCCCATCTTGCTCCCTTCTGAGATCTTCTACTCGACATTTATTCTTCTCCCTGTTATCTACCCAAGAAAAAACCCATAACTGCTAGCTAGAAAAACATGGGTATAGACACAAAGTCATCCAAATAAATGTTTCTGTAAAATAGGGCCACCGTATATTTTAGTAGAGTTTTTTTTTCCTGTTAAAAGTGAACAAGAATTTATTCTAGCTTTATTTATAACTCTTCATTTCAAAGGCGGAGCCACAGATGTAGTATTCTAAAAGCTAAGACGGTAACTTCATCTAAAATGAAAACAACTTTTTCCTTTTGATTATAAAGGTAACACAGGCTTATTATTATTATTATTAATTATTATTATTATTATTATTTTAATTCAGACAGTACCAAAACATTATGAAGGAGAAAAGAAAAAATTATCTGTTATCTGTTCCAGAGATAACTTTTAAAAACGTACTAGGGTATATTTTTATCTGCAGAGATAAAAATCTGGAAACATTTACTGAACCACTAATTGTAGTTGCCTCTGGAAAGGGCAAAAGCCTCGTAGAGTTGGATATAAGAGATCATAGGAGGAGATAAACTGGACAACGCTTTCATGGAGTTTTGCTGCAAAGGAGAGCAAAGAAATGGGGGGTTCTAGCTCAGTGGGGATAGAGGGGTCAGGAGAAGGTGTTTTTTTATTGTTTTGTTTTATTTTATTTATATTTAGATAGACATACCTGCATGTTTGTTTGCCGATGAGAATTATCAAGAAGAGAAAAAAAATTGATGATGGGAGGGGGATAGAATTGCTGGAACAATGCCCTTGAGAGAGAAGAGGCTCCATGGGCAAGCAGGGGCTGGTTCGCTAGGCACTGGGATAGTTCAACTAGTAACAATATTGATTTACAGTTCTTTATTTAAAAGGATAGTAACCCTTTTGTTGTCATTTACTGAAAATATTTTCTCTGGCTTGTGTTTTAACCCTGTGAATGGTTTTTTTTCCGTCAGAAATTTTTATTTATATATTAAAAATTATCAGTTCATGTGGTTTTTGTTCTGTATTTTTTCACCCTTATTAAGATATAATTGACATATTGTGTAAGTTTAAGGTACACAATGTGATTATTTGATACACGGTATATATTGTAAAATGGTTACCGCAATAGGGTTAGTTAATATCTGTGTCACCTCATTTAATGCAGAATGGTGACTGTAGTTAACAATACTATATTATATACCTGAAAGTTGCTAAGAGAGTAAATCTTAAATGTTCTCGTCACACCAGAAAAAAACCAAAGGATTTTTTTTTTTATTGTTTATTTTCTATGGCTGCTTTTGAGCAATAATGGCTGAGTAGAGTTTATGTTTTATAGTTTTAAGTTTTTGGCTTTTATATCATGCCTACAAAAAGTTTTCCCAACCTAATACTTTTTAAAATTTATTTATTATTGCTATAATTTTTTGTTTTGCTTTTTACATTTAAATAATTAATTAAATCTTGAATTTATTTGACAGCTGTATTTCACCTTGATTTGTTTCTAGATGACTAGCCAGGATCCCCAAACTATTTTGAATAATCTATCTTTTCCTCAATGATTTCAAATATTACCTTTATCAATCCTTGGATGCTAATTCCTTGGATCTATTTCTAGACTATTATCTTCTTTTGATCAGTCTGGCTGGCTCTTTCTGTCAAGTATCAGATTTTTTTTGGGGGGGGGCTATAATTTTATAATCTGTTTAATCTGATATGAAAGTTCCTAGCATTGTACTTCTTTTTCAGACTATTTCTGGCTATTATCTCTTTTTCATTCTAAGATGAATTTTACATTCATTTTGTTCATTTCAAAGTCATTATCAATATTGATTTGTTAATTGTGACAAAGGCACCATAGTAATGTGAGATGTTAATAATAGAGGAAATTGGGTGTGGGGTATATGGAAACCATCTGTATTATCTTAGAAAATTTTATGTAATTCTAAAACCATTCTAAAATAACAAGTTTATTTTTTTAAGTATTAATTGGAATTTTGAATGAACTGCATCAGGTTTAAAAATTAATTTTGGAGATTAGCTTTTGAAAAAAATTTAATCCTCTTTTCAAGAACATGGTATTTCTCAACATTTTTTCAAGTTTTGTTCTATGTCAGATGTCCCTAGAATTTCCTCCTTTCAAGATTTTTAACAGTAATGCCTCCAGCCTCAGAATGTGTTTGAAAGTGAGTATGAGTCTTTTAGATATGTTACAGATTTTTTTTTGCTTTTTCACCTTGAATTACTTTGTTGTATTTCTGACATCAGTTTGGAGAGTAGGGCCTGCTGAATAGATGGTTATGCACACATAATCACCTACAAACCTCCATTTCAACTGGAGAAGCAGGAGAGATCTTAGTCTAGGAGCACTCTGCTTAATGTTGGGGTTTCAGGGAGGACAATTTTTATGTAATTGAGTACAGTTGAGTAAATTGTTCCAATTCAAAAATGTGAGAGCAAGTTGGGTGGAAGCCTTGTTCCATCTTTCTTGTGTGAAATTCAGAGTTCATCTATCTTGTGGACTTGGGACACCCATCCTTGGGGTGGAGCTAGCGGTGGCCTCTGCTATGAAGCAACGCATTGAGGATATAGAACTCAGTGAGTTAGGTAAAATTGGGATTCTGATGAACTAGCACCTCAATATCAGACAACATGTAAGGGGATATCCATATATTTCTTATATGGTCTGATGAGATGGTCTATGAGAACATGAGTTCCCATGTCTATATGTGTTGAAGTACGAAGGAAAGTCATGCCTAAAAATATTCTTCCAAGTAATAGGGACATCGTGAATTTTTTGGACTGTGTTCTCCCTAAACTGTTGTGGGAAACTGGATTTAAAATATTTCTTAGCTCTGCTCTGAGTGTGAAGCCAGAGGAAAAAGGTCAGTCGGAGGAGGTTTGTGTACCATTTTGAGTGATGAGGAAAGCTTGATGGTACATAGGGCTGATTTATATAAGCATTGTTGTCAGGCTGTTAACCACTCAGCCCGTGTCCCCTATAAAATAGCAGCCAATGACTCGGCAGCATGGGAAGTGAAGACATGTGAGCCATGACTATAAAGAAACTCTCAAGAGAGGAATGCAAACAAGTTTTTAGTAATAATAACATCGTTGGAACAAATGGGCATCTTCCAAAAGGTAATACTTTGAAGGGACTCATTTACAGGTATCATGTTTCAATATATTTGCTGAAAAATAAAGCTAATTACCTTTAGGTAACCATGTTATTATATATTAATAAGACTTTTTCTATAGCAGGTTGCAGAACGCCAGTTGTAATTGGCATAGGTCAAAGAGGGAATTTCGTAGCTTATGGTACTATGTTTTAAAACCCCAGATCTGGATTCAGGGGCTCAGACATTGTCATTAGAACACTTTTATTGTCTCATATCTCTGTTCTCCTCTGTGCTGGCTGCCTTCTCACACAAGCTTTCTCTGTTGTGGCAACAATAGCTCTGGTTTTTGGCACGTGCAGCATCACAAGGAGAATGCCTCTCTGTTGGTTTATCTCCAGCAAAAGACTCAGGGAAGGCTCTGATCGGCTTGGATTGGGTCATGCTAGAGAATGCAGTTATCTGACTGGCCAGGCCCTCGGCATGTACTCACCCCTGGAGCCTGAGGTAGATTTAGAGAGGGGTGGTTCCCTAAAAGGAAAAGAGGGCTGTGTTACCAGACCAAAGTGTAATGGATGTGAAATGGGCAAAACAAGAGATACTCAATAATTTAAAAAGTCAGAGTTAATGAAAGTGGGGTGATGTGGAGCTGGATATATGAGATGTACGCCATAAGAATGTGTGAGACCTGGATAGAACATAAATGAAGGATGCAGTGGGGAGGGGGAAGGGAGAAGCCTTCTTCCTAGTGCTCATGGTAAAAGTGTTCATTAAAAAGCACAATAGTTAGAATTATTGCCATCGTGCAATTTTTAATTCAAAGTGAAACAAAATATAATGTTTTTGTTAAAAGTAAAAAATGCATAGTGTTCTTGAGGTCTGAACTGAAATGAAACAACTGAGGGCAGGAGGAATGTAAATTTTTAAGTAAAAAAATAGATGATTCTTCTTTGTAGACCATACTTCTGGGGAAATTTTATATCTATGAATTAAAATTATAGGCATTATTTGTGTGTTTTAACTCAATTAAATTTAAGTTGGTTGTTATTTTTAAGTTCTACTTTCAGCGCTAGATTAGCGAGAGAGACTTCATCTTTTGCCCTTTCCCCTTATATTCTCAGGAGCAGAATAATGTTTTGGTTTTTAATATAACACTGATTTGTTATATTCCCATTATAAAAGACCACTATAAAAGATTAAATTACACAAAGAAAATAGAATGACTAGATGGCATTGATGATAATATGTGTGCAGAATTTTGAATTTTATATCAACATTGCCCTTAGTTCATCACACTCAGGCAAAGAATAAAATAACATTCATGTTGAACTAGAGGTAGCTGTGCTAGGTTGCCACCAACTCTGAGTATGTACAAAAAGATAATTCAATATCTATTCATTTCCCCAAGTCGGAGCTTATAAATGGATATGAAAGTAGGTTTTGAAATTACTCTGGCTACAGGCACATCATATTTTCATTCACTAAATCTTTAAACCTAAGAATTCTGGTGTGACCACTGAGGCTTCCTAGAAAAAGTTCCTGGTTCTTTTGGCCCTAAGTCCTTTAGGGCTGATTAGTTCAAGTCCAACTATCTCTGGCTCATCCTTGTGCATGGTGAACATTTGTGCAGTGGCTTTTTGTTTCGTTGACCTTGTTTTATTTTGTTCATTGTCCTCTCTTGAGTCTCTTTTATATGTAGCTGTCCTTTCCACCCCTCACCCCTCTTGTTTTCACATCTCTTGATTTGTTGGAGATAGTAGGTCAGTTGGCCATAGAACATCCCACAGTCTGGTTTGGGCTGACTGCTTCCTCTTCTAGTCATTTAACTTTAGGCCTCCATCTTCTTTATTTCCTAAAAACAGGTAGTTAGATCTAGAAGCTCGATTAGATTTGGAGTTCCTTTTTTTTTGGCAAGAATAAACAAGTGATGGTGTGTTCAGCCTCATTTCTTGTGTGAGGAAGCGTAATTTCTTTACATGGTTCCATTGCTCATTTCCATTAAAAGCAGCACACTAGGAAGGGGTTATACTTCTCAAGGCTTGAATCAAAGTATTTTTAACACCAAAAGGAACCAGATATTTAAGTGTCTCATATAAGTCTGAGTATCAAGGATAAAGAGAGAAGAGGGGTTGTTGGGAAATTCTTTTTTCTTTTTTTTTTGGATACAAAAGAGTTTGAAGTTTTTCCAGGTGCTTACCTTCAATCTGATTAACTCTGCAGAGATGAGAAGACAGGTGGAGATAGGAGGATGCCTACCTGGCCAATGACAGGGGGCGAAGAGAGAAATCACAGGCCCTGGTTTTCCCTTTTTAAATATTCATATCACATGCTAATTGCCTTAAAAAAATTCTTCCCCCCTTCTTTCTTTTGTTTTTAACCTCTTCTGTTGATAAGGGATTTCAGGCTAGCTCTGGTTTTCCTCATCTGTAAAACCTCAATTCCTTTTTATTAATCTTCTTGTGCCTGTGGAATATCAAAATTAATCATTTCTAAAGAAGCTACTCTTCAAACGTTAAGTTTTTTCTGGGTCAGATCTCAGCGTACAAGTTTGTAGCATGAAGAGGGCTCATAATTTATGTTATATGAGGGACATTCTTCTCTTTTCGCAAACTTTCTAAGGACAAGTGATTATGTATTTTAAAGCTGTCTAGGAAAAGCAAACTTTCTCAGGATACATTTTTATGCATTTAAAGCTGTTTAAGAAAGTGTACAGTCCGCACCCATTGCCAGAAATAAAGTCACACAGTGTGTTTATTTTTCCAGTTAGGTGAAAATTTTTTTTCATAAAAACCAGGCTGTTTTGACTGCTCTATTGCACTTAAGCAGACCATCTCCATCCGTGTACCTTGTGCTTTCTTTATAACACATGTATTGCACCTGAGAATAGAAGATGAAGTATACTGAAGAGTGAATATTTTCAATTTGCTTCTCCTCACTGACCCACTGTCTTATCCTACCCACTCCCACTATATTTTTTAAACCTTCCACAGGCTTAATTTCATTCATACCCCCGGAGAAAAGAGCTGGGAATCATTCAAGTGTCATAATGATAACTTGAACCCAGGATGGGTTACACGGCCAGAATTGTCCAGCTAGTTTTGAAGAGAGAAGAGCTGGCCTGCACTCAAACCCCATCTCCGCCACTCGCCATCTGTCTGACTTTGGGCAGATAACTCGATCTCTTCTTAAACCTCAGTGTTCTTTGCTGTAAAATAGGGGGTAATACTAATAATATTTAACATTTATTAAGAGCGTACCATGTACAGAGCATCACGCTTTATTTTGCTTATCTCATTTGATCATATAAGAGTCTGATGGAGGAGGGAGAGAGGCTGTTTTGCTCATTTTATATGAAGCTGAGGCCAGGGGAAGTTAAGTCGTTTGTTGAAGATGATATTCCTAATGACTCCTCGGGTTGCGCTAAGGACAAAAAGTATAAATATTTTAGATCTCAGTCTCTAGGCTTGTAAGAAGCATACCAGAAATAATTTTGGGGGTTGTTGGTTACCTATTGCATATAATCATAGACTTGAACATTTTGTTGGGATAAGGTTACTGAGTGATATTTAATATTAATTTCCCCATATAGCTTACTATCCCCGCCCCACCCTACCTCTGGCTTTATTGAAATATAATAGACAAGTAGTTGCTCGTATTTACATTATACAATTCAATGAGTTTTTTTTCAATTATAGTTGGCATACAATAACATATTAGTTTCAGTTGTATAACATAGTGATTAGAGATCTATATAACTCACAAAGTGATCACCCCACCTTACATATTTATTATAACATTGTTAACTATTTTCCCCATGCTGCAGTTTATATCTCCATGTCTATTTTGTATCTATCCATTCGTACTTCTTAATCCCTTTGCCCTTTTTCACTGTTCTCCCAATCCTCTTCTTTATCTGTCCTTCGACTCTAAATAATAACTTTGCTGGATAAAGTATCCTTGGTTATAGATCCTGGGTTTTCATCACATTGAGTATCTTGTGCTAAGCTCTTCTGTCCTTCATAGTTTCTTTTGAGAAATCAGCTGCCAGTCTTATGGGTGCTCCCTTGTAGGTAACTAACTGCTTTTCTCTCGTTGCTTTTAAGATTCTCTCTTTGTATTTAACCTTTGACATCTTAATTATAATGTGTCTTAGTCTGGGCCTCTTTGGGTTCATCTTTTTTGGGACTCTCTGAGCTTCCTGGGGTTGTAGTCTATTTCCTTCACCAGGTTAGGGAAGTTTTCCATCATTGTTTCTTCAAATAGCTCTTCAACTTCTTGTTCTACAGATACCCCTATGCCATGGATATTTTTACGTTTAATTGTGTCCCATGTAATTATTATTATAGTCTTGGCTTATTTTTTCTTGCTGTTCTGATTGAGTGTCCTTGGCTTCCCCATTCTCGATATCTGTGGTTCAGTCCTCTTCTTTATCCACTCTGTTGATTCCCTCTAATATACTCTTCATCTCAGATAATGTGTCCTTCATTTCTGACTAGTTCCCTTTTATAATTTCCATTTCCATCTTTATGGTTTTTTTTTTATCCCTTTGTTAAAGATCTCACTGAATTCATCTACACTTCTCCTAAGTTCATTTAGCATTTTTATAACCAATGTTTTGAACTCTGCATCTGTAAGATTGCTTGACTCCTTTATTCCTGGATCTCTGTTTTGTTCTATCATATGGTTTCTGCTTCATTGTTTTCCCATTTGGCTGCCTTTCTGTGTCTGTTTCTATGTACTAAGTAAAGCTCCTAAGTCTCTTGGTCTTATTAGCATGACTTTGTGTATTAGGTATCCAGTGGCACAGTCCTGAATGAGGTTCAGCTACAGGCCAAGTTTAGCCCCAGCCTGTGTCCCCTGGGGCCATCTGTTAAGATTCAGGAAGCAATTTACAGATGCTGTGCTTATAGTTGCCTCAGGAGGCCAAATCAGAAACTGAGGCCAGCTGCCACCAGTGTGGGTATTGGAGTTGGCTCAGCAGGGAGCACCGGACTCAACGAGGATACAACTGGATGTGGCTTGGGTGGGGCCACAATTGGGGGAGGCGCAATTACAGGGAATCCTCTGGGCAGAGTGATCTCTGTTATCCAGTTTGATGATGTTTCAGCTAAGGTGGTGCTACATCCACACACTGATTGGGGGAAGGCTCAACAGAGGAACAATAGATACTACCAGCACTTTTGCCCAGGAGAAGGCCTCACCTCTAGCCCTTGCTCCAACAACTCAGTGTCCTTCTGTAAGTCCCTGGTGCCCCACAAGCAGCCAACCCAGTGCTGGTGCTCAGAGCAAGCAGGTCTGTCACCGCAAAAGTCCGCTTGTGGACGTGGCCATTTTAAGAGGAACATCTGCAGCTACCATAGCCTCTGCCCCACTCAGCCCCAGGGGACCAGGCAACCTCTTGTCTTTGCCCCCTCTTACATTCTACCATTGCAGGTTGATTTCTTATTTCTTTCTCTAGTTGTAGTGTTTCTGTTCATCTAGATACCATATGACTTTACTTGCTGTTTGCTCTGTGTTTCCATCACAACTTTGATTTGGTTGCAAGAGGGATGAACAAAACCTCTATCATCTATGCCATTTTCTCAATCCATCTAGTTCACTTGTTTGATTTTCAAACAAATCTATGGAATAAATTATTAGCTTCATTTCACAGGTGGCGAATCTTAGTCACAGGAGGTCTAGCTGATTTACCCATGAGCACAGAGCAAATGAATGATATAAGTGGGCCTGGAACATGTGTCTTCAGGCAAGGAACCCATGTTCTCATGGACTAATCTGGAGAGAAAGGATCCAGATTAATTTAGTTCTTTCAGATGTATCTGTAAGAAACAATAAATCCAGTTCCTTTGTCATGGTGGGCTGAGTAATGACCCCTAAGGATATTTAGATCCTAATCCTTGGAACCTGTGAATCTTGCCTTCTGTGGCAAAACAGATTTTATAGGTGTGAGTAAATTAAGGATCTTGAGATGGAAGGATTATCCTAGATTATCAAAGTGGGCCCTACATGTAATATGTTTTTATAAGAGGAAGGCAGAGGGAGATTTGATTACAGAAGAGTAGTAGAAGATGTGACGAAGGAAGCAAGAGGTCAGAATGATGCAAAGAAGGGACCAAAGAATTGAAGAAAGCAAGGAAAGAGATTCTCCCCTTAGTCTCCAGAAGAAAATAGGCTGTAGCATGGTGAGAGCTGGTTTGGGAATTCCGGTCTCCAGAATTGTAAGAGAATAATTTTGTGGTGTTTTAAGCAACCAGATTTGTGGTAATTTGTTGCAGCAGCCAAAGGAAACTAGTATACTTGAATTGAATGCATAGTGAATATGGTTTTCTGTCTATAACTTCAATGCTTAAACCTACTTTCAAGTGGGCCAGTGAAATTTAGAGGTAAACCACTAACATCTGTAGATGATAACTTCTAGATTTTG
>NW_006433024.1:9606153-9610211 GCF_000325575.1 Pteropus alecto | reverse complement strand
GCTGTACAAATATAGCATCCTTTTAAAATTTCAAGGGTTTGGAAGACTCTAATAATCAGTTTTTAAAGAATTATGCACATCCCCACCTCTACTTTGTTGCCATGTGGGAAGAGACAACAGAGTCAAAACGGAGTTTTCCAGTTTACAGCTTATATGTCACTGCTCAGCCTTTAAAGCAGAGGTTGAAAACTGGTGGGGTCCTTAGGCCAGAGGCATTTTTGTATGACCTGACAGTGATTCTGTAAATTTTCAATTATTTGCCAGAATTTAAAACTCAGGTGATCTCATATAAAAAAAAAAAATCCAGATTTCTGGCTTTTCTTGGAGAATAGAAAGATCTGACAATGCTGGGTTCATTTTATTGACAGTACTTGGCTGGTAGAGTGGAACTCTGGCTGTCTCCTTGGGGAGAGAGAAGCCAGGGTGGCTGTCCCTGTCCGTTAGTTCAGTGCCATCTTGCTCTCTAGGACCTTATCCATTTATTTTTCTCTCTTACTGGCCCCTGTAGGCTTATCTGAGTTTGTGGCTCTGCTTTAAAGAAAAAAGAACCAAATCCATATTCTGATCAGCTTAGCAAAGACATACAATAATTTTGCCTCTTGGCCAATAATCTGGAAATTCATGAAGAATAAGAGAAGTGACAGAAGAGTTAAGACAGGTAAATGTCTTAGTTACCAAGTAAGAAAAAACAAACAGTAGATTCTGGAAACCACAGAGCAGTAAGATTAGCATGAGTTCTTGGGAGCACGCAGGGAAGAAAACAGTTGTTAGGAGCTAAAGTATATTTATTAACCGCATACAAGGCAACACTCAGGTTTATTTCTTTTTGTGGTAGAATTACTAGTCTCATAGTGGAAGGTCATTAGTATAGTGGATCTTCATTGCACAAAGACATTTGATAGTTATTTTTATGTCCTGTGTACAAGATAGGGAATCGTGGGATAAAGACTTAAAAGAATGATTTGTGCTTCCTTGAACAATAAAACCAAAGGAGCTGTCTTAAGTATGTTTATCAAACTGGCAAGGGGTTTCCAGTGCAGTGCTGTGTGGCAGGAAAGGAGAAGCAGTCACATCACTCTCAGCCTCCTTCCTCATATCTTTACCTGTCGACACCGAACCCACCAGCTTCTGTCCACCTGCGGAAACACAGCCGCCCTTATTACGCCTCACTGTAAGTCCCTGTGATATCCCCGATGATCTTGGCCAAGAAGTCATCAGATCTCTTTTTCCTGTCATTCATTCAGCTGGTCGAGTATCAGATCTGTTAAAGGAAGTTTACCAGGCAACAAAACAGAAAAACATGAAAACATTTTACAAAGCACCAATTTCTCATCCTAAGAAAGTCCGGCCTTACTCAGGCTTGGGTCATGTGCCTTGCTATGCATAGTGCCAGGGTTCCTTTACTTTACTTCTCATTATCTGGGTTGGAAGGTAGGTTAAGCCATTGTACACATTTCTGCCCTGAGGGAGATTTGGGTCTCTCAATTGCTTCATCAGTGGGATTCACACTCTGCTCTAGAAGCTGCTTTCTGGTATCAGCTCCATGAATGATAAAACCCTTGTGTCTGAGTCATGAGGAATGTTTATGCCACCACTGTCTAGGGCTCTGTGATTCCTTTATTTAGAAGGTGCATCTTTGGCCCTAGAAATCTCTTCATTAGGTTGGTAGCTCCTTGCACTTCTTGGAAGGCCTTATGGTTCCAGACCTCTGGTAATCCTACCCTCACTCCTATTTGATTCATCCACAGTATAGTAACTGAAAGTTTTTAAGGTTTGTCTCTCTTGGGAAAGAGCTCAGCTTCACTTGACCATCTAAGCTGGCAGCTGGGTTTTAACAACAGCTAATGGGCCAATGGCAGCAGCCATCTTCCAGAGCCTTTCTGTCTCAGGTTAATTACTGCTGATGATTTTTGCTCTGTTGGACTGGAACCCAAAATGACAAGGTCCTCTATGATGTCTTCCCTCATGCACCCATGATGAGACCTTCCAGAATCCTGTCATTTCCTGAATACCAGAGAACAGTTATATAGATTGTAAATATAATAATAGTTTCCAACAATAGCAGGGAAGATCCTTTCCTCTTATGACAACACTGAAAAGGTGCTTTCAAATGTAGAGATAACATGAAATGGAGTGCAAGCAAATGTTTTGGAAGCCAAATCAAGAGTCAAAAAGATTTCAACAGTTGGGAATGACTTGCTAAAAGAAATAGAATGGAATTTGAAGGATGTTTTTATTGTCCTGAATTGAAGCTTAAAAAAGTCATGTCTTCAAGCTCCAGGTTGGAGATACCTGCCTCAACTGCAGTTCGGGCTGGGGTGGGGGTTGTGCTTGGAGATTTTATTTGACTGAGGAAGACCACTGTGACCTGAGTGCTAAGGACTGATGTGCTCTTTCGTGTGTAAATAGCGATACTCTGTCTAGGTTGAGGGGAGAAGCCCCAGGTCCTCTGCCTGGGGGTTGAGCTCTGTCTAAGTTGAGGGGAGAAGCCCCAGGTCCTCTGCCTGGGGGTTGAGCTCTGGCAGCCTAATGCATTATGTTGTGTTTGACTGACATCCTGATTTTGAAAAATTTGGAATGGAACCCCTTTGGGTGAGGCATGCACTCTCCAGGCTTTGGCATTGATGTTCCTGCCCTGATTCTAAAGGCTTTGTATTTGTGGATGGTCCTCCCTCCCCACTCCCTTATAGAAACACTCTCCAGGGCACTGGGATCCATCCTAAACCCACACTTAGAGAGGCACTTAATGAAATGAGGGGGATCAAGAAGAGGAGGATCCAGATGGTAAAAGAATTAGACAGCAATTCATATCGTAATAGTTGAGAGAACCACGGCTCTGTAACCTGAAGAGCTGTCTTCAAATACCTGAGTATTGTCATGTGGAAGAGGAGTTAGATTCAGCCCATCCTATGGACCATTTATGGACTATGTGCCTTACTTCAGTCACTAAGTTGAGAAGATGCAGAGAAGAGCAAGTTGGTTTCTGCCCCCAAGGCCAAGTTTGCTTCACAGAGCAAAGGGAGATAATAAAGAGATGGCTGTAAAATAATAATACTGTGTGGTTCTCCAGAAGACAGAAATGAGGAGGCATATTTCAACTTGGTTTAGAAAGGCCTTTTCTAACAAGGAAAGTTCTCTGCAAATGGAATGGGATGCCTTGGAAACTTGTCACCAATCGTATTGGTTCGACCGTTGAAGATGAGCTAGAGGAGCTTTGAATGGGGGGCAGAGTAGACGATTTTTCTCCCTCTGATAGCATGTGATTCCAAGACCACCGACTTGCTTTCCTTTACTTATCTAGAGAGTCATCACCATATTAAATGCCCACGAGTTTTACTCAGTGTTCTGGGCAGACCACACTGGGAAAAGTGTTGAATTGCAGAGTGTATTTGTCTTCTGGAGATGCAAGAGCCAATAGGCAGGGGCCCAGCTGTCTTTGTTATTCATGGACCTGGTAGAACAATCTCCTGGCATGTTTGGCAGGTACAGCCTTGTTGCCGGTTGCTTCTTTTGTTTGTTGGCTTGCATCTGGCTGTGAGGATCATGTCATTCCCTTTGTGTGGTGCAGGAGTTTGTTTCCTGGGACAAGTAAACTGTGAAACACTATTTCCTATGCCCACCACCCTCCAGAAACCCAGAAACATCCAGTGATTAGCTACCGAAATAGGAGATTCCTAATTCTTCTCTTTTGATGGTAGAAATTTAAAATAATTCAGATTTCTATTGTTGTGTCCCCATAGATCCCTCAGCCCTAGAAAATATGTCACATTTCGATTGCATGCAGAAGGCTAAACCAAGCAAAGACAGCATGTCTTCACAGCCTTTGGGGCAGAATGTTCTGGCAACAGCATGTCCTCTTTCTGCTACCCCATTACCATTTGTCACCAACTCTCACTTCCCTACTGTCTATATAATTGTAAGGAATGCAGACATGGCCTCTTTTCCTTGGCAGGCACATTCTAAGGTTCAGAAAGGCAAATACTATCTGGATTTGGCATGTCTTTTTAATTTTCATGTGTTTGACCCTAGTTTAGCACTTTGGGGCATTTCCCTCCAGA
>NW_006433024.1:9592094-9606099 GCF_000325575.1 Pteropus alecto | reverse complement strand
CAGACTGCCACCCACCTCCCCAAACTGCTATCATTGCTCTGAGTAAAGGAAACAGGCAATTCTTTCTAAATAGCTTGAGGTCAGAACTAAATGTGAAACCCCACAGCTGCTGTGGCTATAAGGTGTGTGGACATGTCAGTCATCCTGGCAGAAAATTTCCCTTCCAGAAATTTTCTCCCCTGGATGAGTGAGAGTTGAGCCAACGCTGGGCTTTCCCCACACCTTTAGATGGAGTGGGCTCATCAGCCAAGCGATCTGCTTCTGGCACTGGGACCTCTGGAATCCCTAGAGTAACGGGCAGAGGGTAGAGGTTCTCAGCCCTGCCAGCCAGTTAACTGCACCTGGAGGCTTAAAAAAAATGCTGGTGCATGGACCTCATCTCTTGAGCTAATTTTTTTAAAGCAGCCTTACATGTTTCATATACCATACAGTTCACCCATTCGGTGGTTTTAGTATATTCACAGAATGGTATGACTGTCACCACAATTTTAGGACGTTTTCAGCAGTCACTCTCCATTTCTCTCCAACTTCCCCAGATCTAAGCAACCAACCACCAATCTACTTTCTATTGCCATAAATTTGCCTGTTCTGGACAATTTTGTATAAATGGAATCACACAATAGGTGGTCCTTTGTGACTTACTTCTTTCACTTAGCATGTTTTTCAGGTTTGTCCACATTATCATGTATCAGTATTTCATTCTTTTTTATCACCAAATAATATTTCATTTTATAAATGTACTATATGTTGTTTATTCACTCATCAGCTGATGGCCATTTGGGTTGATTCCACTTCTTGGCTAGTATGAATAAATGATGCTCACAAACAATATGCACAGCTTTTTGTGTAAACATATGTTTAATTTCTCCTGGGAATATACCTAGAAGTGGAATTTCTGGGACATGTGGTAACTTTATGTCTAACTTTTTGAGGAACTGCCAGACATTTTCCAAAGCAGCTGCACTACTTCAAAGAGGTATTTCGTAAAAGCTCTCCATGGCGATTTGAGATGTGGTTATAAAATGCTGCCCACGTGGGTAAAAATCCTTACTCTGTCTCATTTGGAAGTAAAATAACCACAGAACAGTTATCAGCTTTCTCCTGAAAGAGAGAATACTTTTAGAGCAGACTATCCACACCTTCCAAGTGGTTCTTTTCAACATTCCACATCCCTTAGCTCTCACTAGTGGTCCAAGGTTAAGCTGAGCATTGGCTAGGGGACTAAGTCTAATGGTAGAGGAAGCGTATTCCATGTCCACCTATGGCATGGGTTGGCTGCAAAGAGTTAAGTCGATCTGGAAAACTCATCTGTAGATTAAGTGGAGCAGGGCCACAGATGTGTAACCTCCACCTCTGAGGACACAACATCTCTTCTTGTAAGTGTCATCACTTTCTTGGTGCTATCTGCTACAAACTGAGTCATGAGGTGCCAACAAAAATCCATTGTACTTGATGTGAACTTGAGGCATCTGCTCATTCCCGAGATATTCACAGCTGTCAGCCCTCCCATCTAGATGGTAAGCAACTTCCTGGGGATGAAATCTTGCCACTGTGACTTTTCCCGGCTTGTCTGAGAGGCATAGACCCAGATGCTGTGGTGTGTCTGCGAGAATCTGAGTGTGAGGGAGGGCTGCGTGGTTGTGACAGGAGAATCGAGCAGCCAACTGCTCACAACGCCTCACTTCTGAAGTAGACCCGATGGAGGGAGGCAAAACAAAAACAAAAACAAAAAAAACCAACCGTGGTCCTGTGAGCTTTTAAAAAACATTCCTCCTGCTGCAGATGCACATTTCCAATGGCACCTGTGGACCAATCTGAGTCTTGTTCTCCCTTCTTTGTGTTTGTAGCCACGGCACGGGATATGAAAGTGATAACCACACAACACCCATCCTCTGTGGCGCCCAATACAGAATACACACCCATGGCGTCTTCAGGGGCATTCAGGTGAGTCCTCAGGGGGCCTGGCTGGCAGTGGACTTCACTGCCTTTTTCTCTTCTCAACACCCTTTCACTTCCTAGCTGATGGCCATTTGGCCCTGGCAACTCTGTTCCTAATTTTAGGCTCCTGTGGCAGCAGGGACCCATCTTCCACTGGAGCAGATAGGGCAGCCTCCTCCTCTCCAGAGGCCAGTGTGAAGGGGGCTGCCTCCCTGACTCAGACCAAGACACTTCCTGCAGAATCCCATTCTTTCCTCTTTCATTGCTTAATTAGCTTTCTCTGTGGTGGACTGAGCAGCTCCTACATTTGGGCTAAATGGGCTTGAATTAATGACCTGGACCCCTGACTTCTAAGAAGACTTGGTCTGCATTTATAAAGTGCCCAAAGGTAGACTCTGTCTTGCCAGTTGTTGCTAATAATAACAATAACAATAATAACAGTGCACCTTATACATCTGGACACTTTCTAAATAACAGGTACTGTGCTAAGTTTTATACATGACTTTTTTTTTTTCTAAATGGACTTAACTTTTTTTAGAGCAGTTTAAGGTTTAGGGAAAAATTGTGGGGAAAGTACAGAGAGTTCCCATATCTTCCCTCCTCCTCCTCCCTTATTATTAACCGTCCTGCATTGATATGGTACATTTGTTACAACAGATGCATATTGACACATTGTTAACTAAAGTCCATAGTTTACATTAGGGTTCACTTTTTGTGTTGTGGAGTTCTCTGGGTTTTGATAAATGCATAACGCTATGCATCTACCCTTACAATATCGTATAGAATAGTTTCACTGCCTAACAGTGCGCCACCTGTCCATCCCTCCCCCTCTCTCGCCTTCCTCCATCTCCACAGCCACTGATATTTTTTACTATCTCTATAGTTTTCCTTTTTTTCTAGAATGTCAAATAGTTGGAACCGTATGGTATGTAGCCTTTTGGGACTGACTTCTTTCACATAGTAATATGCATTTAAGCTTTTTCCATGTCTATACACGGACATTTTTTCCCATTTAATCTTCAGTACACCTTTATGAGGTAGGTACTATTATCTCCGTTTTATGGATGAGGAAACTAAAGTCCAGAGAAGATGACTGACTTGTCCAAAATCACATAGCTAGTAAGAGGTAGCATGGGGATTTAGAACACAGACTCCAGAACCCCTGTTTTTAACCACCATGTTATACTGCCTCTGAGGGAGACAGAGGGCGGTCAACAGTTTTGGGGAGGACAGAGTCTTTTTGGTGGTCTGAATCACCAGAGTTAACCAAAGGCTTGCATTTGTGACTTTTGCATATGACTCAGTGGCTGCCACGTGAGTAACAACTGTGATACTTTCACCAGAATAGTCAGAACCCTAGAAATAAGTTGTGTGTGGGCCAGGTCCCCACATGATGTGTGGGGCAAGTAGCTCTGAGATGTTCTGATTAATATTTCCAGAAGCGTTATGGTGATAGAACAGTGCGTTCCTTCACCCCAGACCTTTCGATGTGAGAACGAAGGCAAGGGTTACAGAAATATGGAAATCCGACAAGAGCACAGAAAGAGTCATCCAGCCTCTCCTCCAACAAATACCATCAGAATCCTGCACCAGGACCCTGACTGACACTGACAACTTGATTTTATTATCCTATTGCCATGTGCACGGCATCTAGGATGAATGAAAGGAAATGAAGAAAGCTCTTTTTGCCTTCCTTTCCACCAAGCCCGGATTGTCAGACTCACTGTCATGGCCTGTGATAGACTCCAGACTGGTTTCATTACCCTCTCATTTTCTCCTGGAGTCTACTAATCAGACGTAGTGGCTCACCATTCATATTTATGCCACCATTTGCCTTGAGACTCTGTGGCTTAGCAACAGCAAAGTTGCATGTCACTATGGTATTTTTTCTTCAAAACAGAAGCTCTCACAATGCAAGGCAGTGTGAAATAAAAACTAGAACAGAAGCATGAGGGTGGTGTGGAAAATGCACAGAGCAGAGAATGGGTTAAACTCAGAAGTTGTTTTAGGTCTTAACACAAAACCTGGATGTGCCCTTTGGCCTGGCCTTGCCCATCTGTACGAGAATGAGGGGGATTCAGCTGCCCCTCAGGCACTTCCACTGCTCCCGTCTGTGACTCTGATCCTGAGCAGGAAGGGGAGTTTGCCTCATCGTTTTCCTCTAGCTCCTTCTCTTGGAGGACTGACCTTGCACACACTCGCTCCTACAAGACAAAAGGGACCAACAAAATGCCCTGTGGAGGACGTGTAAAGTGCACGAAAGGCAGACACAGTGTTTTCTAGTGTCATTATTAAAAGATTGTACTGGCTCCATGGGACCTCTGGTGATTTCAGCTCCCCTTCACAGACAGAACCCGCAAATCTCAGAGGCTCCTTCTTTCTGTCATTTACTCAGATGTGGAAGGTCTAGTCAGTTTGGGGCTCAACCAGTATTCTACATTTCTCTCTAAAAAGGACCTCCCCGCCCATTTCATGTTAGGCTCCAAGTCATGTGGCCATGTGTCTGAGTGGGAGGGATGCGAGTAGAATCTGGCGCTTTGGACTTCAAGACCTCACTGTCTCAAGTGGAGAAGCTGAGAGACAAGATGGAGCGGGAGCTCTGCCAGCATGTCTTTTACAGATGCCCTGGCTCAGTACCCCCAAATGAATTCAAGTACTGGTTCTGCTTGATTATAGTGATGATCTATCATCCATTAGCGATGCCTGCTGTGGGCATCTGGGGTGTGGAGGGGCGTGGTTTCAGGCCTTGTATCTGCCATCCTTTCCTTGGGTATATAGTCCAATGCTCGTTTTCCTTTGGGACTGATGTGAATATTTACAAGTGGCTTAAAGCCTGCATTTCTCTTATGTTGTGCTTTCAGGATGTGCGGCGCGTGCCTGGAGTAGCCCCGACTCTTGTCCGGTCAGCATCTGAGACTAGTGAGAAACGGCCCTTCATGTGTGCTTACCCGGGCTGCAATAAGAGATATTTTAAGCTGTCCCACTTACAGATGCACAGCCGGAAGCACACTGGTAAGTGTGTCCCCCGTCCAGCCTTGGTCGTGGTGGCCTTTGGGCAGAGGCAGTCCAGGAACTCCTGTTCTGGATCTCACTCCAGTAAGAACACAGGTGATTTTTCAGATGGAAAGTAAACACTGCTTTGAAAGGTCTGGTCAGGTGACAGAAAAAGGCTGCTGGGCCATTTTGGATCTTGATTGTCCATCCTTTAATAAAGAAGTCAGTAAACTGTCTTCAGGAAGAGCAGAGCAGAGTGGCGGAAAGAGAATCGCACAGAATTAAAGAGACTTGGGTTCGAGTTCTGGCTTTACCACCAAGTGGTGAGAGCTTGAGAAAGTTTCTTAACTTCTCTTTGAAGTTCGTGTGCTTTACATGGAAAACGGAGATGATCATGTTTACCTCATACAACTGTCAAGGCAGATTAACTTTTAAAATCAAATTGAATCAAAAGAGTTAGAGGTATGAAGCATCTACTAAACTACCCTATGTCCCTAGGTCTGAATGAACGATAGTGTTACTATTAGAATACTATTAGCATCTCTAAAGAGAGAGGAGCTAGCCTGGGAGGTGGGTAAGCAGACAATTTTGAGAGATGGATGGGCAAGGTTATCTCAAGGTTAGGAAGAGATTGTTTAAAGAAATACTTAACTTCTTGGGTTGGTAATAACCAATCAGATAGAAATGGGAAAATGGATTGGAGGTTTAACTTTTGTTTTTAATCTTTAAAAAAGAGATGATGATTTTTGATGATATGTTAAGGAAAACTGGATTTTCCCACAGGTCTCCCTTGGGGGAAGAGAACTGGCCTCCTCTGGTTGTTGGCCACCTTGAATGTGAATAGCCAGCCATTCCACAAATATTTGCTCTGGGCATTGGGAGTGGATGGGAATGAGGTTGGGCTCCCCTACAGGGGAACAGTGAGAAGTGCAGACTTTCCCACAGGGGAGCTGGTGCCATTCTTTTCACAACTAAAGGACAGCTTTGTTGTTCTGATCAGCATTATTATCATATTGTTACTGCTAACTTTTCTTTGGGGAAGAGAGAGAAAAAAGTGAGCTGCATCCGGATCTCTAAACCATTAGACTTTGCTAAGTCATGGCATCTAGAGGTTGCAATTCTGGTATAAACCTGAGTTTGCACTCAGTAGACCACTTGCTTTGAGGCTAAAGATGAGAGAACTAGTGGCATGTTCTATTTTTACATATTTCCCCAAAGAGGATTATTTGCAAAGAAAAACGTTAAGGTTATAAAGAAAGTGTTAAAGTAAAATTCTGTCTGGAAAGATGTGAGGGAATACATCGAAGGCAATATGATTATAGAAACTTTTAGTAGAAAAGAGGCACTTAGAAAATAATGAAGGTTAGATGTCTGTGTGAAGGGAAGACAGTGGACAAGATAGCCAACACCTCAGACCCTCTGGAGCCTTTAAGAAGCTCTTCCTGGCAGGAGATAGAGGGGCAGGCTGGTATATAACAATCCTGTGACCCCTTCTTGAAAGAGTGCAATTTTAAAAAATTTATTTATAATAACAGTGCAGACTGTTATACTAAGTACTTTTATGTTAAATACTTTCTATGTGCCAGGCTCTCTACATGCATGATTTCATTTAATCCTCACATATAAAACAATTATTAGATGGGTAGGATGTAGTGGAAGTAGAATTCAAACTCATTCCTTTGAACTCTCGAGTCATGATCCTCCTCGGAATGAGTTTATCATCTGTGTTGGAGTTAGGATATACCCAAATGAACAGGCACTAAGAGTATATAATAACGTATTAAACCTGAGGGTGGAGGAGTTGAGAAAAATTGTTCAGAGGGTATTGATTTGAAATAGGGTCATCCCAAGTTTTCTTGGAGGAGGAATGGCTTGAGTTAACCATCAAAGGGTTGGTAAGCAGAGAAAGTAAAAGAGAAGAAGAAGCAGAGAAAAGCAGGGGAAAGAAATGAGACTGTGTAGGGGCGCTGTCCTCTCCAGGCTGTAGAGAGTTGAAGTATAAGTCTCTGGGCTGGATACAGGAAGTTAAGTTAAGGAAAGGCTCCTGCCCTCAGGATTTTCCAGCCCATGGAAGAAGGAAGACCTGGACACGGCCCACCACTTTAGATGTTCTGTAATGCGATGAGGGAAGGAAGGGCTTTCAACCTGGAAGGGCTTCAATCATGAAGTTTCTAGAAAGGCATCGCAGGGAAAGTGGCACTTGTGAGGAACATAGAGTAGGCTTTTTGCCGGATGGGAATGTGGAGGTGTTAGTCTGAGTGGAGCGCAAGGCAGATTTCGAGAACGCCAAGCTCTGATATAGCAGGAATACAGATTAATCATGTGAATTGAGGAGGTTCTGGGGCTGGAAAGGTAACTAGGGACTGCCCTGCAACGGAAAGACCCGACTGATACCCGGATAGCTTGCTCTCCATCCTAGAATGCTGGTGACTCAGAATTCTCATAAGGAGGTGGGAAGGCCTGAGGTTGCTCAGTGTACTCATGGGGCTGAGTTCCCAGTATTTGGCTGAACTTTCTCGGGCGAGGACAGGGTGGGGCTTCTCCATTCTGAGGCAGGAGGTTGTGTAATCCCACTATTGACTTCTCTCGGATAAAGGGGTAGCAAAAATTTTCTAACCGCTTTGGCTTCTAGTTTAACTTGAGCATCTCACAACCATGTAGCGGTTTATGCTTGACTCAGAAATGAGAAGTCAGGAGCAGAGAACACAAATCTTAAGGCCATAAAATATAAAACACTCATTTCATGGGGCCAGCTCTAACGTACGTCCATCTCAGAAGTCTGCCTTAGACTCGGTCTAGGAGTCAAGACTTCTTTGGTGTATTATTTGTCTAAATATTTTCGGCCAGTGATTTTTGAGCCCTGCTTGTGTGCTAGGTGCTGGGCTAAGACCTTTATGTGGATGGTCTGATTTAATCCATTCATAAATCCTTGGAAATTGTCAGATTATTGGCCCCATTTCACAATAAGGAAACTGTACATCACCCAGCACTTTAAGTGGCAGAGCTGGATGTGACCTTAGCTTCAGACTCCAGGACCTGAGTTCCCGTTCGCTTCTGACTAGGAGGCGAGGGACCATCCTCATTCACCTAGCGCCCCCTCTACATGCATTGTGCATGAGCCTATGTACAGGTGGGCCTTTAACCTCACATTGCAGTTGGCAGCGCCAACCTAACAAGCTCCACTGAAATGCCTTAGGCATTTTGGGGTCCCTTCAGTCCCAGTAGGAAAGGTTGCCTTTAACAAGATTTCCATTTCCAGTATCATTTTCAAATGGAATATGTGTCTTCCCCAAGGTGAGAAACCATACCAGTGTGACTTCAAGGACTGTGAGCGAAGGTTTTCTCGTTCAGACCAGCTCAAAAGACACCAAAGGAGACACACAGGTTTGTAGGTTCACTTCTCATTGCTGGCAGTGTGTTTCCCTTGAGTTACGGTTGATTTTGTGGTTCTTGTTAAATATGGATGTGAGAGGGTCAGCCATTTGTTTCATTCTTCTAATTTTTTCCCCTAATCTCTGAGGATTTTCCTTCTCTTAAAAAAAGAAAGAAAAGAAAAAGAAGCATCCTACATTTCTCCTGTAAACCACAGAACAATGAGATCCCACTAGTAATTTGCTGATGATACACTGAGCATCATTAAAGAACGTGGGTGGTTGAGATCAGAATCCCTTTTGCAGTGTGTGATTCACTTTTTCCGTCTCAGATGCAGCTGAGACGTTGGTGAGAAGCTGGACATATGTGGTTAAGGAATAGTTGTTTCCAAGACAGAAGCAGGTCTTCAAGGGTTACGGTGCAGAATCAGGTGGTTCATGCCGGGCCTGGGGGAAATCTGAGGGCGAGGCAGATGTTGCAGGCGTGACTGGAAATACCCGGCTCCTCGGGCCACCGGGAAGCAGGCCTTCTGCCCCCACGTTGTTAGGGCTGCGGCTAGACCTTCTCTGTCCGTTTAGGTGTGAAACCATTCCAGTGTAAAACTTGTCAGCGAAAGTTCTCCCGGTCCGACCATCTGAAGACCCACACCAGGACTCATACAGGTAAAACAAGTGCGTAAACTTTTCTTCACATTTATTTTTCATTATTTTTTTTTAAACTACTGTTAAATGAAGTTGTTTATGATGAGAGAGATTGGAAAAGACTAGTGCTAAAGTTCTAAACAGGTTTAGACTCGGTTGAGAGAAATAACAGTGCATGGCTATCTTTAAATAATAACATTGTTTAAGAAGGGATGGGGGGTGGATACAGAACAGGAGAGAGAGGCGAAAAGAACTCTTTTCATGAGTGTCCAGAAGAAAATCGACGAGATAAGCTAGGTCCCTCCTGTTCCCAGTTGGTTGCATCATCACATTTTTATCACTCAGTTTGATATGATAATCAACCTTACAGAAAACCAGCAGAAATTCTACCATGCCAAACATTTATTCTCCCGAAAGCTCATGTTTCACGACATTATTTTCAGAGACCTGAATCGTTTCTCTACTAAAAATTAATGCCCCAGGAGCCGTCATGGTTTCTGCCAGACTCATATCAGCATGTGGATATCATTGCCTTCGCACTAGTATATACGGGGGAATGGGGCATTTATTCACTGGCTGCTGAAGGTGTTTGCTTCTCTATAAGGCTGGTGTGATTCATAGTGAAAACAGCACCATCTTTGTTGTATTCTTCAGCTTTGGAAGGAGGACCAGTGCCTAGGTGATCTCACTTTATCGTTACAACATCCTTGTAGGAAGAGTAGGGGCAGGCGTGTTTTATCCTCATTTTATAGATGAGGGGACAGAAGCATTTAGTGACTAAATGACTTGTCTAAAGTCCCAAAGCAAGAAAGTAAGTAGCAAACCCCATTTTATCTGCTCCCAGCCCACCATTTCCCACTGCCTTCTTTGTTGGAGAAAGAGGGTTTTGGGGTTTGGGGTTCATCTCACAGCCTGGGGAGGAAAGGGAATTAAGAAGAGAGCCAAAGCCAGCAGAGCTGAATACCACTGATGGACTGAGAAAAAGGAAAACCAGCATGAGAAAGAGTGGGGGTTTGTCCATTAGGAGACAACCTTTGACAGCATGGCTGAGGACGGGGGGATAGGGGCCAGCGGCCAGGATCAGGAAGAGCAGAGGAACAGCAAGTGGGAGGTGAGGGAAGACGTGACGTCACCAGCCCCCCATACAGTCCCAGATTCTCAACCCAAACAGGCTGCAATTTTATACTCAGAGTCAAGGCACCTGTGCCCTAGAGTTGGTGGGGTGTGTATCTCACTCCCCCTACTCAGATGCTTTTGGTGTCACTTCTTTGTCTGAGTGCTGAGCTCATAATTTGGTCGGAAAGAGTTATCATCCCTTGTACCCTGACCCCCTACTCTGTGCATATCTACATAGGTGCGAAGCAACCTTTGTTGCCAGCAGATGGTTTAATAGTATACTTGATCGTCCCCAGTCTTGACCTTGTGATAATGCCTCTCCTAGGACATTTCTCAATCTTTGTCCTGACTAGTAGTTCTTAGAGAAGACAGTGGGACCAGTGATATCCTAAGAAGAATGCCCCCTCCCCAGGTGGTTCAGGGATTGGCATTTTTACTGAGCGTAAAGTCACGGCTGTATTTCCATTATGAGTAGGCCCAGGAGGTGAGATACAGCAAAGTGCATGAGCTATGAAATTAGACAGACCTAGATTTGAGTCTGCCTGGGTCTGCCCTCTCCAAATATCCAACCTCATCTATAAAGTGGGGATAATGCTGCTTCCCTTACAGGGCAGTTGTAAGGAGTATATGAGGCAAGGTGTATATATATGGTGCCCAGGACAAGGCTTGGCATATATTAGGCACTTAATAAATGCTAATTATCTTCCCTATGCAGAATGAGGCTTGGAAGGAACTTCCGAGGGTGCCTTAGATGGAGAAGCCTTGATCTTTTGGCAAGCTTATTAAAGATCTCAAAACCACGCCTCAACTAGAATTTTCTGTACAACAGGGATTATGCTCTAAGTAGTACTTTAAGGAAAAAGAAGCAAATACCATGCACACTGGTATCAGTGATATATTTAAAAATACTCCATCTGTCCAAAGTATCTATGTAGACAGAGATTTTAAAGCTACAGTCACAGTTCTGCTGCTGGATAGCAATCAGTCAGTATGGTGATGACCTTGAGACCCTCACAGCCCAGTGAAGCTCAAGTCCCTACTTAGACAGCAAAGGGGGAAAATCTACACAGTTCACAAAACAGTCTAACAGGAGAGGTTGAAACAAATGTCTTTTCCCCCTTAAATATGAAACGCCCAGACATTTCCATTAACTAGACTCATTCCTTCTCTCCCATTTCCCATCTTCTGACTTAATAATATTTTATAACTTTTACAATATTTTAATCCTCAAGGCCTCAGAGGCACTGCCATTTCATGAGTTGCGTGTGAAATGAGCCCAATTCATGAGCTTAGGGACAGAACTAGAGGGAATCTGGAGTGGGTACCTTGTGATGATTTAACTTGGGCCTTTGATAGTTGAGCTTGTACCCAGTCTTTCCACTGCAAGTGTCTGACTGGCAATTGTGTCAACAGGTGAAAAGCCCTTCAGCTGTCGGTGGCCCAGTTGTCAGAAAAAGTTTGCCCGATCAGACGAATTAGTCCGCCATCACAACATGCACCAGAGAAACATGACCAAACTCCAGCTGGCGCTTTGAGGGGTCCAACCCAGGGGACAATTCTATGTCCCAAGGCAACACAGCATGTGAACTGCTTTCGAACCTGACTTTAAAATTCCTCCTCACTCACCTCTTAAAGAAGGAAATGGCGGCCGATTGTCTTCATCCAGCTTCCAAGACAAGATGCCTGTGCTACTGGATTCTGCCGGGTTTGCCCGGAGAAGCTGGGCTATGCGTTGCCAACTCATAGTTGACTCACAAGGCCCTGGAGAAGTGGCTAACAACATCCGGTTAGTTAAAGCCCATCACCATTTGGTCTGGCTTTTCCAGTGTAAGAAGAACCATTGTTGATGATGTTCCCCCACCCTCTCCTCCTTTTATGCTCATTTTCACTGGGAATGGAGTCATTGTACCATTTTCCATCATAGAATATTTATAGGCCAGGGCATGTGTATGTGTCTGCTAATGTAAACTTTGTCATGGTTTCCATTTACTAATAGCAATAGCAAGAAATAAATCAAAGAGCCAGGCCCTGGGGGTGAGCCCCTTCAGACATTCCGGAGGTTAGGCTGGCTGCTAACCTGGAAGGCAGGATGGAGCACTACCAGGCAACTTTTAAAACTCATGCGTTTCAAGCAGCTGAAAAAAGAATCAGAACTAACCAGTACCTCTATAGAGAAATCTAAAAGAATCTTACCGTTCAGTTAATTTTCAGTTAATTCAATGTTAACATTAGCACAATGCTCTTAAGAAACTGTGCTTGAAGACCTGAGATTTTGGTTTCGTGTTTATTTTTGACTTTTTTGAGTTGTAATCATATGCATCTTCAGAAATGTACGTATCTCCTCACACAAAGGAAGTGGAATTCATTTTTATCATTCGGGGTGTCCTTAGAGTGTACAGACCACGCTGGTTATGTGGCTTCAAGTTGTAAAAATTAGAGTAACTCTAAAAGAGATAGGGGCTGGTCCAGGATCTCCACTGATAAGACTGTTCTTGAGTAACTTAAATAACTTTGGTTCTAGAGGCTACGTGAAAAAAATGAGACTTAGTGTGAGGAAATCCATTGTTTAAAGGTAATCGGCTACGTGTGTGTGTGCCTGTATGCGTGTGTGTGTCTTAAGGGAGGGAGTTTATTATTTACTGTTGCTTGAAATTATTGTGTAAATATATGTATCTGACGATGATTTGCTCTTTGACAACTAAAGTTAGGAAATGTATAAATGTTAGCTGCATCACTGTCTTGGTGTTGATCTTACAAGGTATCGATGATAACACTAAAAATGTAACCTGCATTTTTCACTTCGCTCTCAATTAAAGTCTGTTCAAAAGGAAAGTGACAAGATTCTATCCGCTTCATTGTGTTCAAATCTCGAGGGCAGTCGACCCTCTTTTAAATAGGTCAGAAGATGCCGCCGACATTGATGACCACTGGTTGAGTCTCTCCGGGTCCTGACCACACTAGTTATTTCTCTCTGTTGAACCTCAGGAGGCAGCGCTTTGCCGTAGAAGCAGCCAGAGAGCACTGCCTTCTCCTTGCATCCTAAAGTGATTTTGCTGGTGCTGCGATCAGATGGGTGGCATGGTGGTAATTGTGTTTTGGGGTTCATGTTAATCGGATGATCGTGGCATCGCTGCTTTTTTCAGGTCAGAGAGACTAAAGAGGTGCTGATGATAACTGGTCTTTATTGTAAAGTTCGCAGCTACACACTATATGCACAGAAGTATATGCCCAGTACAACTGAATTTATAGCTATAGTTGCTATAAATCAGCTCAGCAGGTTGAAAACTTCTTAGACTTTCCAGGGCAGCCAAGTGTGAAAGCAAAATCTACATTATCTATAAACTATAAACACTCTGGCTCTGGTGTGTGGTTTTTCAGTTGTAAATAAGGAGATTAATTTGGTGTTGCCCCCCTCAGCTCCATTATCATGGAGCTTGCTTCCGGGTTTCATCTCTTCATTTTAAAACGTATCTTGAACAAAAGGCAGCTCAGACCTGGAACTCTTTTCTGCATTGACGTGCAGCTCACAGTTCGGGCAGCCTAAAAGTCGGGTCCCGAGGCCCCCCTTAGTCTGCATCTGGCTCTTGCATCACTGTTAATTATAGCGAGTGTGGTGACTCATTTGTATCAGCCGTTTTTATCTTTTCCTGCCAGAAGACAGCATTTCTCTGGAGAAGCTCAGGACAAGCATGGCAAACGTCAGCGAGTCCGAGGGAGCCAGGTTTCACAACAAAAGCAAAGTCACATCGTGTTCAACTGCACGAGGAAGACCAGAGATTCTCACACTGCCAGAGCAGTGTAGTTCACAGTTAAGGTCATGGGCTTCGGAAAAAAGACCAACCTGGGTTCTAATCCTAAATCCCCGGGTTCCTTAGCTGTGAAGCAGGGGCAAAAGAGTCTCCTGCTTGATAGGGTTGTAGTGAGGGTTAAATGGGGGTGGCGGG
>NW_006433024.1:9586220-9591862 GCF_000325575.1 Pteropus alecto | reverse complement strand
GTGGGGGAGTGAGGGGGGGGAACATGTAGTACACAGCAAAGGCTTAATTAATAAGCATTATCTAGGAAGACGATTACCCAAAAACTCACCTACTGACTTAATCTTTACCTCCCACTCCCCCAGGCATCTTCACAGGTCAGCTCTGCAAAATGACAGACACATCTATTTCCATATATCCCAAACCAGAGTTAAGGTTTGTAGCAATAGGGCTCTTTCTTGCCAGCTTCCCCACAGACCACATACCCTTGCTTTGTGCCTTTCATAAACACTAGGTGGCACTGAGTGTGTGTTTCTGAGACCCATGGTGTTGACCATCAGCAGATTGTGAGGATGAAAGCAGATAAAAAGTTGATCAGTAAGAGCTTTCTCTATATAGCCCAGGCTAGAGGCTAAATTAGATGCGCCACTGTCAAAACGTGCATTTTTCCATCTCGCATTACTGTAGTGTCCGGTTCAGTATATGGTTCAATATCTTTTAAAGGCCACCTCCAGGCACCCCTCTGCTCCCCACCCACACCCTACTGGATCCTCCTTTATAATTCCAGTCATCCCTAGCCTCTTGCCTCTGAACTTCTGTAGCACCCAGAGTATGTAACATTAAATAGTACCATATATTGGTGTAGTGCTTTCCCACCTAGAACAATTATAAGGTAGATAGGACAAGTATTCCCATTCTACAGATGAGGAAGCTGAGGTTCAGTGAAAGTAAGTGGCTGAGGCAGGATTGGTCTTGGTGTTCTGTATCTAAGTTTCCTTCCAAAATGTGCTTGATGATGTAGGCTTGCACTCTGCTCCGTTGTTTCATACCTACGAATCGTATCTTCCTAACTAGAGTGTGAGTTTCTAGAGGGAAGAAGCAAATCTTCTCCCTTTCCTGTGTTACTTACATTCTCTACTTTAATATCTGTAGATATTACTTGAGGAATTTGTTAAAGTGCACACTCAGATTCGGAAGTTCTGGGGCAGGGCCTAAGATTATGCATTTATAACAAGCTTGCAGGTGATTCCCACTGTGCTGAGTTGTAGACCACACTTTATGTAACAAGGGCCTACAGGCTGGGCTTCATAAATACTTGCTGAAAGTTGACCGATGGGATTTACACTTGACAATCTTGAGACTGCACCGAACCCTTCTAGCCCATAGAGTGGCCAGTGAAGATGGCCCGGGGTTCTGCTGCGATGGTCGGTGAGGCTGTGGGTCAGGACGTTCATACCGAATGCAAGCAGAGGAACTGCACCTGTTAGCCCAGGTGGGTCCATCCAGGAGGAGGTTTGTTTTCAGACGATCTACCCATCCACTGTCGGTGATTTTCCATAAGCCAAGGGGACCGCCCCAGGTGAGACAAGGTGTGGTACATGGTCCCTCCTGTGTATCCAGTCTTTGTACCTCCCTCTGTCCACATCTCAACAATAGGCTACCTCGCTGACACCCACGAACTGAAATCTTACAGATGTGAGAAGGATTTAGTCCTTGTGAGTTAGCAGCCCGGCCGGCAGGCAGGAATTCCTCACATCTTGTTCCTTTTGGGAGCCACTTGCTTAGATCTCTTAGGTAGCCAAGGGCAAAGGCGATGGCTCCTAGAGGCACGTCCTTCCTGCAGGTGTTTGCACCTCTGGTCTTGGGCTAACGGGTGTGTCAGGGAGAGGTGTATATGTGTAGAACAGTGGTTCGCAACTGGGGGCATTTTTCTTCAAAGCCTCGCAGCAGACAGGGTGGCTCACAGGTAAATGCATAAGAACCACAGTAAGGAAAAAAAGTCCCCAAGAAAATATGAAGGTTTATGAAGCCCTTTTCGGTCAGGTCTCTGCTTTCAGTGACCATTTTATTTATCAAGTGGATGAAATCTGTGCAAACTTAATAAATACATTTAAATGATCAGGATGATGATGACCACACCCAGTTTGATTTCTTGCACTGAAGGAAAAGTAGCTGCTTCAGTGGAGGGCTCTGGGCTTTTCTCTACGATTTTCAAGAAAAATCGTGATTCTGTTAGTTTTCAGATTGGTCTTGAAAAGGAAATAAAGGAAGGGTCACCTCTGAGAGGACTGGAAACCCACCAGACCAGCCAGCAGACGGCCATACGCAGTTACAACCTCCTGAATAAGGTTGGGCTTCAGAGGATATGCTCGTGAGGACCAAGACTCTGGGAAGTCAGTGCCTTTTAGCACAGACTGAAAATCAGCCAGCTATGAGTGGAAGCCTCAGACAGAAAGATCTCAGATATAAGCAGCTAAGGCAGACCAAATTAGCAAATGCGAGTTTAAGAGATAATGAGATATTTTTATGGAGCAGGGGAGGATTGAAGGATGGCCCAGGGGGATGGGGCTGAGATAAATGTAGAGGGTGGGCTGGTCGAAACGAGTGGCGTCTCCCCCTCAGCATCCCAGGAGCACTGGTGATGTTGACACTGAGCGAGAAGGATTGCCTGACACGACATGGATTCTGAGGGCCACTGAGGAGGCAGTTGGACTCCAGGAAAAGAAGGAAGGAGGGGTATAAAGAACTCTGGGAAGAAACATGAGACAGATGAAGAATGGAGTGCGGATGTCAGGGAGGTCTGACAGGAAGAGGGGGCTTCTGTCTGACAGGGCTTGACCCCCGTGTGAACCCGTACCAGCACTGTTAACACACACCCAAGGCATTCCCAAATAGATGCTCAAGTGCTAACATGCAAATGATAATAATCGGCACCATTTATTGAAGATTAATGCACAGGCCAGTGCCATTTTATGTGCATTCTCTTACCGAGAACATTCCCATTTTACAGATGAAGGAACAGAGGCTCTAGGAAGTACCTTACACAGGGTCATATGGCTCAGGTATGACAGAGCTGAGATTCTGACCCAACTCTGACTCAAAGCCCACACTCTTAACCTCTGCACTGTACTGTATTTTCAGGGCACATTAGCCCCGTGAACCAGAGGAGCAAGAGAGCTGAGAGAAAGCAACGGCGACGGCTTCTCGCCCACTTGCTTGTTTGGATACTGGCAATGTTTGTCAAGTGCCCAGAGAAAGGACAGACACGATTGGCAAAATGTTCCCTCCCCCCATATCCAGTTGCAAAGCCTGTTTGTAAAATATGTTTTCATTCAATATTTTATATTAAATACCGGAATTTAAGAAATGACATAGCATAATGTTAGCCGGACAGTGATAAAAGGGGAAAATTAAGAAACACATTGAAAAGTTCAAGGTCAAGAAGTATTTTTTAAAAGCAGCATCCTGCTTTCCCAAGGAGCTCTACGTCAGCGGGAGCGGGCTGAGGAGGAAGCTGTTGGTTTCTAATGGGGGCGGGGAGCATCTTCTGGACGTGTCCCATGGATAGGATTGTCCCCTTGTCTCAGCATAAAGCCTCCATTTTTCCAAGATGTCTCTGGGTCTTATCGTCCAAACCAAGAAGTCCAGGGAGCCTGTCACAGATGTCTCCTGTCCCAATTTTTCTGAGGAGTCTAAAAATATAATAATCCTTATCAGTAGCCTTTATCACTCAGTGCAGACACGGCCCTCCCTCCAGGACAACCCAAGCAAACCTTTCTCTTCAGGGATGGAGGGGGATGGTGCTCCCTGGTGAAGGCTCATGGAGCTCTCGTCAGGGGAAGAGATGCAGAGGGGCTGCACTGGTCAGCATCCGCCTTCATCCAGCACCAGGCTGGGTGAGGCAGAGTTTACCTCTTCTGGTAGACTCCTGATAAAGATGCGTTTGGATTCACTGGGAGGGCAGGAAGATTCCTGATGCCATGTGGAGACAGTAGCCATGGTTTTTAGACAGGGATTCCTAGGCCCCAGGAGAAGCAGCTGAGGACGTGCGAAATTTGAAAGACCTTCTTCACTTGTAAGTTCTAGTAACAGCCAAACACTAATGGCAAGACCTACAGTTCTGTTTGCTGATCCAGCCCCTGGCCAGTGCCTTCATTCATGTCCGACAGGAGCAGCCTGCAAAGGCCTAGAGCAAAGGACGAGGATTGTTGAAAGAGGCCATGGGGTAGACAACGTCTTCTAGGCATCGCGGGAACATCCCAGCCATGTGAGAAGAATGGGCTTTGCTACTCACACTCCTGAGACATGAAATGCTTTCTGAACCTCAGAGCTTCTGCTCAGATAACAACACTATTCACCTCAGGGATTGTTCTGAAGACAAAGGGGATGCCACAGGTGCTTAGCCTTCAGTCAAAGGCAGCCAGGTTTCTGGCTGTACATCAATTAGATCAAAGCCATTTAAAAAAGATTTCCCCCTGTGCTTGGCCCACACTGGCACTGGGCTACCCTGCCAGCAAACCGTGGTCCACCTCACTTCAGAGAGGAGAGGTGGGCTGCCCTGGGCAAAGCCAGCAGGAGCCAGAAGTCAGTCACTGCCAATTTTTTCTTGTCACACCATTGTCTCTGTCTTTCTCGTCTGACCTGCCAAGTCAGGAGGCTGAAGGCACTGGGGATCCAAGGCCACTTCCCCACTTCCTCAGAGAGGAGGCTGCTGTAAGATGGGACTGGCTGGGACCCACCCGATGTCAGAACAGTGCCTCAGGTGCTGTGGCATCCTGTGTATAAAGGTCCTCTGCATCCATCGAAATGCCCTTTGCTAAAGGTTTACATCTTTCCAAATGAGAGGAGAAGAAGAAAGCATTCAGAACGCTTGCCGTAGGCACATCTTTTGCACATGGAGTATGTCTGCAAGTGAGACAGAATCAGGAAATTGGGGGATCTGCGAGTGTCCGTTTGCAGGCCAAACTGGGGCCTTGGAGACACCTTACCTCCTGAGTTGCTGGCTCCTTTTCCTGGTTAGCTATGCCAAACAAGGAGGATGGTGGCTCAAATGACCAAAAGCAGTGGTGATTAAGAACTTCTGGGACTGGGTTCTGAGATGAATTTATAGTATGTTTTTTAAAACATGGTAGATTCATCTCTCAAATTACGGTCATCTCCATGGTGCTACTGAACCTGGATGAAACTGAAGAGTTCACTAGTTTATCTGACTGTTTACTGCCAAATCTCCAGCTGTTTAATGTCATTTTGCCCGTCTTCCTCCACACTTGTCCTTTTAGGATTATAGGCTCTGTGGAGAGATGAAAGTCCACGTCATTCCCCAGATCTGCCACTTGCCAGCCCCATGCCTCTGGACAGGCTGACTTAACCCTCAGTGTGCTCAGCTTTAAGGTGGGAATAATACTCACAGGCCAGTCATATGTGATAAATGAGGCAAAACGCTTGGTGGGGGCTTGGTCCACAATCAGAAGTTAATAAATGGCAGTGCTTTTTCTTGTCATTTTGTCTTTGACACTGTGGATACCTGCTGGGTGTCTGGTGTGGCATGCCCTACGGGGCCTCTTGGCCTTTCTTGGGCACCCACCCTCGATCCTGAAGTCCCTGAGGGAGGCCCTGGGGTAGTGCCAGGATGGCCTCGTTTACCAAGGGTGAGTCTGACAGCCTTTTCCTGCTGCAAGCAAGCATTCCTTGCCGACTCCATGAGGCGGAATGCAAACACCAGGCGAGTTCTGTACCATGCCCCAGACTGCCGGGATGCACTCCTAGAAGCAGATATGTGGAGGCTCCAACCCGTCAGAAGAATTCATTAGGACAGTCTGTGATATGGTGCTGAAACCGGAGGCTCGTTCAGTCAGGCCGGGGATGGGGAAGTCTCGTCCCTGCT
>NW_006433024.1:9583427-9586201 GCF_000325575.1 Pteropus alecto | reverse complement strand
GCTGAACTTCTACCACTGATAAAGGCAGCCTCTGCTGGCAGATTTCATTTTTCACTGGGCCATCTGTGTCCAGTCAAGGATAACTTGTCTTTCCGAAAAAACTTCTCGTCAGCGTCGACCCCGCACAACCTCCCCCTGTGAGTCAGGCACCACTCCTGGTGCCTGGGGTCATGGGGATGGTGCGGTGTCAACTAACCGGTGTCATCATAACATACGCGGAAGGAAGCATTGAAGTGGTCAGGGTGCTCATGTGGCTGATGCCCTGTTACTTTTTATCAGCCTGAGTTATTGCCGATTGAGCTCTGTGTTAGCGGATTTATAAATCTTCAGAGCAGTTTTTTTATTTTCTTAATTTTGTCATTGCTATTATCACCTTTTATCACCTGTTTATATAGAGAGAACGTTACTACTCTCTCCAGTCATTCTTGCTCTCCGTCTTTCCTCTCTCGCTCTCCCCCTTTTCATTCCCTCCCCCTCCTTCCCTTTGGCAGGTTGGAAATTGCCAGTTTGAGAGGGTTGATCTAGCTCTTTCCTCTGATGCTTGGATTCTTATGACAGATCTTGATGGGACAGCCTGAAGGGCACTCACTCTTGCCTGCAGTCCATCCCTGTGGTTTGGGGAACTTAGAATGATCAAGTTCCAGGCTTAAAAAAAATCCACTTCACTTCTTTTTGTGATTGCCCAAAGGTTTAAGGCCAACTGTAGTGGTTTGGGTCTTCCCAGAACATCCTTTCAGAGCTTAGATTGGCCAGGAGGAGCTCTGTCCCCTGCAGTGGTCAGTTCCTTCCCACAGTGGCATAAGAGACACACCCTCTAGCCCCTGTTTCCCAACTACTACTACTAGAACCGCTTTTATGGACCTTCTAGAGACGTGCACATTTATACCAGGTTAAGGAGTGATATCGTTCACTGCCTAACTTGAAATTAGAGATAAGTTTGTAACTTTATTCATTTAGCAAACATATATTGTGGCTCCTAGTTCAGAGTCGAAGCAAGCATGGCCCTCTTTAAGCTTCTCAGTCTAGTAGGAGAGGCGAAAACTTAAACAGATAATACAAGCATGGGCAAAAGAGCAAGAAGGAGCTTTGCCTAAAGAGGTTAGAGGTTTAACAGAGTATTTTTCAGCCTGATCTTAAAGGATGTATAAGACTTTCTCAGGAGGAAGAGGAGGGGAAGAACATTCCAGGCTGAAGGAACTGCAAGAATGAAAAGGACAGGAATATCTTGGCATGCCTGGAGCCACAGTGGGGAGGGATGACCCTGGGCTATTGTCCAAAAAGACTCCTGCTTTCTCAGGATAGTATATCCTCAGAACTGGCTGCCCAGAGGTGTATAGAGCTGGTTTGCAACCCAATTATTAAATATTTAGGAGTTTTGCAAGCCAGTTGTTAAAGTATCAGTAATTTGAATTAAGAATGTTTATAGCATGGAAACTGGCAAGCGCTACAAAACAAGACTGCTTTTGTTTGTTTTTCCCACAGCTAGTTTACCAGCCTATCACTGTAGGCTACTCTGAATGGAGGGTGTCTAATCACATCCCCAAAGAGCCTGGGCAACACGCCTCCTAGTATGCAGAGGCACTTATTCTACCAGGAAGGCCTGGCCATGTGGTTCTTCTTAAGCATTTAGTCTTCAAAGATGGAGTCAAAAGAGAAATCGAAAAACAATCTGATTCTTTCTGTTTCAAAGATTGCTGAGTTTGTGCAAGGCTTCTCCTTGCCTCACACCATATCCTTGACCTACCTCTCATGTGCTTATTCGAAAGCCACCATGGGGCTATACAAGTCAGTCCCCACTGAGATCAGTGTTGTTCCCTCGAGTCCTCTGTCATGAGTGGGACAACACTTGTCCAGAAAGAGTTCCTGCAGACTCAGGAGATCTCAGCTCAGCCAATGTCAAGGAGAGACTGACTTTTTAACAATTTTTTTTCTTCTTTTCCAC
Organism: Pteropus alecto; assembly: GCF_000325575.1. Taxonomy (NCBI): domain Eukaryota; kingdom Metazoa; phylum Chordata; class Mammalia; order Chiroptera; family Pteropodidae; genus Pteropus; species Pteropus alecto. The sequence goes on along the minus strand of NW_006433024.1, from coordinate 9,584,259 downwards.
CGAATTGACCAGTTATTTCATCGTCACCTGACACAGCCTTGGATTTGATCTATGTGTGTAAGGTTGCTCAGATCCTGTAATCTCTGGCCACAAATAATTGTCCCAATGTAGTATAACAGAAAGAGTGAAACAAAACATGTTCAGATTGCAGCTTTGCTGCTGGCCACGGGTAATAAATATATACAAGTAACTTAACTTCTCTGAACCTTATTTTCTTCGTCTGTATAATGGGAATAACAAGTTCACCTCATAGGGTTGCTGAAAGGATTAAACAAGACCATGCCTATAAAATGCCTGGCTTTGCTTTTTAATCTTTTTTTCTCTTCTTCTTCAGTTCTAACCACCCCTCCGACTACTCCCAGCCCCTGCCTTATCCTCATATAGTGAGTGGAGGCTGATGCTGACTTTAAAAAGAATCAGTGATGAATCTATGTACATTTCCTATGCTGGACCCTGTTTAGGGCATACTTGTCAAGTTAGGGGGACTGTCATAACCCATCTGTGGAGAGGACTCATGGCTATGGCTTTATTATCGCCAGGCTCTAATTTCTCTGAACCTCTAAAATGTGGATAAAGTGCTCGCCTCATAAGTTTGTAGTGAGAATCAAATGAGATAATGTACGTAAAGTGGTTAGCAATTTGCCTGGCACGTTGTAAGCATTCCATGATGGGAGCTGCTGTGAGTTAATTTGCTATGACTAAACAGAGTTGAACGGATTCTGAAAGTCAAAGGACCATGGAACTGGAAAGGAGCTTAGAACCCAATTCTCTTGTCGAAGGTCCCCATAATGGGTGGCAAAGCCAGGACTCAAATCCAGGTACCCTAACTCAG
>NW_006433024.1:9578731-9583403 GCF_000325575.1 Pteropus alecto | reverse complement strand
TGGTTACTCCTTATTCTGGACTTTTTTTCCTTACAAAAGCTGGAGGAGTAGAACAACCCTCAATGAAAATCGTTAATATTGGGGTTTGTAATTTTGAGGCTAATTAGAACTCACATTGCTGTGTTCCCCAAGAGAGAAGCTGTAAGAGGAGGCTGGGGCTTTGTTTCAGGAACATGGAAGCTGTTACATATTGCCTCTGAAGCACAACCCCAGCAGGGACCAGAATCCCTAAGAGCTGATGGAACATACAACATCCAGGAATCTGGCTGCTTTGAGCCAAATGCAAATATAGGCAAGGCCCAAAATTGGGATTTCAGCTTTTTCTTTAGAAAAATCTTTAGCAAGATAATACAAGGCTGGGGAAATTGGCAAAAATCAAGTATCAGCCTCAAAATAAATGTATTTGGAGCAGAGTATTGAACATATGTAAAGTGTGTAAAAATGATTTTTAAGGAGTTTTTTTTCCTTTTGTTCCCTATAAGTTTATTTTGGCCATTAGCTCAAGATGACTATTGACATTCTTGACTGTTGAAAATCTTCCTCTAGGAGCTGGCCTCATTACTGCATTTTTTTTTTTTTTTTTTTGCCTCTGCTTTACTATAATAAGCCCAGGATATGTAAGCAGGGAAAGAAGTGGTGAGGAGAGGTTAACCCACCACTCTGTCTTACGTGCTGTCTTTAACTCTTAGTGGAGCAGAGTGGTGAACTGGGTGTGTGTCCAGCTCTGCCATACTCATCATATGATCCTGAGTAAGTCATTTAGCCTCTCTAAATCTCATTCCTTCATATCTAAAAAGGAAATAATAACCGTACTTGCCCGTGTTAGTCTGTGTCCAATTAGGAGACAGAAACCACATGTTGACTTGACCAGGTTTGGTTTAATGTAAAGAAGTACTAAACTCTGATAGGCGAATAACTATAAAGATGTGAAGAGAATTCTAAAGGGTACCTCAGGGCCGAGGGAAAGTCCCCAAGGAAGGACAAACTTGGGACAGGGAGGCCTTCCCTGAGGCTGGGATTCAGGCTTGTTTGGAGAAGATGTGGTTGCAGCCTACTGGACGGCAGAGAAGTTCATTGGGTTGTTTGTTCCAGAGCTGGTCCACAGTGGCCAGACAGGTGGAAACAGCCCTCTCAGGTATAGGTGAGCCAAGGTGGATGGGCAAAGAAAGGGGAGGCGATGGGAGTCTGCGTCCTGGCAGCGTGTTGCTTGGCCTAGGGTTTGTGGTGATGATGTTGGGAGGACTGGGAAACAGTCCTCCAAGCTACAGGCAAGCCAAGCTGGTGGGCGGATGCACAGGGAAGTTAGGGAGCCTGAGGGGGAGGCTGGAGCATCTGCATCCAGGACGCCACAGCGAGGTGGTCCCTGGGCCCTAGGCAGGGCTGTGGGGGTGCCGAGGGACTGGGTACTCTGGGTGGGGCAGAATGCCACTGGATGTCCCCACACATGCACAGGTGGATGTGTGAAGCAGCAGGAGCAAGCAAAAGCAAACCAGCACAGCAGGACCGGGAAGAGAAGCTTCTTACTTCTGTAACGTTTCTCCATCGCCCTCTACTGACAAAGATTAACATTATGCTCAATGTCAAGGAGAAACGATTGAGCTCAGTCTATCGTTGCAAAGCAGGTACTGAAGGGTGAATTAGAAGCTGAGGCAATAAATTGATTAACCGGCACATGACTTCATAGAGTTATTTGAGGGATTAAATGAAAGAGGCCGTGTAGGATCTTTAGCTCAGTGCCTCAGGAACTTTCAGTACTTGGAATCAATTCTCCTGATTCTTGCTAGGGAGTATCAATCCATATTTTCCAAAATGTGTACTAAGGTCTTTAACTAATATGGTAATAAACTTCATTGTTCAATGAGAAACAAGCTCATAAGAACGGCCTGAATATCCTGTAAAAGCAACAGATAAAAAATAATCCCACAGGCCATAGTCTTTGTAGGGTGATTATTAGCAAAAAACACTTCAGAGAGGCTTTCTGGAGCCTGGTCTGCTCTGGAATAAGATTGTAATAATCTGTTCCACGTCTATCAAGATTTACTGTGATGCTGAGGTGATGCTCGCCAACAGTGACACCTGTTTGTATTGATTTCTACCCCCTCCCCAGCCTCTGACATTGTTTCCTGATGGTTCATGTCCACATTTCCATGCATGAAAGAGGCTTCATCGGGTTCCCAGGTCTTGCAAATAGATAAATTGAAAGGGAACTTAGAGGCCCCCTGTCTTGACTTCATTTTTCAGATGAGGCTCAGAAAGGTGAAGTAGATTGCTCAGTATCATGCAGCTCAAGGCAGGACAATGACTAGAATCTAGATCTTTGGAGCGCAGACACTGTCTACAAAGGACATGCACCAATGAGGCCTGTGTTTTATAACCTGACACTGAGTTTCCAAAGACGAGTGAATATAAGTGTGTGCATTGGTTTGGATAGTCTCTCCCCACTAAATTTGTGTCTTTCCTAGAACCTCAGAATGTGATTTATTTGGGAATAGGGTCATTGCAGACATAATTAGTTGAGATGAGGTCATACTGGAATAGGGCGTGTCCTTATTCAATATGACTGGTGTCCTTATAAGAAGAGAAGAGACACAGAGACAGAGGAGAGAATGTCATGGGAAGACAGAGGCAGAGATTGGAGTCATCACAAACCAAGGGTCGCCAAAGATGTCTGGCAACTGCCAGAAGCTAGGAGAGAGGCATGAACAGATTCCCCACTTGAGCCCCCAAGAAGAACCCAATCCTGCCAACACCTTTATTTCAGATTTCTGGCCTCTAGAACTGAGACGATAAATCTCCGTTGTTTTAAGCCACTTAATACAGTGTGCAAAGATGAATGTCCAGAGATTCTCTGTGCCAGGAGATACTGTGCCTAATATGTACACATAGTCACTTGTCACATTTCAAGGCAAACTTTATTTTAACTGATCAGGCTTGTCACTAGGATTTACCGTGTTCTCTCATTTTTCCATCCGTATATTCTATGCTGTGAGAGACGCTGAAGTTCAGAGAGATGGAGGAATTTGCCAGGTCATAAAGCTGGTCAGTGGCTGACCAATATTCGGAGCGGTTCTGTTTTCCTCCCAAGTCGAAGCTCTTTCTACTGTACCATAAGCAATCCTTCCATAGCATAAATTCTTCCAAAATATCTAGGGAGAATGACCTGTTAACTGAGGCTATTGTGTGAATTGAATTTGTTTTTGGTCCTTAAATCTGACAAGGACACCAATAAATCATTTAAACTAACCTTACATGGAAATGGATACAAAAACCGTATATAAAATTGTATCGATTAGAATAAAACAACACATATTAAAATAATTGTCCACCATGGTAATATAAGGTTTGTCTGGGAATGGAAAATATAATTTGTAGAAACTAGTAATAGTTTCCTATTTGATAAGAAAAAATTATCTTGATACAAATGTCTTAACAAAAACAAATGTCAACAAAAAATATTATTTTCTGATCAAATCCTTAAAATTTTTATAGGAAAAATTTTTTCTCTCTCTTACACACATGCACACACACACACACATACATCTGCACTTGCGAAATTAAACAACAGCGAGATACCATTTCACACTTACTAGAACGTCTCAAGTGAAAAAGACTGACAACACATACACATCAATCACTCATTACACTTTCAAGTAGAATTGCAAAACTGACTTGTCGATTCTAATAGACCAAATTCTCTTAATGTTACACTTAAAATATCAAATATGTACAGATGTCAACACAAAAAGTTGATATTTTTGTTTGATTCTATTGCCATTTCCATATTTATGTATAAAAAAATGTCCTGGGTTTCAGAATTAAGGAGCTTTTATTCTCTGAGGAGACAATTTCATTATCCCAAACACTTTGGGGTTACCTTTGGTAGGGTTGAGTCTGGATGCTGACTTCAAAACTGTTCACAGGACTGATGGGACCCAAATAGCTTTCTTTATGGTCCCGTATCTCAGGCTCCCCTTATTCCAGTCACACGATTCTTAACTCTTCTCCCCACTCAGAGAAGTCTAAACACCTCCCAATTTGCTACTTCACTTTGACTGGATTTTGCATTTCTTTGATTCTTAAGATATTTAAATGTCTCTCGTCTAGTTTTAAAGACCTTTAAACTTGGTAGAATCCTGCATTCTTTTTAACATTTTTCCCATCTTGGAGTCCAATAGATATTAAAAGATATTAAAACAACACACATCTGGGTTCTGGATATTTCTCATTGCATTGTCTGACCTTGTGCTCACAACTTCCAAAGTTACCCTGCTGACAATGAAGACTGGACAGGAATTCGAAATGTTGTAACTATTTAGAGGTTAATGTTCCTTGAATTCCATTTTTCTCTTATGAAGTTGTTACGTTCATAACAATAATATTTAAAGGAAATAAATGGCCTCTGGTGCCTAATAAATCATAAAACTTTCCCGTGTACCAAATGATACGTTTGCTGGGGAAAATTAATTTCTCTCTCTGAGGGGCAAGTACTAAGATTAAACCACTAGAAGAAATTTCCCCAGTCTTCTTACAAGTGCCTGTGTGCCCAAATGTGTAGACAGAAAACTCTTTGATGGAAATACTAGGTTGAAATCAGGGTGAAGTGAAGAATCGACTCATTGCTGATATCGCTGTTATTGATATCGTTGAGAAAGGACTGCTCCCACACCTCATG
>NW_006433024.1:9560448-9578683 GCF_000325575.1 Pteropus alecto | reverse complement strand
ATCAGCCCCAATTCAACTCCTGACCCCCTCCAGGTAATATTAGGGAACTCTAACCCTCCCTGGAACTGCCGACGCACTCCAGGCAGTTTTACTTCCTCTGTATTTGGTTAATGCTAATTGGTGCCCCCACTTTAGCAGGCAAACTGCCCACAGTCTCTGTTAATCCGTGCAACTCAGAGTGAGAACATGGACATGTGTGCAGCTACAGAATCACTCTTTTCCTTGCTCTGCCCTCTTTATTTTGTCTTTTCCACTTGTATCTCCACAGGTACCAGCAAGTAAATATGTTCGAAACAGAACCCGTCATCTTTCTCCCCAAACCTCCTCCCTCTTTACCTCAGTGGTTCCAACCAGAAACCTGGGAGTCATCCTAGATTCCTCCTTCTTCTTTTTGCCCTGGCCCAACATCTAAGCAATCACCACGCCCTGACAGTTCTAAATCTAAATCTCCCTGCACTGCTTCCACTTGTCTACAGCCTCCCCACCTTCATCTCTCTGTAGATTACTGTAACAACTCATAACCGTTCTCTCCATCACCAGTCTTGCCCCCTCCAATCTATATTGGCACAGCAGCCAAGGGAGATTTTTTTCTAAATGCAAATCATTTCACTTCACCATCATTGCTCTCAGGATAAAGCCTGAACTTCCCAGATGTTTTCCAGCCTCGGAACACCTGATCCTTACCTCGAAGCCTTGCTCAGTCGCTCATGGCTGCAAAGATCTATTTCATTCTGTATCATCTTTGAGCCTTTGTTCTAAATTTTGTCTGGATGCAACTCTCTAGAGCCTCCTCTTCCCATTTCTCCCCAGTCTCTAACTCTTACTCATCCTCCAAGTCTCAGACAAAACGGAGGAGCATTTCCCGATCCCTAAATCTGCAGTCCTTGTGACTGTGCATACAAACACACATTTCCGCTATTATCACACTTCCCACAGCAGTGGACTCTAAAACCCCTATTATAGGCAGAGTAACGGTTCCCTAAACATGTCCCAATACCTAAAACCTCTGAATATGTAACGAGGCAAAAAGGACTTTGCTGATGCGATTAAGAATTTTAAAATGGGGAGATTATTAAGGTGGACCCTAAATGGAATAAGGGTACTTACAAGGCAAAGAGAGAGAGACAGGAGAATCAGAATCAGAGGAGATATAATAAGGGAAGCAGTGCTCAGAGGGATGTGAGGCCATGAGCCAAGGCATGTGGGCTGTCTCTAGAAGATGGAAAAGACATAGAAACAGATTTTTCCCTAGAGCTGCCAGAAGGAAAGCAGCTCTGAGGATATCTTGATTTTAGCCTAGTGAGCGAGAACCGTTTTGGACCACTGATATCTAGAATTATAATATAATAATTTTGTATTGTTTTAAACCACTAAGTTTGTGATATTTTGTTATAGCAGCAATAGAACACTAACACATCCTCTGTGTAGATTTTGTTAATCTCTATATATCCCTAGCACCCAAAGCAGTGACTGGCCCATTGAATGTGCAAAATTATATGTGGCAGGATGTTATCTTGGGAATATTATGTTCTTTATTTTTCTCCTAGCAGTCTGCTCTCTCTCTCTCCCTACTTTAGCAGATAGTCCCTGGGTTTCTTTCCTCAAGAAATAAGTATGATAAGAAGGAATGACCAGCTGGTCCCCCTTTTGAGTTTTTCTGAATTGTAGTATTTGTATTGATCACTGAGTGAAAAAAAAAGTCATGGGGAGGAAATGATGATGGAAAGATTTAAAGAAGGTGGGATTTTTTTCTGAAGACCAGAAAAAAAATTTCTTCAGGTAGGAAGAGGTGGAGAAAGGAAGTGGAGACTGGGAAGGGAGATGGGGAGACCCCAGGAGTGGGTGGCTAAGTGACGTGTATTATGGAGACGAGGTGGTAGAGCACCACAGATGGCCCAGCTGAGTGCTTAGTGCCCTCCAGACCTGAAGGGGTCAGGCAGACAGAGGAAACATATGTATAGATGCACGAATAGCAGAAAGACCACCTTCCAGGCTTTGGTAATGAGTTTGCAAGTGAAACTTGGACTAGAATCTTTAACATTGACCAAGACTGTACTTTAGTGACTTGGGATTTGGATATAGGAATTAAATACCATTCTAGGAAAATAAAGTCATATTTCTTTTGCTCTTGAATGTGTGGGTTGAAAATCAAACCACCACATGTAGCCATCAAAAGAATTAACCATCCCATGGCTTGCTGTCTGTGCTTGTTGCTTTCGCGTACCTGCAAAAGTCAGCTCTGTTTTGGCTTTAGTAACTATCCTGCCATAACTCAAAACTCTTTCTTCGCTGTCAAAGAAAATATATTTTCATGACCCATACCACAGCAAGTGTTTTAAGTCTGTTTTCTTGATTTTTGAAGCGAAAATTTGAATTTCTAAGTTTAATATTTTGTGTTCATTTGTTCATTGCATTCAAATAGTAAGGTTCTATAATACAGTGCTTTCAGCATTGTACTGAGTTAAAAAATCCTTTTTCTGCTGGGTTAAAATCCTTGCTCTGTCCCTTGCTAGCTGTGTAAGCTTGGGCAAGTCACTTCACCTCTTTGCAAGAGGCCTATAAATTTGACCAACGTGTAAACTTCTTGTCAAGACTGTTAATATATAGAATTCTTCTGTTCGAGTATGCTGCATAATTTACTTTGTTTTGATTTTTTTAAACTTGATATATACATAGAAATTGAACTAATGTCTCTTTCCATAATTGGGATAACAAAGACGATACCTTGATATGGAAAGAACTTGTTGGTGGGTCAGGCACTTAGGTAAGCACTAGTTGGTATTAGCCTGTCCGGGCTCTGTTCTAAGTACTAGGAATGTCAGTGAGCAGAACAAAAAATTCTGATCTCATGGATCTTACATTCTACTGGGGGAAATAGAAAAAACAATAACAACAACCAAATAAATATTAGTTAAGTTAGGTGAAGAAGAGCAAAGCAGGGTAAAGGAGATAGATGTTCCATTTTAAATAGGATCATGATTTGGGCAGAGACCCTGAGAAGTGAGGGAGGAAGAGAGAACAAGCATTCCAGGCAAAACAGCCACGTGCAGAGACCTGAGATGGGGCATCATGGTGTATTTGAGGGTCAGTAAGGAGGCCAGTTTGTTGGGGGCAAGTTGGTGAGGAATAGATGAGTTCAGAGAGGTGTCAGAAACCAGATCACGAAGGATCAACCTTGTAGGGAATTGTAAAGATTTTTGGTTGTATTCTGGGTGGGAAGCCATTAGAGAGTTTTGAGTAGAAGAGTAACGTGATCTGACTTAAAAATTACAAGGATCATGACCCAGCAATTCCAATCCTAGGTATATATGTAAAGTCTTGAAAACAGGTATTCAAACAAAAACTTGTATAAGAATGCTCATAACAGCACTGTTCACAATAGTCAAAAGGTGGAAACAATCAAATGGCCATCAACTGATGAATGGATAAACAAAATGTAGTATATCCACACAACGGAATATTATTCAGCTATAAAAAACAATGAAGTTCTGATACATGCTATATAACATGGTGAGACACAAAGCCAGACAAAGAGGTCACGTATTATGTGATTCCGTTTAAATGAACTGTCCAGCATGGACAAACCCCTACAGACAGAAAGCAGATCAGTGTTTGCCAGGGCTGGGGGGAGGGGAGAATGGGCAGGGACTGCTGGAAGGGTACAGGTTTCCTTTTGGGATGATGAAAATGTTTGGGGACTAGATAGAGGTGGGTGACGGTTGCACAACATAGCAAATCCACTAAAAGCCACTAAATCACATACTTTAAAAGGTTAATTTTAAGTTATGTGAATTTTAACCCAATAATAAAAATTAGGAGGATCCCGCAGGCTGCTGAGTGGAAAGCAGACTGAAGTGGGCAAGGACAAAGACCAGCGAGGAGGCTCCTTCAGTAATCGAAGCGCAGTGGTTTGGACAGGCTGGTAGCGGTGGAGGTGGCGGCGAGAAGTAGGCAGATTTGGATATATAATTTAAGAGAAAAGCTCCTCAGTGTTCTCTCTAGGGCTCAGGTCTCATGGGGCCCTATGTGTGCTACATCCCCTGCAGCACTGGTAGTTACTCTCAGCACTGAGTAGGACTAGATTTAGGAAGCCTGGGTGTTCCTTACCTTAAGGCACACACTGAGCCCGAGGATGGCTGCAGTGATGGGGTCCTGTGGGCCCCAGAGACATTTTGCCTGGGACAGGGCGTTGGAGGTCACATTACTCCTGATAAAGAATTATACTCCACTTGAGAGTAGATAGCATATTAAATCTCTGTATACACTGTTTTCCCCTGTCACATCAATAAACTCTGCTTTGAGATAGAGAGAGAGAGAGCCAAATGCATTTATGGGTCTTAATTGTTCAGAACAGTGACTAAGCCCCACTTGGTCAAGATTTTCTTGACTTAGCAGCTGTCCAGAAAGTGACAAATTTATGATTTGAGAGCAATTTTATTTTTCTGCCTCAATCACACAATAATTTGTGGGAATTAGCTACCTGATAAGATAAGAGGTGGGGGCGGGGAGATGGAGAATGGGGGGATTCAATACCCCTCAGTGTTCCAGGGAGGGCTACGGAATTTTCAGAGCAGCCCTGGACACACTGCAGGGACCATTAAGGGATTAACCAGCCCTGCTGGGGCCGCTGCACCGCGGTGAGGTTAGTAAATCATGGGAGGCCCGGGTCATTATCCTGGGAATTAGTTCAAGTTGTATCCGCAGAGACACCAGCTATCAATTGGAGTCCCAAGAACACCAAAACCCGCAGCTGAACTCGGGGCTTGAAGGGCTGAGGGACCCAGGTCACAGTCAGCGGAGCTCGCTTTCCTTTCTTGGCACGAGTCTTCTCCAAAATCTTACAACCCGTTTTCACTATCAGCACATTTTTGCGGGAACCATCCATCGCAAGTTTCTTTCTCTCCACCAGATCGTATTAACTTTGGGCTTCGTTCGTTTAAAGAAAGAAAGAAAGAAAGGAAAAAAAACTGCTGAAACTCAAGAACAAGCATTTATTGGATAAAAAGAAAGCTTTTTTTTTTCCCATGGCATTTGTCAATAACAGAGGCTTAGATTTTTGCTGTTTCTCTTTCTTTGTATGTGGTTTTTCTTTTTATTTGTCAGAGGTGGGAGGGGAGTCTTATATCACTTAAACATGGAACTATTAAAAAAAAATCAACTCTAATCCATCTGGCCTATGGAATATGGCGGTTCTTGACAAAGGCAATAGTGGAAATAAAAAATGTATTTGAATTGCTTATATTTCCCTCGCCAGATGCCCAACGAAACAGCAGCAAATCTTTTCCCCTGACCCTTTTCAGGACATTTATTAATTATGCTGCCGAGTGAGTCTCTGTTTGAGGAATCTGTCTCTGTGTCCTCATGGAGTTTGACTGCCATCTGAAAGAGCAATTTTGCAGAAAGAGGGGATTTTGTGTTTCTGGTTTAAGGACTCCTAGGTCCCTAATGCACTATTGCTGAAGGGGTGTTAACAGATGAGGTGGGAAGCGTTCGGCTTGATTCAATCAACTAACCTGCTACCAAGCAAAGGTCCTGAGGGTGTCAGAGCCGGAGGTGAGTTGCCTGATACATGGACTGATGAACAAGCCCACTGGGAGAAGGAGGCAAGAATAGGAGGGAGATGTGGTGGTTAAGAGTTGGGATCTTTGCAGTTCCACAGCCTGGATGAAATCCTGGCACCACCAATTTTTGTCTGTGACTGTGGACAAGCCATTTGATGTCTCTGAGCCTTGGTGTCCTCAATAATAAAATGAATAATGATACCTTCTATTTAGGATAGTCATGAGGATCAGGAGAGATAATATTTGTGTTTAGAGCAGTGCCTGACATAGAATAAGAGAGAAGAATATGTAGCTAGATAGCAATTATCTTTGTTCTGGAGGCAAAAGATTGCTTCCTTTCTTGTGTCCAGAACAAACATAGATCATGCCCTGGCTTGGTTTCTGGTTCATTGCTGGACTGTGCTTTGTTTGCGATCACTTGCTCGTTCACAACTAGTGGAAAGGAAAGAACACTGGACTTGGGGTCAGAAGACCTTCTTGTGTCCAGAACAAACATAGATCATGCCCTGGGATGGTTTCTGGTTCATTGCTGTACTGTGCTTTGTTGTGATCACTTGCTCGTTCACAACTAGTGGAAAGTAAAGAACACTGGACTTGGGGTCAGAAGACATGGTTTCAAGTACCTTCTCTTCCACTAACGAGATGAGCAGACTTGGGAAATAGTCTTTACCCTCTTGAAACCTCAGCTTCCTAATCTGTCAAGTGAGAACACTCATCTGGGGCTCACCGATCTATTGCAGGAATCAAATTAGATGACTAGTTCGTGTGGCCATGCTGTGTGGTCTGGAAAGCACTCTATGACTAGAAGGTGGCAGCAGTTATAGCTGCTGATAATGAAGTCATGTGGGCTACTGATGATGTGTCCTGTACCCTCTGATGGCCTTGGTCCCAGGGAGGGACTGGGAATAGAAGGTGAGAGGGATCAGAATGATCCCAACTCCATAAATACTTTTACTCCCTTGAGGTGGTTCAGAAGTGTCACTCTCGCCATAAATGCCAGGTAAATCTTTGCAGGGCTCGTCCCTGTCTTGCAGTAGCTCTGCCTGTGTCACTAAAATCATGTTAATAATAGCTAACTTAATCACTTAATTTTTCTGTCTCCCCTGGAAGAACCATTTTGAAGTGTGATATTTAACCCTCTGTCCAGCTCAAGCGCAAGAGGACTGGCCAAGCTCACATGAATGGAACTGGCTTTCATTTCCCACGGCCAGGGAGAACGGAGCAAAAGCTGACCCCGGCCTCTTTCCAACAGGGCATGGTTTAACGGTGGGAGAAAAGCTGCAAAGACAAGCCAGGACTAATTCAGAGGAAGACAAGGTCTCTTTCTTCCTTGCATGGCTGAGCCACATTTAATATACTCTGTGATGTGGTAAACTGCACAGTTTTGCAAAAACCCACCCTTAGAGCAGAAAATAATTCCTGAACGCAAAGTGCCTTACTTAGTACTTTTATGTGATCTGCTTACCAAGGTAGCAGGGAGCAGCCCTGGATCAGATGGGAAGGGGGTCGTGATTTGAAACATGATATACCCAACTCCCATACTTCCCTGTTAGGATCCACGTGTACACGATCCAGTACCCTCAAATGTGAGCTTTCTCTGTGAATTGTGCCCACGCATGGAACAGTGGAAGCTGGATTTGCTGCTCTCATTTCTTGTTTTAGTTCTGTCCCTTTCTGACGAGGACTGATCATGGGTAACGACTGGCAGTAGACTCTAAGAACAGATATCTTCGATCAAAATGCTTCATGTGGTCAACCTCTTCAATATGGGTTCTTACATAACCTAAATTGGTCCAAAGAGATAATTCTACATGGTCAGTTTGCTTTTTCCTCATTTTAGACAAATCCCTTCAGAAATATACTTCCAAATTTTTCTATGGACCCAATTGAACTCTTTTAAATCCAGCAGCCCTACATCTAAAACGCCCTGAGAGAGCCCTTCCACGTGACTTGGATTTGGCCCCTTATATTCCGGTCCTCACCATAGCCTCCTAGAAATTTGATTGTCAGTCAAGATCAATTACCCAGAAAGCATACTGCCTGACACAATCATGGTCATAATTTTTATTTTTTGAAGGCTTAATTTTTGAAATTATGATTACAAAGGTAATGTGTTTGCTATATGAAATAATTCAAAATGAAGTATATAAAATAAAAAGTAAAAGTAATCCTTTCACTTGACCCCACTCCCTTCAGGTAGCAAGTGTTCATTTATATATAACGTCTAAAATAAAAATGGAATCATGCTGTATATACTGTCTTCAATTTATTTTTTTTCCACTTGAAAACATCTTGGATATCATTCCACGAATATAAATTTTAGAGCAGGAAACTGGGGTTCATAGATCCCCAGGGGGAACCATGGATGGACTTCAGGAGTTGATGGACCCTAAAATTTTATGTGACTGCACATGTGTGCATTTTCCAGGGTTCATGGCATTCCCAGGTCCCACAGAGTTCTATCACCCCCAAAATGTATGAACAAAAACACCCCAACTCTATGTTCAAGGTTTTTTTTGTGCTGGATGTGCTAAAATCACAGTTAAGTTTTTAGACATACTGTTAAATAACCATCGTGATATATTAGTCTAATAATGACTTTCATGAAATTGCCTTTAAATACTAAGTATTTTCAAGCACAGAAACTCACTCTAACTCAGCACTTGCTCAGTAGACCACATTGTACCTCTCTTTGCTCTGTAAATTTTGCAGCAGGCTTGGGCCAAAATCAATAAAATCTGACCTGTACAAATCTGTGCAGTAACAGCCGTGCTATTAATGGGGTTCCCGTGCTGTAAGGCTGCATGATGTTCTATCCAAACGAAATGGAAAATGAAAAGAGGGAAAAAGATAGTCCTTAGTCAGACCCTTTAAGAAGAGACGTGATAAAAGTATTTGAAGTCTAGATTGCAATTTAGTTTCTACTTCTTTGCTTTCTCCAACCGTAGCACAGATTGATTGTTAAAAACGCTCCTAGTGACTCTCCAGTCCTGCTTCATCACAAGTGGAAATTATCTTGTTAACTTATGTTTCCTTGTTGATTATTTGTCTCCACTGGTATCCACCCCTCCTCCCCTCCACAATGTAAGTTTCATCATTGGTCTTGGTTGCTGTATCTTCAGTTGCCTAAGAAAGTGCCTGGCAAATAGTACTCAATCAACATTCATTAAATGAACAGATAAATCAATGAATAAATGCTGCCCAGCTACGATCATTGAGAACAGAACACCTGAAAACTTGGGTTGGAGTTTGCCCTTTTAATTTTTAGAAGCTGTATCTTACTGTGAGCCACGGACACAAGTTCCTAAAGGAAGAACAAAGACAGAAAGATGCCTGTTTGGAAGTCACAACTCAGCCCTGCAGCATCTCAGTTCTCAGTAAGCCATTAACTCCAGTTGTCGAGTGGATAACAATGACAAACATCTTTTCCATTCCCTGATTACAGAATGAGAGAATGCGGCTTTTTTTATTTTTAACCTCATCTTTGGTTTTAGGAAGACAAAATGCACCAGTGTGTACCATGCAATGATTTCACCCTCTGACACAAGTGGAAGAGGTTGAATGGAGACATGAAGCAGCTGCTATGCTGTTCGCTGGCATCCTGACCCTGTTCAGACCCAAAATGGTCATCGGCCTGTCCCCTCGTCCTGCTCTGCGGCCTGCAGCTAGGTAAGGCAGCAGAGGCTCCAGAGGGAGAAGAGGACGCTCCCCGCACCCCCCGCCCTCCACCACCCCCTCCCTAGTACAGCCATGTCGTTTCTGGGGCTCATAAATCTCGAGCCAGTATTTGATCCCACAGAGCAAGATTGTGGTTATCTGGGTGGATGGGCCTGTCATGGGGCCTGCAGACAAACCACAGCCAGGCTGGGCCGTGCTGGATCATTAGTCACCAGGACAGAAGTTCTGCACCGGGTCAACCCCAGGGCCCGTCCAGCTCTGGCCTCAGACAGAGTCCCGAGAGGACAGCTCATTATTGTTCTCAGGCAAGCCGTCTCGTTGTTTTGGGAAGTGAGGTGGGAGGTAGGTGAATAAATAAATCTCTTGCATCTGCTTTCAGTGCTTCTCAAACTCTAGTGTGCGTAGGAATTATCCCAGAGAGAGTGTTATAAATGCAGATTATCATACTCCAGAGATTCCGATTCAGTGGGTCTTGCTCTAAGGTGACCTTTAAAATCTGCCATCAACTACCTTACCGCTGCCTGTGCAGCATCCCAAACACTGGTCCCATGCTGTCCAGGCATTCCTTCCCTCCCCTCCGTGGAGGAGGTTTGAGAACAGTGAGAAGGTAGGGGAGCTCTGGAATTCTGGCACAATTTATACATCTTCTTGTTTTAGGGGACAGAAGGCAACCTGCACTGCATAGGACTTGGACCAAAGAGCAAAGAGGGCTGAGCCTGGAGCCCCCTGGGGCTGACACTGGGAAGCAGGTCAGCTTCTCAAATGATAACATTTATGGATACTACTACTACTACTACTACTAATTACCATTAATTGACCATTTCTACATGCCAGAACTGTGCTGAACAGTTTCCGTGCATTATCTTATAAGGCAACAACCATACGTGATAGGTTTGCCCATTTTTTTGTTATGCTCATTTTTCAGATGAGGTACTGAGAGGTTAAGTGACTTTCCAACCTCAGCAGTATGACTGTATTGTAAACCCTTTGTCTCTCCAGGTGTGGCCTGAGGACCAGTAGTGTAATGATATGTGTGACGGTTTTAAAAAATATGTCCCCAAATGGGTTAATTTTCTTTCCATCGAAGAGTGGAACTTAATTCCTCTCACCTTCAGCTGGGGGCTGGAGTCAGTTACAGCAGGATGGGATGGTATGTCGCTTATGGGATTATGTGTAAAAAGACTGTGGCTTCTGTCTTAGGAAAGCCA
Organism: Pteropus alecto; assembly: GCF_000325575.1. Taxonomy (NCBI): domain Eukaryota; kingdom Metazoa; phylum Chordata; class Mammalia; order Chiroptera; family Pteropodidae; genus Pteropus; species Pteropus alecto. The sequence goes on along the minus strand of NW_006433024.1, from coordinate 9,568,236 downwards.
CATCATGAGCAGCCCCGTGGAGGGGCCCACGTGGTGAGCAACTGAAGCGTCCTGCCAACAGCGGCTGACATGAGTGAGCCTGGAAGCAGAAAGTCAGTCCTTTCCAAGACTGCAGCCCACCCTACAACTTGCATGTCTCTTAATGAGAAAGCCCACGCCAGAATCATCCAGCTAAGCTGCTCCCAGATTCCTGCCCTCAGAAACTGTGTGAGATAACAAATATTTGTTGTTTCATACTGCTGAATTTGGGGGGTAATTCCTTATGCAGCAATAGATAACATGGTATCATCTGGGAGCTTTTTAGAAATGCAGACCTCAAGCCTCACCCCAAATGTATTGAATTGGAAGCTTCGGTCTTGCAGGCTCCCTGGGTGGTTCATGTGCATGTTACATTTGAAAGCACTGTTCTAAGCCCCTGTAGTCTTAGTCAAGTGTAGAGATATAAATACATACACATCTCCCAAGGAAAGTCTTTTAAGCCAGAACATCTTGTATCTTGCCTCTTTTCTCTGTCTTTCTCACTCCAGTCAGGAAAGCCAGCAGCCGCTGCCCCGCGCTCCACCCCGGCTGCCATGTTGCTTGGTTTGCTGAGCACAGTTCCTCTGCCCCAGACCCAGCATGTGACAAGCGCCTCCTTGCATGACAATCTTTGTAATGGTTTATGGGAAATGACTCAGGGGAGTGCTTTAGATGGAAACCCGGGAAGAGTCATGGAGGCCAGAAAACACACAAATGGGGAAAAGTACCTGCGGAATATGAGGTCATAACATAAAAGTGTGAGTTTGATCCATTTCTGTGATGTGACGCCAGCCCGCCTCTGGGGGTTTCCCCCTTTGGGGAGTTCTTAGTGACTTCAAAGGCTAAATCAACATGTTGGAGAGGGTGGAAGGGGGTGTTTTGTTTTCAAGTTACGAACATAAGGTCACCAAAGGAACCCACGTTTAGATGATTTTTTTCTTTTTTATGCCATTGTTTATGCTGTGTGCTTGCTCCAGGTTTGGGGTGCAGATACTTCCTGGAGGACCAAAGCGGGCTAAGTCAGGCCTTCAGCCTGGGGAAGTGCCTCGCCAGTAGTGGGGATGGAGGAAGGAGCCTCCGATATTTCTTAGCCCCCGGATGGTGACACACGTGGTGGGTACTATTATTTCAAACAATTCTTCCTTTGCTTTTTTTTTTTTTTTTCCTGAACTGCGTGCCAGTATTCTTGAGTGTTTCGGCCAGTTTAGGAACATCACAGAGTAGTTTGAGCAGATGGGTGATACGTGGCTCTGGTCAACTTTTTTTAGCCGTGTTCGTGGCCAGTCTCTATTGTGAACTTTTTAAACTACAGCCAGATGGAACTGTTATCCATTCTGCAGAAACATTGTGGGTTTCACACCTAGACCTTTGAACATACTACTCCTCCTTGCAGTCTCTTCCTCTTTTTCATATGGCTAACTTGTACTCATCCTTCAATTCCTGGCTAAGGTATCACCACCTCTGGGAAGCCACCCTAGATTCTTCCAGACTGAGTCAGGTGTTCCTCCTCTGTGCTTTGATCATACCTTGTGCAGCCCTCCTTCATACCGTTTATAATTCTATAATTGCAGATTTACTTGTCTCTTCTACTAGACTAGGACGCAGTGATGGGCTGCATCACATTTCATTGTTCTGTTTACCCCAGTGTCTGATACAGGGTAAGCACTTAGTATTTATTTGTTGAACAATCATATAAACGAATATTCTTTGTGTCTAAAATGGTGCCTGGCTCCTGGTACATGTTCAATAAAGATTTACAAAATGAGTTGGTGTCTTCTAATCATTTCTCTGAAGAGTTTGGAAAGTAGTGGAGCTCTTGAAGGAAGACCCCTGGAAACTAGGAGATGCTCTGCCTAGGTCCCATCTTATTCAGCTGGAGCTGACTGCAGGCTTAGCGAGTGCACTGCTTTCATCTCGCTCGTTGCTCCTCTCACTCCTCTTGACGTGATAAATAGAACTGAACTCTCTGGTCTGAGAGGTGCTGCCTTATTGATTCAAAAGCTGGCAACAGTGACCCCAGCACAGAAACATTTCCTGGGGATCAAATAACTGGCTCCTCTCAGCACTCATCAATCTGCAGCCTGGCTACACGTCCACTTCCCCTGGGACTTACTACCTGAACCCTAACCCTAAGTCCCCCAGGCCAGGCAATGGCCCCAGTAATTTACTATCATCTTGATTTCCCAGGGTTGTAATTTAGGAGGGCTTGCTGTTTGAGGCAAAACAAAGCAATGCTTTGGTTTACTCAAGGTTCCGAGTGGTGCTACTTTCATGGAATGAAAATAATAATCCCATATCAAGAATACTTTTTACATGAATTTTCTTATCTGGTTTATGTAAAAAACTAGAGATAACCATTAATATCTTCAGTTCAAAAATAAAGAGAGAAGATCAGAAAAGTTGAATAACTTACTGTAGATTGTCCTATAACCAGGGATACAGTACTACTCCAGATGAAACTAATAAATATAATAGTAATAACAGTTGTTTTTTTAGTGTTTATCATGTGTCAGGCATTATAGTTAGTACTTTATATATAATTTGATTAAATTGTCACACCAATCTTGTAGGTTATATATTATTATTCTCATCTGACACCTGCAGACATTAAAACTTAGAAAAGTTTTAATTGACTTATGAAGCAAGTCAATGGTGGTAGTGCCTGTGGCCTAATTCGGGTCGACTCAGATTCTGATCCAGTTCTCCTAGTTGCTGCTCTGTGAACTCCATTAGGGGAGAAACCACATCTACCTAGTCCTCCGCTACGTCCTCACTGCCAGCAGAGAGCTAGTAGACAATAGGGAGTGAGTGCTTCTGCTTCCAAATATGACGCTCTTTCTAATTTTCTGTTCTGTCTCAGACATGAAGAAGGCATGTCTGTGTCATGTGTCAGGAGGCCAATCGTGCCCATTACCCATTCATTCCCAAGGCTTTTCATCCCCCTGAGCCTCAAGTTAGCTCAGCGTCGGAATGGTCCTAATCATAGTCGCTGTTGATTAAGTCCTAACTGTATGTGCATCACTGTTGCAGGCACTCTGTGGACGCTGATCAGATCCTCTAGGCCACCCTGCAAGGGAGGCCTCATTACTTTTAAGAGAGGGCAGCTGTGATTCAGAAAATTGAAGTAAGGCGGCTAAGGTCGGAGAGCAACCAAACGGCAGAGCTGAGGTGGAACCCACACTCATGCCGAAAGCAGACTCCACAATGTTACCTCTCTCTTTTTAAAAACGGCTTTATTGAGCTATAAGAGACCACACAGTTTACCCATTTCATGTTTAAAACTCATTAGCTTTTAGTATAGTCACAGAGTTGTGTAACCATTGCCACAATCAATTTTAGAACAATTTTAGAACATTTTCGTTACCCCCAGAAGAAATCCCTTACACTTTGGCTATTTTCCACCTCAAATCCACTGTGTCCCCTGAGCCCTAGCCTCTAATCTGCTTCCTGTCTCTAGAGATTTGTCTATTCTGGACATTTCATATAAAAGGGATTATATAATAATATATGGTCCTTTGAGACTGGCTTCTTTCACTTAATGTCAAGTTTTGTCTTGTTGCACATATCAGTACTTCATTCCTTTTTATTGCCCAATAATATTCCATCGTAGGGATATACCACATTGTATTTATCCAGTCATCAGTTGACAGACATTTGGGTTGTTTCTGATGTTACCTCTCTTACCCAACCTATTTGTCTCCCAGAGATGTTCTGAAGACTAACTAAAAATTAGATGAGAAAGCATTTTCAAACTCTAAAGCATTGTCCAAGTGGGAGGCAGCAGTTGTTATGAGCCGATGGAAACAAATGAGGGCAAGCTGGCTTATGTTTACTTGTTTCCAATGAAGCACAGTGTATCTTGCAGCAGTAGTTGGAAATTTAGTACTGGAATAAGAGCTGTTTGTGTTCTTATCACTGCTAGTGCCTCTTCAGCATGCCATTCCGTGATAATAGTTTCTATCTTGACTTTTATTTTATTTTATTTTTTTGCTGTAAAACAAATGACAGCAAGTGGCTCTTTAAGGGAATGGTTTTTAATTCCGAGTGATTCAAAAGTCTGGCATCTAACTTTTATGGAAAACAGATCTATCTTCTGCCACTAAACTGGGGAATTGTTGACTGGAAATAATCTTATTAAACCAATTTAAAAAACTCTTCACAGATCTTTCTCATCAACAGTCCAGCAATTCATATATCTTTCAGATATCAGAAGGGGCTAGTCTCGTGTGTGTTACTAAGGAGTCAACTATGTATATTTTTGTAAACACACTTAAATGAATCCGAGAAGAAAACCAGGACAGTTAGGGAACTTGCATCCTCTTTTCGTCCTTATCCTGGGGTGAAATGAAACAGAAGTGGGAGATTACGTTTTTTTCCCCCCATCTTAATTTAGCAAACTAGGAATTAATTTAACCAAGTCCTATGAAGATTGCATACACTGCACAAATATTTCTTGTATGTAAGCCACTTTGGGGTTAGGTTTTTCAGCAGCCAGTCTGAAAGCAGTGTAAAAAAAAAAATCCCTGTAAAATCTTTCCTGTTTTCAGCTAAAAGCTACTTCTACTATTTTCAAAGGGGCCTCTACACAATCAACCAGATTTATTGAGTGCTGACTGTGTCTGGCAAAGGACATGGAGACGGGCGTATAGAGAGGTACCAGCCAGAGCATGAGAAAGATGATCATCAAGACAGGAAGAAAGGACTAGAGTGGGGTGTGTGTGTGTGTGTGTGTGTGTGTGTGTGTGTGTATGAGAGGGGGGGGTAGAAAGAGAGAGACAGGGGCAGGGACAGAGATAGAGACAGAGCTCGTATTGGGATAGCAAGTACAAGAAATGAGATATGCACAAAATACAGGAAATATTAACGCTAACTTTTTTTCTATGTTTGCTGTTTGCTAGGCAGTGTGTTAAACACTTAACATATCAATCACCACAACTTAATAATGGTACCACAGGTGGTAGCATAGCTAGTACCAAAGTACTTTGGTACTTTGAAGGTGGGGACTTATTTGCCCGAGTCATACCTTTAGGAAGTGACAGATTCCAGGCTAAGTTCCTAAGCACTGCCCTAAACCATCTCTCAGTCGAACAGAAACCAGTCTACTCAGGATGTTCCATATCAGAAAGTAGATATGGCTTTTTTTTTTTTTTTTAGGAAAAAGAAGTCTAATTTTCTCAATGCAGATTAGATAATCTAGCTCTGAAATCTGAATGTTGAATATGAATAGATAAGCATTTTACATTGTTACCATTTGAACATCCTTGAGGTGAACATGTTATTTCAGTGACCCTAAGAGAGGCTGGGAGAGGGTGACTTTTATCTGTGATACTTGCACACCCACCCCTTCTCCTGTGTTCAGGGCCACGAGCCCCTTTTCTACCACCTTTCAAGTTACCACTTGCCTGCCCTTCACATCCAACTTGTCCTATGTCCCAGCTCTGATATTTATTTCCTCAGGTAATGGAGGAAGTAGGCTCTAGAGCTGGAAAACACTACAGAATATTATCTGGTCTAATCCTCCCATTTTTCAGATGAGGAAAACAGGCTCAGAAAAGTGAATCACCCTAACTCACAGAGCTAAATAATAGGTCTCTGATGAACTGCTTCTTTTTGCCTTTTTGTGTGTAACAGTGTTGTTTTTTGAGGAAACATGAATGGGGCCCACAGAATTCCCCACTGTCTCAGATGAAGACCGTTGGTGGTTCTCAAGAGGATTTAAGTGATGTCCAACAGCATTTAATTTCTCTGTAAATCCTTTTGGCTTAGGTCAAGGAGAAAAATCTACATTTGGCCTTGTCTTTAACACCTAATACTTGGTAACTTCTCTTTTAAACAGAGAACAAAGCTCAGCTCAGAGCCTCCGACAGGCAACTAGCCAGCTAGAGTCTAATAATATTGTTTTGTTTTCATTGTATTTATTATTATGCCTCTATTTATGGCAAATGATACTGACTTTCAATTTACAATACTGATATAAGGTTTCCCCGAAAGTGTATTTATTTATGTTTTAAAAAAAATTGATCTAAACCGTTTAGCAATTAAAATAGTGCAGATGGTTCACAAATAGGACAAAAATCTTCATAATGATAAGCAAAAGATTTAGAAGCAGGAGAAGAGGCCGAAAACCATTTAAGAGGCAAAATGTAATGATTTGGGGTCTTCCTTATTCAGGGCCCTGAAGGAGGCATATCTCAAATCATACTGCTTAGCCTCTTGCCTACTTTGAGATGGGTCATCTTAGTGTGAGGATTAGGGATAAATTCACATTGATGAATTACATGATGTCACCCATCCCTTGCCCCGTGATTCCATCACTCCCACAGTCTGGCTTCTCTGTGTGTGGTGAGCCCCTTCTTTCCTCTGGCTCCTCATTCCCCACTTTGCCTTCCAATCTCGCTGGGACCTCCAAATTTCCTTCTCTTCTTCCTACAGACTTTGACACTAAAGATGCCGGATAACTCACAGGGAATTCCTTCACCTTGAAGAATGGAGACTCGCTGTGGCCTCCTTGACCAGGCCTGGGTGAGAGAAAAAAAGTGCTGTGTGTGGCAGTGAAATGATGCTGGTGTGGAGACTCCTGGGCCTGCTGCTCAGAAACTTGATGAGCTTTGTGTGACAAGTCGCTCTCTGTCTCTAGGCCTCAGTTTCCTTATCTTTACGACAGTTGTCCCACCAGCCCCGAGAACTCTGAAGAAAGGAGGAAGAAGGAGAAAGAAAATACAGAGGGAGATAGGAATTTCCTGATCTGTGAAATGAGAAAGATATGTATAGCTGATCGGAACCCCCAACTCATAGGGTGGTTGCGAGGATGAATTAGTTAAGATAATGTCTGAAAATGTCTCACCACAATATTCAGCACACAGTAGGTGCCCAAACACGGTAGTTAGTCTTATTGTCATGGGACTGCTGAAGAGGCAGTCAGCTTTTATAGACAGTGAAGGACACAGAGGGGCAGCAGGCTTCACCGAGGATCGTCTGTGGTGGTTATACCTTAGCCCAAAATGGCCTCTCTGAGCTGGACTGGAAAATGGGCCTATTTCTTTTCCCTGGGAACAGAGGACACAGTCAGAAAAATAACACCAGGAAGAGAGTGAAGAGATTGGGCGCCCCTGTGCAGAGAGAAAAAAAAAAATGACAAGGAGCCAGTCAAAGGTCAGGAAATCAATTTTTTTCTCCTTACAGATCTTTAAGTTTAGAGGCTTGTAAAGGTCAACGTTGTCTTTTTAAAGTACCTCCAGGATTTACATCTTGAGTAACACTTGGTTTCCTCCATGGTAAACATGAAGATCCAATTAGTTTTCCCTATAATTCAAAGAGATCCGAGAAACAGGGACCTTTCCGGTTGGGAGTTAGTTTGGCTATAAAGTTTCTTGCTACACTATTCTGAGGATGAACTTTAATCCATATCTTATCTCCTGTTTGAAAATGAACATCCCTTCTTATCATAATGTTTCTGCTTTCTTTTTCACTTTTTCCCCCTCTTTCCTTAGGAGCCTTGGCCATATTCCTTTTTGGCAATCAGAGTAAATTCTTCATACTTAGTTATTTGCTGCACTCAGTTACCTTAAGAATTTTTCTCTCTGACTTGACTCCAGAAGGCATTTTAAGGTCCTGTCAAAGCAGAATGTTGCTGGAACCCAAGCTTTCTGGGCCCTGATTCTAAGTCTTTTACAGCGATGTGAAATGATGATCACTGAATATTTCTCTTTTTTATGGCGCCCTTGACCAGGGATGAAATCACTGATGCAACCGATCCATGAACCCTGCTTA
>NW_006433024.1:9532287-9560328 GCF_000325575.1 Pteropus alecto | reverse complement strand
TACTAATCCATCCTGGTCTTTCTGGGGGTGGGATAAGGGGTGAACTGGGCAATTGTCAAGTACAAACACCCCGCAGGGCAGGCTTTCTCCTCTTGCTGGGCTGTGGTGCTAGTGTGTTGTCATGAACAGGGCTAGATCTGGATTCCTGGGGCAAGGGGATATGGAGTATCTTTTCATGGAGGGTGAGAGTCAGTGTTTTAAGTACTCCAGCCCCTTCTAAAAGGCAGGACTGAGCTTTGAGTGAGAGATCTGTGTGTGAGCTAAGGAGTTGTGGGGCCTTCTTGGAAATCCGAAGGAATCTTATTTTACTTTCTTTCAACCCATAGAAGAGTAAGCTCTTCAACAAGATGGTATCTTGTACAAAGATACCACTGAATATTTGGCAGGAGACATTGGCCTTCTTAGCATAATCTCTAGTTGACTGGGGATTCCTGATAATCACAATAACCAGCATCTAGTGTGTTTGCTACAAACAAGTCCTGTTAGGGGCACTTCACATTTAATCTCAGAGCCTCCCTATGAGGCAGATACTATTATCATCTGCCTACTATTATCATCTCCATTTTACATATAAAGAAACCAAGGCACAGACAGGTTAAATAACTTGTCCAAAGCCCAACAGAGTAAGTGGCAAGGCACATTACATGTGACAGTTTGACACATATTTTTTTTCTCTAGTTTTGATAAGTGAAGAAAAAGATGGATGACCAGCTGCTTGACTAATATAGTTGAGATATGGAGGGTGATTTTGCCTCTTAAAAGATTGCCATTTGGTTTTCCTCTTTGCTTGTTACCTAATAGTCCAGATAGAAAGTACAGTATATCAAATCAGAATACATTCTGAAGTTGCAAAAAACAGAAAATCCAATTCAAACTGATTTTAATAAAGGAGATTTATTAACTCATATGATGGCAAGTTCCAAACTAGAGCGACCCAGCACCTCAGTAACATTATCATAGATTTAGTTTCTTTCTATCTTTCTGTTCTGCCTTCTGTGGTGTCTGCTTCTGCCAATGGCTGACTTACTTCGTGGTGGCAAAGGCTGTAGTGTTCTAGGCTTCATATGTGAGTAGTTGAGAAGAGAATACTTCTTTTCCAGCATTCCAAGTAAGAATCTTAAATTCGCCCTGGTTGGAAACAAGTTGCAGCTGACTCTTGAATCAATCCCCATTCAAGGCCAGGAGAGTGGAATTTATTAACTAATGTCAGCCATCCAATGATCATCTTTGGAAATGCGGGCAGAATCTGCTTCCACCGGCTACATGGGATACACAGGGAGACAAGATACCAAATAAAAATCTGTGTGTTGTCAGAAAGTGGAGAGCATAGAATGGCTGCTGGGTAAATAATTCATATGTTTGAATTATTGAAAGATAAAGCATGGTTCAAAGTGACAGAATGCCCAGTAGTTGAGATGTAGGAAATTATTACTCTCACTGAACATGAAATGCGAAAGTGGGCCGTTCCAGTTGGTGTAGTGGCTCAAAGATGTCCCTAGTGACTTGGGCTTTTTTCTGCTTTGTCACAAAAGGCTGCTAGAGCTCCAGGCATTACATTCTCAAATGTGACCCAAACAGAAAAGAAGAAGGTAGAAATAAAAGGGCTCTCTTCTCATGTATCTTATCTTTTACTGAGGTAGGAAAATATTTCTCCCAAATCCCCCAGTCATCTGCCTCTTCCATCTCATTGGCCTAGATGGGATCATGTGGCCATTGCTAGTCTCTATAGTGGGAAGCTGGCAAAGAAAAGGTGGATCGAAAACGGCCTTGGGTAGTCATCCAATAATGTCTTGTTTTGGTAATTTTGTGCTAATGAAATGAAGGCCATGTTTTAAAATTTGCTATTGTCAATTATAGACACTATTATCAGGATCTGGTTTAAGGCCTTTTTAGCAAAATTCAGACTCACAGCTTATTAGCTTTCATCCATATTATCTTTGAATACAAATTTCAGTGTAGTACCAGGTATTTACATGTTGACATCAATGAGAGGTTTATCAGAAGCAAATTTAGGCATCAGCTTACTTCACACTGTCAGCAGTAAATGAACACCTCACAGCTAATTAAAACTCAGCTGTCTAAAGTAGGCTTATAAAAATTGGAAATTCTAATATAGAATGTTAAATAATCTGAAGTTTGTTTTTTCTAGATGGCAAAAATATTTCTCTACTAATTAATTGCCTGATCTTCAGGGCTATAAGCTCAGTCTTAAAGTACATTACAAATATCCTATCACTCAATAAATTGCAGCCAGTATCAGCGAAACATTTTTGGCTTATTTGAGGACTGGAGTAACGAGGCCAAGAAAGTGACTCAATAGATTAGAGAAACGGTAGAGTGAAAGATGCTGAGAACAATCTGATTACACACACACATACATCCATTATGTTTTCAGTTTTGAACTATTCCAACTTTAGACATTTTTTTTTTCTCCTGACTTCCTTTGAAAAATGACATGAGCAAAATTTTTCACTGCAGTTGGAAACAGACTCTGTTAGAGGAAAGAGGCCAGTACCTGGGGAAACCGTGACAAATGAATCTACTAGGAGGAAAGAAAAACTTCAAACATTCAGAGAGTTAAGGATCCAGGAGTAATTGCAGCTTGGCTGGGCAGGGCCAATGTGCACTTACATTTAGTACTGACTCACAACCAACATTTCATGGTGCTTTAGCATTTATGAGGCATTTTTACTTACACTGCCAATTGGCCCGAGCTCTAATAAATCTCCACTAGAGCATATTTGGTATGTACAATTATACTGGGATGTAATAGGTATTATCTTTGGCAGCTCGGTTGTTTATTCCCCATCTTCCCTTTTCTGGCAGCTGACTCAGGCCTGGCCAATCGTAGTACCTATTTCTCGGAACCCATAGAGGACCAATCAGGGTCTTCCCCTGGGATTTTGATGTATAGTCAATATAGTTACCCTCCGACCTCATCTGCACCCCATGAGGCAAAGCTGGAAGGTAAGACTGGAGCTGGAGAGGAGAACAACGGAGATGGAGAGCGCTTAGCTACACGTTGGACCCGGGATCAATCTTTGCCTGAAGCCAGACCCTTGTGATGTCTTAGTTAGGTGAGCCAAAAAAATTGTTTCCGGCTTAGCTAGTTTGGGTTGAGTATCTGTCACTTGCATAAAAGTCTTGATTGATACCACTATTTATTTAAGACACAATCCATTTTTGTAGGTTCAGCTTAAATTGAGCCTCTTTGACGCTGTCTTTGCTGATGGCTCTCCTCGCTGACCCTTCTTCTTGCCGTGGCCACACCATTGCCAGACTGTACCCAACAACTGGCATGGTGTTGAATGCAATGGCACAATTCTCTGATTTTTCAAATGTCTTTTCAGCTGTATTGTAAAGTCCTATGGGAAAGGATAACACATTCCCTAATTAATAAACAGGAGGAGTTCCGAAAGTTTTTTCAGAAGTTGCTTGGTTAGAACTTGAAATACATGTCTCCAGAGAAGTAGTTTAGGCAATGGTTAAATTCCCAGGCTAGCTCAGAAAAGCCCATTGTATAAAAATGTGTGTATAACGGCCGAGAATAACAGAGGAGTCATGCAGAAAACTACTGCTTGGAAAAAAGTTAAGTTTGATTTGAGAGGTAGAAGCAGACTTTTCTGGACTGTCTGGAGGATCTTTAGTGTTGTGTTATCTTCCTTTTTAAAAATTAATTTTGATTTTCACCAAACTTATACATCCACTTGGTTTACAGAATATATATAATTTTACTAGGGTTTTCATATGAAAAATAGCTGTGGTAGATAAGACGAAGGTCTCAAGGTCTGGGCCATGCTTACTTAATGCTATTCTCACTAAATGTTAAAATGTAGCACAGTATTTTGCAGACCAGCTGTAAACAGGATGAGCTAGGACAGGAACCCAACCTGATAAGTGTAGCCAACTACAAAGAAAAAAAAGAATGTGTAATTAACTAAATAGTGTACATAGAGAATGGCTAAGGCTCTTGGCTTTTTCTGGGGGAGAGAGACTTGGATGTCAATCCTCTGTTTCCTTTACTTGCTGCAAGTAAATAAAACTGCCTTACTATGACCACATCTCATTCTTGAATGAAACACCCCAAAGGCAAACACCTTGAGTTTGCTAACAGTGGTTTACAAACCACTGTGCCTCACCAATTTTCTGCTTCTTGGAGAGTAATGCTTTTAAATCTTTCAGGTGTTTATTTTGGTATTTTAATACATATGTTGTAAGCCACTTTTTGACTTTTCTCTTTAAGGCATTATCTATTGATTTCCATAAAGGCATATAAGAATTTAGCTTTCTTCCTCACTTGCCCGCCCTGGCACACGCCACTCACATTCCCATCTTCTTGATGTAATTCTATCAATTTTGGTTAGATAAATAGTTAATGTTCACATGATTATGACTAGATCCATGCAATTCACTGCTGAGCTGTGTAGTATAAAAATACCCAAATTACTTCTTTCTCTCACAACTTTAATTTTTCCCAAGAATAATAATTATCTTAATCTTATTTGCTAACATTTTAATGTAATTATTCAGTTAGCCTTAAATTCTCTTCCAGTTGGTTACATATATTCTCAAATTAAAAAAAAAGTTTTCTATCAATTTCACCTTTTTGGAGACATTGAAGAGGAATTTTCATTCAAAAGGCTAATCAGCTCTCTGTTCTGCTTCTGTAAATATGCTTGCTGCATGGGCTGTACTTGAAATTGACTAAAGACTCACCTTCCCTTTTGTTTGATCTGTCTAAGTGACAAATGTAACTGTTTGTATCCCTAATAACGCCCAACTTTGTAACACTTTGTAACTGCTGGTAACCCATAGCAACTCTCACCCTTTGTTACTCAATGTAACTACCAGCAACCATAGCAACTCCTGCGCTTTGTAACCATATGAGGACAAATTAACCAATCAGCCTGTGCCAAAAAGAGTGTATAGAAGGAATGTTGCAACTGAGCTCCCGCCCAGATCTTCAGAGTGCTAGCTCCTCTGGGACCACTGGTGTAATAAATCTGAGTTCTCCAACTCTCCGAGTACTACTTGGTTTCTCGCCGGTCTAATTTTGGATCTTTTCTGCAACACCATCACTCCTGGAACCTTCTGACTTGCTCTAATCTGGGATGGTTGTTCTCTGAGCCTACCGCAGAGCGACTATCCTGGAATCTCGCTCCATTGTCCTGGGATTCCTTTTGCCTTGCTCTTGATTTGGTTTTCTCTTTCTTGGTTCACTCTCATTTGGGTGGAGTAACTTGTCCTCAGGTGGCTTTCTTTTCCCCTTTGGTAAACATAAAATTTGCCATTTTAACTATTTCTAAGTAAACAGTTCAATGGCATTAAGCACTTCCACATTATTGTGCTTAATCACCATTATCCATCTCCAGAACTTTTTCATCACCCCAAATTGAAACTCTGTACCCATTAAACAACAACTCCCTATTCCCACCTCTCCCCAGCTCCTGGTCACCATGTTCTATTTTCTGTCTCTTACATATTTGACTCTTCTAGTTATCACATGTAAGTGGAATCATTCAATATTGATCTTTTTTCTAGTAGCTTTTTGAGAAAAAGTGTATGAGAGATACATTGAGAACATGCATATCTAAAAATGTCATTATTTTTCCACTTACTGATAACTTGGCTGGACATATAATTCTGGGTTGGATATACTTTTCTCTTTTACTTTAAAGGCACTGCTCCAGTGTGATATGCCAATTAGATCAAGGACTCTGTAGCCAAACTGCCTGGTTCAGATCCCAGCTCTACAACCCATTACCTGTCTTATATTGAGCAAGTTGCTTTGCTCCTTCGTACTTAAGATTTCTCACCTGTGAAATGAAGATAACAGTAGTACCCATTTCAGAGGGTTGTCGAATTGTAAAGCACTGGATACTGTACAATATAAAGTCTACCCAAATATTAGCTACTGTTGCCTTCCAATCTCTAGTGTTGCCATTGTGAAGTCTGAAGCTGTTTTGATTCTTACATATTTGACTCTTTCTAGGTGACCTTGATTCTTTCTAGGTCACTCATTTCTTTTTCTTTAGAAGTGGTTAAAATCTATTTGGACCTATATTTTAAAATTTCGTAATGATGTTCCTTCATGCAGGTTTATTTTCAACCATTGCTCTAGGTACTCAGGAGGCCCTTTCAATTAGAAAACCCATGTCCTTTAATTTAGAGAAATCCTATTGATGAATTAGTTAATTGTTTAATGATAGCCTCCTCTATTTTTTTGTTCTCTTTCTGGAACTCCTGTCATTTAGTTTATCTGATTGGTCCTTTATTTTCATATATTTTTACCTACGCTTTTATTACTGTCATTTAAAAAAAATATATTTAATGTCCAAGAGCTCTGCCTTGTTCTCATTGCCATAAAAACAAAAACAAAACCAAAAACAAACCTGCTCTTGTTTCATGTATGCATATCTTCCTTTAACTCTCTGAGATTTTAGATGGAAAAAAAAAGCAACCCTGGTTTCTTCTCCCTTTATAGCCTTGTTTTTTTGTTTGCTCTTGCCACATATTTAACATCAGAATCTTTCTTCTAACATCTGGTGATTCTTGGTATCTGCCAAACGGGGCAGAAAAAAATCTGACTGGAAGTTCTGCTGTGTGTGGTGGATGGGGTTTGTCAACTATGGGCCTCACTACAGGGTGATCGGGAACCCCTCATGCCATTATCTTTTATCTTTTCTCTTTAGCTGGCCAGAGTCACCAGCGAAGAATCTTGCAATCTTCTCTCTGGAGGATATTTGTCAGGCTTCCAGCCTGCAGGGGAAGAGAGCTTGGGCAGTATTTAAATTTTCATTGAATCTTCTTGTTTTTAATACATTTAACCTCTCCAGAGAATAAACCTTCAGTGTTTTGCTGGGTGGAGAAGTCACCCAGATGTAATGACTTGGAGAGGATATCTAATTGCTTCTTCAATACACGTCCAGCTAAAACTTTTCTGCTGTTTCCCAGTTTTGCAGTGCAGATTAGGATTCTTTTCAGTTTTCACTATCACCAGCCTAAGAGTCTTTCTTAGGTCTTCTGTGAGTTACCGCTAGACTTTTTACACTTGTCACATTTTAAAGCTTGTTAAAATGCAAATTTCTGGGCATCATTCTTGTTAATCTAACTTATCAGCTATCGTATAGGTCCTAAATCTTGAATCTATAACAAGGATCCCTTAGGAATTTGATGTAGGTGGTCCAGGGACCACAATTTGAGAAAATGGGTTAGACAATGTTTTGCCAGAAAACTACCAGAGTTGTTTGAATCTGGAAACTTCTCTGGAATTCCTTTGTTACCTGTCACAGGAACTTTGGGTTAAGGCTGAGAACACTTTTTCCCATGAACAGAGAACCTACCCGGATGTGTGTGGGTGACCCGCTTTGGTGTGGTTTTTATGGCGCTGAGTGTGTCAGGCAAACGTTCGGGATAGTAGGGTTTTCTAATCTTCCTGTCTGGATGGTTCTTTTCTGGGGTTACTTAAAATTCATGCAACCCCTTCAGAAAGCAAGGCTGTCAGGCTACATAGTGCTTAACGGGCTTTAAAAAGCAGTTATTAGAGAAAATGAAAAACAAAAACAAAACAGATTGGTTTGGTGTTTGGTCCCAGAAATAGGAACTGGCCACTCAAAATTTGGAAGCACATTTTCTGGGATCCCTGTTCTTCTCTGCACCTCAACTTTCTATGTCGTAACAATGCTCTTCTTTCTTCTGAGGCCTGTTTCCAGACTTTAAACAACTCTAGAGTCTTCGACCTGAACAAGAAACCAACTCCCTCAACATAGGGGCTGGGCCAGGAGTTGGGGTTCAGGCTTGGGGTTGAGGCTGCTGGGGGGGTGAAGCTCTCATAGCTCAGTTTTATTGCGAGTCCTTAGAGGAGGCGCCATCCTCACTGCAGATGGGCCCAACTGGCTTCCCAGTTCTGCTTCTTTAGGCCACCGGCTGCAGCGGGAGCTGGCAGTCTCCAAGCCCACAGCGACCCCGCGCACACAGCGACCCCGCGCCGGGCAGCCCCGAGTCCCCCGAAGCTCAGAATCCCGGGGCGCCGGGCGGCCGAGTTCTCAGCGCGAAGGTCGCTCCGCGGCCCAGGCCATCACATCACTGGTGACCTGACCCACTGAGTCAGCCCTGGTCCCTGGAGACGCGAGCGACACGGGCCGCCGAGGGTTAGCGCTGCGCGATCCGCGGACGTCCTGGAACCCGGCGCCGGGGCGCAGTCGGGGGCTCCGGGAGGCTCCTCCGCGCGCCCGGGGCGCAGACCCGGCGTCTGGCCCGAGCCACCGCCCGCCCGGGTTTCAGGTTCAGAGAAGCGCCGCCCTAGCGCCTTCCCTCCCGCTCCTTCTCTTCCGCCCTGGAGGGACCTGGGCTTCTGCGGGCCTTCAAGAGCGCGCGGACAACTCTTCTGTGTGGCGGGGGCGGCACTGTGCCTGGTCACCAGCTGTTTACTCCTCCATCCTCACTCTCTGCTCTGGTACACTTTGCCCCTGCACAGCCGGGCCGCGCGCCTGTCTTAAGTCCACCCCCCTTTGCCAGGCCAGGACGAGCTGTCTGCCTCCCTGTGCTCAGCTCACGAAATCCCCTCTTGAAAACACACCGGAAGGGGGAGCTTTGGGCCAAGCGAAGGGTTTTCTGTCCAAAAAAAAAGAAAGAAAGAAAAGAAAAGAAAGGCCAGCCTCCAGCACACCTGGTTTTAATAAGAGCCAAGGGAGAAATATGGCCCGGGGCCTGTAGGATCCCGAGGAAATTTTGTTCATAGAGAGAGAGAGAAGGGCGCACATGGATTGTACGTGAGCAGGCGCACTCACCATACAAGGGTTTGTAGAGACCTTGTGCACTTTTCAACTTTAATTGTAGCTTGGACAGGATGTAGGTGGTAGTGATGTTAGAAATGGGACATAAACAGGAGTTGAAAACACATTTATTAACTTGAGGACTAGGCAGTCGCACACTTATGTACAATGTATTCTTTTCTTCCCAGTTTTAACAAAATGAATATTGAAAAACAACCCTTGCCTCTTCCTATACTCCCACCGTGTTAATCCATGTACACACATATTTTGTGTGTGTGTGTGTTGCAATTATAGGTACACAGCATTCTCACTGCAAATTCTGGAACAAGGGAGGTAAATTACGTCCCAACAGAACGGAAGTTCTCATTAATTTTGAGGAAAAAAGAGCTCTCAATACATAAGTTGGAAGTTAGAGATTCTATCATGCTTTCAACCTATATTATAAAAGTTTAAAGGATAAAGGACATGAAAGCCTTCTTAAAAAGACCCTTGTGAGACATAATAAATATATACACACACATTCTTTTTGCATCTTCATTTGAAGCCAAAGACAAATTTCTTTCCGACATAGCACTTTGATCTTTATACTCTTAAAAAATTCTTCCTCTGCCTGTACTAGAATTTTTCAACTAACATTTCTTCACTTCCTGATCAGCATTTAATCAGAGGCCCTAGGGTCTTGTACTTCTGTTACCTCAGCCTGAAATTCTTTTCCCTTGCCTTTGCTTTGCCAGCTTCTCCTTATTCAGATCTCTGCTAAGATATCCATTTCCCTGCTCACCTCCATGCGACAACGATGTTTTATTTTCTTAAAGCACTAACCATGATATGAAATTATTAATTTGATTATTGTCTGTCTCGCACCTCAATTATATAAGGGAACTTACTGCTGTTTTGCTTGCTATTATGTCCTAGAACCATACTTTCCACTCCCAGTATCTACCGGGACTGGAGGATTGGTATTTAGTAAATATTTAAAAAAAAAAAAGGAAAAAAAGAAAGATTTGTAGAACAGAGAGTAGCCTTGGGAGCACTTGCTAAGTGAATGTGACCCTCGAGAAAATATCTTTAGTCTCCTGTCCCCCACCCCTTGCTTTTTCTTCATGGTGGCTTCAGTGCAGCTACTGTCCCTTCTTAAGAACCCACCCACAGTGGCCTAGAGGCAGTTGGGGCCTCTGACATTTTTCTGGGTCTGGATTTTGGACTAGAGAACAACTGGGATTCTCCCCCAGAGGCCTGGACTGCTGGCTCCGCAACCCCCTGACCCTTTAGCACTTCCCAGTGCTTGGCTGCATGCGTAAGGTTCCAAGGTTCCTGGTGGGAGCTGCTCATGAAAGATGCTCTGTTATTGTTGGACTCCAGGCACAAGGAATAATTAGGGGAGTGACATGAGCTAAAGTTGAGGCCTTTCCTTGTGGGCTGGGCCGTGCGGCTGCAACTGGCCTGCTCTCTGGCTAAGGCCATGGATTCCTGTGGATTCCTACGTGGTTCACTTCTTAGAGGAAGCCTTGGTGAGGAAGAGGCTGGGAGTAGGGGCAGACAAGTTTGGAATTTCCTGTGGTTCCTTGGGGATTGATTGTTGTTGAGAACAACCCTGGGCAATACCAGGGTGGAGTGCCTGGGCCTGCTTGCCTTTCCTCAAGGCCATACAGGGCTCCCAGGGTCTTACAGGCTGCCTTGGCCAGGGCCTGCGTGTCGAGTGGGTGGAGTTGGACCAGCAGTGGAAAGAACTCGATGTTCTGGGAGCTATCAGTTGCCAGCAAGGAAGAAGCTTTTCCTTAAACTCTGCAGTGCTCAGCATGGTACCTGGCACAGGGTGGGTGTTTTAACAAATGTTCATTCAAGTATGAAACGTGAGAGTGCCGTTCAAACTGTATTTCAAGCCTGGGTTCAAATCCTGCTACCATTTCATTTTCTTTTATAAATTTGATTACTCTAGGGACCTCATGTAAGTGGGATTATACAATATTTGTCCTTTTGCATCTGGCTTATTTCATGCAGTATGTCTTCGAGGTTCGCCCATGTTGTAACATATGTCAGAATTTTTTTCCTTGTTAAGACGGAATAATACTCTATTGTATGTATATTCCACATTTGTTCCTCTGTCTATGGACATCTGAGTTGTTTCCACCTCCCTGTGTCTTGGTTAAGTTCTATAAGTAGTCCTTGCATGGAACTTCCTTCCACATTACTTGGAGATGCCTTTTGGATTTTATTTTATTACATTTGCCTTGATAATAAAAACTTGTAAGCTGTTTCACTGTCATGATGTGAAATTGTGCTCATCAAACTTTAGATAAAAAAAATACTTTTTAATCCCAATTTTAGGTGGACTTGGATAGCAGCAGTTCTATACTTGACTGGGGAGCTTGGAGCTAACCAGTGATTCCCAGGAGAAAATCCCTTTCAGTTTGGGAAGGGACCTGAGCTAACTTAGCAGTTAGTTAGTTGTTCAGTGTGAGGCCTAACCCCTGATGCTTTCCTAGATCTTTGCAAGGCCTCAAGCATTTGTGAAGAGCGTGGAAAAGTCAGTAGGTTGGTTCGGTTGGATCCAGACCCAGACATCATGGAAGTTATTGCTTTGGAGGCTGCTGTTGGTTCTTAGTTTTGAGTTGGAGAGAAGAGAAGCAAGCTTTGGTGGAATGGGGGCGTGTGGAAACCACCAGATTCTTGAGCTCGGCCTCGTTTCCCGCACCACTCTTTTCTCTTTCTCAGAAGACTTTGTTTCAGAGAAAACAAAATAATTTTGACTGAGCTATTTATTAGGTTAGAATAATTTCAGGTAGTTTTCCCCCCTCTTTTGCCAGCATTGCAGGCAACCAGCTTTATCATTTGAATCTACTGGTCCACAAATTGTGCACCAAGGTGACGTGTGTAAATTCACAGAGGTGCCACAATACTTGTCATCTCTGGGATACCCAAGAACTACTAGCTCAAGGTGGTCATAGTTGCAACATTAGATTGTGCTACGTTCCTTTCATGGCTGTCATATCATTGCGAAGCTAGGTTTTGGTGGTAGCTTTGATAAAGAAAATCAGTGTAGAGTAGGAAGTGAGGGGAACAGTATCCTATCTGATCCCAACGTTTAAGAAGTTTTATAGTGCCCAATAAGTGTACACAATCCATTAGTAAGTAATTATGGTCATTTAAAAATGACATTAAAATATTTTTTCAATTTACGTTTACTATTTTTTTCAAATTGCTACTAAATTATGAGGACATAAATACTTACTAAGTTGTTTGGATTTCATTACTTAACAAATGTAACTTTTAGGTATTTCTTTTACCCAAGGGTGCCATAAAAAATTACTGAGACTAAGGGCACCGTGTACCAAGAGAGTTTGAAAATCTTTCCTTTAATCTATCAGAAAATTCTGAAAGTTGTGTATTAATTTTTAAATCCATCAAATATGGGATTGAGGATTAAATTACAAGAGAAATAAAATAAATGCTTTGCTCTGAGATTTCCTGGAATAAATTTTAATTTTTCTGATTATAAAATGAATATGTATTAGTTATTTTAAAAAATAAAAACCTCCGTATTCCCACCCCCTCCCCCCTTCTCAGAGATAGCAGCTGCTAACTTTTGCTGGATATTCTTCCAGACTTTTTTTCTGTGCGTGTTTAAGAATACTAGATATTTTACGACTCACATAAATTCTATTGTTTATTGCTTTTTAAAAGCTGTATTACAGCTATCTTTCCATGTCAACATGAATAGACTTGTAACACATAATGCAAATATATTTACTTCGAACAAATTTATAAGTACAATTTCAAGGGAGAAAAGCCTCTGAATTCTAAAACCTTTATTACTAATTGTAGGATGACTCTACCGTTAGACTAGCTCAACTGCGCCTCCCTGTGGCATAATGGGATATTTAACATTTTTCCTCAAATAATCTGTGTAATGCCTTGTATTCTGACATCGAGGATAAAAAGATGAATGAAATAAGATTTTTTCTAGGGGCTCGCAGTCTATAAGAGGAGATAAAATATATAATTAAATAACTATGCAAGGAAATAAAAAGTAATTAGGGATCAAAAGAGACCCACAGTTAAAATCTCATAGGAGGAAGAGGTTAGTCCGTCTGTGAAGATTAAAGACTTCATGGCACACTCACGAACAGCAGCAACAACAATGATAACGGATAACATTTATTGAGCGCTTATGGACCACGAACTGCTCTTTGCACTTTTTATAGAAAAGATGGAATTTCTCTTGTCTAGGCTTTTAAACATAGGTTGGATTTTGACTTAGAGAGGTGATGAGAGGTGGAATGAAGGCAGGAGACGGTACTTCAGGTGGGGAAAATGCAAGAGGAAAAGCAGAGACTTCTGTTCAGGGAGGAGCGGGCCTTGCAGATTGCTTGGAGTGAAGTGGGAAATGGCTTTAGAAAAAGGCAAGTGCCTTAAATCTCAGACCAAGGACTGGGACTTTAATTCTGTTGAGAGGCCATGGGGAACCAATGATTCAAGTTTTTTGATCGGGGGAGTAATTTTATCAGAGCTGGACTTGCAGTGTGAAAGATGCGAGACTCAGGGCAGAAGGGTTAGTTAGGAGGCTACTTCAATAGTCCAGGCAAGATATGGTGTAATGCCACTCCAAAGAGGGGCAACAGAAAATGGAGAGGAGGGAATGAATCAGCCTGGTTAGGAAGCCAGCAATGGAGGATCTCTTATTTGAGTTTCACATTTTTATTATTTGTGTAAAGCCACAGTAACTTTTGGTGAACTTTGAATGGAGGTCTTCATACCCGACGGGCTTATTCTACATGAACTAGATTATTCTACATAAATAGATGGATTTGCCAGTGTTCACATGCTGATTTTACACCTCTCCTCCAAGAAACTAGTTATATTGGGGACACCAGCTAGGCCACATTATTCAGCCTCTGATCTGGTAATGTCGACAGAGCCCAGGTCCTCTGATAGGACACATTATTCCTAGCCATTCCCTGAGTTTGTGAATGGTGGCGTGGCAGAATGGTGGAGAATGCTGTTATGGTATATTTCTTTTTACGATGGGCATAAAACCGGAGGGGATTTGTTGAACCTGAGCAAACAGGATTTGGATTAGACCTGAGGAGCTGATTCTAAGGATGAGAGATAAGTGGAATTGTATGATCAAGGGAGCTGCAGTACGCTGTTTCGTGGCCATTTACAGAGATAAGACAGTTAATTGAGATGATTGGAGTTTAGTTTGTCTTCCAGAATAATTAAATTTCCATTTTATTAGTAAATGCTTATAAAAGGAATCCTGCCTTTAATATTGTATGCACCGAGAGCAGTGATTCTGAAAGCAGGGTCACTAGTTCATTGGTGAGCCACTTGGTTGTTCTTGACGGCCTCCAGCCTATCGCATAAATGCGTAAGATGTTATTTTATAATAACAAGTAAGGTACATAAGCTCGCATTTATCTCTAACAAAACTAACAATAAATGATTCAGAATCTTCCTCCCAGTTCTTCGTTATCACTGGCTTTCCCATGCCTATGTGGGCATGTCCCTGCATAGTTTGACAGTCACCAATGTGGAGGGAAGTGACTATATCGATCGCTCTTTGTGCATTTCCCTAGTGAATTTCTCTGCACTTCATGGGTCCTCTTAAGTATTTTTCCTTGAGAAACTCTTTTGAATTGTATCATGTTTTAAAGATAAGTGACTTGAATGGGGAAAGTCAAGTCAGGTGTTTCTAAGGCATCCAGGATCTAGAATTTAAAAAGGTTCCCATGGCTTTTTTTTTTTCTCTGAATGCCAGAGAATATGCTTTTTTGCTCATGGGCAAAGAGGCGTGACTGCATATAATATATAACATCCTATAATGCAGTTCTTGAATTTGTGGATCACTAATTAACATGCTTGAGCTATTTCCAACTTTGCTGGAGTCATAATTCAAAAGTGATTTGTCATTGGCATACAACAGCTTCATATTTCAAACCCTATCAGATTATAGTTATGTACTTTATCACTTTTTAACCATTTAAATTACATTCCTGTTAATAGGATCTATGTTTTAACGTCAACAGGCAGATTGGCAGATTGCATGGTTCATGTCTAGTTGAGTTTTTATGGCTAATTGGGCACATATGTACTAAACTAACCCCTCTATTTAGAAGTGAAGGATTTTACTTAAAATGAGCATATTTTTATTACAGGCAGCTTAGTTTCATCTGCTTAAGTAGTTTTTAAAACATGAACCATTTTTCAGTACCACTGTATCTTAACATATTAACCGTATTTTTTTAAATGCAGATTTCTTTCACTAGCTTAATGGGAATTCACAGAAATCATAGCCTTTTAATTAAAGCCAATATGTTTCAGTGCCAGACATTCTGAAGGATTCCAGTGAACCAAGAGAGAACACATTTCTGCACTGGAAGTGTGCATAGGGGACCCTTCAGAGCTGGACAGAAATGCCCGATGGAAGGATTGAAAACAGGAAAAAGATTAATAAAAAGAACATCAGAGTAGTTTTCCAAATAGCTTAAATAATGTGTGTAGTGAAATAATTTTCTACGCCAAAGGATGGTTTGATTGAAAAAATGTGACTTTTGCATAGTCTTAATAATATAAAGTCTAAATCTAACTTTAATCTCTAAAAGAAAGAACCTATGATAGCCATATTTTTCAAACCTAAAATTGGTACCAGTAACTGTATTTTCAGAACTGGTTCTAGTGATCTGACAAGCAAAATCTGAAAGACAAGAGAACAGAATATTTGAAAGGATCCTTGAAAATCTGGACTGTGTGGTCACTGTAATGGCAGCTGTAAGAAAATCATGAGATACATTTAGTCATAGTTTAGTCAAACAGAAAGAGCCTGGGACCAGAAGTCTGATGACTTTAATTTTAAATCCGCCTTGCACTTAACTCGCTATGGGACTAGACAAGTTACTTAACCATACTATGTTTCAGTTTTCTCAGCCGTAAAACAGTGATTCTATCTACCTTAACCATCTTATGGTTATTGTGAAGATTCTAATGAAGTACTGTGTGTATAATCTTCTTGAAAAGTAATGCTGAAGCGTTACATATATGAAATTACTTCTGTGGCTTTGAATAACCATGTCCAGACAGAGAAAATGCTTTATTTGCCATTGCCTCATTCAAATGCCCAACACCTGCCTGGTGTAAGAAAAGGCTCTGTAGACAGTACCGAATGCATTTGTGCATGTGTGCATGCAGGAATGAATGGTTCTCTTTGCTTTAGTTTCATTTTCTCCCTCAGAGACTTGGGCCAAACAAATAAAACTAAATGTGTGGTTGCAGATTTTTTAGAGTTTTACTTAGGTGCACTGTGCTGGTACCCATCCAAGTCTGAGCCGCATGTAGAAACACAACATCTAGTATTACACATGTGCGGGATGTTGGGTGGCATTTTTTTCCTATGGTGTTGGATTTGGCAACTAGAGCCCTAGTTGCAAATGCAACAGTTTAAAGAAAGCCAATGACAAATGTGACCCCCTCCGTTTCCCTTTTCCATCTCTCTCCCCCTACCAACTACAAGACAGCCTGTTTAGTTCTCCTATCTCCAGTCTTTGACCCAAGCCTCCTCTCTCTTCCTGATGGCCTTTTATGGAGATTATGGGGGGAGAGAGAGGGAGAACATCTTCTATGCTAGAGCCTTTTGGAAGAAGATTATTTATGATCTTCTTCCCTTTGCATGAGGGAGAGACAGAAGCTAGTGAGTAATTCCTTCAACATATTAAATGAGGGGAGAATTTCTTATTTGCAAGAAGGGAAAACTGGCTTTAGGTTCCCCTATTGGATATCTGCTTGGGCAACTGGCTTGCAGATCTGTCCCAGAGGAGGACTGGAGAGGGATGGCAGGATGCTGAGAGGGGATAGGGAGGTGGAGGGGTAGAGGAGAGATTAGGGAGGTGGAAGAGGAGGGACAGCCTGCATGCACACTAGTTGTTATGGCAAGGATGCCCAAGTTCATGGTCGTCAGATGCACACTGTGTTGCAGGCCTGTTGGATTTGACTCTCTTGCTGATTTTCCCACCCAAGAGGGTAGCCCACTGGGTGAGAAAGCAGTCTGAAGAGCCACACTTCTAGCTCCAGACTGCCTTTCAGGGGAGGGAGGCAATGAGATTTAAACTGAGTCACATTTTAAACTGAACTTACTAGTGCAAAGTGACAGTGACCCACAGGTGATGGAACTTGCTCGAGATCTACTATTCCAATAGGGAAGGGAGATTTGACAGCACACAGTAGAAAGCAGTGATTAGAAGTCAGAAAACAAAGCAAAACCCAAACTGTTTCATGTTTGTATAGCACTGAGCAGAGACTCTTCCATAAAGTTATTACACTAATTAGAAACTGTCCTCATGTGGTTTGTCTGACTCCAGTAACTTAATCACAGAATCCAAACTCTGAGCAGAAAAGACCTTAAAGATAATTCCTCCTAGACTAGTAGATTTCAAATGATGTTTTAGGAAGTCTGGGGGTGGCTGCCCACAGAGGTTGCTCAGGACCCCCTGGGGGAGGGATCAGGATGAGTTAAGGGGGAGGGTTAAGGAAGAGGGTAGAGATGCTGGGAAAGTGGGAGTTCTGGTGTCTCCCTCCCCACTTTAGCTAGAAAAGTTTGCTTTTATCTTCATTGTAAGACTACTTTTGTCTAAAGGGTTGCCCAGTTAGCAAAAAAAAAAAAAAAAAAAGACTGCCTTACATTTCATCCTCTTTGTTTCTGAGACAAATAAACCGAAGTTCAGACTGGGGAAGTGACAAGCCAGAGGCCACAGAGCCTTGAGTGGCAGACTGAGTCAGGACACAGGTCATTTAGTTTGGCACCATGTCCCAAACTGAAGGGTAGATTAAGCCTCATGAATTCAAGGTGCATGTAGATCGAATCATGCAGATAGTTTTTTTTTTTTTTTTTTTTCTCTTCTTCCTAAAAGAGTAAGGCAGTTATTACATCCATTTGGTGCCTTTACTGCCGGAAAAATAACAGCCAACAGGGGCTTTCTTGGGTTACCTCAATAAGAGATCTCTGCAAGTCAAACACTATTAACTTTAATGAAGCAGCTTTGATGGTGGGGAAGAGACAGCTGACACCACATTTCCCTAACAATAAACCACTCTGACAGATAAAAACAAACAGGCTCAAGATAACATATAGCATTTCGGAGAACAGGGCCAATATCAGATGCAGACGGATGTGATCCGGGCTTCCCTCTAAAGCCTGTGTCCCTCCATCTGTTGTGGTAACATCTAAAAGGCAGCGCAGGACGATTTAATTCAACTTTTATAGAGACTACTGCCTGGGTTATTATTAGGATGGCCCTGGGAAGAAATTTTAAATAAACCTAGTACTATCCAGGGCTTTTTCTGAAGACCGTCTTTGCTTTGTTTTAGCCATCGGATCTGAGTGCTGATGGTTTGTTTATCCAGTTCTAGCAACCTGTGTGATATACTCCTCCATGTTCCCTGCCATGGCGTGACCTAACCTGCTGGTGGCCTCTCCATGGAGTGCATTCTTAGCCTGCAGAAACGAACCAATGACCGGCGATCTTTACACATGGAGCTGCCAGGGCTTACTCCATCTTGGCAGGTTGCGATGAAGAACTTGGCTTAAACCAACAATGACAACAATAACAAGCAGTCAGGGTTAGATGAGGTTTGGTGCTAATGCCTGTGGGAGGTAGTAAAGAGGAGGTGGTGTGTAATCTGGAGCTCTGACATGATTTGGCCATTCATCATTAAACCCAGATTTCAGTGAGAGCGTGATGAGTGACAAATATTCGTTTTAAAAAGTTTATTTCATTTCTTTCACCAGGCTGTGTCACTTAACAAAATACCCTATATTATGTCCTTTCACTAGTGGCTGCATTTATGTGCATTTACGGGAGGGATCATTATAATTGTGCTTTTGAATTTTAAGTCACTTTCTACATGTATTTTCTCATTTGATCTTCACAATGTCCCTAGTGAAGTAGATTTCCAATAGCCCTACTGATTTGCCCAAGATCATACAGGTAGTTAACTTTAAAGCCAGCACTGGATAATTTCAAGGCTTATTCCATTCTAATAGAAAGCTCTAAGAGTTCTCTCATTCTCTCTCTCTCTCATTCTCTCTCTCTCTCTCTCTCTCTCTGTACTGGGGGTGGGATACGGGGCTTGGTGGCTAGAAAGCAGAAGAGCTCACCCTGAATTATTTATTGAAATCCACTGATAATTCCAGAGCCCTGGTGTAGCCTTTCCTCGCCACACTCATTCCTCGACTAAGGCAATTGACAAGTTGCCCAAATACCTGCTTTCATAGGGTAATAATTATTATGTAGCAAGTGCTATGTTAGCCACTTAGGCAAACATGTAATTATATCTGTGACCACTCACACCAGTCCTGGAGGTACTCTTATTACCATTATGTTATAGATGAGGAAACTGAGACCCAGAGACACATAACTTGCTCAAGGCCATACGGCTTCCGAGCCTGTGCTAGTCCTCTGGCACCATACCATACTTGGGTTTGGGTGTGAACATGTGGTCGAAAGTGAACAACAGAAGGGAGAGAAGCCATGAATGGATCAAACTATACATTAAGAATAGTAAAAACAATAATAACAATAGTTGCCATACATGCCAACCCCTATACAGATATTTTACACGCATTATCCATTCACTTTGGCCGTGGACCCTACCAGTAGTGTCACATCACTACTCTCTGCTCCTCATTCTTAGTTCTTAGCTTTCGATATAAAAACCCTTCCCTTCTTCTGTGATTTGACCCTAAGAAGAAATTGTATTTTAAAAGCATACTGCTTGGTCCTAGATACACCCCTCCCCCTGCAATCTAGAGATGACTTAACACTGGGAGAGAAGCCGACTCCACTCAAGACAGAATGAGATTCAGGATGGTTTCTAACAGTCTGAATTCACTTCACTGAAACCCCCAAGAAGAAAAATATGATAAGAGCAAACATTCAGTTGGAGGTGATAGAAGTCTGCTGTAGGGGTCGCCCTTGTGAAAAAGATCTGGGGAGTTTTAAGCACCTACAAGCTTAAGGTGAATCAGCTATGTATGGGGCATGACTGCTGAAGTGGCAGACGCAGTCCTAAGAATAGTTTTGCATCATGGATTATTCTTGGAGCCCTAAGGGGAACCAAGATAAAATTCTGTGTTATTTTACAGATGAAGCAGCTAGGCATCTTTTTTTTTTATCAGGTCACAAGAGGAGTTTGGAGTCATCTCATGATAAGTAGAAAAAGACTTGCTTACACCAAGGTCACCCTCCTTTGCCTCCCAGTCTTTGGCGGAAAAGCAGGACATTTCATGAGATCGCTGGAAGTCTGAAGCAGAGACTGAATGAAAAGTCACCAGCAGCTCGACAAAGTTTCCTCGTTACCGCACTCCAGCCCCTTAGTGATTCCATGAGGGAGTTAATCCTATTCTCACCTTTTAACAGGTTAGGAAATTGAGTCTTACAGCTATTTGGCAGAGGCTGCCTATATGAACATTTTAATTATGCCTGGCCTGGGACTCTAACTCAAAGTTTGAAAGAAAGAGAAAATTCCCATTGCCCCTTCCCACACCCTTAGCCGAGATCAGATTTCTCTCTGATAGACATGCTGGGAGGACATGGGTTGATGAGGACCCTGACTGCAGGGCTGGGTGATGATGTCTGGTAATTAGCTTGCCCTTGTGTTCAGGTCCCTAGGCACAGGATAGGAGTGGTGAAAGGACACAGGCCCCCAGGAGCAAAGGGCCTTGTCTTCCAGCATGAAAACGCGTCTCAGAGGTCGGAGTGACTGGGTTTTGTGGGAGCCACCTGTGGCGGCCTAGGGCTGACTCGGATTTCTCTCGAGGGCCATTTTCTCTGCATCACAGCAGCTCTCAGGATGCTTCCTCCATCTTTAACCCTACTCTAGGCTAACAGTCCAACAAATGACAGTGAGAGTTTTAAAGGAGGGCAGAGGATAAAGAATGCATTAGGCTCAGAGTTGATTTTCCTGATTTCCTGGCTTTTCTCATCCAATATTCTTATATGCAGGTAAAATCACAGTAAAATGACCATCAGGAGCTTGGTCAGTGGGGGAAGGACTTCGGTGAAAAGGAGCCTCGGGCTCGTGAATAAAGCGTGTGGAGGGGCAAGCCTCTATCGGGTTTGCCCAAGTCAGTGGAGGATGCCGAGGCCAGTGAGACGTCTCTGAGCCTCGCCTTGTCTTGACCTCCTTCAGCATGGAGCGCCCCCTTCTGGGCTTTCGTGCGTCAGGAGGTGATAGAGCCCTTCGTTGCCATAGCCCTGGTTTCCTTCTGCCAGGACTGATACCGGGCCCTTCAGGGGTCTTGCCTGTTTTGCCTTATGTGGGCTTTGGCACAGGGGAGACAGTCACTGACTTCGTTGCCATAGCCCTGGTTTCCTTCTGCCAGGAGTGATACTGGGCCCTTCAGGGGTCTTGCCTTATGTAGGCTTTGGCACAGGGGTGACAGTCACAGGGATACCGGGCCCTTCAGGGGTCTTGCCTGTTTTGCCTTATGTGGGCTTTGGCACAGGGGAGACAGTCACTGACTTTCCATGAATTTGGTCACATCCATTCTTGTGGTTATTGCTGGTAGTAGGCAAGAAACTCGGCTGGTTTAGCAATTATTAATTTCAGAACATTGCAAAGCTCTGCCCTCTAGTGGTTCTTTGGGAAACTTTCTCTGAAAACAAAACAAAGCAAAACAAAAAGCGAAAAACAAAACAAAAACCCCTGACGTTTAGTGCTAACTGTATTTTAAACAGAATGGCCGGAGGGCGGGATGACTTGAGAAAGCTGAGTTCCTGGAGCTCTACAATTGAACAACCCTTTCTGCTTCAATCACCGTTTCCAGGCCATTGATAAGCTTGAGAATTATCCAAATCAATTTAGACTATTTCAATAAAAAGCGGAGTAAACACATCCCTAAAAACAAAACTTGGTTTGGATTCCTTGTTGTCAGCACGGTGCCTCTAAAGCCCCTTAATTTGTAACTTCTGTTTGTTCACATACCAACTGATAACACAATTGATTCTTGGATTGCACCAACATTTTCACTGTTTATTATTATTATGATTATTATTATTTTATTTTTATTTTTTATGAAACATCCCTTTGGCATTTCTCACCCTATAATAAGTATCCCTATTTTCTCATACGTTGAGAAGAAAATGCCTTTAGTAACATACCCACCTTATTATTTGATTTTTTTTCCTATTTCTTCAAAGTGAGGACAGATCTTAATTTATATGGCAAACTGAACTGTGTACTCCCTTCCTAAAGTTTTTAACTTTACCCTTAAGTTGACTCTTGCCTACTCAGTGACCTTGCACCCTAATTTTTCCGTTTACTTCCTGTACTGCATTTGAAGTGCCTATAAATCACATCTTAGGTCAACCCTTTTCTTAACATGAATAATATTTGTATTCTCGCTGTGCAACACAATTTTACAACAATACCAATTAATTTTTTTTGGCAGTCTAGACTTTCATTCTTTTTCTTTTTCTTTTTCAAAGCCCTATTAAATTTCAAGTCTCTTAGCTTTTGTGGTGACTACTGCTTTAATGCACTAAGTTTTTACCTCTCAAGGCAAATCTGGAAAATGTCACATTTGAGGTTCTAGAGGGGCTGACCCAGTTTGATGTGGGTTCAAAGCAGAATTGGGTCCAGTCAGGCTGTGAGGTGGAAGCAGAACCGGAAGAAGGGATTGGTGAGACCAATCATGTTGAGTAGATTCTCACTTAGTACTTGGATGGGTTGGCCACTAACAGGTTTACTGCCCCTCCCCCTCCACATAGGACCTTCCTTTAATTAAAATAACATACTTTACTAATCTTGTAATCATTGGTCTGTTTCCAGAAGCTATCAGGTTGCATGTGGAAAAGTCAGTGGAGCGTAAACAAGATCCACTGACCTCATCTCCTAAGTCATGGAGGAGGGAAATTCAGCATTTGGCACAGGGAGGGTAAAAGCAGATAGAATTTTTATTTCAACCATATCTTCTGAGAGCTTAGCTTTTTATGATAAACTCTTGCAAGTTTCCTTCTTACCATTTCTCGACCTTGTAAAAAACATTCAACTGTAGTTTGTACGCATTTTTGCCCGTGTGCTTATGTGAGTGCGTTGAATGTTCTCTGTTGGCGGGCTTAGAAATCGAATTATTTGTGCCTTTATGTGGTGTGAAATTCGTCGAGCACCTACCCAGACAGTCAGCGGTATGTACAAATCTATGGAAGCTCAGAACTTCGGAGTATCATACCTCTCATAAAATCATGAGCGTGGCCTGGTTTTCCTTTCGGGTACACGTAGCAGAATATTAAGAGGGAAGACCCTGCAGATGACTTCCCTATGTGACCATGGGAATGTCACTTATCCTTTTGAAGCCTTATTTTTTAAATGTGTAGAACAGGAATAAGAACGATGTTGCGTGAGGATTAAATGAGGTGATGGACATGAAGCTCTTAGCACGTAATTATAATAAATATTAGTTATTATAATTATGAGGATGAAAGAGCCATTGTAAGGGATCAGCTCGTATGGGATAAACCTGGACTATGGGTTCAGAAAGGCCTGAGTTTGAATTCCTAACTCATATGTATTAGCTCAGTGACTCTGGAGACCTCATGGAACCACCTGAATCTTTATGTTCTCATCTGTTAAGTTGATGACTGTATCCCTTCACCCCAGGGTGGTTGTGAGGCTTCTGTTAGACACAGGATGTACCACCCTTGGCACATAGAACTTAACAACAATAACAAAAAATATTAGCTGATTTCTCATTCTCAAAGTCTCCAAAGGTGATGTGTATTGTCTCCAATAGGCATTTCAACCCTAGTTTTACTATATGGGTCAGAGTGAAAGTAAAGGGTATCCCTTAGAATGACACTCCCCCTTTAAGTTAAAAATGACCAGTTAACACTTCCTTTCAGACCCTTCCGAAAACCCAGGAGCCTTTGGCTCTGTAATTTAGAATATTAACTGAAACAAATATTGCTATTCTGTTAAAATTAAACGAATGCATATATTGTTACAAAACAATAGATCGAAAGTTCTCCCAATCATTCTGCTATAGAACAAAACTCCCTGACTGGGCGGCGGTACACAGTGCCGCCAAAGTTCTTTGGGACACCAGGTGCTCTGAGTGTTAACGGTGTGTTAGAAAGATGCCATCGCCCTGTGCCTTCTGCGTGCCTTTGTCTCCTGGCTCATATTGACTAGTGTAGTTCTGGGCAGAATTTTTGTTTGAGTACCCAAAAGGACTTTTTTCTTTCGTAAATAGAGAATTCGGCTTATAATCAGTGGTTTCGGGGGGTTGTAGAGGTGAGAGAAAAGATTCGGTGGCATGGAGAAACTTCTTTCTGCTCTGCTCAGATGTGGGGCCTGCGCACTCCATGGGCAAGGCTGTGAGAAACAGTGACACCGGCTCTTGGTGTGAGCAGCCTGTTTTCTGCTTACATACATAGACTTGATTTATAATCCCAGTCCGGACAGCATCTGAGTCTAATTACCTGGGTATATGAAAGTTCAGGAGATCTCAACTAAGTTAGCAATTCAGGGATGCGCTTTACCAGAAGCAGATGGAAAAAATAAAACACTTTAGTTTATGACTATTTTTCTATTCGGGAGAAAGAGAAAGAACAAAAAGAGTTGCCAAATTGATCCTTGTCAAGCACTAATTAAATATTATTCATGATTAATTCTGATGTTGATGTATTCAGTGTTTTAGCGGTGTCATAAATATCTGAAAGAATGAAATAACTCACTTTGTGTAGTTATCATAAATCATGCATACCACAGTCCCCACGTGGCCTCCTGAGCCAGCCCCTTATTAGTTTTTAAATGCATACGCTTACTTGTTGGTGACCTTTATGGAATATTACTAGAGATATGAGGAAATAATTTTCTAATTATGTCTTATTGTTGCCATTTCATTCAGTTTAAAACAAATATTTTTTAAATTACAAAGAATGAATAGTTTCTATTGATTATGGAAATATTTACAGGTGAAATGATATGGTATCTAGGATCTGCTTTAAAAAAAATCCAGGTTATCTGGAAGAGGGGTGAGTGAGTGGGAATGTGGATGAAACAGAGCAGCCATAAATTGATAATTCTCGAAGTTTAGTGATGGGTCCATGGAAGTTCATTATAATACCCTCTATTTTTGTATATTTTTGGAATTTTCTATAATAAAAAATCTAAATGATATTTCCTTGGGAAAAAGCTCAAGTGTATTCCTGAAGAAAAATTGTGGTAATCAGTTTTCATTGTAACCATATGTTCTTTAAGTTACAAATTATGGGTCAGAAAGTGTTGTAAATCCAGTTTGGGGTTGATAGACTAATAGTGATGATGATCATGAAAATACCAATGTTAGCTTCTACTTAATTGAACATCAGCAGTATGCCAGGTAGTATGCTACAGGCTTTACACATTTATTTAATCCTTAAGATAACTGTATATGTTATATATTTGTATTTTTACTTCGTAGATGAGGAGACTTAAAGAGATTAAATTACTCGTTGAAGGCTACTACTGTTTGACAGAAATGGTATCCGCAGTTCCCAAATTCTTATTCTCTTTCTCTTTTTTAATTTATAAAGATGCTTCACTTAGCGAGACAGTTGGTCTGGAACCATGAATTCAAGTAATTTGAGCAGATACTAATGCTTTAGTCAGAGGTAGCAGATAGGTGACATGCTTACTCCCTGCCCTTGTGCCCGTGGTGGCAGACATTCTAATGGATTGTAGCATTTTCCCATGCTGGCTCAGAATCCTAGTCAACATAGTGTCCCCGACAACTCAACTGGCTCAGAGTTGGCATTCACATAAAAACCCATTCATCATCTCTCACCTCTTACCACATTCCCAGATGAGAAAACTGAGGCCTGGGAGAGGCAGGACCCGCTCAAGATCTTACAGCTAATGGGTGTCAAAGTACTCATATTCTTCTACCACAATAGCTAAAGGTCCTTCTAGGGCAAACTTTCTGTGATTCTGCATGTGTTACCATGTGGAAAATGCTTAGAACAGTGCCTGGTACGTGTGGAGTGCTGGATCAGTATTGGCCATTATTGTTATTATTTTTATCATGGAAAAAGTAAAATATCTCCACACTAAGATGTAAAAGCTTACATCTTTTGATGAACAAAACCAGGTCAGTTTGCAAAAGCACCTGCTCATTGCCTAAAAAGTGACCAGAGCCCGGGAAAATGCTGTCTTAACAGCTGCAGCCTCAGGCCATAGGGTCGCCGGCAACACAAGCTCTTCTGCCTTGGTCCCCATTCACCACTCCTCAGGAATGTGCATGGAAGGCATCGTTCTGAGGGCTCTGTCCAGTCTGGATTGATGATGTAAAGCAGCCGATCTTAGCATCGCCTTTGTATGGTGCTGGCAGCACCGCATCGGCCTCACCTTGCCCCGGCTTGGCAGGCCCGTGGACCTCTCGGCTAACTCACTGAGTTCCTGCTCTGACATGGCATCGAGATTTGGCCTTCTCTCATAATCTAGGGTCTCCTCCTTCCCTCCACTGAGGACTTTTGAATCCCTGGACGACTATGACCAACATGATGTCCACCACTCACAGCAGGATTTTCAAACGTAAAGAAAACATGCTGTTCCCGCAGCCTGTGTTCTTTGGTGGTTTTGTGGATTGGTTCTGCCTTTCCCAGGAGATCCAGAAATGATGCAGGTATTATGAGTGGATTTAAAAAAAAAAAAAAAATCTGTGAATTAAATAGCTAATAGAAGCCCATGTAATTTGTGTGACAAGTGACAGCTTGTGTGAAAATAACTTACCCATATCCTGTTTCACATTTGCATCCATTATGCTGGGTAAAGCTGTATGTCACCGATAGACCATTAAGTCATAGTCACCAGTGTTTTCCTAGGTGAAAGGGTAATTATTTTTGCTGTTTGTTCGTAATTTATTAATAGTCAGTGAAGAACATTAGGGTAAAGAATTATTTCAAACAAAGTGACAGATCAAATGTGTGGAAGGCATAGTGATCTGGCGGTTGATAAGAAAGCTATTAGTTTAAAGATAAGCTTTAGGTTGGGATCTGCATATGCTACTACTGATTGGCATTTCTGATAAAGTAGGTGCGTACAGAAGACTGGATAGAAACTATCAAAAATACTTGTAAACAATTTCACTTTAGATGGAATCGACAGTGCTTTAGAATAAAAGCACAATTTCCTATAATGTTATTTGCATGTTAGTAGTACTATGCAGAGTAATTTTAGGTGAATATTTTTTATTTTAGTAGTTATGTATTCATCTTAAATGTGCTAGAAAAACAGTATAATAACACACCAAACACTAAATCCATGATTTCTCGGATTATTGATTATTTATTTGGCTTAGGCTGAGGTTAAACTAGATATTTATGTTTAAAAAGTTCGAGTTAAAGAAAAGTGAGTTTTAAAAAAGTAAGTAAATGATAATAAAGGTGATGTTCAAATATGACAAAAATTGAGATAACAATATAGGAATGAATGATATTCAAGGATCATTGGACTAAAGACTGTTCTCTTGGAACCTTGGGGCCAGCCTTTGTTTCCTGGGGATGGCTCCATGTCTTGGCATAATACGTCTTATGATGAAACCATCTGGAGGTCTTATAACATTCTACCTTTGCTTTAAAATTTCAACATAATATTGTTCGTTAGCTTGTGAAACATGAAACAACTAAACAAAGCATGGAATGCGATTCAAAGTAGGTATTGGGAGGAATTTGCTGGATTTTTCTTCTGAGCATGGGATGAAAAGATTAAAATCTTGAGTGCGTGATTGGCTTAAAGATGAGCTGAGGTCTCGTCTGAACTCTGCCACCAATGTCCTATTTGATCTCTGGGATGACCTCAATTTTCCCTGTATCTGTGTTCACATTTATAAAAGAAGAGGTTGAGATCATCTCCCAGTTACCTTCCAGTCCTGACTTTTTTATTCATTCAGAATTCTGGGAGACAGGAGAAGTGATGCCACCTTTAGTGGTATGATGTCCTGGGAAATTTAATGTATTTCTTAGCTTTCTAAGAGAGCTACTAACACAATAAAGCCAGATAACCTCTTAAAATAAACCAAATGACTTCTCTAAAGGGGTCAACACTCATTTGGAATGTAAGTTCAAATATATTTGTTAAAGCAAAACCAAGTCCCATTTCTTCTCCATCATAGCCAAGATCGTTTTGGTAATTGATATAACTAACCCAGGTCAGGGAGAGGGTCAAAGATGATTTCCCAACTGAGAACTCTAAAGCTGATTCTTAAAGAGAGAGAGAGAGAGAGACAGAGAGAAAG
>NW_006433024.1:9502428-9532229 GCF_000325575.1 Pteropus alecto | reverse complement strand
TTATAGAGAGAGAGAGAGAGAGAGAGAGAGAAAGAGAGAGAGAGAGAGAGAGAGAGAGAGAGAGAGAGAGAGAGAGAGAGAGAGAGAGAGAAAGAGAGAGAGAGAAATAGAAAGACAAATGAGAAAAACAATTCAACCAGAGAAAGTAGCTTGATCCAAGACCTGGAGATGAAGGAGGACATAGTTTATTTAGGAAAATGCAAGTATTCACTGATACAGCAAATGATCATTATGTCGGCAGCCTATACCAGGCACTGTGACAATACAGCATTGATCAAGAGACACAGTTTGGTCATGCTGCAGTGCATTGTGTGTGTGTATGTTGGCGGGGAGGGGTGCTGGAGGCAGGGAAGGTAGAGATGGGTGAGTGGGGCTGGCTCGTGAAAGGCCTCACCAAGGGGCCTCAGAAGCCTTGCTGAGGAATGTAGTTTGTACTTCCAGCAAGCTGCTGTCCACTGGAAGGGGGCAATGGTTAAGAAAGCTTTAAGATCAGGAGGATGTAGGAAAGATGGAGAATTTGGGATATGCTTGCCTTTTTTCCACAACTCAGTCTCTGTTGGGGACTTTCTGAGTTTTTCTGAATCAGGTGGCTGGTAGGCCCTTTTGAGCCTCTGTTGATAAATGCCCTTGTCCCTCTAGCTGGTGAGTCAGGGGAAGGATGATGATTGTGCCTAGCATATGTGTCCATTGCAGCGTCAGATGCTGATTCACACGAATCACTTTTTTTTTTTTTTTTTTGATGAAAGCTGACTCTTCTCTTCAAGCTCCTAACTTGGACAAAGAAGCATGTATTTCAGAAGATATTTCTATGGATTAAAAAAAGATAAGCATGTTTTTTCTTGCAAAAATTCTTCACTCCATAGCTAATTTGCAAGATTGTGTGTGTATCATTCTAGAGAAGCTGCTTGTTCCTTCTGATGATTTTAGACACGAGCAGTCTGTTCCTTCCCATCAAGTAGATCTGGATAAGCCATTGCCAATTTGATGAAAGTGCAGCCTTGGAGCGCGTGGGACAATGCTGATCCAGCAGTAGGCATAGGCTTTCTAGAGTTAGCTACTTTGTAGAGGGAAGATAAAGAGAACCTGGGAACATAACCTCTTGCAGTGGTTCACACAGCTATTTAAAACTGCAGTAAAAAGGAGCCCCCTCCAACCAACCGAACAACAAACATAAAAAAAGCTCTCCCACCACTATTTATTTCAAGCTTTGCATTTGATATCCATCCATTTGAAGGGTCAAAAAGCAGAAGAAGACTCCTTGGCTGGTGGACTCGTTAGATTGCTTAAGTTCAAAATCTAGCTCTGTTGCTTGCTAGCTGTGGGCCTTATGCAAATGGCCAAACATTTCTGTATTTCTTTTCCCCTTCTATCAATGGAATAGTAGTATACCTTCCTTAAAGGATTTTAGGGGAGGAGTAAATCTAAAGAACTTGGCAAAGCTCTTGGTAAGTTCAGTGAATAGTAGCTATTGTTATTATTTGGTGGCCATTTTGGGAGGCAACTGTCACCCTTCTCTCAACCCTATACAGTGTAGTAACAATAACGACTTGCATGCAGAGAGTTTAGCAAAATTTATACTTTTTTTTTTTTTTAACAAATGTGAGCTCAACTGAAACTAGAAGATAGAGCAACTGTTCCTTTCATTTTATAGGGAGATAAATGAGAACTAGAGCAATTAATTGATTTGACCAAGTTCTGAGAGTGAATAAGAAGAATTGACGCATAGGCTTCAATCTTCAATTGAAACCTTGGGCTTCTATTGTACCCCAGGGTCACTCTTATACCAAGAATGTCTTTGAGCGACATGTCTGTACAGATTCTACTCACTTCCTGTAAATGAACAGTCCTTACTCTTATGAATCAAAATACCACCAGCCACCTGTGTCCTGACATGAGCATTCGCTGGGGCACGTCTGGTTTCCTGGTTTCGGGATCATTTAGACAGGCAGAGGAGTTGCTGGTGGGTGCAGCCATGGGGAAACTGGCAGGGCTTGTTACCAATCATGCCTGTGACAAACCTCAAAAATCCAAAACCCAATATTCCATTCCATCTGAGTTCAGGGAAAAGCTCCTTGCAGTTGCAAAGCTGCCTTGGAAAGGTTGTGTACAAGGTGACATCAACTTGGACAGTGAGTGTGATTAAATCTTTGCAGGGGCAGCTACAGCGATAGTGATGCCCTCTAACTATCTCCTGCTTAATTCACAGGGATGTAAGGTTTGGGCCTGGGAGTGTTAATCATCTCTCTCAGAAGGCTCCTACTCAAGTCCGTATCCTCCAGCATTGTTTTTTTTTTTGTTGTTGGTTCTTTATGGTTTATGGAACTATGTTACCTATTCTTTGTAGATTTTGGTCTTGTGAGCTGCAGATTCCTTCTTGTTAGAATGGGCCTAAAATTTCATAGTTTGAGTTATAGCTTAAATGCCATTCCTTCATATCTGTAGAGATCGATTTTACTGCAACTGAAATCCCAGGGTTAACTATTCTTGCAAAATGCCCTATGATGTAGCACAGAGAAGACTGGTCTGTGGGCATAGCTACCTGGGTCCTAATCCTGGTCGGCTCACTGGGTCAGCAAGATACTTCATCTCTGTGGCTGGCGTTGCTTCTTCTCTATGAAGAGAGAGCTGAAATAATATCTAAGGCTCCTTTGGCTTTTAAATCCTATGATATTTAAGCAGTGGAACAATTTTGGAGAATTGATTGGGACACATGACCAAAACTAGATTTGGTAAGTTGTGGAGACATATTTTTATTCTTCTAAAAAATTTTTTTGCAGCTATATGGGGATTATAAACAACATATCATTAAGCTGTTGTTATGTATTCTTTTGCATGAAAACCAGAAGTTTTATTTTAAATTTAAAAATGAGTTTATTCTTATTTTCTTCAAAAAAATATTTTAGGAAGGGTTATCATTCAGTTCAGAAGTTCCTATGCCTGGTTTAAGGCCAGAAGCTTGGAGAGAACATTTAAAAAGGTACAAGATTCCTAGGTATCTCTCAGACCTATGGAAATGAGTCGAATGGGGGTGGGGCCCAGCGTCCCTATTTCGAAATGAGAGCGCAGAGTTAGACAAACACCCGGTAACTCTGATGAACACGTTTGGGAAATCACTGCGCTGCTGGCCCGAGTTGTGTGGTTTGGTGGAGTCAGTCTCTTGTTCCCGGCCCTGCCATTCTCGTTCCAATGTTTTCTTAGTGCTCGAGGTGAGCCACGGGGAATAATCTGAGTTATCGATTAGTTAATTGGACAATGCTTGGACGTGTGCAGAAGAGGAAGAAGCCCAGGCCTATGCCAGGGACGGGGATGATTTTTCCAGTCCGTTCAGGTTGATCACTTGGCTGCACGTCACACCCTGTCTTTGGTGCCCTCCAGCCTCTCCGCTGTTCTCTTCCCTGCAGGGCCTTTTGAGTTCCTAGTATGTGCCCGCCGCAAAGTCGCTCCCTCCGCATCCCAGCCAGTAGTCCCATACTACTCAGATTGTTTTCTTCCATTTTCTAGCGTGACAGCTTTATTGAGATATCACATACGGAATGATTCACCCACTTAAAGTGGATAATTTAGTGGTTTTTTAGTATATTCACAA
The DNA here is from genome assembly GCF_000325575.1 of Pteropus alecto. Lineage (NCBI taxonomy): Eukaryota > Metazoa > Chordata > Mammalia > Chiroptera > Pteropodidae > Pteropus > Pteropus alecto. The sequence continues at coordinate 9,528,643 of NW_006433024.1, read as the reverse complement.
ATAGGTGCAGCCATCTCCACAGTTGATAGAACATTTTCATCACCCCACAAAGAAACCCCGTTCTCTTTAGCTACCATTCCACCATCCCCCATTCCCCAGCATTAGGGGACCACTGATCAACTTTCTGTCCCTATAGGTATGCCTCTTCTAGACGTCCGATATAAATGGAATTGTAAAATATGTGGTCTTTTGTGACTGCTTCTTTCACTTAGCATAACGTTGCCGAGGTTCATTCATGTGGTGGTGTGTATCAGTACGTCATTGCTTTTTTATGGTCAAGTAATATTTCATCGTATAATCCCACATTTTCTTTATCTGTATATCCGTTGATGGACATTTGGGTTGAAAAAACGCTTTTTGGGTATTATAAATAATTCTGTGTGAACACCTGTGTACAAATTTTTATGCAGTTGTACGTTTTTAGTTTTTTTAAACATACCCCTAGGTGGGGAGTGGTGGGTCATGTGGTAACTTTATGCCAAACTTCTTGAGGAACCACCAGACTGTTTTCTAAAGTGGCTGCACGGTTTTACATTCCCACCAGCAATGCAGGAAGGTTCCAGTTTCTCCATGTCCTTGTCAACACTTGTTATTTTCCCTTTAAAAAAAAAATGATAGCTATCCTAATGAGCGTGGAGTCATATCTCATTGTGGTTTTCTTTCTTCCATTTTTAAGATGATTCTTGCCAAATATAATTTATTTAATCCTTCTAGGAAAGATCTTTTAAAAATCAGAATTAACTTTCAATTGTTCATTGTAAAAAGACGAGAAAATACAGATAAACAAAAAAGTGGAAAACCAAAATCATCCATAATTTCACCACCTGGGGAAAAACCAGTGTTATGGTATAGAGCATATCATTTTAGAATCTTTTCTTATGAAATATTTGGAGAATATTGTCGACTCAGTGAAACCAATTGGTGGGATTATAGGGAGATATTTTTGAGCAAGAAGAAGCCTTCCCTCCTAACATAAGACCACGGGTGGGCCTCTTGGCTTCACCCTTACAAACATTCTGACCTGGGTGGTAGATGGAAGAAGTGCTCTTTTTTTCCTACCCAGTCAGAAAAATGTATCCATTGAAAAATGTGTCTTTTAGCCATGTAGTAGCTGTTAGCTGTCACTCAATGAAAATTCTTGATGCCACTTAGGCTTCGAGTATGGCCTTGGAGTAGGGGTTGGGGATGGCTCGGCTTTCTTACACCCTGAACATAAGAAATTTTTGACACGGCGCTGTGAGAGGCATACTTTTTTTTTTTTTTTAATACATTGATCATATTAGACTTATTGGATGAAGAAAAGGATAATGCATGTTGCAACATCATCTTTGATAATCGACCTTAAATTTTGGCATTGACTTAAAAAGGCAATCTTTTTCTAACATAGCTAGCTGGTTGGTAATTTCTTATTTCACAACTCAAATTGTCAAAAGTTAATTGTAAATCCATGATTTGCATCTTAGAATATATTCTCCCTTAGCAACAGTGGCATTCTGACTGTCAGCCAGGTGCCGAGGCAAGCACAAGTCTATTTTAGCTCCAATAAGATGACTAAATATTATGGAACACTTACTATATGTCAAAGCCTTTTACATGGATCATTTCTTTTAATCCACACGGCCATTTTACGAGGGACGATTTATCGCTATCTCAGTATTATGGATGAGAAAACTCAGGTTACACACCTTGGCTTGGACATATGTAGTCTGGAGTGCTAACATCCTAGAAGATGGTGCTTGTTTAAAACTTGTGGTTAAACAAAACAAAACAGGAAAACTATAGGAGTGAAAAAGAAAGAAAGTTTGCCTATCTGACCTGCCGATGTCACTTCACCCTCGGAGTGCCTTCTGTTTTCTGTTGGATGTTGCGTCCTGGGCTACCTCAGGGGAGATGTCACTCTGTCCTGCCTCTACTGCTTGGGAAGGCGAGTTAGAATTAAGTGAGGTGAAGCCTCCTGCAGGGGGCGTCCCTACAACAATAGCCTTTTGGCTAATTAAGCACTTTTCCTGTGAATGCACTTGAGGAGTGAGAGGGAAGCTAGGATTGTTTCAACTTCTTTTTCTTGATCTCCCTCCTGCATCCCTCCCACTCCTATCCCAAGCTATGAGGTCAAAGAATGAAGAGCTGTGGGGAGAGAGAGGCACAGCGACGCAGTGGGAGCCTATGAGAGCGGCGTGGTGGCTCTGGTGTGGGAGCCCTTGGGAAGGCATTGTGACTGGGCTGGGAGGATGTGTGAATGGGCCAGGGCAAGGGAGATGGGGACACACGTTCACTGCCAATCCACCGTGAGCCAGGCACTGTGCTGGGCTCTTTATGGAGATTCTCTCATGACAAGTGCTGTTGTCGTATATAGCTAGTAAAATTATATTTTATTCTGACCACCACTCAGTGAAGTAGGTGTTTTTAGCTGCCTTAAGTCCTTTTAGAACAAGGCTGGGTGTGAACAGTTAAGGCTGCCATCCTTATTTAATGAATGAATTTGCAGGCTCAGAGAGACGAGATAACTTGTTTAATATAACACAACCCCCAAATGACAGAACCAGGGCTGCAGTTCTGCCTTGATTCCAAAGTATATTTTTGGTTTATTTCCCGGAGCTTAGGATTCTAGGCCTCATGCTCTCTTTGGAGCCATGGGGTGGCATTAGTGAGCAGTGTGCTGGCCTAGTGGGAAGGGTGTTTAGAGCCTCAGCCCCACAAGCAAGTGATGCCGTGATTGCTGATTTCATGTCCTACCTTTTGCCAGAAAATAACTGGAGTGAGTTAAATATTTTAAACAGTGTTTCTAAAGCTTTTATCAAGCCTTTAGTGGTTACGGACTTGAGTTTAGGGTCAGACTTGGATTGGAATTTAGACTTCCAGCTGCTTATATAAACTCTACTTGCCATCATTTGCGAGGAGGGGAAAATGTCGCCTATTTGGCAGAGTTGGGAGGATATTGCGTGGCATGTGCTAAATGCTCAAGAAAAATTAACTACTACTATCACCACCAAGCCCTTTCTTCCTTCCCCTACTTTCTTATACACCCCTGGAAAGGCCTCCTTGCCATGCTCACCATCTACCCCGATTGAGACCTACCAGATTCAACTGTTTATGGAAAGTTATTCAGGAAGCTCATTGATTCTGCCTTTGTTTGGAGTTTGCTGGGTGAATGGGGGCCTCCTGTCTCTGGGAGACTCGTTTGCTGCACTGGGTCCCCCAAGGCTGTGTGGAGCTTCCCCATTGACACCTATCTGGGCCTGGAGCTGCTCTATCAATTCTTTATTAAGACCAGTTATTTTTTATTTATGACGCTTGCAGATTCATTAAAAATGGCACTCCCTATTGGGGATACCAGCAAGGCTTTTAGCCAGTTTTTATCAGGTTGTTAGAGTAGATATGAATATTTTAATAGAGAGAAAGAGCACAGCCTTCAACGAACTTAATTTGTTCTAGAATTTAAGTGACAGGCTTAACAGGGGTGCCAAGTAATTCAGTATAATCAGCCCAGATAGTGGAATAAGAAACACAATTAGATGGACCAGGGAGCTTTTCCAGAGGGACCACAGGGGGATTTCCTATCCCTGAGCAACTGTAAATCACTGTAACCCTGCAACAGTGTAATCCTTTGAGTCTAGGTAAGACCTAGCATAGCCACAGGCAGCTTCTAGGCCCAGTTAAGTTTCCAGGAAGCCAGAGGGAGTGTTTTTGCAGATTCTGTTTTAACATTTATAGAATTCTTTTCCCAAGATACTGATCTTATTAAATTATGTACAAAATGATGGATAAGGCAGGTCACTGCTGCCCATCAAAAGCATATTTGGGGCCTCAGTCTTGATTGCAATCCCAGACACAGTGGCTGGTTTCTTGGTGTAATTTTAAATATATCCACTTGGGGGAGCTTTATGATTGAATTTTAAAATCCATATCAGATTTATATGCCACGTGAGATCCAGATGACTAGCCCCCCACACCCACTACAGTGACAAGCTACTGAAGCAAGCAATGGTTGCCGAAATACAATGATAAATCAATGTGAGTGGTTTTACTTTATTGGCAATTCCTCCCTCTGGATTTTGAAGTTATCCTTGATTTTTTAAAAGCTTCTCTTTCAAACTCAAATAGTTTAACGATAAAATAAAGAATAGCAGTACTTTCTGCTCTTTCTTGGATGAGCGTTCTGCATATGCATGCAGACATCAATGCATACTTAAATAAATTCATGTCCCAATTAATCTTAAATAGCTAAAGCACCAGAAAAATCTCTTTTGAAGTTTTACAGACATGGTCAATTACAAGGAAGACAAAATCATAAAACCAAATGTCTGAGTAGGGATTGCTATTTTCCAGTATATTCACCATGTAACTCTCCATCATCCTTTCTCTCTCCCAAATAGATGGGGCATGGAGAGGTCTAATAAGAACAATCCCTTGATGCCCAGGCATAAGTCCAGGTTCCAGATGGTTTTGGGGGTCTACCTAGATTTGGACAGTTTTGAAATAATGGAAAGCTAGCTAGGATTCCTAATTCGGACATTTGCTAGAGAATGTCTTCACAATATGGATGCATTATCAACCCATTTTACCACAGAATAAAATGAAACCAATTATAAACCCACATATACAAGTGCGCCTGTGCAGAGGAATCTGGAAAGTGTTTCTCAGAGGGAGATGGCATGGTTATTATCTAAAGCTCAGCTTTATTCTGTTTTCTTCTCCTTTGTCCTCTTCTTTCAAGTGATCAGGTCATTATAGATTCTCTCATTTACTGAGCATCCAATTATTATACTAATAAAACGTTGCTTTTTTTTTAAACAAAGCCTCTTTCATATTTCTGCTCTCTCTTCAGAAGAGGGCAGGAAGAGTTCTGGAGGGTCACTCTGCAGCCTTTTGTCCCCTTGGTGAAGGGCATCCCTGGATCACAGCAGTTGCTGCTTCTTCCTTCATCTGCTTCCTTCAGTGCTGTCTCCTTCCATTCCCGAGGGACTCAGCCTCCCCGTGCTCCCTGCCTCTCTCACTGAATGGCTGGCCTGTCTCCGCTCGAGTATCGCACGCTGTTCCTCATTGCCTTATGAGGGCACGTCTCAGGTATCTGCTCCATGAGGACCCACTCCTCCCCAACTCCTAGTCACTTGTTCACCATCTTTATTGGTCGCATCAATATGCCTTTCACTGTTTGCTCAGTGGAAGAAAACCCTTGCTTCCTCAGGAAACGCGTTGTTCCTACCAGGAAGACTTCTTCCGGAGGAAAAAAAAATGTTCCTTACTGTTATTTCACAGTACTTTCTGGCCTTTTTGCTTTAATGGAGTGGTTTTCAAACTTATTTTTTTAGAAATGGACTTTTTTTTTTTTTTTTTAAGAAATAAATCCTATGTAGAAGTCCCACCTAGTTCATGCCTGACTTCAAAGGCCCCTGTGGCACATAGTTGCGACAGTCCCTGGCAGACCCCTCTGCAATAGGACTTTGCTGCTTCTCTTATCAAGGAGTGGAGTCTGTTTCCCCTCCTCTTGAGTCTGATGGCCTTTTGATTTGCTTTGACAAACAGAATATGCTGGAAGCAACACTGCAGGTCCCAGTCCTGGCCCTTGGAGACCTTGCAGCTTCTACTTCCATCCTTTTGGGTCCTTGCCCTAAGACTGCCAGGTGAGGAAGCTGCTCTAGCTAACCAGAGGACGAAAGCAGATGTGGAGAAGAACCGAGGCCAGCCAGCCAATGGCCGGCACTGAGAGCCAGACATGGGAGGGAGGCATCTTGGACTTTCTAGGCCAGGTGACCCTCCAGCTGATTATAGTAGGTGAGCGAGCCTACTAAAAAAGCAGAGGAACTACCCAGCAAAGTGCAGAATCAGGAGAAATAGTCAATTCTTGTTATTTTAAGCCACTAAGTTTTGGATGTTTTGTTATGTAGAAGTCGGCGACTGAAAGAGGTGCCTTTGAGGAAAACCTATGCTTTCCAGTGTGTGTGTGTGTGTGTGTGTGTGTGTGAGTGTGTGTAAGCCAGCTTATTTTAAATTGCGAAATAAGTTTCTGCCTGATGTGAATTTAAACAGAGGAGAGATGGCTTCCAGCTGTCCCACAGTGCTGCCTCCTCCTGCCTGCTCCCTGCCCCCTTCACCTTGCATGCCAGACTACATCATGGCTGAGCTCCTTGTATATATTTATGCACCATGAACATTTTATAGATGCTTTGAGAAAAGTTTTACGTAAAATTGGATTTATATTCGTTAAGTCTTACATCGCTTACTTTAGCTAAGAGATGCCTCATCTGAGGGCACAGAAGGCTCATTTGCTCTGATGGCAGCAGAGAGAGGATCTGGGTCCTCAACAGCTCAGCCTAACCCCACTTCCTTGAACCACTCCATTGCACCCCAGACTCAGATTGGAAGGTCCCTGCTTTAACACACTCCAGTGCCTGCTGGAAAACGTAGTCGTAAGATCGACCAATTACTTTTCTACTGCAAGTGGATAATTTTTTAAATTCAAAAGAGACGGCTCCTAGGGCTACTGTTACACATTAACCTGTTCTTGAATGTTAGACTTGGTGTCCATTTTTCTAGTACTACCTGGATAATAATTACCATATTCTCACTCCTTACTATGTGTTGTTTCTGTGGTAAGCACCTTATATACATTGTATCAGTTAGAGTTCCTAACCTGTGAGACCAGTATGATTAGGTTAATTTTACAGATAAAGAAATGAGGATTTAGAGCGGTTAAGGCATTTATCTATTAGGACTGGAGCATTGCACAATTCCAGGGGACGCCGTTCACATTGTTGTCTTTGTAGATGGTGCCCTCTGGTGTTGTGCAGGTCACATGATGACTCTCCCATGGGAACAGCCGGGGTGGGGGGCAGAGCTGGGAACAAAAGACTCTGAAGCCTGAGAACTTCATTTTTTTATGACTTTATTAAAATTTTTCACTTCTGTAAGCTACTTTATTTCTCCTGTCTCTGTCTGTCTATATATTTGAATGCCAGTCTCTCCAGCCACTTGTCCGTTCGTCCATCCATCCATCCATCCATCCATCCATCCATCCATCCATCCACTCACCCACTTAGTGGAATCCACTTAGTGGAATCAGTGAAGGTATTAATTACAGGCATACCTCGTTTTATTGCACATTGCTTTATTGGGCTTCAAAGGTGTTGTGTTTTTTACAAATTGAGGGGAAGATCCTTCACCAGCAAAAAGATTACAACTTACTTTATTGTACTGGTCTGGAACTGAACCTACAATACCTCTGAGGTTTAACTGCATCTATAAAAGGCCTGAATATCCAGTTTCTTGACATATAAATGGAAACATTAATTCTCTAATGTCTATTCTTATTTTTAAGTTCATTTGAAAATAAATTATGATTGACTATTTAAAACAATTAGAAAAGAAAATAATTTTCTAGTAACCCATGTAGCCACAACCCAGATTTCATATTGTGCTATATTTGCTTCAAATTTTTTGTCCCTGTTTTTTAAAGAAAGAAAACAGAACAATAGAAGTCAAAGCCCCAACCCCTCTCTTTCATATTTTTTAAGAAAAAATTTTATTTAAATGAGTTTCAAGTATACAGTACATTGGTTAGACATCTATATAGCTCATAAAACGATCCCGCCAATTGTTTCTCCCTCCCTCCTCTGGCACTCCACCTAGCCATCATATTAATGCTAACTGCATTCCCTCTGCTGTGTTTTCTTTAGCTCAACGATGCCATGTCATAGCCACGTCATGTTCCCATGCATGGTTTTATACGCTTACTACATCTATGTGTATCCATAAATAATATTTGGTATTGTTTTGAGTTTTACAGTTTGCGCTTACTGTCATTATGCTTTGGCAACTTGCTTTTGTCCTTCGACACTATATGTTTTGAGATTTATTCGTTTGACATGTATACATCTAACTGATGGGAAGTGAAGTTGTGTTTACTTCTTTTGCCATTACAAATAATGTTCTGGTGGACACCTTGGAACATGTGTCTTTGTTCACACATGCACGAGCTTCTGGGAGTGGAATTGCACATCTTTAGCTTTCTTTTCCAAAGTATTCTCCAAGTGATTGTGCCTGTCCATCCCCACCCGTATGAGAGTTTCTGTTTTCCCACATCCTCAGCTATACTTAGCGTTGTCTAGTGGTTATCAAATGGTATCTCATTTTTGCTTTCAATTTCCTTGAGCATCATTACTTAGTTATGTAGGTCATTCAAATTTCCTCTTGTGAATGCTCATTCATAATTAATACCCTTTGCCTATTTTTCTTCACTGGGTAGCCATTGCCTTTTTTATTGATTCATAGGCTGTTTTCTGTTTCTGTTTTGTTGTTGTTGTTGTTGTTGTTAAGTATTTCTGGAAACAGATCCTTAGTTAATTGCATTGTATGTATCTTCTCCCCAAACTAGCTTTTCTTTTAACTTGGTTATGCCTGTTTCTGTAGGTCTTTGTCACTTTAATTTTGTTCTTGAACATTTTTGAAAAGATAAGTCATTTCATTATAATGCTCTTTGACAATACAGTAGGGGTATACACAGGTACTTTCCCCTGCCTTTCTACAAGAGAGATTCTTAGATATTTATTGAGCTCTTACTATGAACAATAGGCTATATAAAATGTAAGCACTTTACATGTATTGATCAATCATTTTAATAACACAAGGAGATAGGCACTGATATTATTCCCGTTGAAAGATGAGCAAACTCAGGCCCAGAGAGATTAAGTTATTGCCCCAAATTATGCGGTGATTAAGAGATGGACGCGGAATTAGAATACAGGGAGAACTATCCAAGGCTTGTTTAACCACAAAAAAGAACTGCTTCTCAATGCTACAGTCCCTGCTCTCCAGAGCTCACTGGAGGAAAGACACATATAAACAGGCCCCATTAGGCAGTGAGACAAACTAGGGCAGCACGTATTATTAAAGGGGGTTGGGGAGGACTTCCTGGAAGAAATGGTCTTTGAGTTGAGTGAATGAGAATGAGATATTTGTGCTAAAATCTGGACAAAAGGAATGACGTGTGTGTGCGTGCACATGCTCATGCGTGTGTACGTGTGTGTGCGATCTCTGTGGGGGATGGAAGGACATTCCAGGCAGAGGGAATACCATATGTAGCAGTCTGGAGAGAGCACAGCATGTTTTGGGCACTGGTGAGTAACTCAGTCTATTTGGAAGGTGGAATTTAGGGGTGGAGCAATTAGAAATGAGGCCAGGAACAGTGTTTGGTACTTGGCTGCCATTATTATTTGTTGAATAAGTGAATAAAAGCTTTTAGTGTTACAAATGCAATCATGAGGCAAGCTCTTAATTAACTGAAATGCTCAAGGCATTGTCCCTTATAATTAGGAGGGCTTTCCAAACCTCTTTGGTTTCAAACTTTGTTCCTGTATATGTGAGGAAATGTATGAATCTTACTTCCTTAAACCAATAAACAGTTTATCAAGTCCACTTCAGTCCTTTGCAACTACGAGCCTTTCAAGTCTCCTAAGTAAGAATTCAGAATTCATTACTAATTACTGGTCATCACTTATAGCAGCTGATGGTAAAGACTGAGTTAAATGAACTTATTCTCTCCAAGGCATGCAGTGTAATGTGTGTTATTTATGCTTAGGATTGGTTTGATTTCAGGTAAGATAGGTCTATTATGAATTAGATTTTTTTTTTTTTTTATTGATTCAACTCATTGTTAGCACCAGGAACAGGACTTTGGGCTCTGTGTGCTGACTCAGCAGTTGCTACAATGTGGATTTGTTAGGCAGAGGTTAAGAAGAGGAGAAATACAAGTCTGGCAAGTGAAGTAGTTAGTAATGCCATAATTCTTACCATGGTGATTTTTTGGCCGTGTCTGATTGGGATCGTGTAGTTATGAGGCTGAGAACAAGGTCACTACGTAGGTCTCTTTCCTCAGCCTTAATTTATGTCCAGGGCTAACTCCACGAATTCTTCTCTTTCTCTCAGAGCATGTGGGAAAGATTCACAGCGAACTCCTCAAAGCAAGTCAAAGTATATGGGGCTAACAATGAGTTGAATCAATGAAAAAAAATGTTAATTCATAATAGATCTATCTTACCTGAAATCGAACCAAAGTATATGCTCTAACATACTCGAATAGCAATGGATCCGTAGCTTCCTCTTTACATGTAAAATATTTATTCTATACTTATTGATATAGCCAGGGCTCTGATGGGAGTAATTTCCTGAGCTTTGGAGAATCAATGTGCCTGTGTGCCTTTGCTGTCCCTTTCCATTGGACAGTATCTGGCCTTTGTGGCCACTGCAGGGAGAAGGGAGGGCCTGGGCATGCCTTTCAGGCTGAGGGAGAGTTTCTTTTTTACCAAGCTAGGGGTCACTGTAGGCTTGGCGATGGGTGTAGGGTATCCTGGGATGCAATAACAAATCCCATTTGCTGCTCAACCAATGGGAAGTTGCTGGTGGGGATGGAGATGTGTTTTTGCCATCTTGAACTCAGATTCATGAGATATTTTCTCATAGGATCCAAGTTATGAATGATATTTAGATTTTCAGGGGAGCCCATAAAACTGTTTGCCTAAAATATAGCTGAAGAGGAAATGTGTTTTGGTTATGTTATGGTTCTATAAAAGGCAAGCTTTTTTCCAAACTTTTTTCGTTCTGCAGGGGAACCTTTCCTTCAGACAAATATACAAGGAAGACAAATGCAGAACCACTCTGCTTAAAGTGGGATTCGGCCTTCCTGAGTCTTGCTTGGTCCCTGAAATTCACTTTCTTTTTGGGGTTAGCTTCACTAATCACTCCCACCAGCACCCCTTTTGTCCTGAGGGGGCGCTGTCCACCTTTACTGCTCCATTGCAGGAGAGAGACGCACAACTCTATGGTCAATTCTCCGACATCAGAAGGGGTAACAGAAGGGAATAGATTTCGCAACAGGGAAAAAACGGAAAACTAGTGGTTCTTAAAAATTGGTCTGTGGATCAATGTGGGCTGGTTGCATAAAAATCACCAAGGAAATACAAAATAGATTTAAAAAAATTTGGAGGCCATTTCTCAAAATTCTAATTCAGTGGCCTTAGAGTAGATTATGGAATCTATACATTAAAACGCTGCTCCAAAGATTATGATCTGTAGCCATATTTGGAAATCTCTGAATTAAGTTCATCTGGCATTCTGGATATCACTGTGCCTTCAGCTCGGGACTACCTCCTGCGGTGGAGGGTCTAGTACTGGGCAGGAGGCAGATCCAGATAGAAGAAGAGGATCCTAGGGAGGGACAGGAGTTTCTTCCCTGCCTAAGACTTATCCCCTAGACTGGCTTCTTATCTGAAAATCTGTCTCATTCCCATTAATTGCCAATAGGAGTCTTCACAACCCTTCCACGGGGCTGTGGCCTCACCCTCTGGCCTAAACACAGGGAACACAACAGAATACAATCTATTTAACCTGCCCAAGAGAAACCACAGATAGAAGCTTGAGGGGATTGTTTTCTAATTGCTAACCTGGGAACGGAGTCTCTGATTTCTAAAAACATTTTTTTTTTTTCTAAGAAATATTCTGTAAGTCTAATCCATTTAAAGAAACAATCATAGCCAGAAAACCTCTTGGAATAGAACCCTTAAGACTTTGTGTGACTCTATTTTGTTAGTGTGAGAGTGATTCTCCTGGTCCTGGATCGTTCCAGAGTCAAATGAAAGGAAGCCCAAGGATGTGTCTGAAGGAGAATTGGGTAATAAATACCAAGTTCAGCAGCTCCTCCTGTTGGGCCTTCCCTGGGTGACTTCCCGGAGTGATTGTTAGAACATCAATGGACCAACAGTTTTTTGTGCTGCTTAAGTTAAGGAAGCATTATGTTGAAACAGTTTTTAAAGTTTCATTTTAACAAACTAACGGAATCATCCTCATCCTTTACTGCTTTAGTTCTCCAAGAAACACGGGAGCCTCCAAAGACTTGGCCCTTCTTTCCTGCAGATCATGTCTCCAGAAGGGCCGATGGGTGCCTATACCTTTCCCATGTTCTACGCAGACAGTCTTGTGATATAGAATCTGTCATGGCCTATAGGATAGTCCCCTTCTTGGACTGGCATTAACTCTCAGACTAAACCTGATTGCATTGTCACCCAGGAACTGGCCCCCAGGTAGATGACAATATCTTGGTTCCCTGGTTTTCCTGGCTTTCTATTTTCTCCTTTTCCCTTTTCTATCTTCCTCTTTCAGTTCCTTCTGTGGTGTGCTGTGGAGAGAGCCTGTTTTCAAGTCCTGACACTTGCTAGCTGTGCGACCTTAGGCAAGTCCCTTAAAGCCTCAGTTTTCTCATCTTTAAAATAGCAATAATAGTGTCAATCTCATAAGGTGGAATCAGGACTGGTTGCATAATTTGTCGAGCCCAGTGAAAAATTAAAATGTGAGGTTTCTTATTAAGATACTATTAAGAATTTCAAAGTCGTGATAGCAGAGTATTAAGCCAAGTGTGAGGTCTTTCTAAGCACAGGACCCTGTGTAACTGCATACATCACACACCTATGGAACCAATGAATCAATGAGATAAGAAGTATTACTATTACTCTTATTATTTTGTGTCTTCCACTTCCTTTTTATACTCTAGGTTTGCTGGTAATAGCCAGATATGCTCTTTTCCATTAATCCCCCCACACATATTATTTAGTTGTTCTCAGGGATCCCTCAGTTTATGGAGACTTCCTTCCTTCCTTCCTTCCTTCCTTCCTTCCTTCCTTCCTTCCTTCCTTCCTTCTTCCTTCCTTCTTTTCTTCTTTCCCTCCCTCTCTCCTTCTTTTCACTCTCTCCCTCTCTCTTTCTCTCCCACTCTCCTTTTCTTTCTTTCTCTTTCTTTCTTTTTTGAACCTAATAACAGAAAATCACTAGGTATAAGGAAAATCATTCAGAATACCTCCATTTATGTATTTCACTTTTTCGTTGATCCTCTACATGTTCATATCTGAGGGTAATCATACCGGTTAATTTTATATTCTCCTTATTTCCATTTTGTTTCATCATTTTCCTAAGTGTTTAAAAACAACAAATTCTAGATCCTGAAGAAGGAAACAGGTTAGTGAGGGAGGAAATGAGAAGAAACAAACAACTGGAGAGAAAAATAGAAGAGAGATTTTGAGAGATTAAGCATTTTGGTGAGTGGAGTTTAGGGTCCTGGATGAGTGAAGAGCTTGCTGGTTAATAATAATTATAGCTAATGAATTGTGCTGAGTACTCTACAGAGCTCACCTCATTTGATTCTCACAATAACTCAAGACAATAGATGTGATTGTCATCACTAGCAAACAAAAGAGAAACCTGAGGCAAGTTAAGTTACTTGGTCATAGGTTATATAGCTACTTAGTGTTGGATCAAAATGGGAACTACTCGGGTGACTGCAGAACTTGTACTCGTGTGTGTGCGTGTGTTTTGTTGTTGTCATGGCTGTTATTGTGACTGAAGTATTTTAAAACAGATCCTAGTCCTTAATGTCATTTCACCCCTACCATAGTTCATTATGCATTTCTAGAAAATATGGATATTTTCTTATGTAACTATAGTACCATTATGATACCTATCAAAATTAGCAGCAATTTTTTGATGTTACATATAATCCAATCATACTCAAATTTCCCCGATTGTCTCAAAAATGTCTTTTTAAAATCTTGATTCATACATATCAGGATGCGAATAATCTATATACATTGTAATGGTTGTTACATGTCTTAACCTTATTTTAATATACAGCAGACTCATCTTTTTAAAAAATGCCATTAACTTGTTGAAAAACCTGGTCAACTGTGCTACAGGAGTCCCCAATTTGGATTTGTCTGTTTGCTTCTCTATAACATCATTTAATTTGTAGAACCTATTCATTTATTTCCTACACTATGTGTTGCCTTTCTCAGATGTGTTGTTTTGGGTTATGTAAAGCAACTCTTGTTTGTTATTTCTTTAAAAGCTATCAGGAAAGATTTAATTTATTTCACAGTGCTTTTTCTTTGGATTTTTAGATTTGATGGACCATCATTTATTTAACTGTTTTTTTCTCTGCTGTTTTATATATGTCTGCTTACAGTTTTTCCTTTCTTTAAATATGCTTCAGTGAACATCTTTGCAAAGATAATACTTTTGATCATTTTATTAAAATAAGCACCCAGATGTGGAGTTAGAGTGTCAAAAGTTATGATCATTTTAGTGGGTCTTGAAATATATGAAATTACTTTCCATAGCAATGCATTTTTTTTACATTAAAAAATTAAAACTTAAGGTCTTTTAGATTCTGTTGAAAGATTTCATGGGTTCTTTGGGTCAACACAGACTCAGGGATGAGTGTATAATTGAAGATTTGTCCCTACAATCTTTCCTGATATCTTTCAAATAGATGACAAAGGAGATTGCATTTCATGACTCAGAACAACACATCCAAGAGAGACAATATACAGGGGAGGGATGAAATGAAGATAACTGAAGTGATGTCCAGTCATACTGACTTGGTATGTCACAATATTGTGATTTGGGATCACTTTAGCATACCTGTTTTAAAGGGGATTTTGTTTTGGTATGTTCTAATGGATTCCACCAAGAGCCAATTTAGATACTCCATTTCAAAAGATGCCTAGTCGGTTTAAGTGTCATAAAGCAAAGTAAAAACAAGAAATGAACATCTTTCCCCAGTACTTGCTATCTGTTACACCCCAGGCAGTTAGTTGTGTTTTGTTCTTGCTTTGTTTTATTCATTAGATGATATTTTGATGGTATCTTTTGTAAAGAATACTTTATCATCTTTAGGAATGAAGAATGTATTACCATGGTGATTTTGTAGAAAGGATACAGTAATTAGAATATTAGCCTCACTGATTCCCTCACTTCCTCATGCCTGCCTTCTTCTCTAAGTCTGCAGCATCTTTTCCTCACTCATTTGAAGGTACTTGTTGGCTTTATTAGTTAGAGTTCAGCTAAGCTGCTGTAACAAAAATGCTCTAAAAGTACAGTGGTTTAAATAATGTGGAAATTAATTTCTCTCTCATAAACAATTCCAACGTGGTCCCAGCCCATCGGACAGCTCTGCTGCGTGCAGTCATTACAGAACTTGGGCTCCTCCAACTTTTTAAATCTCTTATCCCTTAGGATGTAGTCATTGTATGATTGCAGGTTGGCCCCTGTCATTCCGAGTTCCAGTTCATGAAAAAGAAAAAGAAAGGAAGTCTGGGGCCAGGGAGTTTCTTTTGACTTAGAAGTTGCACATGTCACTTCCACTCCATATTTCTTTGATGAGAACTTAGTCATACCTAACTGCAAAGGAAGCTTAGAAGTGTAGCTTTTGTCTAGGCAGACTTGTGTCCAGAGAGAAGAGGAGACTAGGTTTTGGTGGGCAAGGAGTAGTCTGTGACATATTGTCTATGATATTCGGCTCTACAGTCAGACAGACATAGAATTTGTCTGATCAAATTTTATTGTAGCAAAATGAAAAATAAATAAAATATCTAGAACATTCTATGATGTACAGTAAGTGATAAATATGTGTTAATTACTTCTTTATCAATTTTTAATAAAGTTTGAATAAGTAACTATGTGAAAATAATCTTGGGCTTTAAATTTCTTTGCATATAATTGGTGGTAGTTATGTCAATAGATTTACTTACTAGGAAAAAAATAGAAAATGTTATAAGATGATGGTTGTGGGCAATAATTTATTTTTAGATTAATTATAGAATTAAAAGACATTAATTGTAAGGGAAAATGATTATTTATAAAATATGAGTACTACAATTATTTCTCCTTTTATTGATATAATTCAAATTAAGCCAAGGACACTAATAACTTTTCGTAGTCTTAATCAATCAGCCTAATATAGTAATTATCATCTTGACCACAATACCATTGGAGCCCATGATTATTTTAAGATAACTACTTCCAGTCTTAGTTTTGCCACTGACCGGCAGTATGACCCAAGACAAATGATTTATCTTCTTGATTTCTTTATTAGAAAAATGGAGATAATACATTTTACATTATTGGGGTTCTTATGAGAATCAACTTGAATGAGCAAATTCATGCAAAATGCTTAAGAAAAAAAAACACTGTTGGTTAAGGGTGCAGAATTGGGAATCAGACTGGCTGAGTTAAAATCCTGATTCTGCTTTTGCTAGCTGTGTGGCTTTAGAGAAATTACACAAAATTCTCTGAGATCCACATTTTTTTCTTTAAAATGGAGGTATTATTAGTGCCTGCCTACAGAAGAGATTCAATGAGGCCTTCTGTGCTGGATTTATTAAATGATTTATTCATGCTTGATAAATTCATGGTGGTCTTTTTGTAGTTATTATCATGTGTGTTCATTTTGTAAACTCCTGTGTTTATCTCCCCATCCCCCAAAGGTAATTAATTGTGTAAGCATGCACCTATCATGAGGTGCTGCATTCTCTTATGTCTCTTGTTACTGCTTTGCTCCTACATCCTGTTAACATGCTTGTATATTCAGTTTGTATACTAGTTCCTTGGATGAGCATCTACTGATGACTTTACAGTCTAAGTCACATAGACTCAGCTATCTAATGTGAACTCTACCGCTTGTCTCAGAAATTAAGTATATATTTTTTCATAATGGCCTCAATCCCATGCAACTATTTTGAATGAAGTAAGCTGGCCAGAAGAAATCTTTCTGTGGATAGCTAAGCAGTGTAATAAAAATGGAAAACACAGGGGTGATACAAACTGCTTTAATCTCAATGTATCTCTCGCTTGTGTCATTTGCAGTGATCCTGGATTATATTTTTCAGGTCTAATTTTGGAATTAATTTGCAGAATTCTACTTCTCTGATTTTACGCAAATGACCTAAAGCCCCATGATTGCTCCTCTCCCAGGTACCCTTCTGTGATCCCCATATTACCACAAGGACACTTTCCTCTTCCCCATCTTGCCACCCACTACTTACAGAGCTGACATGCTGCTGTGTTGTACCATTGTGCTATCTTGAGTGCTGTGGCATTCAGCCTGGCTCCAATGATATAAAATGAGGGGGTATTGTTGCCTTTTCAAACTTGAGACTAGCAAAAGGCAAAACCCCCTTTTGTTTGAAACCATTGGAAGTGTAGTCTTGAGTTCTTGTTCTTTTAGAGAAACTGCGGGGTGGGTCCTCTTCTTCGCCATACCCCCATCCAGAGGCTGCTGTAGTTTTGCATGGAGTAATTGAGCAAATGAAATACCAAGCCTATAAAAGGTAGCATTATCAAAGTGAACGAATGAACGCTTACCTAGCAGAACTGTAAGACATGGAAAAATAGGAAGACAAGTTAATGATCTAGAAATTGTATAGCTTTGCTGTCTTAGAATTGTGGCAAATGGAACATATGGCATTGGGTCATTTTTTGCATTGATATGAAAAGAAAATGAGTTTATTTTACAAATAAATGGAGTTTGTGTTTCTGTTTGCTATTCATGACTGTAATGTTTACTTCTCTTGAAATAGAAATATGTCACCTAAATATTAAATATAGAAAAAGATTTTTTCAGCTATTAATGAAGAATTTTTCTGTATATGCCGTGCCTTCATCCACTTCAATAAACATTTTATGCTTTTCTCTTCATTTGCTATTACTTTGATGAGGCTGTCTGTGAACAGAGGCATCTTAAAGAGAAAAAAAGGGAATTGTTGAAAAGAGAGACACGTTAAAATGGTTATTTGCCTGTGTATTAGAATTTTAGATTAAGGCCTAGAATCAAATTCACTACATTTTCTCATGGATTTTAAGATATAACAATGTTTCTATTTTCTATTTTGAAATTCAGAATAGGACCAGAATTCCATTAAAGTTTCCCTAAAAATCTATCACATTTATTGTCACGGACATATATTTTTATCTTTGCAGCATCCTTTATTTTAGAAGCTTTCTTTTCCTTGTAGAAACCACCTCTGCTCTAGTCTCAGTTCATGGGATCAAAGCCCACAGAAATTGGGTAAACAAACAATGGGCTTGTGTCTAAAGCCAGGTTAGTCCAAGTCAGTTATAAGTGCTAGGCTAGAGAATGAAGTATGAAGCTGACAGAGGCCATTTAGGTTTCCAGATGGTGAGAGTCTGCCTGAGACTGCCAGCTCAGAGAAAACCGACTCAAGAAATGAAGTCTGACCACATTGTTTAAATATCCACATCTGAAGTGAGATTTACTGCTGCCATTGAATTTCTTATTTTCCCCTCTCAAACTATTCTTCTGAGTTGGTTTCATCTACTTACAGTTGTGAGAGCTCCAGCCAATACAGTCATCGTCATTTTCCTCAGGGAACATTTGTTTTATACCTGGGTCATTCCATGTTAACCACTTCACATGTAGCAGGAGACTACAGTATTAACAGATGATAGAATTGGAAGGTAGCCCTTCCAATTCTATCATCTGTTAATGCTGGTCCAGTTTTCCTTGCAATGTTGAACTCCCCTCCTCAGTATCCTTCATTGATAGTCACCCTAGAATACAAATCACTTTTTTTTTTCCAAGGATTTTGATATACAACAGTGTTTTCATTCTCTATTCTGAATTTCATCATAAGTCTTGAATTTCATTATGGTCCCTCCTTAAAAAGAATCCACCACCATGTCAGATAAACCACTACCTTATAAACTAGTGCATTCCAATTTTGGAAAGTTCTAAATCTCAGAAAGTTTTTCCTTTTATGGAGCTGAAGTATGATTTATTTTTATTCTACTCATTGGTCCTAATTCTGCTTGAAGCCATGCAGATTAAAGCGAAGCCTTCTTCTACAAGGTAGCACTTCATATATTTGAAATACCAGTCATATCTCTACTCTGTCTTCTTTGCTTCCAGCTACGTAACCCCTATTCCTTCTCCCATCCTTCACAAAAGATATATCCCAACCATCTTGGTTGCCCTCACCTCAATTTATTCCTGTTTGTTAAATGTCCTTTTTAACATGAGACAAGCACTTAGCTAGCACCTCCTGTGTTTTCCTCTAAATACTTATATATTTATATAATGCAGTCTTATACTGAATTATATTTTGAGACTTCTGTTTCCCAGCCACAGTTTCTGATTTATAATAAGCTTTTTTCTGCTCCTTCCCATCCTTTTCTTTTTTTTCTTTTTTTGGTCCAAAGAGTTCATAAGCCAGGTCTGTGTTTGAGTTTTGAGCTTTAATTATTTGAATCTGTAGTGGGACTTTTCAAACAAACATAAGCTTTTGTTCCCATAAATATCCACCACCATGTGAAGAGTATTGTTTTGACCATGTGTTTCTGCCTCATTTGGGACCTTTGTTATGTACAATGATGTAAGAGGCAATCACTCACTTGAGCTACTGAAATACCCCATTGACTAGACATAGTATTCATTTTATCATTTGGGAACTGCATTCAGATGTGGGTAAGGAAGAATAGAAAAGAGTGGCTTAAAATACACATAAAATAGTGTAGAGAGAGGCAGCCCAGAGCTGGTATCACGGTCGCATCAAGCCACGAAGGACTCAGGCTCTCTCTACATTTATGTTCCACTATCCTAATGCCTGGCTTCCATTCTCAACATTGCTTCATAGTTTAAGATGATGCTTTCCAATATCTTGTTCACATTCCAGACAAAAGGTTGCTTCTCCCAATCGAATAAGCTCCTTTTAAGGAGTTTCCCCAAATCCCCAGAATCACTTCATTTATATGTCACTTGTCGGTGTTAAATCATGTGGATGCAGCTAGCTGCAGGGCAGTTTGGAAATACAGCCTTTATTCTGAGTAGCAGCAAAACCAGCCAAAAATTAGAGTTCCGCTGCTAGGGGAGAGAGGAAAACGAATATTGAGAGACCACCAGCCACATTCACGGAAAGCTATATTGAAATATTTTCCCTCTGGCCTTGGAAGTAAAGAGTAATAGAAAGATCTACTTAATTTCGACAGTATCTTTCTTCACTTTTGGATGACCTTTGGGTTTGGCATGCTTTATCTTCCTCTCCAGGAATTTTCCTCCAGGTCTATGTGAAAGGGTTAAAATGCAGTTGTGTTTTTCAGTCCTTCCTCCTCCCTTCTTGGCTGCCTGCATTTGGCAATAAGCCGTGGACCTTGCAGTGTGGCAGAGATAAAAATTGTTGGAGCCTAATACATATTTGAATTAAATCAAATCCCTCCTTTAATACAGTAATAATGAGGTTTAGTCTTTCTCTCTTTAAGAACAACTGCTGCAATAATTAAACGACGCAGTCTTTAATATGGACAGTCCTCGCTTTGTAAAGTTCCGATGTGCACAAATTTCAGTTACCACCATTTAAATAACACCAGTCTCCCAAACGCATGGTTCAAATTTCAGTTACTAAATATATTAATTGAGAATTTGCATAAGATAGAAACTTTGCTGCTACCTCTTTAATTCACAAGTTACTACAAAAGTGACAGATGCACATCATGATCAGTGACCAATCATATCACTTCTTTCAAAGTCTGTCAGTAATTGGTCACTGTGCATCCGTTATTCAGTTCACAAACAGACAGCAAAGTATGTATTTGCGTTGCCTCCTTGTTTCTCAGTGATAAATCCATGTCATATTTTACAAGTATGAATAATCAAAAGAGAGAATTGGCCGAGAAAAATCAAAATGCAAGGAAGAAACAAAAGTGAAGTTTAAATGAAATGTAAATGAAGTAGAGAAGAAATAGCCGGTTGTGGGAATGTTGACCTTACTGCCTTCTATAGGACATGCAATCAGAAGAACTTAGTGAAGGCAAATGTTTTGACATAAATGAGGAAAGTGGTTCTTGCGAAAGGATAACAATGTTCCAGAGGAAGTGATACCAAAGGAACTCTTAGAGATATTTCAAAGCATTGAAAATACGAGGGCTAAAATGTTCGAAGCGGATGCAAACTTAGAAAGCAGCGTAACAGTTTGCCAAGGCGTAGAAAAGATGCTTGCGCCATATTGTGAATTATATGACAACAAAGCAAGAATATTTCAAACTAATCTTGATGAGTTTTTTACAAATAAATAAAACACTGTATTTTCAATGTTTCTAGTACTTTAAATGATACTATACTAAGTACACATTAGTTTTATTCTTTTTCATTTTCCTATACATTTATAACCAACAGTAAGAGAGTTTTTAATGTTTCGAAAAAACATTTTTAGAGGTCACGGAACAATTGTAATGTTTCCTATTAAGACAGTTTTGCACAATCTCAGCTTGCATGTGCTATAGTACAAAGTGAAGATTGCCTGTAGTTCATAGAGGTACCCTATTTAATATCCAGAACAATTTTGTAACTCGGGCAAATATTATCACCTTTCTCCCTCCCTCCCTCCCTCCCTCCCTTCTACTCTCTCTTCCTTCCTCTGTCCTTCCCTCTCTCTCTCTCCCTCCCTCCTTTTCTCCTTTCCATTCATTCATGTAAATGAAAGTCAAAGAAATTATGTAGGTTCAAAATTACATAGCTAAATAAATGGCAGGCCTCGAACCATGAAAACATTGCTTCTTGTAGTCGCACTACTGTGACACCCACATTCCTCCCAAAGAATCTCATTAATATGTTAAGGTATAAACAGAGAAGATGTCCTAAATGTTGAGGCCTCCAAATCTACTGTGTTCTATGTCACATTCCACTGATTGGTAATTAATCATCATTCTTAGATTGCAGGCAAGGCAAACTAACTCCAACATGGTACATTACTACCGTCATGACCACCAGTGAATCACGGCTCCCTGTGGCCACTTTTCTTGGAAAGGGTTCTTTGCCACTCCCCTCATTAACTAATGAAGTTTATTTCCTATCCCTCGAAACTGGGCTAGTTTAAACTATCTTTGACCAAAAGAATGAGGTGGAAAGGAAGTTGCAGCTTCTGCTTTTGCTCTCTCAGAATAGTTCTCCACCATTTAAAGAAGCCCAGCTTAGCTTCCTGGAGGATGAGAAACCACATGTAGATTTGAGGTGTTTCAGCTGACAGCTGCAGCTGGCTTCTGAATAAGTGAGCCAGTGAGGCAAATCCAGGACCAGGCAGCCCCCAGCAGATCTGCCCACTCATTGCAGATGCTTCTATGAATACACATGGAGCAGAGACATGCCAACCCAGCAAAGCCCTGCCCAAATAGCCCATCTATAGAATTGTGAGTAAATAAATGGTTGTTATATCAAGCCATTAAATTTTGGAGTGGATTGTTAGAAAAGAGAATTTATTGGAAGGATATGAGGTTGTTTTTTAAGATTGAAGGGAAAACTGAAAAACAGAAAGCCTTGTACCAGGAATTACTCAACAGTCTTTTCCTGGGCACCACTTCTAGAGAGAGTAAACTCTACCTGTTTCTTTTGTTCTTGTGTTGTTCTGCTGAAGATTCAGAGTCCTGGGGGAGAAAATTTGATGGATTACGTGTCCATCCCATGGATGTATTGATTTATGAGAGAAGAATCCGACAGAAGGAACTTCCAGGTGTCTTTTGAGCTTTTGTAGTTGGGGAGGCAAACACTTGGACTTATTTCCCCCAAAATTGTACACAGATACTTCCCCTGAAAGAAATCAGGGTTCTGCCAAGGAAAGAGAATGGATGATGGACATCTTCTAAATGACGACTGCCCACTACAGTCCCCTCTCTTCCCTGATGTGGATTTTAAAAAATTTAAAGTATACAAAGTTTGTTATTTCATAGCAGTGAATATTTAGGGAAATCAAAGGAATTTAATGTCCATATAAACAGCATATAAATCAATATATAGAGAGAAATTGCAACTTGGACTGAGAAGGTTTGAGGTTAAAAAGACTTTAGAGCTCATCAAGGCCTAGGTTCTCATTTTATAAATGAGGATACCGAATTTAAGGTGATTAGGCTGAGGTTATATGGAATTCATGACAAAACCAGGACTAGAACGCAGGTCTTCCTTCTGCCCCCCATCCCCAACCATCCATAGCTTCAGCTGGATTTGGGAAGCAAAAAAGATGACCCCACATGTTTGAAATTTGCATATTACCTTTCTTTTGGGTATCTTCATAGCAAGGACTCTCTGGAGGGCCTCTTCAACTGTGTGTGGCGCCCTCCCATTTTCCTCCCAACAGCCATCATCTCTTTCCCACTCCCAAACACATTCAGAGGTACTCAGGCCAGTATTGCTCTAGGCAAATCTAAACCTGAAAAATCAGATAAGGTTGATGTTCCCAAATGCAAGACAGCTGGCGCTTCAATCAGGATAACACTATCCTGTCAAGACTCAAACATTCTTAGAACTTCAGGTTTGTTTTCCATTTGTTTTAAATCTCTTGGTTTTTTGAAGGATATTTGTATAAAAATAGCGTCTTTGCATTCTTGTCAGATTCTGATGCATACTGTTCCTCTAAAGTCCTAATCGTGTTAGTGAGACATGTTGATTTGACTGAATTATGGGGGATTATGGCATCTCAGAAGAAACAGCCAGTTGGAGAATCTCAAACTGTATAAACATAGACCCATCAAGGAGAAAAGAACCTGGTTATTATAATGAAAACTGTTGGAAGAAATAAAAACAAGGTAGTAATGGGCAAGAACATGTAGAAGGAAAATGATTATGAAATAAACTGAGTTTAAAGAATATTTAGATTTCTGGTCTGGAAGGAAATATAAGATACTGGGAACAGTGGTTGCCTCCGGGAAGGGGGATGGATGGCTGGTGATTGGGGTAGGAGGGAGATTTTTAAATTTTGAACCATATCTTTGCAATGTTACCTGTTCAAAAATAACTATATGAAAAACAGCATAAGTGTAATGTGCTATAAACAGTTTCTTTATTAGAAGCAAGTGCTTTGTTTTGAGAACTTCCATTGTGTTTTTTAATGCTTCAAGTGAGTTTGGGTAAAAATGTTATAGAGACATCTTCTTTAGCCTTATTCTCTTGATTTATTAAGTCATACGGGGTTTTCTTTGGCTAACATTTTGTCACTGCTACCCTAAGGGCTTTCTTTTTTCACCCAATACATCTTATTTCAGGATTTTCTATTTTGGTATTAATTGATTTTGATCATCCTAAAGACTCTTTGACAAGTAAATAACATTCCGTTTTCCATCTTTTTAGTCTTCTTGCACAATATTTGATATTTTAGAAGTAGCTTCCGACCCCTCCTCCCCCAATTTTCATCATATTTATCTTCTTAAAATGTGGTCATTATATGTAATGGATCAATTTTGCTCACCCTAAAAGTAGATTATTTTGCCATTTGTCAGCTGTTTCAGCGTGTAGTGGATTCAGTTAGGGTTTGTGACTAAAGATTTTACATCGGCATATACGGAGATAGCAGTTCTCACGAGGTGCAGCTTAATGGAGGTTTTTCCATTTTGAAAGACATGATTTTTGATGCTTCTGCCATGGTTTTGCCTCCTCTAGAAATAATACCCGGGTAGCCGTTATTTGTGATAGGAGAGAGACTGTAGAAAAAAAAAATGGATGTTGGCTTCAAGGTAAGGGTTTTGGCAGATCCAATGCCATCTCATTGGTTACAAAGCCTTTCTAGAAAGCGTGCAATTATTCAGCTTGCACAGCACAATTAGGTAAACAATTCATTTAGTCTCTCCGTTGCTACTCCATTGCAGAGGGATTGGGGTGGCTCAGGAGATTGGCAATGGGGGCTGTGGCCTTTTCTCTTGACGTAGGTGGTTTGTATCTATTCACCCGGGTAGTGACCACATAGTGTCTCCATCTGATGGCTGTGCGGTGACCCATGTGAGACAGATTGGAGGTTTCAAGCCCATGGAGAGGTGGTCACATCTCAACATCCAGGATCCCAGCTGGCGGAAATATGTGAGGATTATACCAACATGATCCTATTCAGTTTGTGCTTTAGTGAAATTCATATCTTGAAAATCCTACTTGCAGTAAAGTGAGCTTTAAGATATCTTTATAAAGCTCTGAGTGAAAGTCTGTCTTCTACTTGTGTCTGATGATTAGCACACTTGGCTTGTTTACTTTGGCTCTGAGGCTTTAAGAATCTTTAGGGTCATAAGATTTTCCCTGTACTCTCTCACGTTGTGAATCCCGGGGATAATATAGCTACCCACTGCCTGAAGAAAGTATCTGGGTACAGGATTCGTTTCACATTTTGTAGGACATCATGGCACATCTTGGTAGTTTTAGGCTGAATGAGGCTTCTTGTAAATAAAACAGATGAAAACAGTTGTGCTTGTAAACTATAAAGATGTGCTTATTTGGACCCAAGACATTTTTCATCCTAGGCCTGGGGGGTCTACGTCGATTGGCCCTCTGGACTTCCACAGTATTTTCATTTTCCCAGTCCAAACATTTATCAGCCTTCTCCTGTGCACGCCCCCTCCCCTGCCCCAAGCACGCACATGAATTTACTACTTCTATTACTTTTTCTAGTTGAAGGTTGGAATCTGGATCGGGGCCTCAGATAGATAAGCTTTTCAAAACTGAACGCAATACTTATAAAAGGGATATATATATTGTAAAATCCTAGGGTGCCATAGTGCCACTGACATCTGCATAACTCCGTCATACTAGCATCCCTGGCTTTTCAAAAGTTTGCTTTCTGCCACTTCATTTTTACGAAAGACCTACATTAGCTCCTGTTTTCACTAATCCGAAGAAATCCAAAGAAGATTTTTGCTTTCATGAAAAATTCAAAAAGCGAAAATAGCGTTAAGTGCTCGCTTTGCAGTGTTATAGAGGCAGTGCGACCCTGAGCGTCAAGGGTAACCCCATCAAGCTCCTTCCCCGGGAACCACACTCAGCATCTCAGCATCAAGTCACCATGGCTTTGAACTATGTCTATGAGCATCTGTGCTTTATCTTGATTTATTTTGTACATCCATTAGCAAGATGTGTGCTTCTTTATGCCACTTCAGCTTAGGAAAGATTCCAGGTGTTTGAACTGATGGAAGAGCCCGCAGGTGAGTTAATTAGTGTGGTAGCAGTTGGAAACGGGCCTCTGCTACTTACTATGAGTCGTGTCCTCCTGAGGAGGAGGAACCATGGTGGCCACGCAGCGAGAGGGTGGTCCGTGATTGGCCACCTGACAGACTGCTTTCTTGGGAAGCAATGTTGCATGTCAGATGAGGGCATGCCACCAGTTCTGGCCTGGTGGGCAGGGGAGGGACACTGATGGACAGATTGGAGTAGGTGGTTAGCATTTGAGTGGAAACTGGGTGTTCACGTAGTTGTAGCTTGTGGTCGTATTTATTTTTCTATTTTAAAGATAATCATGAACTCTTACTTTCTTTTGAGGCCCTGTGACTGTAGACCACTACGATGAAAATATTTTTCAAACTGCTTTCTTCGCAGAAAATTGAATACACTGGAAAAAGGCATGGAAGAAATAGTAGATTAGGA
>NW_006433024.1:9469436-9502406 GCF_000325575.1 Pteropus alecto | reverse complement strand
CCCAGCCTCATGGAATTGGAGACCCCTGAGTCCTTTGACTGTGGACTGAGTTCCTAGGTATAGATCTAAGATAATTTGGAGACACAATGGGGTCTCCAAATTTGTGTGGCCCCCTTTGTTATGACACAGTAAAATGCCAGGGGTTGCCTTGTTTCATTACTTGATTAAGGTTTATTATTTAAAGTGTGAGGTATCACTTAAATACAAAACTGAACTGGAAGAGAAGTTAACTTGGATCTTTCTGTTGACAAGAAAATTATCAACTTTCATAAACTCATCAGTGAATTACAGAAACAAGTGGGATGGTTTTTCCAACTACTTTGGTGAAGGCCGTGCTAATTCTTTTTGCGCAATATTTGAGAAGAATCTCGTGGGAGGTTATCGAACTGATTTGTTGGGTTGCAGGAAGACTGGTTTGACTTCTTATCTCCTAAGGTTGTCAATAAATGCTTTTATTTAGTTTGGAGGAGAAAGGCTTTATATCCTCTTCTTTCCCATGACTCACAACTTTCTGAGCAGTCACACTGTGCTTTACAGTGAGGTTTGGGGGAAAGTGTTATCTAAATTGAGCCAGCCATTTTGAGTGTGAGAGTGTGAAATAAAGAGAAGCTATCGATGTTTCTAAACTTCAAATTTACAATGTACCCAGGCCCTGAGAACTAACTTTCCCATTAAGAGGAAAGAAAATTGGCGGATATCTTAAAACAAACAAAATTAGTTCTGGCTTTAAAGTTTTCAGACATTTTCAACTTGTATCAGCTACCCATAATTTTAGGAAAAGTGGGTAGCTTTAGAAAAGATGGTATTCTCTGTTGGTGGGTGTAAATGTGTATGGAAACTATTTGTTTCTCATGTCAAATTGGATCTGTTGACATAAACATATTTTTTAAAGCTTGGAGATTTGTTTGCATGAAAGACTTCACTCAAAGTTGTCTTTTCCTGAGAACTTGAATTTAGTCAAACGTGTTACTGTGAGATGAGTCACAATTTGAAATATTTTACATAGATTTTTCTCTGAATTTGCATCAGAGTGGATTTGTATAGGAGACTAAAAAATAAATAAAGGCAGTTGGCCTACAGGATGGAAAGCCTCTAGAGCTGAAGTGTCATTTTGGAAGGGACTACTGGAGCTACAATGTTTTCTGTTTATCATCTCTCTTTTCATGTTACCTCTTTCTGAATTCACAATCTAATCCCTTTTTAATACTGGAAAAGAACTGGAATTGGAGTACTGAAAAAATGTAGAAAAGATGATCAAATTAGGTCCTTAGACTTAAGAAATTGAAATATTAAAGTTTTTACATAGATTTCATTATCATTTATAGCCTAATGAAGTAAAGGAGGCATCAAAGTTAACTCAAATAATACAGGTTTTGAATTAAGGTTCATGTAGGGTCCAAAATTGTTTGTTTTCAACAACATAATTTGAAGTTAAAATTTCAACTTTGTCTCCTTTCTTTCTCCCTCCCTTCCTCCCTCCCTCCTTTCTTCTTCCCCTCCCCTCCCCTCCCCTCCCCTCTCCTCCCTTCCCATCTCCTCTCCTCTCCTCTCCTTTCCTTTCTTTTTTCCTTCCTGTAACATTTAGAGCCTTACAGTTTAGTGTCTCATAGCATATGTCTAGCAAGCTCCCTTCGAAAACTGATGCAAAGTTCCACACCCCTCCACCAATTTGCATTCAAATGCCAAACCTTTCTCACCAAGAATTGGAAGCGAAAGGAGAAGAAAAAACTGAATATGAGGCTATTAAGTATGTGTAATCATTGTACCCATTGGTCATGCTGCTTCATTCCTTTTTGGTCAAATCAGAAGAGCTGGATTGTAGCCTTGGTCTGCCGTTAATTGGCTGTTTAACTTTGATCCTGGCTCCCTAAACTATTTGAGTCACACTTTTCTCATCTGTTAAAGTACTTGAAATAGATGATCAATAAAGGTCTTTTTTTTGATCTTATGCATACTTCATTATTTATTGGTTCTCTTTTGGGGGGCATTTTAGTTCGTTTTCTGTTTGATTTCTTAATTCATGGAGCATTTCACCTATGGCTGACAGGATGAAAATAAGTGAGAATTGGGTTCTGCAGAATTTTTCTTAAGGCAACTGGAAAGCTACTTTCTCAAAGCCAAAGAGATGCATCCTGTTAAAGTACACCACTCACCAGGTTGTTACTCCAGACACATGGAAGTTGTCCACATAGAAGTCATCTTTTTTTTCCTCTTTCACTTTCTCATTCTCTCTCTCCACTTCTTCCTCATCACCCACTCTCACCTGTCATTTCTTCTTTCTAAATATTTCTAGCCTCTAACTTCTGTTTCCATTAACAGTGCCCCAGACCACCATCATCTCTTACCTAAATTATAACAGCAGCCTCATAACAGATCTCCCCACTGCCAGGCCTGCCCTATCAATTTCCCACACAATAGTCAGTGTGGTCTCATTCTATTTTACTCTCTGCCTCATCCATATTCTCTATTGGTGGCTTTTTGTTTTTTTTTCCTATAGCATATAAGCTCTTCCTCTTATCAGGAAACATACTATTCCCTCTATCTGGAACTCCTCTCTTTCTAATTTTTATATGCCTAGAAGTTTCTCCTCCGTCACGTCTCAGCTTAAATTTCACCTCTTTAGAGAGATCTTCCTTGACTAAGCAATTCTCTTTCACCCTCTTGCTATTGCTTTTCTCTCTTTCCTTCTAGGCATTTGTTACAGGCTGTAAAGTATTACTTGCTTGTCTAATGAGTGTAAGTCTTTACAAAAACTTAGTTGTCCAAAAATGGAATGTTATTTCTCTATAGCTGAACCTAAGCCAGCTCATGAGTCACTGTTTTGATTGATGGTAGTAGGAGAGGGAAAGTTTTGCCAATTCAAGATAAATTCAGGTGATTCTAGATTTTCTTTCTTTTCTTTTTTCTTTTTTCTTTTTTTGGTTGAGCGGTGAATGCTGGTCAATTAAAAATGTTTACCTTTCATCCTTCTCTTTTCCTTCTCCCTTAAGGCAATTAAAATTCCGGAGAAGCTTATGTGTTTTCTGAGCATCAGGGATGAGATATCTAGTTTGTGTTATCTATTGTCGATGGTCCCTACTTGATGTATATTGAGTTTTGAAGGGAGCCAATAAAAAATACTCCTCTCTTCTCCCAAATTATGATCAACTGAGCTATAAGACAAAAGAGGAAGGCATATGGAGATGGAAATAGTAGTACTATGATTATTAAAGCTTATGTTAGAGAATGCGTTTTATATTTGTGACCAAGTGGATTTGCTCATCACTGCTCTGGCCACAGAAAACATTCTAAAAATGGTCTCTAACAGTAAATACTGAGCTGGTTTTAATTGGAAAATAACAATCGTTGTGTTAATCTTTATTCTTCTGTCTCTGCTTGGGTGAAAAGAAGGTTGGTCATGGTCTTGGTGAATTTTTACAATACAATTTTAGTCATTTCTTTTTAAAAATTTCCAGAACAGTATCTAGTCCTGTTAAACACTATATACATACTTGTTGAAGGAATGAAAGTATTTGCTATACATGGACATTTTTCTACATTTAGTTTTAAAATGTAAGTGTTGGGAAAGAAGAACTATTTTGTAGATGTTTGTGTGTATTTGTTTGTCCCTTTAGAGGCACAAAAATGCAACATTAGACATAGTTAACCTTTAAGATGGCCCCAATGATCCCTGCCTCCTGGTTTTCAAACCCTCATGTAATCTTTTCTCCTTGAGTGTAGGGTGGGCCTGGCAATTCATTTCTTATAAATAGAAAATAGCAAAAGTGATGAGTCATCACTTTTGAGACTGGTGACCTAACTACCGTGGTTTATCTTTCTTATTCGCTCTCTCTGAGGGAAGCCAACTGCTATAGTGGCACATGTGGCAAGGAACCGAGGGCAGGCTTTGGCTAACAGCCAAAAAGGAAATGAAACCTTCAATCTAACAGCTCTTGAGGAAATAGATCTTGCCAGCAACCATGTGAATGGACTTGGAAGTAGATCCTTCCCCACTTGACTTGAGTCTTCAGATGGGGCTGCAGCCCTAGCTGACAGTTTGGCTGCAATTTCACGGGAAACCCTGAGCCAGAGACACCCCGCTAAGCTGTGCTTAGATTCCTTATTCACAGAAATAGTGAGCTATTAAATGTTTGTTGCCTTAAGCTGCAAAGTTTTGGGGTCATTTGTCATATTACAATACAAAATAAATACATTATCTATGCGAAATATGGATAACGGAATGTATCTTATCCAGCACTTAGTAGCAGAGAGCAGCTACTCAGAAGGTGCCCAGTATGTGCTTATTAATACGTAGACAACCAAACTATTTGTTAAGCTGTTCTAGAAATTAAAATTTTTATGCTGCCTTAAAGGAAAATGAGGTCTTTTTGGGAGAAGGCAGATAACCATAGAGAGGTACTTATTTGTCTTTCATTTGAATTTATTGTATTAATTGCTGCTCCTAAAGTGAGGAGCCGGTGGAGGGGGGATATAAACAGTTATAGCACATCATTTTGGGTAGACTATTGAAAACGATACCTTCAAGAGAAAATCACATTGAAATGTGGGCCTGAAAATCTAGGAGAGGAAAAGACAGCTAAATCAGTTAGGATTTTGGTGAGGTTCACAAATGTAACTTCAGGGATGGTCTTTATAAACATCAGTCACAACAATTTTTTACCATTGCCATATATTTGGAGTATTAAAGCAAAATATTTTCATCATGTCTAGAGGATCCTGATATTATTGTATATAGCTGCTGAAATAAGGTAATGCATATAACAGGTAGGAAAGCATAATGGTTGGGAATGTGGACCTTAAAATCACATGGGCAGGACTGAAATCTGGGCTCCCCAAGTCCATTTACTAGTCTTATGACATATGGCACATTGCTTAACATCTCTGAGTCCACTTTCCTCAACTTAAAATCATCATAATAGTATCTATTGGGAGGAATGGATATCCATATAAAGATTTATTACAGTATTTGTCACATAACTGAATGTTAGCTGTCATTAATTACTTTTATTATTTTTACAAGTCCTGAATACTGTGGCTGGCACATAGTAGACATGCAATAAATATCAGTTTCCTGCCCCTTTTACCCTCCTACTTTCGAAAATCTAGCCCATAATATTTTCTAAGTTCTATTTATTGATTATTTATTCTCCCAATTCAAGTACCATGTTAATGCAGGAATTTTTTTTTTAAAATGTACTGCTTGTTTAAGGGCTCTCTAATTTCCCCTTTTCCTCCTAAAAGTTTTAATGTTAACAAAGCCTTTGGAGATCTTTCAACATAAAGCTGCAATCAATAGCTTGAAACTATTAGGTGACAAAAGATTTTTTTAAGTTTAGAAATTATTAGCCAGTTGAGCTAGAGGAGAGATTTTCTTATCATCTAGGTATTCTGGATATGTAGGATCCACTGCCAGTTTGTGTCTTCTCTATGGATATAAATTAGCAAGAAGGATTGTAGTTGTCTGAAACTGTAGGAGAAAGACGAATGGACTCAGTGCTGTATCAACAGGATGGAGTATTGTAGGAAAATTATGTAAGGAAAACGAGCGATAGGGGATTGTTTTAGACAAAATGCACAAGAGTTAACCTACATGAAAATAATTTTTAATTTTTCCTGTGAAATAAAACTTATTTCAATCTAATAAATTTAACCGAGGTTATCAATAAACTTTCAGAACAGTTTTCCCTCTGTAAGCTTTTATATTTAAAATAATTCAGTTGAAAGGAGTCATTTTTTATCTCACCAGCTCAGTGCCTAAGGTTGAATTGAATTCATTACTTGAATTCCTTCCAGGAAGGGGTTAAGTATATCAAAGACAAATAAATTAAGATATTGTTAAGGAGCTGAGAGGTTTACAGAATTATATAAGATCATGTTTGCATGACATGTAAAGGAATGGGGGGTATAGTTTAAGATATTTAGTAGTGTAGAAGAGTTTGAATGCAGAATAAACCTAAAATAAGGAAATAGCACTTTGAAAGTGAAACCCTCCAAATTCAATATTTGAATCAAGTACCTTCAAGTCTTCATAGGTATGGAAGTGATTTTATTAGTTTATTTTTAAGTAACATCTTATCAGTGGTCAGGTACAGGTGCCCAAGGTTATTCCTAAGCAAAACCGCTGGGTTTTTACTTCTTTGTCCATTTATTCATTTGTTCATTGATTCATTTATTCAACAAGTACTAACAAGTATCTACCATCTGCCAGGCCTTGAATTAAGCCATGGGATATAGTGGCGAACCAAACAGGCTTGGGTTTTGGTTTTACCAAAGACTGCAGAAATGCTTCCTTTTATACTGAACCCATTTGCCCTCTACAGGAATATTCACAATGCCTGTTAGCATGTTAAAGGCTCTGAGAAGTCCTGCAGTGCAGAAACCTGTTTAACCTTCTTTGACATAACATTCCCTAGACTTTTATGTCCTCAAAGGACTATTCTTTCTTGTAATACACTGTGGGACACCAAGGTTAAGATGAACTAAGTTACCAAGAAAGACAGGATCACATTGGATAACACGGGAAGTAAAACGCTGTTTTAATTCATACTTGATTGCAGGGACTCCACCAAGCAGCTTGGCACCTCACTTAAGGAAGAAGGAGCTTGTTCTTACCTTCATTTTGTCTAAGACTCTTTCTATTTCCCCTGTTTTCAACGGTCACATTTTTTCAGCTTAGGATATAATACAACTTCATGCATGACCAGGGAGATTTTTCAATTTGTTAACAATGGCTGGTTATGTTGCTAGCTGTTTGCAAAAGGAACCTCCTTACCATTCATGACCCACCATTATGGGGGAATAGATAAAAGTGTTGAATGTGTGGTTAAATTAGATTCTTTAAAAAACATTCTGACAAATATAACTATCACAAAGGAGAGGTAATTTGCCTTTTTTAGAACTGTATACTTTCATAAAGTCAAAATGCTTATCCAAAGTGTATTATTGTAGTGCAAAAAAATTAATACATTCAAGGTAATGTAAGCACATGGTCCTTTTAATTTTTTCAGTGGCCCCAGAGCACTGTTATCTGCTCTTTTCTGGGAAATCACTCATGTAGCTATTGGGGAAAGGGAGCATTTTGGCCCCTTTTCTGGGAGCAATCCAATGCAGTATGGATATTAATTAAATTTATTAAACAAATAACACAGCGACTCAGGGAAGCAGGGGTCCATCTGCCAGTTCTGTAGACAGATCTCTGCAGAGACGCGAGCTGAATGGTAGTTAAAGCGAAGTTGCCGAGCTCAGCAGATGGGCTCTTGTCTCTAGTGGGGGAGATTTGGTGGCGGTCCAACAACTCTTTTCCCCCTCCAGGTTTTTGTTCCTTGCAACTGTGATTGAAGAAACCCTTCTCTGTCTTTTCCCAGCCTTGTGCCACTCCCCACCCCCCTTTGTTTATTTGAGCGATGTTAAAATCTGAGTGATTTGTTAGAGAGGCAAGTCCCGGCTGATCTCATTTTGTGTATGCGCTGTAAAACTCAAGCAGAAAATAATGAAGAAAATATAATCCCATTGACTTTACAACCTGCTTATGTACATTGCGGCAGCTCAGCCTTGTGTCCTGGAATAAAGTCTGAACAGATTTGAATTTAGTCAGCATCCTCATTCTCTGCATTTGGAAGTTCGTATTATTCTAAGGTTTAGATGCTTATTATTCTTAGAATTGTTTCTTAGATTGCTTTTAGACCTACGTGCTTTTTAAATGATGCAATTTAAGGATTTTTCCCCCCTAATGTCTTCATATTCTGTTGGCAAGTGTCTAGGTGCATTAAATCCCAGTGTCTCCCTCACTTGCCATCTGGGATGAGATGCCATTGATAGTTAGCTCTGCACATTTGTGAGCTGCTGTGTCTTTAAAAAGCTACTTTTCCACCTCCTGACCCACGTCTCTCACGAAAAATATGGTGAATTTGCAACCTTTTTGTGAGGAAGGATCACTTTACTTTCAGTTAATTATCGTTCCCCAGCATTTAGTATAATTTTTGACAAAAGCCCACTTGGACAGAATTTGATTTTAGGATGTTAGGTTTGGTGGCAAATAGCCCCCACTCCTTATCCCTACCTGAATCTTTGCAAAAAAAAAAAAAAAGAAAGGAAGAAAAAAAAATCATTTGGTAGAAGGCTTTCTTGTGTTTGGCTATGTCCCCTTGCCTGGGATCCGTGCCTTTCATAGAAAAAGGGGGGTGGAGAGAAAGAGCCCCGGAAACCCCGCCAAGCAGATTTCCCGCTAGGCAGATCGTGTGCTCCCTTGATGGCAAAGTTTTGGACGAAATAGATGCCACCTTGGGCTGAGTCCTGAAATGCCCTTGTTTTGGAGAGATAGGTCTGGTTCCAGCCACCCTGAGGGTGAGGCATATTAGCTGAGATAAAGGCACCTCTGTAGAAACTCCTCCAATCAGAATGATTCCCCCCTCCCCAACCCTCAAGTCTCTGCCAGCAGAGGTCTTCGCTGGTTACAGAACCTGAAGACGAGTGGATGGATCTGAGATTATGATTATTCCCAGATGTACTGAGTTTTATAGGAATACGGAGGTCAAACTCTTAATCCAGTTTGTAAGAAAAACCAACAAATGGATCCATTTACCTGTAGCACAAAGAAGTCTTAGCCGGCAGATCCTCTATCCAATGAGGATGGTCAATTCATTTCTGCTGCAACTGAAGGTGTTTGGCAGAGTCCATCCTTGATATTGGTCCGTGTTGGTGCTCTTTGAACCCACTTGAAACCCAAATCTCATTGGGTTTAACCAAGAGTTGAATTTTTTAGCTGCTGTTGTCTGTCCCTGTCCCCCCGCAGAGGTTCTAGCTCCCCCTCAGGCCATGCTAACATTAATAATATAAGAGCTTCTGTTTATGATGGCAAATTGTTGGAATTAGGCGGAGATTTTTGTTTTTCATTAGAACCCTGCCAACGATTATTGTGAACTCCAAGAGTTATTGTTGCACAGCAGTCCTTTATGGATTTTAAAAAGGCTCAGCTCAAAAGATGGTCATGAAGTAGCTGGTGAAAAATGTTTGTTTACCAGTGAATCGTAGGTGAACTGCCAATTTATTCCTCTAATTTGTTGGAAGTCAAAATTGACTGGGGGGCAGGGCGAAGACTCTACATTTGGAATTCATAGGCTATTTACCAGCATTTGTTCTGCCTCTCCTTCCACCCTAGTGTACCTGGACTAATTTCGTTCTTTGATTTAAATCACAATCTAGTCGCTCTGGCATCTCAATTTAAGGGAAGATTGGACGTTGTTTTTCAAAGGGAATTGCAAGTGTTTTACTCTTGTCTGAAAACAGATTGTGGCTTTTTTCCCAAGGATAAGCTTAAAAATTCTGTATAAATCTCAGGGTTTCATTCTTAGCAAAATGTTTTCAACTCTCTTGTCCACACATTAGTATAAATGAACAAAACAGAGAAAAAGCCAGGAAACACCCTGACAGATAGTGTGTGAAGATTTCTGATCTGCTTCCTGTGCCTGCCAGTCTACAGAACACATTTTGTTTACTCCACGGCTTCTTAATTGCTTTATTGCAGATTTTGTAGGCAGCGTGACAATTTGAGACTTTGCATAAAAAAGCTTTTTGATTAGGAACAAATTTAACACTCATCTGTAAGGAACTGGAGAGTCGCTTTAAAAATAACCATACATTTTAAAATTATTTGATAAGGACAGATATTTCTCAGATGTTTTTTATTTATTCAGCTCTCGTGTACTTTTCTTCCAAGAGTTCAAGTGCAAACTTTAAAAATATTCAGTGTAGGGGTTCTGATAAATATTTTATATAAGGAACCAGATTTGTGAAATACCATCACCAGCTTAATGCAGTAACTGTCTTCGGAATTAAATGCCGTGGCTCTTCAAAGCATGTACCTCACCATCTAGAAAAGGGACTGAAGAATGATGTCTCTGAATGAGACCCAGGCCTGGCAGGTTGTAACTGAAAACACTGACGTCTGACCTGTGCCTCAGGGGACACAGCCCAGCTCCTGAGGTAAAAAGGAAGGTTCATGGTCATTGTCATCCTTAATGATCTCACAGCCCATTTCCCATGTCTCAGTTTTATTTCTGGGAACATGTCTGAAGCTTTTCATAATCCTGGATCTGATAAATATTGATTTATTGTTGATTAGATTTGCATTTGCTTTCTAGGAGCCAAGCAAAATAACCCAGCACTCCCTGTTTTGGCCTCTGGCCAACCGAGTCTGCCCAGGTCCTGGAATGCCTATCTTTGCAATGCTTCAGAGCACTGCCTTCAGTTCTTAATGATCTAATCTTCTGAGGTCAAGCTGACAGGAGGGCCTTCCTGGGGGCTAGCATGATTCTTTTGTTCTCACTTTAAAGTAGATTTTAATTCAAATATAGAGTCTTGCAGTAGAAAGGGAATTTATAAGACACCTAGCCCATCTTCCTCCCAATGACAATCCTTATTGGGAGTGGGGTGGAGTGGGTGTACAGATTTATGCTGCTTATCAATTTGTAATAACAGAGAATTTATCCCCACATTTTTGCAGTTTTTAATTTTGTAAGTTTTAAATGTTTTGGATGTTAGAAACTTATTCCTTGTACTAAAGATTAAAAATTTCAATCCGAGGAAACTCAAGAGTTTGTTTCTAGAAGTGATGGTAATAAAGTCACAATTCAGTTCATTGGTATCATAATTTCCTGTATATCTGATGGCTTCAAATATGTTCATATTTATTAACTAGCTACCATTGCTTGGATACTTACAACGTGCCAACTTCCTTGCTAAGCGCTTTACATACATCATGCCACTTAATCTTTAGAACATCTGAATATCTTCATTTTAAAGATGAGGATATTGATGCTAGGAGATGTTAAATAACTAGCCCAAAGAAATAGTCTAAGTAATCTCAACTAATCTAAAGTTATAGTTAATAGCCAGACCTGGATTTGAAACCAAACAGCTGACACCAAAATCTCTGCATTTAACCATTCTGCTATATTACTGCCCTGCATTTACTTATTTCTAATTTATAACTTACTTAGATCCAAAAGGAAGTAGAAGTCTCTTCAAGTAAAAGCGAATATAGAGTAGCATAGCTAAAGCCAAAGGAAAAAGATAAATCATATGGGAGCCCTTCAAAATTTTGGAAACTATGTCCCCAGAATTTACACTTTCCAAGTCAACATTGCCAGTTTCTTAAACTTTCTATCCATTGGGAAGAAAGTGGCTGCTCTGGAGGAAGTGGCCTTGTCTTATGACTGTTGTATTTCCAGTGCTTAGCTGACCATATAAGTAAGGACTGAAGGAATGGGCTACAGAAGAGGAAGCTGAATGCATAGATTTGACTCAAGCTGTCATAGCTGAAGGAGGCTCATTCAGAGCAGTTGTTGGGTCAAATTGGATGGCATTGTGACTTGGGAAGTAGGGCAAAAGTGGGAGTAAGGGAAGAGAAGAGGTAGGATTAGTCTTACTCAACATGAGAGTTTCTCAGGTATCAGAACCTTTTGTTTATGAAGTAGGAAACTTTGAGAGGTAAGGAAGAGCCTAATGAAAAAGCTTCTTCCTTTGGACAGGTCGCAGTACAAGGAAGAAATCTTTATTTTCCGTTTCCTGTAAGCCCTTATAGACCCGGGCTGCTGTTCCTTGGCTGGGATGACTCAGGTAACAGGAAAATCTTGACTTGAATGATGAGTGTAGCCATTTTTGTCTGTGACATCTGTGTTTTTTCCAACCCTTACTAGGGGTCATTGAAGTACAAAGACAACTAACTGTTCGTTCATTTCTCCAGAACTTTCATTATTTGCAATACTCATCAATATTCGTTCATTCGTTCATTCATTCATTCATTCATCAAGTATTTGTTGAGTGCCTACTAAGAGGAGAGTATACTGTAAACAAAAACAGTGACAGCAAGAGATCCTGTCCAAGTGAGAATGCCTTTCTTGAGTGAATCGCCCTTCCCTTAGGACATCTTAGGTGCCACTGTGAGTGAGGGTATCAGCATCAACCCATATATTATATTCCTGTTGATATTAAAATAATCAACAGGAATAGATATTATTGATATTAAAATAATCAACAGGAATAGAAATTCTAGTATTTCCTTCCTGCATCCCCAGGCTTCTTATCATTGGATTATTTTAGATAGCCCTTTGATGCACATCCCATCCTGTGAAGTTCACTGGTTTAGAGGACAGAAAGATTATTTGGGTACACGAAAGGCAAACAAAGTACAGCATCATTAAAAAATATAAGGGTAGGAGAAATGACTGATTCTCTGACTGTGGAGCCTGTGAAGAGTTTGTTTCTTTCATTTGTTTATTCAAAAAACAATAATGAGTAATTCTTGCCAGGTGCTGTATCATATACTGGGGAGAAAAAGATAATTCACTTACTCCCTACCCCTGGGGAACTCCTAGATTAATGAGGAAGACTGAAAGGCAAATGAAAACTTGCAAAATAGTACATGGGAGAGGAATTAGAAAATGTCTAGAATCTTTCACCTTCTGCACATCTATCTCACTTTCTTAATTGGCTCTACTCTGATCATGGCTATTAATTATAACTCCTCCTGCACGCAGCCCTCCCCTAACCCTCACTCCCATTCACCTTTTACTACTCCCTTTCCATGCCACTTACCAGCTTATAAGATTCTATATAATTTAATTATTTACTACATTTATTTTCACTGTCTCTCCCCACAAGAATGCCAGCTTCTCAAGGGCAAGGATGTCGGTCTATTTCACTAACCTGTCTCGACTCCAGGAATAGTTTGTTGAAACAATGAATGAAGAAGGTGATCATCAATCTCTGTCTGATTCATTTGAAAGCTGTGTACAGAGATGCGGGAATGATCAGGGAGGATGTAATAAAGGTGATGTTTGAGCCGGGTCATATATGATGAGTTGAAATTTTAAGGGAAATTGGCATGCTATGCAGATGGAATAGCATACGCAAAAGTATGTGGTGAGAAGGAGCTGGCCCAGAGTGTTGGAAAAGTATTCATGGAATTTAGGGTATATGGTGGGTAACAATGGAAGATGAGTCCGGAAAATCGAGGAAGATTGTGAGCCCCTCATATACGTTGTATATTGCTGGAGAATTGCAGACAGCAAAAGTGCCTGAAGAACTGAAAAAAGAGAACTTGATAAACTAACTTGTATAGCACATAGAAAATATTCCTCTATTTTCAGTCCATTGTGCCTGTCTAAAGCATGGCAGTTGAGGAAAGGTCTCCTAATGGATGTCCATGGGCTTTGGGTGAGGCTTGGGAGAAGTAACTAAAAATCTAGGTGAGGAAACATGTTTTCATCTTTATTACCTTGCCCAAATAGTGGTCACTCAGTAAATATATACAGAAATAAGTGAAAGAATTAACTTGTTAAGCAATGTCCAGCTGATCTCCAAAGTGAAAAGAATAACAATCAATGTCTAATTCTTTCCCCATTAGAGTTAATTTTTACTGATGTGAATGCCTCCTGGATGTGTTTGCTGATAATCTCTGTGACTCCTTTCCGGTGTTACAGTATTGTGATTAAAGAGCCTGAACTTTGTAGTCAGACCAGTTTGAATGTGAACTTGGCTCCATCACTTACTGCATGGTCTTACATGAGCTGCTTAATCCCTCTGAGTCTCACTTTGCTATTGTAAGGATGTCAGTAACTATTGTCTCGGATTGTCTGAGGATTAAATGAGATAGTCCATGAAAGAGTTTCAGACAGTTTTTAGAACTTTGTAAGCGTTCAGTGCTGGACGACTATTAGCTTTTTATATTAATGGAGAGGAATGAAGTATTTGGGTCAACCTTGATAAATATGGATAGCAGCGGTCCCCAACCTTTTTGGCCCCAGGGCCTAGTGCTCCTATGAGACTCTAATGCCTGATGATCTGAGGTGGAGCTGAGGCGGTGATGCTAGCACTGGGGAGCAGCTGCAAATACAGATGAAGCTTCTCTCCTTTGCCCACCACTCATCTCCTGCTGTGTGGCCCGGTTGGGATTTGGGGACCCTGATGTACAGAATTGAGAAGCATTGATGGTTTCATTTGCTTTAGCCAAAACCAGAGTAAAATAAACAGGGCCCATTCCATTACTTCATAAGTTGATAAATGTTTCCGTTGTGCCAAGAGGTATTAATGGAAATATAAACTCCGCAGTAGAATTACAGAAAATATGCAGTTTTCCAGTAACCCATTACGATTGAATGTACTATGTATTGCATTCCTCATACATGCTGATACTTTGGGGTGATGTCTCATAAAGAAAGCCGGTTAGGTTCAGACGATATTAACAAGGTCATAGTTGTAGGTTTGTTGCCCGAAACCGACCAGGTAGTGTGCTACAGGGAAATGGTCTGCCTTTTCACTCCAGAGAGCCCAGGAATGTTGAAAATGACACAAGATGAAAAGGGGGAAGGGTAACTCTTCACTCCTGGAAAGATCTTCGAGACTTATGTCTTATTGGTGGTTTATTAATCTCAGCTAAATTTTGAATCCTGTTGATGTGCCAGACTCCATGCTAAGTGCTTTCCACTTACCATGTCATTGAATGCTCATCGCAGCAATGTAGGTGGTTTTTTTTTTCCCCCTGTTATTTATTCATTTCTGAAGCTTAGAGAGGTAAAGAGTCTTGTCCAGGTTCCCTTGAAGAGCAAGTGAAGGAGTTGGGACTTAAATCTCTGTAATTTTCACCCTGAATTCTTAACCTCCAAGCTCTGCATTTTTGCTTCAGGGTGTAGTTATACTCTGCTTACAGCGTTGTTAATGAATGCTAGCCATTTTCTTAACATGGATTAGGGCAATTTAAATTCCTGCAAGATACAAGATGTCTGTCTTTTCTTGGTATCCAATGTCTAATGACTATGAAATAGTAGCAGAATCATTTGTGAACCATCCATTGAATGAGCTCAGCAGTAGACTGTTCTCTTACTATTCTGTTTGTTCATTCAAATGAGCCTTAAAGAAGCTGCATATATTCATTTAAATACTGACTTCATAAAGAGGGTAGGAAGAAGTGACATATTTAAGTAGTTAATTTTACTTACTCCTCTTTGTGATATTTTGCCTGGGAGTTTAGGTACAATATACATAATTTATGTATCATAGATCTAGAATAATTTTTAAGGTTCCTAGTTTTAGGTAAATAGATTTTATAATAAAAAGCAAATTCAAAAAATCAGTGAAATTATCGTTTGGGTCATTATAGTCAGATTTAAAATGCTCAGAGTCAGTTACTGTAGTTAAAATTCTTCTTGGAGCATAAACCGAGCATTTTGGGAAATGGTATTAATGCTGTTAGAACCATTCAGGATAATGTTTCAAGAGATTAATACTCTGTGAATCAAAAAGTTCAAACTATCTGATATTCTTGAAAGTCCTAGACATATCTTGGGCTGTAAGTTTGATTCTTAAACAGATCAATTAGCTTCATGCTGTTCCCCGGCTGGAGCGTGGCTCCCACCCTGATTAGATATTATCTCCTTATCAGTTTTTGGTCTCACAAAGGACTGATGAAAAAGGGGGAATTGCTTATGCAAACTTATCACCACTTCCAAAAAAGAGAATACCCTTTCCCCCCAAGCATATACCCTTTTGGTGGTAAATTCAGCAATAATTCTTAGAGAGCAATTGACATCAGAAAATTAAGAAAATTGTATCATATGCTAGAATTTGGCCCTTGTTTACTTAAACATTATTCGACCTATGTGTAAAACACACTGCTAGGGCCCTTTAAAATTTTTTTTGTTGGATTTTTAATTCCACTATAAAACAATTCAAGTGAGAAACTTCAGTGCATTGATTTTGTTCTTTGAGTCATTGCACTGTAATTAGCTGAGTTGCGTTTTAAATGCAGCAAGAGAACATCTTTCTTGTCTGTTTATGTCAGAAAAAAAATGGCTAATGAGCACTTATCAAAAAGATGAACATTTTTTCATTAGATTAAGTAAAATCAAAACAGATTTATAATGTACTATTATGTTTCAGCTTGGAATAAATTGAGCAAAATAGCTAATATCTTCACAGCTTCCTGAGAGTTTATTTGCATGGCAGGATTCTCCAACACCCCCGCAACCCCCCACCATACACACACATTTAGACTTTAGAAAAGTGCCCATTTGTGGTGACTTTCTTTGTGGAGTCAAGGCATATTCCTAAAGGATTTGGAAAGCCCTTAATATTATGTGTAAAATCTGAATATCTATGAAGCAGGTGGCAAAATTGATTTTTTTGGATTATTATACCAGTATGCTTTATTACTTAGTAATATAGTTCTTTAAAATTGTTTTTAAAAATGATTTCCCTTGACTTTCTCATAGTGGTCAATCAAAATGCCACCTGACACTCTGTGTCATACAGAGCTTTCTTCTATTTTGAGATTTTTGTATGTGTTCAAGTAGATGAGCATTAGGCTGTGTGTTATCCAAAGGTACAGACAATGAAGGTTGATTCCTTAGGAAAGTTTAATTTAAAAGTGTACAAGTTTAAGAACCTTCTCCTTTTAAGTGTCACTTAGATGGCAGGTTATTTTCAGGTCATCAAAGAGTCTAAGTCATTACTTGCTTTTCTACTATGCAAAAGTTAAAGTTCATTTTCATCAGTGCCTTCGTGGGGGCTGTATAAATATGTGCATATCCACAAAGCAACCAATATAACAAGGCTGTATGTGAATAAAGAAGAATGTTGACTTCCATAAGTTTTCTGAGTTTGCATTAGAGTGAATGGACAAAAGAGAGATCCCCTGTATACAAGAAGAAGAAGAAGAAGAAGAAGAAGATTCATGGGAAACAATTACATAATGCCTAGTTCACAATTAGTCTTCAAGAATTGTTAGCTCTTATATATTGCATTATGAGGAGGAGGAGGAGGAGGA
Source organism: Pteropus alecto (assembly GCF_000325575.1). NCBI lineage: Eukaryota > Metazoa > Chordata > Mammalia > Chiroptera > Pteropodidae > Pteropus > Pteropus alecto. The sequence continues at coordinate 9,485,584 of NW_006433024.1, read as the reverse complement.
GGAGAAACTGCCCTGAACAGTAGAGACTTAACTTGATATAATCATATAACTTCTGTCCACATAGCACATTTTAGTTGAAGTATAACATTCATAAATGAAAAAGCTTGATGAATTTTTACAAAGTAACACACCCATGTAAACACCATCTAGACCAAGGTGTAGGATATTACTAACACTACACAAGCCTTCTTTATATCACTTCCCTGTTATTATCCCACACCCCGAAGTAACCATCATTCTGACTTCTGTCACAGTAGATTACTTCTGATGTCTTGGAACTTTATATAAATAGAATCACACAGCTTGGTTTCTTTCTTTCAAAATTATGTCTTTAAGATTTATTAATGTGCTTGTGTGTAGCAGAAAGTCATGGTTTTTCATTGTTGAATAGTTTTCAGTTATTTGTGTTGTTTCCAGTTTGGGTCTGTTGTGAACAATGCTGCTGTGGGTATTCTTGTATTTGTTTTCTGGTGGACATATGTATACATTTTTGTTGGCTATATACCAAGGAGCGGAATTGCTGGATCAAAGCAAATGCATTTGTACAATTTTAGTAGAAATTGCAAAATAGATTTTTCTCAGCAATGTTTTATAGTTTTCAATTGCAGGTCTTATACATTTTTTGTTAGCTTTGTTCCCAGGTAACTGGTGTTTTTGATATTAGATATTCTTAGATAGCTTATATTATACTAATGTAAATGGTATTATTTTAACATTTCATTTTTCAATTGTTTAGTGTTAGTATATAGAAATACAATTGATTTAAGTATGTTGTCTGTATTCAGTGACTTTCTAAATTCAATTTTTAATTCTTAATAGTTTATCTGTATATTATTTTGAATATTTTATGTATAGTCATATCATCTGTTAACAATGAGAGTTAAATTATTTTTTTTATAATTTTAATTTCTTTTTCTTGAGTATAGTAGAATTTTTAACAGAGGTGGTAATTGCAGACATCCTGTTTCATTCCCAGTTTTAGGGGGAAAGCTTGCACTATTTTACCATTAGTAGTATATTTACTGTAGATTAAAAAACATATTCTTTATTAGTTAAGGGAGTTTCTTCATTTAAATTCTTTAAAATTATGAATGGACATCGAATTCCATCAAATGCTTTTTAAAAATCTATTTAGTGACTATATAACTTTTCTTAGTTAGTAGGGTAACTTATATTTATTGGTTTACAAATGTTAATAGCTTTGTATTACTGTTATAATTTAAATTGGTTGAGATCTATGCTTTATGTACATCACAGGATTCGCTCTGTTAATATTTTAATTTGATTTTGCCAAATTTTTGCATCTATGTTCATGAGAGAGATTGGCTTTATACTCTTCTAACAATTTTTCTTTATTGCTAAAGTTCTTCTAACAGTTTTTCTTTATTGCTAAATTTTGGTATCAAGGAGATTATATAGGCCTCATAGTGTGAGTTCAGAATTGATTTCATTTTATCCATTACTTGGAATAATTTAAGATCGGTGTTAGTTCTTGAAATGGTTAAGTACTTTACCGAAAAGTATTTTTTATTGTGTAGTTTTTTCTCTGTTAATTAAACATTCTTTTCCTGTTATTTTAGTGTTTGTCCCAGAGGTTACAACATGCATCCTTGACTTATAGTCAACCTAAGATGAAGATCGTCAGCACTTACTGAAAAACGGCAGGACTTCACAACACTATAGTTGAGTTGACTCTCTTATCTCTTAAGCTACTGTTGTGGGATATCTTAATTCTATACAGATTTTAAACCCACAAGACATTATTAGTATTTTAATATTAATATTTAACTTTGTTTTAAGCAGTCAATATTCATTTAAATTTACCTACTATCTGCTCTTTCCATTGCTCTTCATTCTTTTCCGTGTTACTATACTTCCTTTCATTGAGGATAATTTTCCTCCTATCTGGAGAATGCCCTTCAGCATTTCCTTTCATGTAGGTCTCCTTAGGATGAATTCTTTCAATTTTTGTTAAAATGACAATTTATTTTGGTTTCATTTTTGGAGGATATTTTCTCTGGATGTAGAATTCTAGCTCTGCAATTATTTACTTTAAGAACCTTAAAGGCGCCACTCTTTTGTATTCCGTCTTTGATTGTTTCCATTGAATAAGTCAGCTTATTGTAGTTGCTTGGAAGGTAAAGTGTCTTCTTATTCTTTGCTTCATTTAAGATTTTTTTTTTGCCTTTGGTTTTCAGCAGTTTTATTGTGTTTGATTTTATTTAATTTATCTAGCTTGGGTTCATAATGATTTTTGAATTTGTGGCTTCATTTCTTTAAGTTTGTGGAAATTTTCTGCCCGTACCTCTTCAAGTATTGCTTCTTAGCCATTACCTTCCTCTTGTTTATCTAGAATTTCAATTACAATGATTATGTTACTTTTTAAAAATAGTGCTGTCCTGCATGTCACTTATGTTTGTTTTGAATTTTAAATCATTTTTTTTTTTTTTGCTTGTGCCTCAATCTGAATATTTAGACTGACCAAACTGGAAATTTAATCAATTCTCTCTTCTACTGTGACTAATATGTTGTTTAATCTAGCTATTGAATTCATAATAAAATGATTGTATTTCTTAGATTCCCATACTCTGGCAAAATTGTCAAATTTTTTATCTGTTTTTAAACATTAATGACAGCTTTTGGGGGTACATTTTAATGTTTTTATAATTTCCAATTTACGGAAAACTTGTAGGAGTAGTAGAACACATTATTGTATATTTTCTACCTAGATTCATCAATTTTTAACATTTTTCTCTATTTGCTCTATTATTCTCCCCTCCATGCAAGTGTATTCCCCAACGCCCCCCAACACATATACATTATTTATTTCTGAACTGTTTGACAGGTGGTTGCAGATGTCATGCCTCTTTATTCCTAAATTTTTTGCTTTGTATTTACTAAAAGCAAGGAATTTCTCTTATGCAACCAGAGTATAGCTATCAAAATTAGGAAGTTTAATACTGATATAATACTATTATCCGATCTACAGTTTATATTCAAATTTTATCAATATTCCAATAATATCTCTTATAACTGCATACTTTTGCCCAGCCCAGTATATAATCTAGGATCATGCATTGCGTTTCGTTGTTGTGTCTGTTTAGTCTGCTTTAATGGAACAGTTCTTCTGCTTTTATTTGTCTTTCATGATCTTGATATTTTGAAGAGTGCAGAACAATTACTTTGCAGACTTTTCCACAATTTTCATTTATCTGATGTTTCATCCTGATTAGATTCAGATAATGCATTGTTGGTAGAAATAACACAGAAGTGATATTGTGTCCTTTTTAGATCATTATATTAGGAGGCACATGATGTTCATTTGATTCATTATTGGTGATACTAACTTTGAGAACTTAGATGAGTTGATGTCTGCTAGTATGAGTTACTATAACGTTACTATTATTCATTTGTAATGAATAAATTATTTATGGGGAAATACTTTGAGACAGTGTGAATATTCTATTCCTCATCTTGAATGTTTCTTTACTTTCTGGCACAACGAGATGTTCCAGGACCACCTTTTACTTGATCTGCCCCAGCAACGCAATCAGTCATTTCTTCAAGGAGCCCTGATTCCTTTCTATGGAGAATGGTATTTAGAAAATAAGATCTGGACACTAAATGTGTTTACGTTGCTACTGGAGTGCCAAAGCATCTAGATTCAACAGGGCTAGGGAAAACAGGGCTATCTCTATCTCTATCTCTATCCCTAATCTAAGAGTTAATACTGCAAATCCCAAATCTAATCTAACACTAGAAGTTTCGTTTTAGTCTTTCTCTTTTCTCTGTTTGTAAGTCCTTTCTCCAAGTAAGAAAAGTGGCTAACGTTATCCTCAGTATATTTACTCATTATCTCAGGCTTAGATTCACAGAAAGCAGTTCAGAGTTAGTTATTAATCCAACCACTATAAAAAAAATCATACCTATTAACTAGTGTTCAATATTTATTTGAAGAGTTTTGTTTTAGACTAAGGTCATATAGTCAAAACCCTATATTCAAAAGTAGTTATTTTTTTCTGTTTAGTGAAATTATGTTATTCATGTGAAATATAGTTAGGCTTGTTTGTTTCTGTTTATATTCCATTTTAGGTTTCTTTCTCTTCCCTTTAAAATTGTTAATTTAACATCATTATCATCATCATCATCATCAGCAGCAGCAGCAGCAGCAGCAGCAGCATCACCTTTTGTGAGTATATAAAGTAGTATTATGGCTCCAAAACCCAAAATTACACAAAAAGCTATATTCGGAGGAATGTTACTTCCTCTTCTCCACTAGCAATGTATGAGAGTGTCTCTTCCCTCATGGTTTTTCAAGAGTATGCATTGTCAAGCTTTGTAATTCTTACCAATCTAATCATTGAGAAATGTTATCTCAGTAGAGTTATAATTTGTATTTTTCTTATTATAACTGAAGTCCATCTTTTCATATGTTTAAAGTCATTTAAAATCTTTATTTGTGAATTATCTGTTTGTGACTTTTGCTAATTTTTCTATTGGGTTTTTATCCCCCTCCTCCTTAATATGAGAGTTCTTTATGTATTTAGGATAGATAGTAACCTTTTATTTTTGATGCCTGTTAATCATAGTTACTTTAAAGTCTGTGTGAGTCTTTGGGTCTACTTATCGTCTTTTTAAAAGACTTCTTTTGGATTTTGGTCATTTGTTCCTCTTTCCTGGTAGGCCTCGGTAGTTTTTGATTGAATGTCAGACTTTGTGTATAAAAGTTGTAGAGAATCTTGATGATGCTATTTCCCTGGAGAGATGATTAAGTTTTCCACTGGCTAACAGATAATGTTTGGGTAGATAACCCTGAGCAAGGCTGGTCGGTTTAGGGTTTGCCCTCACTCTAAGGGAGTAGCCCTTCTTGAGTCGAAGCTCAAAGTCTAGGATCTTTGCCTTCCTTCTTGGCAGCTCTGAAAGCTAATTTTTGTGTCCTCAGCACAATGAGACTCCTATTTTCTCCTTAGACTTTTAGCCGAGTAGCAGTTGCTTTCTGCTGGTTTCTCTGTCTTACCGGAGCATGTGCAGCTTAGGAGTCTTGAGAGGAATTTGCACTATAAGGCTAACTTCTCTGCAGCTCACTCTTCTCCAGGATGTTGGCCTTTCAATTTTTGTCGGCTCTCCCAACACAGCAAGACCACCGCAAGCTCTAGGCTGCTGTTATCTCTCTAGCCTTTATTCCCCACACAGTGAATTGGCAAATACCCTGATGAGAAACAGCAGTGGCAAGTGCCAGGCTCACTTCAGTGTGTTACCTTGTCCCCAGGGTTGCAGCCTATAAAGTCCTGCTGCCTTGATTATTCCCTCACGCCTTCAAAGAGCTTTCTTTTACATTTTATCTAGCTTTGATAGTTGTTCTCAAACAGAGAGGTTATTCCGAGACTAGTTATTCCATCGTAGCTAGTAGCAGCAGTCATCTTTCCACTTAGCACATTTCATTAAATTTCTATGGAAATGAGAGAACACTATCAAATTGACAAAGCATTTTAAAATTGACAAGGAAATTGGCCTGTTCATACACTGCTTGGGGTGTGTGTGTGTGTGTGTGTGTGTGTAAGTCGGTACCACCTTTCTGGAGGGCATTAATTTATATCAAAATCCTTAACAATGTATTTGCTCTTTGACTCAACATTCTGCTTCTGGGCATGTATTTTAAGAAAATAATAAAAATTATTTTAAGAAAATGGCGTGTGTGAAGATTTATTTACAGAGAATCTAATCCCAGTCAACAAAATTGGAATCAAATTCTCAATATGCAACAATAGATGATTTGATAAGTTGTGGCACTTCAATACAATGGACTATAATGGGATTCAATGTTACAAATGATGTAGGAGGGTATTTAAACATAATAATCTATTGTTAAGCACAAGATATAAAACAACATGTGTAGTAGGGTTCAATTTAAGAATAATTAGACAGATATATAAGTATAAGACTAAAATAATGCAAATGGAAGTGTTAACAGCTGGTATTGTTGGGTAGTTTCTTTTTCCCTTTGTTTATGCATATTTAAAAAAATTTTCATAGGGCATTATTTTTGTTCCAAAAGAAAATTAATACAATTTTAAAAAACCTTATAGTTGATATGCCCAGTGGATAATGTTTTCTGACACACATTTTATTTTTGTTTTGGTGTCCCGAGCTCTATATTTACGCCCTTAGTAGTGTTACAGATTTTGTCAGAATCAGTACCCTTTTTGAAAATACTCCATGGAACCGAAGAACTCCATACAAATATGCTTTAAATTCCTGCTAGTCAAATTCAGACAAAGACTTCACTTGTTTCTGTCAGTGTGTGCCACAGCCTTTTTACTGCAGAGGCCTTTAAAAAGTAAACAGATTTGTGACAAGGACCTGGATCATCTGGGAAGATTTATTTCTTAGAAAAAAAAATCTAATTTCCTTTTGAAACCAATGGCCAAAATTTAATGCAATTGCTTTTGTAAAACTATATCAAGATTTCCAAAGATTATTTTATGCTTTGTTGCTCTTTTTTCTTGAAGGCCCTCTCCAAGGCAGCAATTACCATGGCTTCTTGGGTCTTGAGGCTGCTTTCTAGGCCTGTCCGTTCCTTGACTACATCATCAGGGAACCAGCGAGTTGAGGATTGTCATCGTCACCATGAGGCCTATGGGTACTTCTTGCCCATCCAGACAAGGTGGCAGGACAATGACCAGTACGGCAAAGTGAACAATGTTGTGTACGACAGCTACTTCGACACTATTATCAACCACTACCTTAATCAGGTAAGCTTGGGTTCTGCAGCCCCACATCCTCATGTCAACCCTGTGGCATGCCCTTGGTTGGGAATTCGAGCAGGGCATGTTTTTTGGAAGAGAGTCTGCCATTTTCTTCTGCTAGTCCACCTCTTTTGTTGGGCCAAGTGAACTTCAGATTATTCCAAAAGAGAACAGGAGGACTGACATGTGAGTCACCTGGCTGCTCCTGCAGTCTCAGGTGTTAATGTATCTTGGTCCTTTAGACTAAATTGTCAGCAAATGTGTAGGCTTTGAATCTCAAATAAGCACCTACACAATAAACCACAGAATATTCAGACCCTGGGCAATTTGAGCAGACATAACATCAGCCCTCAAGGCCTTTTTGTGAGAAAAGCAGCTGCTTCCCCCATGGAGGGCACGTATCAGGGAGGAGAGAGTAAAGATGTGAAGATATTTGTTATATCTCTGAATGCTGCCAAGACATGATTGCTATCTTATAGGATTGTTTGCAAGACTGGTTAGTATATTTTTGGTTAATATAATTCTCTATATGAAAGTTTGTGTCATATAGACAGATCTGCATAAATCCTAGCTTCACCTTGCAGCTATGCAATTTTGTTCAAATTATTGAACCTTACTGAGTCTTCTTTAAAAATAACTCACATTTATTGAGAGCTTTCTGTGTATCTAGCACTGTGAAGCATTTTACAGACTTTCTTATTTAATCCCAAAACAACCTGATGAGAGAGTAGCAGGTTGTCAGTGCACCCACCGCCTGTTCTTCCTTGCCTATACCCTCTCAGGGCACACTGGCCTGACAGTCAATTGTCAGCACCAACATTTATTTGCCTAAGGACTTTCTCTGACCACTAGAGGCCCTTTTGCAGCCAAGCCAGGAGTGCAAGGAATTAATACCTCCCTAGAAGCAACCTTCAGTCACTGACTGATGGGAGTTGGTACATAAACACCCGAGCTTCCTCCCCTTTTGAATGAGATATCGCTGATCACTTTATATAGGTTCCCAGGCTTCCTTACTGGGATTAAGCTCTAGTTTTCAAATTGGTACCTTTGAAAAAAAATTGAGATAAAATTGACATAACCTAAAATCTACTACTTTAACCATTTTAAAGGGTACAAATTCAGTGGCTTTTAGTATATCCACGATGTTGTGTAACCATCATCATTATCTAATCCCAGTACATTTCCATCACCCCCAAAAAGAAACCCCATACTGTTAGCAGTCACTTTGAATTTCGCTTTCCTCCCATCACCTGGCAACCATGAATCTCTTTCAGTCTCTATAGATTTACCAATTTTAGGCGCTTCATATAAATAGAATCATACAATATGTGGTCATCTGTGCCTGACTTCTTTCATGAGCATGATGTTTTCAAGACTGATCCATGTCGTAGCATGTATCAGTACTTTGTTCCTTTTTATGGTTGAACAATAGTCAATTGTATGGATAAACTAATTTTGTTTATTCATCAGTTGATGGATATTTGGGTCGTTTCCACTTTTTGGCTATTATGAATAATGCCGCTATGAATATTTTTGTACAAGTTTTTATATGGACATGTTTTCAGTTCTTACTTAGAATTGAATATGGTAGCTCTATGTTTAACTTGTTGAGGAATTGTCAAACTGTTTTCCATGATGGCTGTGCCATTTATATTCCCACCAGCAATGAATGAGAGTTTCAGTTTCTCCACGTCCTCACCGACATTTGTTATTATCTATACTTTTTATTATAGCCATCCTGGTGTATGTGAAGTGGTACCTCATTTTGGTTTTGATTTGCATTTCTCTGATGACTAATGATGTTGAGCATCTTTTCATGTACATATTCTTTGGAAAAATGTATAGCCAAATCCTTTCCCATTTTTCAATTAGATTATTAGTATTTTTATTGTTGGGTTGTAAGAGTACTTTATATATTCTTGATACTAGATCCTTTTCATGGATATGATTTAGAAATACTTTCTGCCATTCTATGGGTTTTTTCACTTTCTTGCTAGTGTCTTTTGAGATACAGAAGTTTTTAATTTTGATGACAGGGTGGTAACTTTTTAAATAGCAAATGCTTTATTGGCTACTTTCCCTTCCTATTCCTTCCTCGCTTCCACAGGAGTGCTTTATCTACAAAAAATACCTTACAGTTGTCACTCACATTGCAGATTTGCTGTATTAGGGAACTTAAACTTCTCTTTTCAAAAGAATATGTATAGAAAACTTCCACTTTGAGAGTGCCTGGTTCTCCCTTGAGTGCTATGTGGTCCTGAATCTTCAGACTAATTTTACCTTGTGTGCACCCGTCAGTAATTCCTCTGGAAGTAGCTTGTACTCGCTTACCTATGAATAATAAACTGTCTTTTTCAGCACTTATTTTTGCTTTTAGGAGAATGGGTGCTTTATACCTTGAAATCCACAGCAGGAAGTAAAAACAGTATTTGAGGCTCATTGTGATTTCACATTTTTTGTCACATAGGGAAACTTAACAGTGCTCTTCCCAACTCACTCTAGGCTACTCAGTCTTACTTTAAGAAGGAGCCTTGTAACTTCTTTGGGTTGACTTTTAGGAATCATCTCAATACAGTTTGGACCTAGTGGTATGTCTTTGTTCAGGCTGCTGTAACAGAATACCGTAGATCAGGTGGCTTAAACAACAAAAAATTTTCACAGTTCCAGAGTCTGAGAAGTCCACATCAGGGTACCAGCATGGTTGAGTACTGGTGAAGGCCCTCTTCTTGGTTTGCAGACAGCCACCTTCTTGCTATATCCTTAGATGGCCAAGAGAACAGGCTCTAGTCCCTTCTTTTCTTATAAGGGCATTCATTCCATCATGGGGGACTGTAACCCCATGACCTCATCTAAACCTAATTAACTCCCAAAGGCTCCACCTCCGAATATCATCCCACTGGGAGTTAGGGTTTCAACATATGACTTTTGGGGGAACACAGACATGCAACCCATACATGACTTTTGAGGCCTTTGAATGTCTCCCAATCATGAATGGGGCTTCCAGAAAGATAACGTGCAAATAATGATGGTTGAGTGCTTTATCCAGTGCAGATTGTGGGGGGAATAATGGGGCTTGGCAGCAGGTAAGGCAGAGTTCCTGTCAGATTAGAGAGTGTCTTTTCTCATGTCTCCAGGTGTTACACATCGACTCCAAAACTATGAAAATACTGTGGCTATTGTGGCTGGAAACTTCCTAGTCATGACAAAAAAAAAAAAGTTTACCTTTTATACTTTTTCTAAGAGATCTGAGGATTGTTTAAAAGATTGTTCGCTGACTGTCAGAAGCCAAGCCAGCACCTTGTAAAGGTGTGAGAGCACAGGGAAACCAGCCTCACTCCACCAGTCATTGTGAGGAAGAGCAGCTGGTCAAGCCGGAGCGATGCATCCCGTCCTGGCTTGCGTACCTCCTTCCACTTGGCTTTCTAAGGATGGGCAGCACTGTACATGTGCTAGGAACCCATGAGATGATCAATGAGAAACATCCTTTTCTAGAACATTCTCTCTCTGAGCGGGGGAGGGGCTCTTCAGGAGAGGGGACCAAGGAGTTGTGGAGGGCACAGCTGGGGAGGGTGAGAAAGACAGTAGAAGAGACCACAGCCTGGCCAAAGTTTCCATCACTTTGACACGAGGAAGGGGTTAAGTCATTCTTGAACAGTTTATCGCTCATCAATTGTAATTAAATATGTTTATATTAAATTATGTTCTGTAATTAATGTAAAATCCTTTAGCCTGTGCTGTTATTAGAACCAGATGCTGAAGTACCAACAATATTTCAACATGACTGTGCTGCCTCGCCAGCTGTCTAACTGTAATTACTTTAATCTCAGCTTGTTATCTAATTATCACCTTTGTAAAGGGAAAAGTACTCTCTAATGCTTACTGATTGTTTCAGATGATGATGAAGAGCAGGGAACAGCTGTCAGAGATCGAGGGCCCTGCTTATCACAACGAAGGAACTTCTCCCGAAGCCTATTCAAGGCCAAACTGCTGGAAAAAAAATGTCCCAGGCGGAAACAAGGGACTGGCCAGTAAGGGGAGACAAACGGTGTGGTGGTTAAGGGTGCGGCCCTTGTGGATAAACTGTCTGGTGACACTTGCCTCCTTCAGTGATGCTTAAGACTCAGTTGCCTCATCGATAACATGGAGACAGTAATAATACTAGAATCTACCTTAGAGGATTGCTGTGAAGATCGAAAGAGATAACTATATGTGAAGCCCTCAGCACAGTGCTGGGCAAAATGTATACACTTAGAAAATATTAACCATTCTTCTTTTTAAAAATACTTATGTTGGTCTTCTCCATTTCCATCTTAGCCTTGGTAGCCAGCTTCAATCGGAAACAATTGAAATGGGTATCTAAATGTCAGCAATGTGGCATTATCAGTTCCTTTTCCAAATTATGTTTAGTTCTGTCTTTTTGGGACTGAAATTTACCTTCGCATTGCTTATTTAAAAATGGTTCACCAAACTAGCCAAGAATATAAATAAGTGCTGTCAGGGAAATCTTGAAGCTCTTAAGGGGAAGAAACTGTTTTCGGAATAACTTTCAGTACTTTATGCATGTATTTCCTTGTCAGTAGTTGATGGGGTAACTGTAGTTTATTACAAAATAACCGTTAAAGCCAATTTAGACTTTAGGTTAAACCTTAAGATGTTTATTAAGCTTTTAATATCCTTCCATGCTTTACTTCTCAGGGGCTGCACTCCCATCAGAGGGGAGTTGGCACCAGTCTCTCTGCCATGAAAACAGCATGACTATCTTCCCCAGTAGACTGTGAGCCCCTTAAGGGCAGAACGGTACCTTAGTCATTTATATATTCTGAATATATTGCCTTATATGACATGTATTTTGTCCTTGAATATTCCTTGAAAGAACTAAACAAAATAACTCACTCTCAGGCCATGCTTGATAACCCAGGGTTTTCCTTTCCCAATGAGGTGAAGAACGCCACCTCCTGGGGCCCTGGGCCAGGTCTCAGTCTCCAGGATTTCTTGCCAGAAGTTATACTGCATCCTCAATTCAGGAAACTGCGAAGCAGGCTGCAGGGGAGACATATCAGAGCACCTAGTGAGTCTGGTTTAGCAGCAACAGGAGCAAGAGGCCAGAGCTGGCATACCCTGAGGTGTGCCACCTGAGGAGGACAAAGTGGCGGGTCTTTAATATCAGGTATGCCCAGGCGCAAAGAGGGTTGCTTTATGAGAGGGGCTCCCACCATTCATCAGAAGAGCATAACTGCCCTCAACTCCGTGCAACCTCCCTTCAATAGAAGATACAAACCAGACTCTGCAGTCACTCTTGGTTATAGTATCTTTGGCTATTGAAGGAAATGTCCTAAAATGAGAGAATTAACCCAGCAACAGAGGACTTAAAGGAATCTCTGCTTGTAGCCTCATCTCCCATCACTTCCCTTGTAATTCCTTTCCTTCCTGCAATAAACTACACTTATGGTTCCTTGCAAGCAGAATGCTGATGCTCAGCTCTGTGCTTTTGGTTCAACTATTGCCTCTACCTGGAAAGCCCTTGCTCTTGTTCTTCAACAGTTAGACGCTTCTTAGCTTTTTCCGACTATCCCAACTACCACCTTTCAAACAGAACATGTGCCCATCCTCTGAATTCCTATAGGATCTTGGATTTCCTATATTAGAGGTCTACAGACTTTTTTAGCAAACAGTCAGATATTAAATATTGTAGCCTTGATGGGCCACAGGTTTCTGTTGCAACTGCTCAGCTCTGCTGTCATATGGAAAGCAGCCATAGACAATACGTACGTGAACATATGGCTGCGTTCCAATAAAACTTTATCGTAGTTCCCCGCTTTCTCCACTTATTCCACTTTTTCTGTGCTCTTGTATTTTTTATAGTTCAAGTCACTAGTCTGGCTACTTAGTCATAGATTGTTAAGGTGTCATTACTGAATTTTCCCTCTTGCAATGACATGTCATCTTAATCTGAACTCCTCAAGCTGAGAACTGTAGTGTCTTAGCTTTAATTTTCCTCAAAGCTGAGCTGAGACAAGATCTTGCATACAGGTAGTTTGATACCAAGGAGCAAGACTGGGGACCAGAAAGAGTGAACTAGAAGAAGGAAAGCCAACCCAACTTTACTGAGCTGATCAGCAGTGGGCAACAGCAGTTAAATTCTACTGGGGATCCCTGGGGAGCTGTGTAGGATGGCCCACAGGACTGAAATAAGGGGGTTTTTATCCACTGGCTACATCCGTTATTGGTCAAGGCTTGCCCCATGAGATGTTAGTCCCATCTCTCTTCCAAGTGTGTGCAGGTGTCAGAGTCATCGAGTGAGTTCCTGTAACCTCCTCCCATGAGGTGGGGGCAGAGATACCCTCGGGCAGAAGGTGAGAGACTCTTTACGGTGCCCAGGCAATGTGCTGTCAGGTCACACCTGAGCATGGCTAGTTGCTTCAGCAATGGCTTGAATACAAAGCGGGGGTCAGAGGATCTGAAGCAGCCCGGCAGAGAAGTTCAATACATCTACCCTCCCTTTGCTGTTACCCAGCATAGTAAGTTGCATGTGCTGAGAAGCAGTGGTTAATAAGGCAGCCATTGGTGCCAGGCTGCCCAGGTTTTAATCCTGGTTCTACTCCTTACTGAATGTGTCATCTCAGGTAAACTATTTAGCTTTTCTGGTCTTTATTCCCTCCTCTCTGAAGTAGGGATAACAGTACTTAACTCAGAGGCTGTTTTGAGGTACTTAGAAAAGGGTCTATGTCACATGCTCAGCAGATGTTAGTTATTAATAGGCACTTAATAAATACCAAAGAATTTTTAACATGGGCCTTTTGTAAGTTAATGTTTCTATCTTTGCTTATTTTTTTTTAAATAAAATATACTCTTTCCAATTGAACTTAAAATACCTTCCCAAATAAGATGTATTTAAATATGTCATTTTTATTAGAAATAGAAGAATAAGAAAGAAAGAAAGGCAAAAGGAGGAAGACACAGAACACCAACCAAACAGTAAAACTGCAGGAATGACAGTAATCTCTGAGCTTCCTGGCGCCCAAGAAAACAAGGGGAACAGGAGAGCTGCATAATTCTCATTATCCGATAAAAGAAAATATGTTATTTTTTTCTAGAGAATCAGATGTTGTTCTCTCAAATTAAATTCTAAATGGAACTTAAAGGAATTTGTCAAGGAGGTTTGAACAATAAAACCAGAAGAATGTAAGGAGGAGATTTATCTGTTTTGGGCTCGACCAGGTGCTTGGCGCATGCTGGCTGCTCGATGGCTGAAAGATAATGGAAAGTGTTTTCTGTAGCAGATTTTCTTTTGTAAGAGCCAGCATCCTGCCTCTGATAACTAGTATAAAGGAGTGACTCCAGTGGTCAGGTTTGGAGCCAGTATGAGGACAGAGATGAGTAGATCTGCCACCATTGGTCTGTTGATTGGGGAGCAGGCAGTAGGTCCCTTCGCTGCCCTGTTTCCTCAGAAGCTGGCCCTGACCTCCACCAACCTCTGCTGCTTCTTCCTCTTTCCGGGGGTCTCTTCCCTTGTGCCTCCACCTCAGGCTTAATGAGCAGACTCTGTATCCTCCCCAAGGGGCAGGTGAGATAGGGCTTCCTGTGGCTCTCAATCAGCATGAGGTTTTCCCCGCAGGGGTGGCCTTGAGCTGTCCCAGTCAGGCAGGCCTCCCATGGGGCTTGGTCTTCAGTTCTCTTGCTGAGTAGCATCTCAGAGACCCCAGACAGAAGCACACTCCCTCTAGTACATGTGCGTCTCAGGGCTTTCTTTAACATATGGCGACTCTACCAGTCTGAAGGCCTCAATTAAAATATTATGATCTGTCTCCTTGAGCCCAAGGAAATCTCATTATAAAATAAAGTAATCGCATTTGCAGGTGTGTTCTATAACCCACAGGCTCGGGAATGTTTGGATATAGCATGCCTGGGAAGTTGGGCTGTCAGATTAATACATTGTGTGAAAATTGGGGCCGGAGGTCACCAGTCTCCTGATACACAAATCTCCCTCTGAGAATCTCATTTCATTCAGACTATCAGTTAGATTAGAAATGCCCTAATTATCTCACTGAAATTAAATTACTTTATGTTAGGGTGATATAATGAACAACCATAAAGAGGATATATACAACCAATCATCTTATTAGTCACAGCAAGACCAGACCATATACTAAACGGACCTTTCTTATTGTCAGCGAGTCTGTGTCACACACACACACACACACACACACACACACACACGGGCTAGGGGGAAAGGAAAAAGGAGGGAGCTTAGCCTTGGTTCTGCCTCTGGCTGTTCTTGTGTTTTTCCTGGATAGGCATGGGTTCCTGCCGTGTTCCTTGGCTGAAGTGCTAAAAGTTTGTCTCCAAAGGCACCACCTCTGGTCATTACGAGTGAAATTGCTATGAAGACTCCAATGAGCTCTTGACCTTCTTCACCCCCATGGCATTGTGTAGCCTGATGACTTCAAGGATAGGACCAGGCATCCATTGCCCTTCACTTCTTTATTCCAGAAACCTTACCAGTACCTGTCAAGTGATATGGCTCTGTTGTTAGGGTACTCTTGTCCTCCATAGAAAAATTAACTTCTATTAGTTGTATTTGTTAAAGTAAATAATACTAGCTGCTATAATGAATTACCACCAAATCTCAGTGACTTAACACTACAAAGTTTATTTCTTGTTTACATCGCTAACTAATGGAGGTCAGTGTGTGTGTGCGCACGCGTGTGTGTGTGTGTGTGTGTGTGTGTGTGTGTGTGTGTGTGTGTGTGCTCTGTTCATGCAGTCCCTGAAGAATCCACCTGGTGGCTCTGCCTCCCTCTGGGTCGAATTTCTCAATAGTGGGACTGTCGACATTTTGGAGCTAGATAATTCTTTGCTGTGGAAGACTGTTCCATGCATTGTAGGATGTTTAGCTTCATCCCTGGCCTCTACCCACTGGGTGCCAGTAGGATATCCTCCCAGTGTGACAACCAAAAATGTCTCCAGACATTGCCAAATGTCCCTGGGGGAGTGGGACAAAATTGCCCCTGGTTAAGCACCACTGATCTAAGTCAGTGGAGCCTTATCCATTCATTAGGGAGAAGGGAAAAATAAATCAAGGAAGATTCTGCAGGAGGTTTTCATAGGCCAGGCCTGGAGGTGGCACATATCACTTTTACCCATACCCTGCTGGGCAGAAATCACATGGCCTCACCTACCTGAAAGGGGTGGCTGGAAATGTAGTCTAAAAGTGTCCTTGGGAGGAAATGAAAATAGGCTTTATTGGACATATATCATTCCCTGCCATACTGACCTCGTTCAAAGATAAACCAACGATACACCAGAACCTGAGATTGGATACCTCCCCTTACTGGTACCTGATGCCCTCAAACCTGCTGCTTGTTACCATGGGAACCCACCTGGACCTGCCTTTGTCTCTTT
>NW_006433024.1:9462479-9469424 GCF_000325575.1 Pteropus alecto | reverse complement strand
TGGCTTCCTGACCAAAGCTCTTCTTTGCTGCCTTTCATTTGTGCTAAGCCCTGATTTCTAAGTAATTAAATAATCTAAACCTTGCTGTGTGGTCGTAGATGCTGATGGGCCCATATGCGCCCCCTTCCGGGGAGCATAAATATGAATTTGTACAGAAACAGAGGGACGGTGGGCACCTGAGCCACTGGCAGATGGGACAGAGGGGACGGGGCAGAGCTCTGGGTGGACTCTATTTGTGAAACATGGTTAAAACGGAATTGTTATACATGGGAAAAAAATATTGATAACTTTAAAAATTAACACCATTGCTTTAGGTAGATATTTTTGTTAAATGATAAGCAAATGCAAAATAATTTAACAAAATGTATGTCTGTGGCTCCTCAAATTCATATGTTGAAATCCTAACTCCCAATGGGATGGTTTTAGGAAGCGAGGCCTTTGGGAGGTGATCAGGTTTAGATAAGGTCACAAGAGTGGAACCCCCATGTTGGGATTAGAGTCCTCACAGGAAGAGAGACTAGAGCTGACTTTCTCAGTCATGTGAGGACCCAGAAAGAGGGTGGCTATCGGTAAGCCGGGAAGAAGGCCTTCAACAGAATGGAATCTGCTGACGCCTTGATCTTGGACCTCCCAGCTTCCAGAACCAGGAGAAATAAATATCTGTTGTTTAAGCCACCCAGTCTCTGGTATTCTGTTGTAACAGCCCAAACTAAGACAGAACACAATGTACTTTAACTCTTAAATAAACACGTCACCACATAAGGTGAGCCCAGTTTCCATTTGAGGCAAGCCTGTATTCAAACAGTTTGGTCCTTTTGGATAACCAGCTCTTTTCCTCATCTTTGGTACATAAGAACACAGACAGCGACTGGCAGTTAAAATTTTAAGTTATTATTTTTAAGAGCACATATTTGAACTTCTCTCTTAGGCAGAGGGTATGTGGCTAGAGATAGTTAGAAAGAGATCACCAGGTGTGTGCTGATGACCCCGTTTATTGGAGTCAGTACCTTATCCCTGTTAATGCTGTTGTCTGTGTTGATGGGTAGCTTCCCAGAGAGGTGAAGCGATGTGCTGCCTGGTTTGCCAACTTACTAACCATGTGACAATATCACACCTTAAGAGTTGTGCTACTAGGTAATGCTGCAGTGTAGAGTTTTAGGGTAAGGGATTGGTGCCCTGAATTCCTGAGTTGGCCTAGCCATTGCCCTTGTGATTGTGGATGAGTCAGGTCACTGCCAGGGCGGTCAAGGCTCTGAACACCTGTTTCCCCTGATGGGTTTTTGGCAAACAGCTCATACTGCCCCCCACCTTCAATATGGCTACCATGCTGCAGCCAGAAAGACATTCTCTAATGACATGATACCACGTTTCCATCCCTATTCCTGCTTACAACTTCTCCATGGCATCCAATTTGTGTTTTAAATAAAGACAAAACTCTTTGTACATCCTGCAAAACCCTACAGGATCTGGCCCTTTTTCAGGCTCCTCTAGAGCCAGGGTTCTGCTCGTTCACCAAGCTTAATGTACACCGGCCTGTTTTCTAGTCCTCGCTATGCCTGCCCAGTAGGGCTTCATGTGTGCTCTCTGCCTTGAAGATTTTCCCCACCTTCCTTCACTTGGTTAACTCTTCTTTGCCTTTTCTGTCTCAGCTGAGAGGCCACCTCCTCAGGGATATCTTCCGGATGCCCTGACTGGGTTTAATTACCTTCTCCTGGGCTCTCTCAGCACTCCTGGGCCCCTGGTCTAGCATTGTCAGAGTCGTAATTGTCCATTTATTAGAATAATTATTTGAATGCATCTCCAGCGTTTGATTGTAAACACCACGAGAGCTGTGATTGATAGCTTTGGTTATTATTGTATTCTGGGGCCCTGGTGCAGTGCCTGGCGCATAGTAGGTGCTGTGATCGTTTTGCTGCATGAACAAATTAACAGTTTGGGCTGTCTGGAAATTAGTCAGTCAGACTTCACACTGAAGTGTGACCTGTTTGACACACTGTAAAACTGCTGACAATTTAGAAGTGATTCCATATTCTTGAGATAGACCCTTAAGAAAGCTAAGGTGCTCAGTGAAAAGGATGTAGCATCACTTTTACTGGAAATCTTAGTATAGTCCGAAGCCCCATAGTCTTCTAAAATCTTTTACTTAAAATGCACGTTCCTGGGCAATCCATATGCAGCTAGCAACCCCTAGGAGCCTGACTGGTGGAAGGCATAGTTTGCCGGTAAACTGCCTGGTTTAGGGCAAGAAAAGCCTACTGATCATATAGCAGTGACTCCAGTGCCTTCAACTCACTAATTTCCTTCTCAGATTAAGGGATGGGGTGAACAGTCTGTGAATGTCTGTCTGTAGCAGTCGGAGGAAGATTCGGTGGCCCCAGGAGGGCCTCAGCCTCTTACGATTCACTGCATGCAACCACCTCTCAGCAATGAACGGTGAGGTATGAAGTCATTTCCAGAGCAGCGTCTATGAAATTCCATTACACGGTGCTTTTCAATTTAAGGGGAAAGACCTTTGCGGGAACTAATTTGCAGTTGCTTTAATCATGGAGCGCAGAGATGCCTCACTTTTCCCACCGCTGGGACTAAAAAGCTCACTGGTTTTCTAGATTGGGCTTTTCCCGCTCCCCAACCTCAGCTCCTGGATTCCTTCTGTCGTTGTTGCACATCCCTTAATTTTTGCAATTTTTGTGACAAAAAGGAAGTAATTATACTCAGTAGCCCAGCCCTGGTGAGTGTAAATGTTTTGGAATCAGAACCCATTTGAAGCACCCAGAGTTAAAGCAAATGGGATGCTCTCTAGGAAGGGGATCATCGTGGGGTCGCTTCTCTGCCAGCATCTCCTGCCCCAGGGACTGTCTCTTGGCTTCTCTTGTTCCCTTACTCACTGACATCACTGGGATTGTTCTCGACCTGGAGAAGGGCAGCCAGGAACCACAGAAAAGCTTTTGATTAGAAGTCAGGAAACCTGGGTTTACCTCAGTCTTGTTTACCAAATTCAATCCCATAGGAAATTCATGAAACTTTGGGGGTATCTCAAGTATCAAATAAAAATAAAGACACTTACCTTAAAGATCACATGAGGCTTTGGGGGAAGGTGGGGTGAAATAAAACGTGGGAAAGCATGCAAGTTCTGCCCAAAGGTAAGGGGTTTGTAAGGGAGTTGGAGATATCAGTTTGGAAGAGCAGTTGTCTCAGTCAAAAGACTTCCTTGCTGACCCAAAACTCCTCAAGGTAAATTTCACAGCTGCTTGAAATTTTTTTTTTTTTTGTGGTTGAAGCTTTGTGACTCCTGGAATCTCCTGTAAAAAAGAAAGATTCCAGAAAGAATCAGATGCCATTTTCAGTCAACAACATTTCACGGATATTTGTTTACCAAATAACCATTAGCTTCCCGGGGAGAAGAATATAGAGACTGAGATATGGGGACAAGTGGATTTTATAAGCTGAAAATTTTGTGGTAGTGCTGGGGGTACGGGAGTGGTTTGAATATCCTTTATAATATGGTGCTCTGACGCAGCTTAACACAGACTTGGGTGAAGTAAGGTACAAAGTTAAAAACTAAGATACTGGATTAAGTATTTCATTTGTTCAGTGAATATTAGTTATTCTTTTTGGCTGTCAGCAACTGAACATGCTTCATATTACTGTAGGGACAATCTCCCCCACAGTGTACACATTACAGAAGCTGAAAATGCCAGATATTTGTTTTCCCAGCCTCCTTTGCAGCTAGAATGCTGGTGCATGATCCAGACTTTGCCGATGCACCTGTTCCTGGCTGTGAATACGAAGAATCTGATCTGGCAAGGTTGGTGGACCTATGGCAGCTACATCCCACTTGAGATGGCAGCCATGACAGTGACTCTGATGTCAATATCCAGAGTGTGTCTGCGCATAGTGACTGTGACAGAGCACTCTGTGATGTAATTTTGGATGATTTTCCTGGCAGCGTAGGCTTTAAATCTGTTCTCCACTACTTCTGGAGATCTGTGGGCTCTTCAGAATCTTTTGCTACATCCTGTTTCTTACTAAATTAGCCAGACTTCATTTCTATGGATTGTAATGAAAAGTGCAGATTATCACACATGTATAATATACTCTCATCTTCCCAACAACCCTGTGAGGTAACGTATCTATTGCTTGCATTTTATGATAATGAAGCTGAGGTGCAGGAGTGGGGGTCAGGAAAGGCCTACTAACAGAGTAGATATTCCAAAGTAGGACCATTGAACTCCAGCATCTGGGCTCTCTCCCCAGGTCAAGGCGAGTGTGCGGGATGCTGAGGAAGACCTCATAGCATTACCTGTTGAGAGGACTGGGCGTGGCCTGACTAAACTGGTGCAGGAGAAAGGACTGGGCAACCAAGCCCCTGTGCCACCCCTACGAATATATGCAAATATTAGTAGCAATAACTACAGTAATGATGATGATGGTGGTGTCTGGTCGGGGGAGTAAAGGCCCCGATTATTCCATGGCACGTCCCACAGGTGCTATGAAGCCCCCAGTATTTTCTGAGTCTTCTCTAGCCGTATTTTGCAAGAGAACTCAATTTAGTCCCACTTACTGCAGTGGAGATTTGTGCCTCTTTTGTTCTCAGTCCCAGCAGCAAGAGGTAAAAGACCCCCACTCCTGGCTGTTTCACAGAGATCCCCTGAGAGGGAAACCTGATTCGATTCAAGTCACGGGATGAGTTCACGTTACTCTAGGAGACTTGCAGAACTGCTCCTTCAGCTTTGCTCACAGAAACAGTCTTGTTTTTGCAGATTTTGGATGTGATTGTAGTTTCTGCGGCAGAGGTTCTTTCCTCCCCATCCCACCCCAAAATTCCCCCCTAAACTCTGAAATTACATATTTTATGAACTTTATGACCGTGTGATAAAGGATGCCAAAATGGAGTTATAAAAAAGTAAGTAGGTGACTGCCAAACTTCAACAACGGCAGTGAAGGACTCTGCTTATTAATTTGGTAGGGTAGGAATATTTCATTTTACTTGCTCATATGCTTCTGGAGTAAAAAATCCCCCCCCTCCCACTTCCACCTCTGACCTACAGATGTTGCCATCTCCCCTTGAGAACTGGATCTCTGAGGGTGGGGTGTCTCCTCCCACGTGCTTGCAGCATCTGGGGCCTCATCCATGGCTCCACTGGGGGTGCAAACCCAGGACCTTCTGCGTGTAAAGCAGACGTGCTAACTGCTACACTATGGAGCCACCCCCGAAGTAAAAATTTTTACTTGAACTTCTTTAATAAGTTAACTCAGAGAAGGCATTTATCTTGGAGTATGTGTCATGTTAAAATAATTGACAGTCACAGAAAACATACTTCACTTCCCATTACAAATTAAATTTCATTCCACCATTAGCCTATAAGGTTTATTTTAAAGGAAAGGTCCACTCGGTGGCTTAAAGTAAAAGCCTGGTTGGCGTTGGTGGGATATGCGTGAGAGCACTTTGCTGAGCATTTAGGCTGGTGGGAGGGTTCGCAGCCTACTGGCCAGTCAGCTAATATGGACTCTTGGTCACACTTCTTCCTGCTGTGTCTGTGACCAGGTCCCTGAATTGCTTAGAAATAGAAAGTCAAGGGTAGGAGGTACAAGATTAGAATAGTTTAAGGAGCCACCTTGTAAAGAACAGTTCCTGTGGCAAAGGAAAATGGGAAGAGAACAAAAAATAACATACTGCTATTATTTCCTGCTTTTTCTTAGTCCTGCTGTTATTGTCAAGAGAAGCATAATGGATGAAAAGTGGTGAAGGTTTGGCTGCATTTCTGATCTATTTTTTTACGTTTTGTAATTGCGAGGAAGGTATCCGATGAGGATGAGAAATCCTTAGAAATGGGAAGATCCTTGTTCTTGTAATAGATGATGGTTACAAGTGCAAGTTCTGGAACAGACTGCTTGGATTCGAATCATGGCATACAGGGCAAAGGACCTAGCCTCTCTGTGCCTTCGTTTCCTCATCTGAAAATGGAGGTAGTAATTGTACTAAGAGAGGATTCTTAGGCAAAGCTCTTGGAGTAATGCCTGGTACACACATAGTCAATGCTAAGAGTGTTAGTTGCTGTGATTGTTATTCTTATTAGCATCATCACTGTGGTGCTCTGCAAACAGTGCCAGCCACTTGCTGGTATGATTGTTATTCTTATTAGCATCATCACTGTGGTGCCAGCCACTTGCTGGTGCAATTGGAATGGCCTCCAACCTCTCCTTTCCCAGTCATATATTGCTCCTCTCCTCCTCTCACTGGTTTTAGAGGTTCCCTAATAAAATTCCTATTCTTTATGAGAGGAGCGCCTTTTCCAGTGATTCCTAGCTGACTCCTCAAGGGGTGGCTCAGTCTTTACTGTGAATGAGGTACACCAGAAGTCCCTGGCTTTGGGGAAAGGGAACAGCTGGTCAGAGAACTAGTGGCTGTTGTCACCACCTGACCTACACTAGTTTGCTCCATGGGCAGAATTTGGGATCCTCTCCTTCTTCCAGGTGTCTCCATCAAGGTGGGAGCACTAATTTGTCAGTCCAGCATTCTTGAGGATTCCCTAAGTTTATCTTTCCTGTTGCTTCTCTTTGCATCTGAGTGGTGTGCTTCATTTGTGAAAGATCTTTCACTGTATGATGTCACTTGAACCTCACAACGACCCAATGAGGTAGGAAGGAAGGAAAGTATGATCACTGCCTTTGAGGCAATTGAGACCCAGAGATGTTGTGTCCAAGGTCACACAGGTAATTAACTGTAGAACCTAAACCAGAACTCAAGTCTCTTTCCATTCTGCTACGTGGGTTTCCAAAAGATGGGAGTCATTGCAGTGCACTGAAGTGATGGAGCCATTGCAGTGCACTGAAGTGCCTCCAATGTGACACTTTCCTTTGAGCTCTGAACGTCTTTCTTCTGAACAAGCTCAGTCTTTGAATGGGCAAAATGCCCTTACTAAAGAGTTTGCTGTTTACTCACAT
>NW_006433024.1:9441910-9462456 GCF_000325575.1 Pteropus alecto | reverse complement strand
GGAAAGAAATGATCAAATATTTTCAAAATCAGCATGCTTCGAGTTCCTTGACTCTAAAAAGTAATATCACATGGAGGTTCAGACACTGATTCTGGTGTCAGGGTGTCTGGATTCAAATCCTAGATCTGTCAATTAGCTATGTCATTTTGGGAAATTTATTACTATCTCTAGGTTCTCATTTCTTTATTGCTAGAATGGACATAGGAGTAGTCCTACCTCATAGGTTCATTCTGAGAATTAAATGAGGTAGGGATTTTAAGAAAGATGGGAACAAAATCAGGAGGCAGTGGTATCACGAAAGACAGTTTTACTGAGAGAATGAGATCAAGGGTGAACATTGCTGTGAGACCAAGGGCACGGAGATTGGATTTCTTGACATGAGGTCACTGGAGACATTGACTAGAACTCTTATGCAGTGCTGGGGAATAACTCTTACAGGAGTTGGGGGTGAAGTTGAAGAGTAAACACCAACCGAAGAGACAGAGAGAGAAAGCATAGACAGCTCCTTTAAGAAATGTTTCTGTGAAGTATTTAAGAGATAGTTTGAGAGTAATGAGTGATGTGTAATCAGGAAAGCCTTAGTGTTTTATTATTATTATTATTATTATTATTATTATTATTATTATTAATGGGTGTTCCCTGAGGGTCGGGAGGGGATGGGACTCAAAGTTCTGATGGCAGTTCTGGCCAGGACAGGAGGAAGGATATTCCCATGGAGTCACAACAGGGAAGGGAGGAGCAGGCTGGGTGCAGATGTCACCTAAAAAGATTAAGTGGTAGAGGCTGAGAGAGTACCCATAGGCTGGCTTCCTTTTATTTTTGAAATAGAAGATCAAGTTGTCTGCTGAGTGTGTGGGGTTAAGTTGACAAAGGAGGTCGAAGTTCTAGGAGAGTAGAGGAAGTTTAAATATCAAGGTCAGAGACCAAGAGTATGCATTATTGGCTAGGCTGCTGTCACAGGAGACTCTCAGATGCTGTGCCCTAACCAAGAGAAAGGTTTATTTCCCTCTCACACGGCAGGCAGTCTGGGTGGAGGGTCTGGGGTTGACATGGGAGCTCAGTGGTGTCGAAAGAGAGTCAGAGCCAGATGATGCAGGTCATTGTTGGCCAAGGGAAGGGCTTTGGGTTTTATTCTGCATGTGAGTGAAGATATCGAAAGGGATGCAGAAGAAGGCAGTCGATGGACATGAAGAAAGGAGTTGGGGATGTACCAGGGAACCCGTGTCTTACTAATGTCTGGAAAGCTGAGGAAGTCCGGTGAAGTGGACAGAAGCGGAAGGTCCCTTTGCCTTTGCCCTGTGAGCTGTGGGCACCTTCCTCCATGCTCCCAGGCACATGGACCTGTTAGTGGGGAGAAGAGAGAGTTTAACTTCACTCTATGTTCTGAAGTTCTAGCTTCTTGGGCAGTTTATTGCCCAAGGTGCTTTACATTTCATGTTAGGTCACATGTGCATGCTCACACACACGCACATACATGCACATATGCACAAACTAATCGGGGCATAGGCTCTGGAATTGGGCATATTGGGTGTAAGTCTTAGTGACTACGCTTACTCACTAGGTGACTTTGGGAAGTGAATTAATCTATTGCAGCCTTGTTTCCTTGTCTAGAAAATGGTGAGTGGAATAGACTATTCTTCATAGAGTTGCTGTGAAGATCATATTAAAGAGAGCATGTAAAGCATAGTTCTTGGCATGTAATAAGTGCTCAATATATTACAGCTGCCATTACCATCAAGCTTAATAAGTAATAGCATCGTCATCATCATCATTTTACCTTTTTCCAAGAATTTTTTTTTTATCTATTAAAACAAAGTACCCAAACATCTCAAAAAGTACATTTGCATTTCAAAAAAATTTCTCTGTTTGGAGCCAGCTTGTCTCTTCCTCTCCAGGCTTGACCAGGCAGCCTGGGTCTGGAGAGGAGGTTATTGGTGATGCTTTTTGATGAGAAACCACCTGTCCACCCTTTTGTGTTCTCTTCAGAGAAATCTGTTGTCCTCGGAAGTCTTTTCTTTAGATAAGACAATTTGGCTGCTAAAATGAAGCTAGGCTTCTCTGTGTCTCAGCACACACTTGTCCCAGGCTCAGTGTGGGGGTGGAACAGCTCATTAGCAGGTGATGGTGGAGCGTCCCGCTGGCTGTCACTTCTCGTCCTCGCAAAGGCTTGTGAAGCCGTGCTGTCTGTTTGTGAGCACTTCCACACGTGTGTATGTGTGTGTGCTGTTCCTGACAGACTCTCCCAAGGAGCCGATCTTAATCTCGTTTCCCACTTTGAGAGGCCATGCGGCTATGTGTCACAGATATAGACAGAATCGCCCCCTGTCTGGATTACCTTTCAAGAGTTAAGACATTCCAGTTCTCCCCAAGAAGGGTGTGAGTAGCTACAGATGAGGAGTTCCAGAGTCTCTGGAGCCCTGGCTGGGAGGCTGTCAGGTGTGGAGGGCAAGTGTTCAAATTTCCGAATCAGACATTTTCAGGCTTCAATCCCAGCTCAATCCTTGGTGGCTGTGTGACTTTAAACAACTCACCTCTCTGAGCCCGTTTTCTTCTCTGAAAAATGAATGCCTGGCACATAGTAAGTGCTCAATAGATAGTAAGTCATTGACAAGACCTAGGTTCTAGTCCTGGCTGTGCCATTAACTGGCTGAGTAGCATTGCCTAGGCCGTTTCACCTTGATGTTCTGATGGGCGGAAGGTGTGGGCATCTCAGAAGTCCCTTCTCATTACAAGGGTCTATGATTCTACCAGTAGCTCCTGGACTACAGGTCTTGGCTCCTTTGGTCATTGAAGCGGGGCAGGTCTTAGGCAGTGGGGAGCTACTGAGAGACATTGAGTAAGAGAATGAGTGCAGGAGCAGATGGGAAGTCTCAGGTGAGCAGAGGTCCCCTGTATTTTAGGAACTGAGAAGAGCCATTCTATGACAGGCAATAATGTTGCTAATAAACTCTGGAGGCCTCTGTTCAGATGATTATTATTGACAAGAGAGAGTATACATGACCTTAAATTATGACCTTAATTAATGAATTTGCTAAGGGCAGCTACCCGTTTCTGGATATTAGAATGCACCCCCAAAGGGCTCTGGGCAGTCATCCAGGCTTATCAGATGTTTGGGATACAATGCTTCTGAAGGCCACAGAGATGCCAGGTACCCTCCTGATGCGAATCCAGTACAAAGGATGCCATGGCAGTTTGCACACCTCCATCATCTGCTGGACCAAGTCCTCTTGCCCAGGGGTCCTTGCACACACCACGTGTACTCCTTGCACTGCCACCACCTCCAGCGGTTTGCGTCTAGCCTCTGGCTGATTTCCTGTGCCACGTGGCCAGACTCCTTGGAGCTCAGCATCTTCCAGGGCAGCATTTAAAATGCAGGGAGCCCAGCTTGACCTTCCTGGAGTCTTTGATTGTAGCCCTGACATGACTGTCTACAATTTCTAAGATCTTCTGTTTGCTAGGTCATTTCTTGGATGGCCTAAGGCAGAACTTTCTCACAAAATCCCTGTCGGTCCTGGCTGGCTCCTTCTGGGGTTCCACTGCTGCTGCTGCTGCTTGTGCTGTGGGTGGAGGGGGGAGTCCCCAGGGCCACATTGGGGGAGCTAGGGTAGGGAGGCAGTCCTTGACTTGGGCTGAGTGGGGAAGTGGTGGTTCTCAACTCCAGGTTGGCTGAGGGACTGGTAGGCTCTTTGGCCTTCTTCCCTGATTCCTGATTCTTAGGCTGCTGACCTGCCTGGCAGAACCTGGAGAACTCCAGCTGAACCTCCTGAGCTGGAGAGGGATTACGGCTGTTGGGGTCAGGGGAATGGAAGGGTCTTACCACGATGGCGAGGCATTCCACTTTGGGTTTCTTGGTGCTCAGGGTGAGGTACATGGCCATAATGCTATCTGTTCTAACTCTTGCCTATTGATGAGTCCTAGATCTGGTCCCACTCAAATCCTAGGTTCCTTATCTCCTCTTTCACTCAGGGATCCATATCGTCACAGGTGGCTCACTGTAAAGCCTGAGTTCCTCCTCCTGGCCCATGTTTAGCTATGGGTCCCTCATGATTTGTTTTAAAGTTCCTCTGTCCTTAGGGTTGAGGGCCATCAATTTCTTCAAGATGTTTTCAAATTCTAAAGATACAAAAATGGCACATGGTATTTCTTGCTCTGTTTCTGCTGCAGCAGCTCCTAGAAGTCCTTTCTCGTGAAAGGCAGAATCTCAGTGACCATCTTACGTAGAACCGTTCCCAGGCTCCACATAGCTACCACAGGCCCACGAAGACTTTTGGGGCCGCATGAGAGAGGCTGCCATAGAATGTGCTCAACCTATTGCCAGTAAACTGAGTGCTGAGTCTAAAGTTCACAGTTTTGATGTTCACATGAGCATCAAAGAGCACACTTTCTGGCTTTGGGTCCCTGGGGATGATACCCTTCTGGTGGCAGTACCCCATGGCAGATACCAGCTGCTGGAAGATGCCTTGGGCCTCATTCTCAGTCATGGGGCTGTGGTCCTGCAGGTAATCGAACATGTCCCCTCTACTAAGGTGCTCCGTCATGAGGACTAATGTTTCCTTGGTGTCTATTACCTCAAATAACTTGACTATATTCGGGAGATTCAAGGCCTTCATACAGTGGACTCCACAGTGGAAGTCTCTAGAGGTTGGAGGAGCCTTGCTGATGTATGACTTTGACAGGCACCTTTGTCCCAGCTGGAATGTGCTGGCCCAATCTCACCTTTGTGAAGCTGTCCTGGCCAATGGTGTCGGGAGCCCAAAACGGGGCTCCTCATCAGCAGAGATGGCTGCTAAGTGAGTGCAGGAGCAGACAATGCTAAATAACACTGACAATGCTAAATAACACTGCTAACTATGTTTACTAACTATGCTAACAAAAAATAGTAACTATGCTAACTCATACTAACACTGACAATGGTAACTATCCCAATAAACAATAACTATATTAACTATACCAACAATACTAACAATACGAACTGTACTAACAATGCTAACTAGATTTACATTTAAATTAGAGGACTTCGAGTAAAGCAGATTGCTCTGCATAATGTAGGTGGGCCTCATCTAATCAGTATCGAGTAAAGCAGATTGCTCTGCATAATGTAGGTGGTGGGCCTCATCTAATCAGTCGAAGGTCAAAATAGAACCAAAGACTGACCACTCCCGAGCAAGAAGGAATGTTATAGCAGACAGCCTTCAAACTTGAACTACAACATCAGCTGTTCTTGGATCTACAGCTTGATGGCCTTTAGACTTGAAATGCAGCTCTATCCCAAGTACTTAAACTTTTAACGTCTCTCATCAGATTTTGGACTCAAGAAACCTCCACAATCACATGAACCAATTCCTTAAAATAAATTTTTCTTTATATCTGTCTGTCTGTCTATCTATCTATCTATCTACCCACGTACCCACCTACTTATCTATCTCTTGTTGGTTCTGTTTTTCTGGAAAACTCTGATTAATACACTACCCCAGCCTGTTTATATGTGTCCTCCCTGGTTCTTGGTTTTTATGTTCTCATAGACTTATTTCCTGATGACCAAGTAATTCAGGAGAAAAGCAACCTGGAAATCTGATATCAAGGCATTAGAGACAGATGTGTGTCCCCTCCCATGCGGAGTTTGCCTGTAGAAGAGGAAGAGGGCAATTCTTAACACAAACATCACCAAGAATGGGCACTCAGGCATCAATGGGGATTTCGCCTCACTTCTCCAGAAAGATAGATCTAGTAACAGCTGTAGTGCCAGCCTGCAATGAGAAAAACATGAAAATCTCACCTGCTTAATCCAGCCCGCTGGAGGGATGTCAAGGCAAAGCAAGGGCTTTGGTGTCTGATGGACTTAGGTTTAATCCTGAGTCCACCTCTTACTTGTGTATCTTTGGGCAAATCCCTTAACTTCTCTGAGCCTTAGTTTCCACATCTGTAAATTGAGGTTTTGCTACAGCATAGGATTGTTATGTAAATCAAATGAATGAACACATGTGAACTGCCTAGCCCATGATAGGAGCTAAATCAATGCTAGCATTTTACTTCTTTTCTCCGTCTTAAGAGAGAGATTTGTTTAGGGGGTAGGCAAGGGCAGTGAGAGTTAAACCTGTAAGAGAAGCTGCAGCAACCATGGTACGAAATGTATCTTTCCATGACGACATCTCTGTGTTTGAGTTTGCAGATGCACATTTAATTGCAGTGGCAGCAAACCTGTAACGAGAGCTGCTTCCCTTGGCAGAATGGCCTGGGGGAGCTTCCACTCTCTCCCTTCTGCAGTTGCTTCAGGGCACAGAGAGGAACCTTGCAGGCTCTGAGGGACCCTCTTTTGCTCAGCCGAGGATCCCTGAGACCACCTGTGTCACCCGTGCATTGATCAGAGTAGGACTGGATCTAAGGTGCCCTTCCTTCTGTGGTCCCCTTGGGGAAATGGCAGGGACATTATGAGAATGAAGATTCAACAAAAGCCTCAGGAATAAAGAAAAAAGGTGCTGTACCAGTGCCCTTCTGCTGGACTTGAAGACACTCACTTTATAGCTGTTGTCCTAACGGATAACTTTTGAGAAATTTCATTTTGCTTTGAGCTACTCCTTCTCTCTAAAACTATTAGGCCATACTCTCTAAAGGAAATTGCTTTTTTGCAAGTATCTGGGAAAGCGTAAAGATTTCCAGCCATGTCTCCTGCCTGGTTCGACATTCTTCAAAAAGCCTACCTTGATTCGAGGATGGAGAAACCAGTCTTAGATATGTCTTTTCGGCACAGCAGCTAATAGAAAAACCACATTGCCTGATGGTGTGGCTTCCCTGTACTGACTTCTAATCTCATGTGTATTTCACAAAGGGATCGATGCACATTTAGTAAGAGACTGCTGTGATCTCTGATGGCGCTGGGTACCACTGGGGACATACAGAGGAAAAGAAGATTTATGAAATGGCTACGTGCTCTCGAGAAGTGGGGAGAGCTTATAATTTTGAGGAAGCTTGTACCCTCACTATATTCCACCTTTTACCCCAAGGCACTCCATGACCAGATGACCATGTTATTATGCATAATGGGACACTTTCAAGAGTACAAGTAGATGCTATTAATAATTGTATCAGGACAACAGATGTAAGCTGAGCAATCTGACCACCATACTTAGTATTAAGAGCTATCTAGGTGCTCAATAAGTCTGAATAGGGCGAGTGAATGAAGATCTGATCTCTCTCAGATATTTGCTCATGCTCATTGAAACCTATCAAAAATGAGATTTTGCTCTATTTTTACCAATTAGAAAGAGAAACGGGGGTGGAGTGGAGTGACCAGGACTTGATCTAAACATCGGCAGACTAGCTTCACATATGGACAGATTCCAGTCAGCGCCTATCATAACGCAATGCATTCTGGGCCAAGAGAGCCAAATAGCAGCAGAATTGGCATAAATCACTCCCAGCCCTGCCCTGAACCAGAACAGGGGGCTTATACTGAGGATGACCGAAAAGAGCAGATGTTTTTGCCGAGCTAAATAAGTGAAGAAACTTTTTGTGCCAGCAAGTTTGAAAAGCACTGGGGACTCCACTCCGAAGCCCACCAGCCAAAAATCTCCAAGAAGTTTGACGATGCCGTAAGCTCAAGAACACGTTTTATGAGCGGCTGAGCATTTCTCCCCTGTTTCTGGGTAACAGTTTTTATAAGTGACATTTTGTTTCAAAGTCTTGTCCATCCATCAATCCTTGTCCATCCTTCTGTTGCCTTCCCAAGTCAGCAGTGCCTCTTCCCAGCCCACCTGGCACCAGATGTTCTGACAGCCACCACTGTGTGTCCCGCGTCCTCCGAGTGGCAGAATGGGAAATCTCAGGCGACGTTCACCTGGAAGCGCTTAGCCCTCAACAGCTGCAGCCCCTTGATTACCTTGCCCGCCTCGGCAGCTCCGTGCCGCCACCGTATCAATTGCTTGTCAATTCGGTTTAGCCATGACTTTGACTGACTGGATTGAGGGGAGTGGAAGTGGGGTGTAGGCGAATGGTTAAAATTAATTGCTACATAAGAAAAAATTGAAAGATAATTATTCCTGCTTTCCTGTCAGTGCTCGAGGGTAGATGACCTCATTAACTTGCAGCTTGTACACAATTCAATTACTAGGAGATGGAAAATACATTTTTAATTACCTCAGTGGCCTGTGTACCATTCATCTCCATTTGCATGGCTTTTTTTTTTTTTTTTAAACTGTTGTGTTCTGAAGAAGTAGCACCATCTTAGGAAGGTTGTCATAAAAGCCGGTTCCTGGCTCCTATTATTCCTGTTTAAGGTAGGGTATTAAATGTGCAAGTTTAACCCCTAGATGCCAAGTGAGTTGCAAGACAACCCTTGCTGTAGTAATGTGTTTTTAATTAGCTTGTTATGTCAGAAAATTCTCAGCTCCTAGAGAGAGAATTAAGAAGGATAAAATGGTGTATTTGGTTTCCAGTCGTTGAAAGGAGAAATTAAAAGCTGTGGCAAGTATGGAAATCAGGAAGGTGGGCCAATACCAATATGCAGATGAGTCCCAAAAGAGAATTCTGTTCTTATTTTAATGTCTGTTATTTCACTGATGGAATCAAATGATGACTCGATTATCTTAAGTGTATTGCTTGGCTTACTTTTTAGAAAATTCTAGGCACGACTTAGAAAACTGTCTAAGCCATGTGGATGGTTTTGCAGCAGTCTCTGTGCGTCTATGGCCTGTTATTGCTCTCAGGGTCAGTTGTGTTCTGGAGAATAGTTGTCACCTCTCTGCATCTCAGTCTCCTGTCCCCAAAGTTCCCTGGCCATGGGTTCCCAAATATTTTGAAACAAGGTGGATATGATACCCTCTGGATAAAATGATGCATGTGGGACCTGCTCCCACTACACGCAGCCACACAACCACTGATAAGTTGTTCTTTGCAAACAGAGTTAAAAAGCTGAGTCTAATTATACTCGTAAAGTGCCTTTAGTCTATATATTTGGGAATTTAGGAGCCATTGAAAAGGTAGCTTATTATTTGTATGAATGCCATGAATATTGTTCATTAATCGTGAGGTTCATGTAACAAGTATATGTATTACATTTTGAAAAATTTGGATGACTTTTTGTATCGACTTACTCTAACATCTATTTGGATATAGTATCATTGCTCTTGAACCATACAGGAAATATTTAAATAACTCAATTAGCAGATGTTAACTCTGGCAATGCCAGATTTGTAAAGGAAATCCTACCTTCCTCTCCACCACACCCTCTTCAGGCATTCATACGTGAGCTCAAGAACACTGACTGAGCTCTAGCAGGGCAATGAGTGAATAAGAGACACCCTGTTTTCTTGGAGCTCAAGTTCTAGCAGGGGAGGTTGGTTGACATGTAAATCAGCAACTGACAATGTCACATGATAAGCGCAACAATGAAATATTCGCATGTAATTAAGAAAACTATCCCCAAAGTGTTTAGGAAGGCTTTCTGTTCCATGTGGGCTTGTTTTGTTTCTAGCTCATGGTCCAGGGGAGAGTTTCTAATTCTATTGAGTGATCTGTGGTTAGCTCTCTGAAAGATGGGTCCAGAGTTCAAGTGACCTTAGGAAGTTGAGAATTGGGACTTGTGGTTTTGAGAAGGGGCCAGGTCTGAAACATCACTCCCCTCTCTATGGGAGGTTCCTTGGAATCACTGAGGCCCTTGTCTGTACAAATATGAGAATCGTACAGGGTAGTCCATAGTTCCATCCACTGATGTGCTTTAAATGTTTAATCAGTGACTCTCTAGGAAAAACAAAAACAAAAACATTTATTATAAACTTTACTGACATAAAAGATGTATAGCTCAAAACTTAGAAATAATATTGACATATGCAACACATTTTATTGTAAATCTCATATAGTCAGCTGATTATCACAGAAAACTTTAGTTGATTTTTGCTGAACTCTTGTATCTGTAGCCAACCTGTGGTTGCAATCCAACCGTAATTTGACAAAATCAGACTGCAGATTACAATATGATTCAACAAAGAAATTGCTCACATCATTGAGGAATGAGTACTAAATCCAACACAAATGACACAACAAAGACATGTCAGAACTTTATTCATTTGTCAATAACATGAGATACTTCTTTAGTGAGGCAGATAATAATTTTCAAGTACCAGAAGACCATTTCCTCAATTTTTTGTGCGATTTACAATGTAACAGCTACAAAGATAGCGCAGTTTTAAGTTAAATCTGTGTTATTAACGTTTTCCTCATCACCTTCTTAAGTCTAGACAATCACAAAAAAATAAATCAAGCCCTCATCTGTAGCATTTGCTGAATTCCATGATGTAAATACTCCTGTCACAGCCAGTTTCAAGATACCAAATGAGATGTCATGGAATGCAGGGTTGAAAAGAGACAAGTGACAACGTACCATTAAGTAGTATTTCCACCACACAGATATAAGAGCATAGTTAGTAGGAAAAAGTAGTAAGTTCATTAGGAAGTGAGGAGTTTCAAGTACTACACCTATTACCTTTGTTTTTGCTATAATTTATTTGATTGTCACAGTTGCCACCTATTACCTCATATTTGACAACTTCCTTCATAGAGGTCTTCACTCCAATCCCAGGATATTTGGAATACATATGCATTCTCTATAAATATTAACAAATGGCTTCCTTAGAAGGACACAATTGTATGTAAAGACTGAAGGTTTTGAAGTCAGACAGACTGGAGTCTGAAACTTGGCATTTTCACTTACTGGTCATTAGGGGTCGGGCTAGTGACTTATATCTCTGGGCCTCTGTTTCCTTGTCTAGAAAATGGATATAATGCTACCTAACTTCCATGAAACTTGGCATTTTCACTTACTGGTCATTAGGGGTTGGGCTAGTGACTTATATCTCTGGGCCTTTGTTTCCTCATCTAGAAAATGGATGGTACCTAACTTCCACAGTTGTTGATAGGTTAAATGAGATGATTTGGAGGTGCTTAGCACGGAACCCTGCATAGAGACAATGTGTGATAAATGACAGCTCTTACTATTAATAAATAATAGCCTACACACACTACGTGTGAATTGAACTCAAATGCCTTTGTTTCTTATTAAATGAAATGGTGTTGAAGAATGGAGAGGTTACGAGGCATAAGCTCAGTGTGCAGGGGCTGTGTGAGGATTCAGTCTCTGCTTTCTGATACCCAACCTTGAATTCTGTGCCTAGGAACGAGCCAGGTCACAAAAACAAGAGTCAAGTATCCCAGCCAGCATGTCTTTATTCTAGGTCTTGACACTGGGTGGGAGGAACACTTAAAATTGACTTGTTTTTTTTTTCTTATTTCAAAAGTAATCAGTCTTTATTATAGAAATTTTGGAAAGTATAGATAAGCCAAAATCACCAAGAATTCCACACTAACCTCCATGAACACTTTGGTGTTTTTCTTCATACATTATTTTTTTTTCTTTTGTAAGGATTAAATATATTCTTATATATAATACTATAACACTTTTCATAATTTAATTTCTTTTAATTAACAATATTGTGAACATCTATCATGTTAGTAAATATTCTTCCTCCAACATTAATTTTAATAGCTATATAGAGTGTGATTGTAGAAGGTACCTTGATATATTTACCAAGCACCCCATATTGGACATTTATGTTATTATAATATTTTCTGCAATCAGATATCTCTACTTCAGAAGGAGAATTTTCCAGGTCAAAAAGAATGCACATTTTAAATCTTATATTTTAAAAACCTCTTTACTTTGAAGACTCTTTCTAGCCTGGTCGTCTTTCGAGACGGCAGCAGTCACACCTGGCTCATGAGAGGAGCCTCAGCCTTAGTGAGGCTGGGAGCTGCAGACCTTGCTCTAGCTTCTACGCACCTTCTTCAGTTTTGCCTTCTCGGGACTCTAGTTTTCTAAATGGTATGACAAAGAGAACAAATTCTCCTAGAGCCTTGACTGGCAGTGTGGGAGGCTGGGGTTCCTGGTCCCTGAAATGCCTCCTCTGTCTCAAGTGTCCCTCGCTGTGCTCATGACACACAGATGACTTTTTATCCCTCCGCCGCACCTCCCCCTTTTCAGCTTTTCTGCCTTTGCTGATGACAGCTCTTCTCTTTTTCCCATCTTCCTGGTTAAAATACTTGGACCTTCCATGACATACATCTGCAGTGAAACTTTCCCCTACGTCGTGCATTTGGTTACCGTTGCCCGTTCCTACGGTTGCGTTTTCCACGCTCACCTTGCACTGTTGCTGTTCAGCGAAGTACTTCTCTCCTCCACCCGAATGTGGAAAGTGTGAGATCGGGGCCATGTCTTAATGTCGGGTTTGTTTTCATAATGACTCTGCCAGCACAGGAAGCCTTGCACACAGTAAGTGATGAATACGTGCCTAGTTAGTGGAACTGATTGATGGTTGGAGGTAGGTATGAACCAGATGTGGTCTGGTTCTGTGGAGCTGCCCTTTATGGAACAGATTAACAGGGGGCACTGGTTGCGTGCAGGCGGAAGCCCAGAGCCTTGCCCCATGAGTCTGCTCCTCATCCCACCCAGGCACATCCACAGAACCCCCAGGATCCTTCCCAGACTTCAATTAGAAGACCTGGCTTTGAATCCTTGTTCTGCTGCTGTGTGACATTGCACAAATATCATCTGCAAATTGGGTAATGTTAATTCCTACCTCACAGGGTAGTTGGGAAGAATAAGGAATATGACTTAGCAAAAACACACAGTACAGTGTCTAGTGTCTAGTAAGTGCTTTCCTTATTTATTTCCCTTTCTCCCTCATTCTCAATTTCCCTCTCTTGACTCTCTCCTGTTCTCTTTGTTTGGCTAAGGAAGCTTCTTAGTCTGGATTTCTAAATGGAATGGGCCCATCCAGTTCAGGAGCGGGTGCTGCCACACCTCTCCCGCCTCTGTCTCCCACTGTGACCCTGTCTAACCCGAACCAGTCTCGGGTGCAAGGACTCTTCTGTGTCTGATGGAGAGGTCAAAGCACTGGGTAGAAGCACGAGGTCTCCAGTGTCCTGATACGTCTGATTCTTACTGTCTTTATTTTAAAGTCTTAGGTGTCCCTTCTGACTAGAGACAAAGCTATCTCGAGGGGCCTTGTGGACCAGCCATTACTCCTATTGGGTGACATTAAGTGTCCCTAACAGGGGCCCCTGTCACTAGCAGTTTGGTTTGGCTGTTAAGAATGGAAGCTTTGGGATCAGAAAACCTGGATTCAAATCGTGACCACCCTCTTAGATCTGAAAAGTGAGAATTTTAATCGAAATAGTGCTGTCCTTAAAAGATTGTTGGGAGAATAGCATGAGAAAAAGTATGTAAAATGTTTAACAAATATTACTATTCTTTCGAAATGTAATCACATTTCAAATATGCTAATATAGACTCCTTTTATGACAACCTTCACCTATTCAGTGGTAGATACACCCAGATGGCCCAGAAGAGACGGGACCATGTTGAGATGTGCTTGGAACAGTGCCTTGCACGTAATCAGTATTAGCTATCATTATTCTGCAAATATTTATTAAGAACTTAATAATATGGTATGCCAATTATAATTGAAAAATAAAAAATATTAAAAAAACGTAATGACTATATAGTACAACACAATACATTGAATAATCATGTTATACAAGAAATAATTGTATTGTATTCAAGTATATTTAATGCAATATAAATAATTGTACAATAAACAATTGTATAATTGGGTTAACCGAAAAGATGCTCAAACTTACTAGTAATAAAAATAGGAACTAAAACGATGAAATGTTACTTTTTTATTTTTTCATTTTGGCCGAGATTAAAATCAATAACAGTGCTAATGTTGCTGAGGACCCGAGGAAACAGATACTCTTGCATGGTTGCTAAGAGTAGCCAAAACTGACATTAAGCACACACTTTTGAAGTAGCATATTACTTTTCTGAATTTATCCTAAAGAAGTGATTATTTTTCTAAGCTGTAATTCCAAGGCTTTTCATTGTAACATTGCTTGCGGCTATAAAAAATGTGAAACGTCTTAAAGGTCCATTAATAAGGGGATGAGTAAATAAATTTTGGTATTCTAATACCAAGCTGCCATTAAAAATTATAACGTAAATTTATATTTCTTTACATAGGAAAATTGCATAATTTTTAAGTAGTAAAAGCAGGCTGTAAAGCAACATATTATAGCATGATTTCTAGTCTGTTTGAAAATGTCTTGATGTGTACATATGTGTATAT
Source organism: Pteropus alecto (assembly GCF_000325575.1). Lineage (NCBI taxonomy): Eukaryota > Metazoa > Chordata > Mammalia > Chiroptera > Pteropodidae > Pteropus > Pteropus alecto. The sequence goes on along the minus strand of NW_006433024.1, from coordinate 9,448,279 downwards.
AAGTACGAGCAAGCATGTGTGCACATAGAAAAATTCTGGAAGTATATAACACAAAAATTTTTAAATGAGGGAGTTTTAGAAGATGTACTTTATTCTTAAACATCTCTACAGAAATTTAATTTTTACAATAAGTATGTGCTAATTTTGTAATCAGAAGAAAAGAATAAAGTTATTTTTTTCTTACTCATTAAAGAAAAAGGAGCCTGCTGTTTGCAAAGCAAGGTGCTGTGTGTGGGTAATTAAGATAAGTGCCCAGTGTCAGGGTTAGAGAAAACTATGGGATATAGATAATGATGTGCAATGGGGAACAAAGTGATGAGAGACTTATTCCAGCTATGTGGTGGAGAAGGGCTTCACAGGGGTAGGGACATTTGAACTTGGCTTTGAAGGATAAGAATCAGTGGGACGTGGGAACAAACATCAGGATTGATAAAGCCAACTGTGTATAAACTGCTTATAGTCTGAACTAAAGTCATGGGTTTTCCCTCTAGACATGCCTATCAGAAAAGAAGGTGCCTTATAGTCAGGTTATTCGTTTCCTTGTATTATTGGATTCTCCTTCAATTGTGTTATTTTGCAAAAAATCACATTATCCTGAAATGACATAAATTAACATTTGTTTTTGATGCTTGTAGAGGTAGCCAGCACTGATTTAGGAATTATTCCTTTGGTTGTGACTTCACGATGACAAATGTTAGAATTTGTTGTAAATGCGCCTTTTAGAAATCACATTACAAAGCACTGTGGTTACAGTGAAGGTCACGAATATACATATAATTACGAATAAATGAAAAAAATAACAGTAATAATGGCATGTGAAATAGTACTTGTGGTGTAGGATAAAAATTTCATGTTAGCATCATACACAAAAGTGCTGAATCTCAAATAACTTAGATGAAAATGAAGAAGAAATTCTCCAGAAAACTGAGAAAAGGTTCTAATGATGACGAAGACTGATGTTAGAATAAAATTACTTCATAAAATATGAAAATAGAAAAATAATTATTGCAAAATCAATGTATAATTTTTATATATGCAACTTTACATGTGTATGCATAACTACAGTTAAATATTATAAGTAGACATTTGGCTATTTATATCCCTAAAGTTTTATCCTTGGTTTTCTTATTGGAAAAATGGGGGTTTGGCACTGGGGGACTTGCTTTATAGTCAGACAATATGATGTTTCCTGTGTTCATTATACACGTGTGTCTGAAATCTGTGTTATATTCATCTTGTGATACTCTAATAAGTAAGAATAAAAACAGCTACCAGCTTTGTCCACCTACTACGAATTGTGGACTGTGTCTTTTATAACTTTATCTTCATTTCTCATGATAATGCTGCAAGGCTTTGTATTAGTTTGCTGCCATGACGAAGTACCGCAGATCCAGTGGCTTAAGCAATAGGAAGGAATGGTTGCACGGTTCTGGAAGCTGGAGCTCCCAGATCAAGGTGTCTGCAGTGTTCGTTCCTACTGAAGGTTGTGAGGAAGAATCCGTCTATGCTGCTTCTGGAGCTTCCGGGGGTTTGCTGACACTCGTTGGTGTTTCTTGGCCTGTAGAAGTATCACTCCAGTCATGGCATTCTCCCCGTGTGCCCGTCAGTTTCCAGATTTCCCCTTTTTGTCAGGACACCAGTCATATTGAAGCAGGGCCCATTCTAATAACCCATTTAAACTAGATTACCTATGTAAAGAGCCTTTCTCTAAATAAAGTTACTTTCTGAGGGACTGGAGGTATGAATTTTGGAGGAACACAGTTCAGCCCATAGCAGCAGGGATGCCATTGCCCTTTTATGGGTGAAGAAATTGAGACTTGAAGTTGCACAATTAGAAAGCGGTGGAGCCAGGAATTAAACTCAGCTTGGTCTGAAGCCTGCTCTGCTCTGCCATACCTGCCTTCCTGGTCTGTTTGTACTAATGGATATCGCTTTATGGAAATTTTCTTAGAAGCCATGGGGTCTGAAGAGTTGATGCTACAATTAAATTCTTTCATTCTAGTAGCTTTATGTCTGATCGTGAATCAGAGCAGCTGCCCTCAACCTTTTTGGCACCAGAGACTGGTGCTCCTATGAGGATGGAATGCCCGAGGATCTGAGGTGGAGCTGAGGCGGTGATGCTAATGGTGGAGAGCAGCTGCAAATACAGATGAAGCTTCACTCGCTCACCCACCACTCACCTCCTGCTGTGAGGGCCTGTTCCTAACCTACTAGTCTATGGCCCGGAGTTCGGGGACCCTTGAACCAAAGTACAAGTAGATAAGCTTCACTGTTTATATACTTAATCTTCACCCTTAGGAAATCTAGTAGCTAAAACTTGAGGTAATGGTTTTTTCATTATTCACTTAGTATTTACCAGGCACCTGCAGTAGGTAGGTAATGTGTTCTGGTGCTGGGCGTAGAGAAGAAGCTATAAAATACTATCGAGGACATGGAATTTACGGAACTTGGTGACTATAGATGCACAGGAAGAAGGAACACTGGGGAGATGGTGGGTCTCTGGTTCAACCCTCACCTGGTTGGCGAGTCTGCGCCTATGTCCCCAGCCTGTGTCATCGCTCTTCAGAATGCTGACATCTCACAGTGGCCACTGACAAAACCAATGACGATCCTGCCTTGTGTCTATTGCAGAGCCAGAGAGCTGCCCACAAGCACCAAACCTTAACGAAAGTAGCCTTGTTCAACTGCCAGAGGAAAAAGGATTTCCTTTTCATGTCACAAACCAAACTTGCAGTTTCAAGAAGGCTAGACTTTAGCCTCTGGTTGATGAAGGAGTCAGAGATAGCTCCCATAGTACAGTGAGGGCAGCCATTCAGGACTGGCTTTATCCAGCCCCTGATGAGGCCAGAAGAGGAGGCTTTCAAGAGGATGCTATTTGTGGGGGAAAAATGAAGCGGGGATGGGGTGAGGGAGATGTCAAAAATCAGGAACAAAAAATCTCAGGCTCAACTCCAAACCCGACTGTGGAGCTGCCAGGAGGCCAGGTGCAGCTGCTGGAAGCTTCACTTTCCTCTTGGCATTGCCCTCCGTTGTGACAGCCGTTCAGATGCCTGGACCCACAGGGCCCAGTCTCCTCGTTGGTGGACGCAGTCACAGCCATGGAGGGCTCACTCAGGTGGTCTCAGAGAGAGAGAAAAAGAGGACGAGAAGGAGAGGGAGAGCGAGAGAGAGAGAGATCAGAAGGCCCTGTGGAGAAGCTCTTTCTGAGGACTCAAGGGAGGGGTGGTAACAGACTTGACCTCTCTTTTTCCTGGTACTTCACTTCCTGGTTTCTAAGAGTGTCCACTTGTCCAATTCTACACATCCTTCCCAGGACAGGAACACATACCTGGTGCATAATAAAAAAAACTCAATAAGTGACAGCTGGCATTATGAGAGGTTAGCATTGGATATTATGGGAATGCCAGGGACAAGCCCCTAACTGAGCTTTGCCCAGAGGAGGGGACACCAGACCTGAATCTTAAAAGATAAGCAGGAACAAGTCAGGCAAGAGAGGGGTACCTGAAAGCTTCAGTGTGGGGAAGGCCTGGTTAAAAAGTCGCCTTGGAAGCCTTGTCCACCATCAGTTACGCTCGGTGACCACTTTCGCAATGGACATGATTAAACGTTCTCCAACGGGTCCTGGGAGTTAAGCTTTGCCTTTTGGGGGCTGTAGCATTTGTAAAATAATGAAAGGACTAAACTGCCACCAAAGCAATAAGCTTTGTGAAGGTATTCTGGCTTGCAATTTGCATTAGACATAATTACGTTTCCTAAACATAAAAGGAAATATTTGTGATCTGCACAGAGGAGGCCTTAACACACAAAAGCAGGTCTCTCTTGGTTCCCTGACCCATTAAGTGACAATTACGGTACCTGTGTTAAACATCTTCTAAGTGAAGTAACTTGCCAGAGCTCTGTGCTGTTAATGCTTGAAATAATAGCATTTCCTTCCTCTGTTGCATAAATGTCAGCATTTATGATTTTAAATAATAGCACATAAAAGCCCAGCCCTGAAGTATTTGCCGGCTTTCTTTGTCACACCAATTTAGAATTTCAAGTCCTTTCCTCTATTTTTCCTCTAAGTAATTGTTGACCCACTGTAGCAGCAAGAAATAGGAATGGCTGCATATAGCAGAGAATTAAAAATAACGGACTTAAACAAGAATGTAATTTTTTTTTTTTCACCTAAAAGAAGTCCAGAGATAGGCAGACATGGCTGATACTACAGCGACCCAGGCATCTTCTACCTTTCTGCTTCATCATTCTATCACATGGCCTCCAGCCTAATGTCACCTAGATTTAGGAAAGCTATTGGAACTTCAATCATCATGGCAGCAAGAAGGACGAAGAGGGAGGGACAGATGGGCAGAACTTCCAGTAGAGTCAGCTTCCTGAAGAGTTTTCCAGGGAGCCCTGCACAACACTCACTGGGCAGCACTTAGTCTCAGGGCCAGAGCATCTGCAAGGGAGGCTGGGAAATGTAGTCATTTAGCTGAGCGATTGTTGACCAGGATGATATTGGGATTCTATTATCAAAGAAGAGAAGAATGGGTGCTGGATAGCAATCAGTCTAAGCAAAGTAAGATACCAGTTTCCTAAAATCCAGGGATTATATTTGTAGTAAAGAGTGGGACTAGCTGTCAAGCTCCATGGTCAGGTTTTTAAAAAGTAATTTAAAATAACTCCTATTGTCTTTTTCCTTTTACAAACACAACACACAATTTCATTGTTAAGAAATTTAAAATTGCAGACTAGCAGAAAGATCACAATGAAAAAGCACCATGACTTTATTACATAGCGGTAATTGCTGTCAACGTCTTGGTAACCATTGTTCCAGAACTTTCCTTGTGCATTCACATATATACATATATTTTTAAATAAAATGGGATTGTACTGTAATAAAATTTAGTCTCCACTCTTTTGATTTAATAGGGTAGGATGACCATTTTCGTCTGTCAGTAATGTTAATCTACTTTAGACTTCCAGTATTCCAATGGATACCATAATTCCATTAACTAATCAGTCTATTGTTGAGTATATTTTCACCTTTTCACTAAACATTACTGTCCTGAATGTCTGAACACATTTATGATTATTTATTTGGCACAGATACTTAAATAAATTGAGGGTCCTAAGAATGCACATATTTTAAAGACTTTGGGTGAAAATGCCAGACTAACCCCCAGAAAGTTTCTCCCCAGCCCTTTGGGGTGGTCATTTCAGATACCCAGGGCAGACTCCGTGACTTTGCATCGCAGATGAAGAGCTGACACCTTTGGTAGCTTTGTGACGGCTTTAGCCCCAAACCGTTCCTTCCTTTCAATGGCAATGAAGTATGCAAACATTTATTCTGTAATAAAATCATGTAGTAAAGAGGGGGAGGGAGCGAGGGAGAGATCAGAGTGCGAACCCCCAAAGCACATGACAGGATAGAATTGGCTTCTTCTGTCGGATGGTTTGGGGAAGCAATGTGCCCAACAAAAAGAGCCCAGCAGAAAGACTGAAGCTCGAGCATGTGGTGTGTGCCCGTGAGAAGCCTTGGCTGACTCTCCCCACGGCCAGTAGTGGAAGAACTTCCCTATGAACACATTTGGCTTGAAATGTCCTGCATCTTCTGACGCTCTTGGAAAAACAGAGTAGACGTCAAGTGGTTAATGGAGCACACAAGTTAAAAGGAGGGGAAAGAGGCCAGGGTCACGGAGACATTAGGACGCCGTTTCCTCTGTGACGGGGACCTAGCCCAGCCTGCTGCCATGAGGCTTCTCCCCGCCCTGCTAGCCTGCCCTTAGGGGTCCTGACACAGGCATCGTTCTCAGACCCTGTGTACGAGTCCCAGTCCTGTCTCCTGTGCCAGAGCAGCCCAGTCCCTGACTCCATCCTCTGACCCCAGCCTGTTAAAGTGACCTGACGGCTGGCTGCTCACTTTGCTGAAGGACTGGGCACCTTTGACCTTGGGTCTTCCCAGGAAACAGCCAACTGGGTCAAAGTATCTCTGAGGAAAGACACTGCGTTCTTCGGGTCCTCGTGACCATCATCTTTTTCTCTGTCTGGTTCCTTGTACCTGTCCTCTTTTGCCAGGCTTCCCTGGTGAATAAAAGCCACTGAGAGAAGCAAGAAGAGAACAGGGAGAGAAGGCGGCAGCTAGACAGATAGTCAGACAGTGAGATGGTCAGGGAGACAATGAAAGGTCTTCCTGTAACAGCAAGCAGAGCGAGTGACTGCTTTCCCGCCATGTGAAGAATAGCCTGAGAGACACAGAAAGAATCAGACCTGTAACAGCAAGCAGAGCGAGTGACTGCTTTCCCACCGTATGAAGAATAGCCTGAGAGACACAGAAACAATCAGAACCCTGAACTCCTATCACCCAGGAGCTGTGACTGGTGGGTG
>NW_006433024.1:9424406-9436906 GCF_000325575.1 Pteropus alecto | reverse complement strand
CGTTTGTGCAGTTTTCTTCCTTTGCGTGAAGTTCTTTCCCTGAAGAGGGATCTGGTAAACAGCAGAAAGCCTATGGAACCAATGGGCTGGAAAAGAAATGACAATAAAAGTCTCACAGAATAAAGTCTTCTGTCAGCACCCACTTAAGTAAAACAAGTTTACAAGTTGCAGCAGAGAATTAACTGTTTGATTCACTATCAGCCAAGAGGATTTTCAGCAGTTAGAGTAAGAAAAAAAGTTCACATCTTAACCACCCTCAAACCAGACTTAATTGCAACATCTTCCCCATCCAGGTCAAAGGTGTTCATCGGGAAGTCCAAATTCGAGGGCCTTGGATTCTATGGAAGGGTCTGTAGTTTGCAGCCCGGGAGCATGCTCTGTTGTAGAAACCTCTCCATGTCATCTCTCCTAATTTGTGCATTTAATTGACAGCTTGTTAACAGTTCATTAGGAACACTGAAAACCATGTGGCAAAAACAGATCTATCTAGTGGAGAGGATGTGGTCCCTTATTCGGAACCAATGTTTATTAAATTTCACCAGAAATAAAATAGCATGGCTGAAACAACCCACTGCCTCCTTTCAAAGCAAGGACTTTTTGTCTCTTCCTGCCTAAACCCCTCAGTTTATGGGACATCCTACTGTGTCCTGGCTGGGGCTTTGTTCTGGCAGACTGGGAACCCGTGGGCCTGTGATGGGGACATACATAAAGGTTCTGGGGCAGCAGAGGAAGGACTCATTCATCTGTGAAGGCAAATTGGCCACTTTTAAAAGCTCTGGGGATTACAAGGTACCTCCCATCTTCCTGACTCTTGCTTGCCACCCCTCTGGGTTTCTGGGGGCCTTAAATATTGTCTTTGAGGAGGCTCCTGCTAGGACCAGTTGCAATCCAAAATTCTTTCCCGTACTCCTCCACGAACCCACGAGGGAAAATTAATTGCCCCTTCATCTTTGTGCCCGTAACACTTTACACTCCCTTCTGTCATGTATTTTTACATTGTGCTGTCGCTACAGAGGTGTCTCTCTCGCCCTGAGCCTTTATGTAAGTCGTGTTTTCTCCTCTGGATTCCCAGCACCGTGCAACCTGGGGTCGAATCGTAGGAGTGATCATTTTTACATCCCCTTTAAGCATTCAGTTCTTGACTGCTCCCTCTTTGCCACCACCACCCCCACCTACCTCACCTGAGTCCCAGCCTCCTAGAGGAATGGCATTAGAACACTTGGCATAGTCTTCAGGCTGAGCCCGCGTGTTAAATTAGGTTGGCTTCTACAAATTAAATTCGTTTTAGTTTCATGACATCAAATATTTACTGAGTGCCTACTGTGTTCCAGGACTTGGGTACATGGTGGTGAAGAGAACAGACGCAGTTCCTGCCCATATGGATGTCACTGATTATTAATTACAGTAATTGCTATAGATTATAAACTTGGGAGGAGCATTCCATCTTTCAAATGAATGCGATCATTTAAAGCCCTCTGGAGCGGAAATACGCTAAGGGATACTCTAGTGTCAAGAATCATTCTTTTTTCAAAGTGTGTTCCTTGCTTCCTTCTGCCTGAAGTTCCCCTTCCTCTCTTACACACACGGTCCCATCTTGTCACCAGAAGGAGCTAGCACAGCAAGCTATGAGCCTGAGAAAAATTATTTGAAGAGCCTTTCACAGAAATGTGACTTTACAAGCTTCCTTAAATCTTTTTTACTAGATGTTGAAAAATGTGCCGACCTCATGCCTGACCAGGCTTTACTTGTGTAATCTTCGGGTATTAGCTAATAACGCTTAAGCTTTGTTCATAAACTCTTTCTGTAATTTTTAACTTTTACGAGGCATCTGTGTCTGAATATTCCTGGGATATAGTCAGGATTTCAATAGAGCAGCCTGGGAAAATCCCACCCAGGATCAGGGACTTGTTTTCTTAAAAACATTGTGCTGGGGAGATTTTTCTCCATCTCGAGGTTATGTCAGTTCTCTGAAGGAATTAAAATTAATTTTGTGTGACATAGTTGGAGCTACCAGAGAATTCAGCAATTCTGCACACAACAGACAAGATAAAGCAACAAGTTTAGACACATCACGTTAACTGTGATGGACATTTGTTGGGTGTCTTCAATATCTACCCTTAGCTTCTCACACTGAGGGACTTTGGTTTTTCCTTTGGGTGCTTCACTTCACACCTCTCCATTTTCAGCCATATAGTTTGGGTGGGATTAACCTTTCCTTTAGCTCCTAGGATGGGCCCTGATTGGCCTACACCAGTTAGAAAAGCCAACAATCACTTGCAGTGATTGGTTCAGAAATGGACATGTGACTCAGTTTTAGACAATGGGAGAGAGTGAATCTTAGAATTTATGGGGAGCTAATGAAGAGGTTCTTTCTCTTCTGCTGGAGGTGAGTCTGCTGCTATTGAAGTCGCTCTGAGATCTCAAGAGGTGTTTTCTTGGCACTGCCAGAGACCACTATGTAAAGCTGGAAGCTTATGTCAACATGAAGGAATGCAGAGTCAAGAGAGTGTGAAATCAGGTCCTTGGTGAACTTGATGAAGCCTCACCTGAAGCTTACCTTCTCTGGGCTTTCTAGTTAGGGGACTGATAAAGCACTCATGCCCTTTGTCTGTCGTTTGCTCTAGTGAATTTGAGTTGTTTTTTTTTCTGTCACATGCAACTGAAAAGTTCCTCACTGATAACTTCACTAATATCCAAAGTGCCTTATATATGAGAATCAATTGGTCAGGGATCACTGGTGGAATGAAATTAGACGAAAGACAACAGCTGTGAAAGCTGCTGGGTAGGGCAGGGTAACTCAGCTGCTGAAGTTCTTTTTAGCCCTTGTAAAATAGTAGCTATAGCAGGAATCTCAAGGAGGATGGTGTTGTCCGGGGTTGGGCAGTCTGGGCGCCGACCGTGCCAGCACAGGCTGTGTTCCATTCCTTGGGTTCCATTCCTGATCCATTGCCTGACATTGAGCACTTAGCCATGTGTGTTAAAGGATGGCCTAAGGAAATTCACCTTGAAAACTCCTGGACCACTATCCCCAGGGTAAGGGAGGGGACAAATTCTGAGTCTGAACATCACTTTACACAGAGAGGTGATTTGAGAGAATGGTGGTCATAGTAGCAGAGCTGAGTGAGATGTCCCCAGGGACAGAAGCCTGAGCTTCTGGAGATGTTTGCTCCATGGACAGCCTGGTTGAGGTTGGAATTACAGTTGAGCACAAGCAGGTGCTTCTCTCTGGGTTATCCGAATCTGCTTACCCTTTAAAGCGTAGTGCGGATGAGTGAGAGACCCAAGTCATTGCAAGGTGCTGGGATCTGCAAAGCTGAGAAATTCCCCATATTCTACTCCCCAAAGAGGGATCGGATTTTAACCCTTTTCCTGGATTCTCCGTAACCCCAAATGGTTTGGACAAAGTTATTGATTTTTGTCAAGGCCCTATAACTGTTCAAATTGCCAGCATGGCCATTCCCACAATTTCCCACAGTATAGGACTGGAGAGAAATAGTTTTTTCGTTTGGAGGCTCTAGGGAAATTAGAAAGTAGTTTTCAAAATTAGATGTTTTCTGCAAATTCTTCATGAAGCAAACCATTCAATGTAGCTTGTTAGGAAAATGAGTTTGGTGGTGGCACTACATGGCGCCAGAAACTCTAGAAATTCTGGGCGAGAGCCTGGGATTTACTGTCCAAGGAGGGCTGTTGAAACTCGCAACTTTCAGGTTCACCGGTACATTCACTGAATCAAGATCTTTAAGGATGACACTAAGAAAGATTGACAGTTTAATAAGGAATTGGCATTGATTCTCAAGATCAAATCGAGCCCTGCTGTCATTTTTTATCAATGCCAAAAGACCTAAAATCAACTCTCTGCCCCAAATTCATTTTAGAGGTCTATTCTCTTGCCAAAGACTCTCTATCTTCCTTGACCCGGCATTTTAGTGTCTGTCCATTTCTCTTTCAATCTGTCTTGGAGGGACCCTTCCATCTCCACTGAATCCCATTGAGAAATTTATCTCAATGACATCGCTTTCTGGAATAAATGACCTCGTTTCCTGATCAGGTCAACCTGAAATGAGGAAGGAGTAGAAATCTTAGAGATCCATGGGGAAGTTAAGTTAAAAGCTGGTCATGGGTGATTGTTCCTCATCTCCAGTGCCTGAACAATTGTCAGAAAACCAGGAATTGCAAAAGATAAATTTGAGAATGAACACGAAGATGTTTTCTAATTGTAATTTGTGTTTCTTTACACTGCGTAAAATATCAATGCTAACACCATTTTTAAAAAAAATGCCAAGAAATACTACATAATTTGTTTTCCACGTGCAATTTATCATACTTCTATAGAAGCCTTTTAGTGCCATATGTGGTCTTTTAAAATATCTTGCAAACTTGGCATAACATAATGGAGTAAATCACTAGACATCATGATTTCTGGGTTCATTGTGATTTCTAAGCTACTGGAAATGTTTTTGTAGTGGGTGGAGATAATTGTTCCTGTGAGCTTTTTATATTAGCATAAGTATTGGAAGGATGATTTAAAATTTCTGTTCAAATTCAGGTTTGGGAATTTATTATTTGGCTTATTTTATTCTTCATGCTGAAATCGGTAAGACAACTATCATCAAAGTCTTTGGACAGTTAAAATAACTGGTATAATAAGTACCCTTTTCAAACAGTCCTCAAATATAATCACACACAAGTTCTAGAAGATTCAGATTTATTTTGGGCACCTGAATAACATTCATTTTTCTGATTTTAGGATTTTAAGATTAACATTCATTTTTCTCTTTTACACATTTTCTTGGTGGAACACTTTGCTAAATGTCCTGAAAGGGTTAATTTGGCTCTCAGGACAGCAGGAGGCCCTGTTTTTTGAAAACAGCAAAGTCAGGTTGCCTTTCCTTTGGCGTCTCTCCCTTTGGCCCTTCCCTTGTCTGGATTCTGTGGAACAGCAACTTGCTCCAAACCCCTCACCTTCCTGTTTTGCTCCCAGGCTGCCTGCTTACAACCATTGTAATATACAATTAGCGCTGAAGCACATGCAGATAATAAGAATCATCATAAAAGCACTAAACAGAGCAAATAACATTTCAGGCTGGATTTAATCCCAAATACCTGGCACTCTGAAGTAAGCAGGTACAGAAACCCAGAAACCAGGTAAAATAGCACTCTGGCTAGCTGTGGAGGATTAGAATTGTATATTAAAACATATATATACACACACAACCGCAATGGCTGACTTCAGGCATTAATCAGGGCTGCATGCAGGGTGAGTAAAGATTGTAAATGCGAAGCTAAGAAGCCCTGGGATAAACAGGTAAGTCTTTTAGGTTTAATGTAGCATTAAAACCCTTCTTCTGGCTTGTGGATGGCAAGAGAGACATTTAGATTGGCTGGAAAGAGTAAAGCCTTTGTGAGGATGGGAACTTGGGTCCCATCCTGACCTTGGCCTGGCTTATTTACATCTTTGTGCATCAGTTTCCTCTTTAAAAAATAGTCGGTCTTCCAAATTTGAGGGTTCTACATCTGTGGATTCATCCAACCATGGATCAAAAATATTAAAGAAAAAACGTTGCGTTGTTGCTGACACATGCTATGCATTAGGCCTATCATGGTTTTGTCTGTACTGAACACACACAGACTTCTATTTCTTGTCATTATTCCCTAAACGATGCAGTATAACAACTATTTACATAGCATTTACATTGTATTAGGTATTATAGGTAATCTAGAGATGAAAGTATACAGGAGGAGGTGCATAGGTTATAGGCAAATACTGTGCCATTTTCTATAAGGGGTTTGAGCATCCTCGATTTTGGTATCAGTGAGAATCCTGGAACCAAACCCCCACGGATACCGAGGGACAACTGTACTTGCTTGTGTTGTGAGCAGCTTCTACCAAGCATGGTGGGATGCTCTTCCCCGATAAATCAGAATCTACCAGGAGGCGTTTCCTGGGGGCGAGATGCTGTTGCTTCTGTTCTGACTAATGAGTTCATTTTAACCATAGTCATCGCTGATATAGTTAAGTGCATACTCCCAAATGGGACTGGGGTTTGGAAAAGTTAAGTCGCATTTTCAAGTTCACACAGCTATGCAGAGCCTGGATTTGAACCTCTTCAATCTGATTCTGACTTAAAGATATTCTGCTCCTGGAGCTACCCAGCGAGGTCTCCTCCTTCCTTTCTTGCGGCTGTCATCACAGGGGATGCCTTCGGTCAGGCGCTGGAGCCCCCTAGCGGTGTTTTGTCCTCCAGCCTCTCCATCCCCCGTTCAAGCTATGAGGTTGAGAAGTGTGATGAGCCTAGGTTTGGAGATCAGATGGTTAGGAGGAGGAGGGACAATTCTATGGCCTTGGAGTGGGCTGAGTTTCTCCAGGTAAGTCCAAGCACCTTGTTTTCTCACAGAGCCAGGGATACAAAGAAAGTGTGCAAGGCGGCTCTCGGGGCTGATACATAAAAAGCAGATCTTAATCTTTCGATCTCTTTTTTTGTACACTTTATAAGGCAGTGTGCAGAGCTGAGAACTGATGATTTATTAATTACATTTTCCAGATGGAATGGCTGCTGAAGGGCTGATTTTCAACCTTAAAAATAGACACCAAAAATGCAGAGATGCTCAAGATCTAATACCAACCTCAGTATTTTTATCTTTGCAACTAAGCTTAAGAATACTGCCAAGGTTGAGGCAACTATTTCTCTTATGAGAGGGTGGTTTTATACTATGCAGAAAATAGTTCTTCATAAACAATTTCCAACCTCAAAATTTTAATTTTTATAGAGTTCAATCACAAGGCCGAATTACATCAACAACTTACTATTGCATTTATATCACAAACTTTTTCCAGTTGGTATTTAATAGAGCTCAGTGACAGTGAGATGAGGATGGGGTCCTTCATTTTGGTAAAGAAATCATTTGAAATTCTGCGTGACATTGGTACTTTACATGTGCAGGGGGCATTTTTTTTAAACTTGTAAATAGGACCTGACTTCAGCACACTGTCTATTTACACCAAAAGTAAGTGTAGCTATTTTGCAGTGCTTAAGTTTGTGTGTGTGTGCGTGTGTGTGTGTGTGTGTTGCATCCTTTCTAATCTCCTAATAAAGCTTCTGAACTTCAGAAGACAAATCACTGGCCTCCAGAAGCTGCTGGAAATTATTATTTTTGTTTGCTCAGTGTGAAGATAGCTAATCCTCCAACACATCACATTGTGTGTGTTTTTCTCCTCATGGTATTAGGGTATTAGTCTTCAGCACAATATATACTTATTACCTCTTTTTCCAGTTTTCATGGTGTGTATTTTAATAGCAGAAGGAGATTTGCTGATGATTAAAAGGAAAAAGAGAGGGGGAAAAGTTCTTATTACATAAAATGACTCTTTGCTTGCATAAAGAGGATTCTCTGGGGCTTAACTGGGGAAAAAAACAAACAGGAGGTAGATGTCCTAGATGTTTACAGGTTAAACATTCCGTAAGAGGCTTGGAAATCAGCTCTTTCTGGCAGTTTGAGGTGGCTAATTGCTGGAGCATCTGAACCATTTGAGCGACTTCATTTTCCCCAGGGATCGACACTCACAACAGGATAATGCTCACCCTGATAGAAGTGTCACAGTGGGGACTCAGAATAATTTGCTGATATGATATCAAAAATAGCATTAAGGTAATTACATTTTGCACTTGTAATATTTCACAGCCAATAATACAGTAGAAAATTGTGCCTTTTTTTTTTCTTTCGGTTCTCTGGTCATTTAAAACTTTTTTTTTAATGGAGCTGCAACGAAGCTGACGTATTTGATGGGTTGTTGTTTCTTAAATGTGTGCTCAATTTATAAATGCATAAATGTAATCATTAGTCCAACCATTTGACCAAGGTTAAAAGACTGAGAGCAGTAAGTGGGAACTGTTTCAATGAGTGTCGTAAAAGGTGTCCTCCTAACTGTGGTAGCAGAGAAATGAGAAAGGATAAGAACCTTCTTTGCCAGGGGCAACTCGTTATAGTAGAAACACTGCCAGAGACGTGAGATCTAGGCTCCCTTCTCCTACTCTTGCTGTTAAACCTCTCTGAGCTACTGCTTCAAAGAATAATGCTGGATGGACTGGTCTTTTACAGACCACCCCAGTTACAGTATCCACGATTCCAGAAAGAATTTTAAAAATTCCTATTTATTTATTTATTTATTTAACTTTGCAAAAAAACATTGTCAGGGTTGCTTTTTAAAATTCTGGGTTTTATTTCACCACAGAGGTAATATTTCTTTTTTGCCAAGGGAGCATAATAGCCCTTTGAACGGTAGGGCTCCCACTGTGTTTTCCTCGGACTATTGAAATGTCGGCAATGGCTTCTAGTGAAAAATGTTATTGATTTAACTTACCAAAGAAACCTTCATCTTTTCGTTGTTCCAGGGAAACTTAGAGAGGAGTTGCAAATGCTGCCACTTTCTTAAACCACTCATGTCAGAGCTTTCTCATCTAAGCGTTCATTCGGCAAATCTTCATTGAGCAACTATTATGTGCTGACACTGTGCTAGGCTCTGCGCCTGTGATAGTGAACAAGACACAGCTGCTACCCTCCTGCAGTCTCATCACGACAAGGTATTTTTAATTGCAAGAAACAAAAATCCACTCCCAAAAGCTAATTAAGGGAATCTATTAGACGGACACTATGACAACTCCTCCAAGCCTAGGGCAGGAAGTAGAGCTGTTTTTAGGTACTGGAACAAAGGGCTTGATAGCCTTTAAGATCTCTCACCACCTCTCTCTCTCTCTCTCCCACCTCTTTTCCTCTCTCTTTTTTTCTGGCTCTATGTGTCTTTCATCACTGCCACTCATTTCCTTCATTCTTGTCTTTGCACACTCATCTTTCCACACTCATCTGCTTGCACACAGGACCCACTGCTAGCCCAGGTAACAACCTTATGCAAATTAGGAGACGGTGCCCCTTACGACACACACAACTTGGCAAGCTGAGTTTCAGTGCTCACATAACGTACATAATGGCCCTGATTGCACATGGCCATCTCCTGGCTAACCCAAAAGAATGTCCTCATCTCCTGATTCCACATGGCTTTCTAGCTGGGCTCTCCACAGGTAATGATCATGTCTTCATGACCCAAATTCAGTTTCCTCAGACAGAGAAGTTAGTTGGGTCAGGTGTTCATTCATCGTCCACTTGAATGTGTCTAGAGTGTGTGAGAGGCAGACCCATGATATATAGGGGTACATAGCTCTGCCTGGGCTGGGGCATTCCTTAGAGGGGAGACACTGTAGAGTATAATGGCATCAGAATCAGATGGAACTCTATGGGATGCTACATGTAACTGAGTCCTAGTCTTGCACCTAAATCATTCAGACCCACTGGGTTTGGAAGAGCAAGATGTTGGATGATGATGATAGCTGCCCTCCACCCAGTGTCAGAAAACTTTAGGGTCTGCTGTGAAAAGAGACAAAGAAGTTCATTATATAATGATAAAGGGTTCAATCCATTTCATATTCTACTCCTGTAGCCTCATTCGAGACTGCGACTCCCACCTTGGGCACATCATATTTGTCCCTTTTCCATATGTAGTAGTTTTCACTGGAACACCAAGACAAAAGGAAGCAGGAACATAAGTCACAGGGAAAGAAACCTGTGTTTGTTGAAATGCAGCTCTCAAAGATCTCTTCCTTGAACCCCCAGTATCTTGTAAGAGAAGCTCATGTGAAAGGTACATCAGGGGTGTCCTTTTACCCCTGCCAGATACAAGGATTTTAGATGCCGACCTTTTTAAAGGCTTATTTTAGCTGCTGAAAAGTGAGAGGATTCTGTCTAGGAATATTATCTCATTAAACTGTGAGTTGCATCAGAGCTTATTGCATGATATTTTTTTATCTAAAAAATAAAAAGAAAGGACCAAAAAATGATTGATTCACGTAGACTTGCCCCATTAAGAAGTTGGCCTGGGTCAAGATGGCTCAATAAGTTTATGCTTTGGCCCAATATTTGTGCTCTAAATATGTAGTAATGAGAGATAAAATATTAAAGTAGAAAACCAAAATGGTATAACAGGTCTGGTTTAGGAATAAGATAATTCTGTGAACAAGAATGCAACCTGTATGGAGTTAACTCCTTGGACTTGTTGACTCTGGGTCTGAAAGTCAACAAGGACAATGAGGAGATCCACTTCTGTGGGGTAAAAAAGGTTAACAGTGCTCACTGGGCCACACTCATTGCTGCTTATAGCTGGGAGCTGGGATATGGCTTTTTGTTGTGGACAGGGCTAGAAGTGCTGACTACTGCCCTGGGGCTATGGCAGAGTTTGTCACCCTCAGTATTATTAATGCTTTGAGCCAGATAATTCTTTGTAGTGGGGTTGTTCTGTGCATGGTCAGATGTTTAACCACACCCCTGGCCTTAACCTACCAGATGCTAGTAATAGCAAATACCTGCTCTAGTTGTGACAACCAGAAATGCCTCCAGACATTGCAAATGTCCCCTTGGGAGAAAAATCAGCCCTGGTTGAGAATCATTGGGCTATAAAAATGATGAAGGTTGGAAACACAGGTCTCTCAAGTAGGAGTTTAACCAAGTTGCCTACTGTCTCATGACTGGATCCATGTTTTCCATATAACTCATAGACCATTAAACACCCTGAAATACTTTTGAAAGATCTGATCGGGGGTAGTCTGTGTGGAGATAATTGCAAAGCT
The DNA here is from genome assembly GCF_000325575.1 of Pteropus alecto. Taxonomy (NCBI): domain Eukaryota; kingdom Metazoa; phylum Chordata; class Mammalia; order Chiroptera; family Pteropodidae; genus Pteropus; species Pteropus alecto. The sequence goes on along the minus strand of NW_006433024.1, from coordinate 9,426,233 downwards.
ATCAGACAAGGGAAGTTGAACAAACAATAGAAGGCAAAAGAAATCAGTAAGTGAAAGAAAAACCAGTCAGAAATCTTGGGAATAAAAAATTACAGCCACCGAACCAAAAAAGTAATATGATAAAGTCTAGGTTATATACAGTTGAAGAAAGAGTTAATGAATTGGAAGATAGCACTCAGGAAATAATTAGAATGTGACACTAACAGGGAGGATATTTCAATAAAACAAAACAATAATTTTTTAAAAGAAGTTAAGAGACATAGAGGATATAGATCGAAGTCTACAACATAAGAAATGGCAGAGAAACAATGTCTGACAAGAAATTGAATGAAGACATGCCCTTCTTATGTTCAAAGTGCATGCCGAATTTCAAGCAGCAGATATAAAGAAAAATTCACAGCTAGACACATCATAGTAAAACTGCAATACATAAAGTATAATTCCTTATTACCAATTAGTAAAGGCCAAGAGACATTGAAGTAATGTGTTCAAAGCGTTGAGAGATAAGACTATCAACCTTGAATTTTCTACCCCATGGAACTACTTTTCTAGAGAGGGGCATCTACAAACTTTTTCTGAAAGGACCAGATAGTAAATATTTAAGTTTTGGGGTGATATGGTCATTTTCATATGTTACTATTTATGTCACATTTGGGAGGAAGATAGAAATACTGAGTAATTTGAGACTTTGTTGTATAAGTATATAATTAAGTGGGTAAGTTAAAATATTAAAGATAACCATTAGAAGATAGAAATAAAATTTATAGCTTTTAAACCAACAGAATAAATAAGAAGAATTATGAAAAACGTTGTCAATCTAAAAGAAGTCAGAAAAAGAGAGGAAATAAGAAGCCAAGAAAATGGATTAGCCAATGGAAAAAACAAAATATGAAGGCCAAAACAATTCCATAATCACAAGAAATGTAACTAACCTGTTAAATGACAGAGACTATCAGAATAGATCAAAATGAAATAAAAAAATTTTATTTTTATTTTTAATTTTTTAAAATTTTATTTATTTATTTATTTAATTGAAGAAATTATTTAAATCCGCCCCCCATCTGATAACCGGGGCTTCCCCCTCCCCCTTACCCTCTGATAACCACTAGTCCATTGTCCAAACAAACAGAGACTCATGGACATGGACAATGGGCTCAAATTTTAAAGGACTGTCTATCATGAATTGCATCAGAAGGGAAGGATTTTCAGATTATTCCTTTGCTCTAGCTAATATCCAGTTCCTACAAAAGATTCAATATCTTGTGCTTAAATAAGCTCACCTAGTCCCTTCCCTGAACAGATAGCTTGAAAGTGAGAGAATTGGGTTAGAAGACACCTAAAGTCTTTTCAATTCTGAGGGTTCCAAGATTTAATGCTTTCCCAGATGTGACATTTGTGTGGAAAGAGCTTTATGCTGGCATTCTGGAGAACCAAGGAAGCAGTGGATACTACCGTCCACTTGATGGAGGCTGGCCTTGTCCCTTGGCCATTTAACATTTCAATTGCATTCTCAATTTTCACGTTGTCACTGGCCTATGTTAAGGAGCCTTTTGTAGATGAACAGATGCTCGTTACAACCATACGCTTATGGGCAGCATGGAGATTGACCTGTGAGAGGCAGGACAGGGCTTTTTACTCCTAATATGTTATGAAAGTTTGATCAGAGTGGGAATTTTCTGTCACGGATGATTAATATCAGTTCAGATTAATATTCAGTTTCCCTAATTCAGTATGAAAAGTGCCAACATAAGAACACTTTGCTATGCGATGGAGAGAGAATGCAGAATGCCACTCACAAGGTCTAGTGCTCTCCTTTCTGAAAGACGA
>NW_006433024.1:9420194-9424391 GCF_000325575.1 Pteropus alecto | reverse complement strand
CTTATTCTTTTCCGAGAGGCTTTATCTATCCTCCTACTTATTCTTTTCCAGCAAAGCTTAGCCTCCTTTTTTTGTTATTATTAGATTTCCTGTATATGTTGCTAAATGATTAATTACCACAATAATGTTACTTAATACATCCATCACCTCACATTGTTACAGTGTTTGTGTGTAGGTGGTGAGAACTTTCAAGATCTACACTCTTAGAAAATCTAGATATAGAGTACTGTAAACTATAGTCACCATGTTGTACATTACAGCCCAGAACTCACTCGTCTTATACTTGGAAGTTTATATGTTCTGCCACCTTCACCAATTCCCTCAACACCGCTCCCCTGGCAAACATCAATCTGTTTTTCATTTCTATGAGTTCAGTTTTCTTAGATTTCACATATAAGTGAGATCATATGGTATTTGTCTTACTCTGTCTGACTTATTTCATTTAGCATAATGCCCTCAAGGGGCATCCATGTTGTTGCAAATGGCAAGGTTTCTTTCTTTTTTATGGTTGAATAATATTCCATTGCATATATATCGTGTTTTCTTTATCCATTCATCTCTTGATGAACACTTAGATTGTTTTTATGTCTTGGCTATTGTAAATAATGCTGTAATGAACATGGTGTTGCCTATATCTTTTCGAGTTAGTGTTTTCATTTCCTTCAGATGAATACCGAGAAGTGAAATTGCTGGATCATATAGGAGGTCTACTTTTAACTTTCTTGAGGAACTTCCATACTGTTTTTCAGTTACTGCAACAATTTACATTCCCACCAATACTGCACAAAGGTTCCCTTTCTCCGCATCCTCACCAGCACTTTTCTTTCTTTCTTTTCTTTTTTTAATAATAGTCATTCTCACAGGTGTGAGGTGACAGCTAATTACGATTTTAATTTGCATTTCTCTGATGATTAGTGATGTTGAACCCTTTTCACGTATCTATTGGCCATCTGTATATGTCCTTTGGAAAATGTCTATTTAGATCCTCTGCCTGTTTTTTAATCGATTGTTTAGTTTTTGCTATTGAGTTGCTTGAGTTCTTTATATATTTTGAATATTAATTCCTTATTAGATAAAGGGTTTGCAAATATTTTTTTCCATTCCTCAGGTTGCCTTCTTATTTTATTGGTCATTTCTTTTGCTGGTGCAGAAGCTTTCCTGTTTGAAGTAGTCCCGCTTGTTTATTTTTGCTTTTGTTTCTTGTGCTTGTGGTGTCGTATCCATGAAATCATAATCAAGACCAATGTGAAGGATCCTCTTCCCTATATTTTCTTCTATGAGTTTTATGGTCTTACATTTAAGTCTTTAATTTATTTTGCATTAATTTTCGTGGGTGGTTTAAGACAGCGGTCCAGTTTCAGTCTTGTACTTGTGAATATCCAGTTTCCCCAGCATTGAATCTATAAACAACTTTGGGTAGTATGGACACTGTAACAATATTAACTCTTCCAATCCATTAACACAGAAGATTTTTCCATTTGTTTGTGACTTCTTCAGTTTTCTTCATTAATGTTTTATAGTTTTTAATATATAGATCTTTAACTTTCTTGGTTAAACTTATTCCTAAGCATTTTATTGTTTTTAATTCTATAGTTAATGAGATTGCTTTTCTTATTTCTTTTTCTGCTAGTTTGTGATTAGTGTATAGAAACAATGGATTTTTGTATGTTGGTATTTTTATCTAGCAACTTTATTGAATTCCTTTATTAATTCTAATTTATGTTAATCTTTTCTGTTTTTTTTTTCTATTCTCTATGTCATTTATTTCTGCTCTAGTCTTTATTCAGTCTTTCTTTCCGCTAACTTTGGGCTTAGATTGTTCTTCCTTCTAGTAAAATTTCCTGAATTAGTTGAGCTATCTACCCCAAATCACAGAAGCATGGAGAAGTTTCTCCATATTTCCGTTCACAAATAAATAATAATAATAACCATATATTGAGTACTTACTATGCTTACTATGTGCCAGGCATTGGCATAAATGATTTCCGGCTATCAAGTCATTGAATCCCTTCCCATATTATTACCCCATTTTATATATATAGAAACTGAGGCTTAGAGGTGTTGTGGCTTACCCAAGCTCACTTAGCCAGCAAGCAGCAGTGTAAGACCCCAACTCAGCAGGTGAGACTGAGATTCAAGTATGTGTAGTGCTGTTGCCCCTGCTGTGAATGGGAAGACTGTAGTTTATTATTATTATTATTATTATTTTATTTTATTTCAGTTGAAGATGGGAACTGGTGAAAAATGTAAATTCTCAGGCCCCTCCTCCTACTCAGGATTTGGAAATCCTGGAGAAGAGCTCAGTAATCTGCATTTTAACAGGACTTTCAGGTGATTCTGATGCACACTAAGTTGGTACAGAGGGTGAGGCAGACCCAGGGAATATGAGCTGCGGGAGAGAAGGGAGAAACTCCTGTGGATGAGACAACTTCTCAGTCCCATTCTTCTGGATGCCCAGCCACGTTCCTGCCCTTGGCTTTGGTGAGATACTTCTATGTCCTAGTAACAGAGTACACCCCTGACTTATTGTTTTTAAGTTCATTGAAATTGGTTTCTTTTGCTTGCAACTGAAAAATCCTTACTTATTCACCTCACAATATGACTACATACAGTTCCTGTAGAGAGGTAATTATATGGAGCAATAACACCTCAGCTGCTCAGGAAAAGACTATAATTTTATCAAGGGCTCTTGGAAATATTTAAATGCTCCGGAGATAATACCTCATGTTTTTTTTTTCTTATTATAAAGAGCAAGAATTTGTGTGTGTGTGTCAAAAACAAAACTTACCCACTGAAAAAAAAAAAAGAAAGAAAAGAAAACCATACCTTTCCCCTGCTCTTCTTATCTCTCTTTGTATTTTTTATGCTTCAGTGCTAAAGATTTGGTGTTTTCTTGAGTTTTCTCTCACTTGTTTATCCGACCTTAGCCTAGAGTTAAGATAAATCTCAGTCAGCTGACAAATACTTATCAAATACCTACAATGTGCCAGATATTTGGAGGGTCAGTCCATCATGGTTCCCAGATAGTTTTCCCTCAAATAACTTATAGTTTGAGAATGCAATGATCTTACTCTTGCAGGATTAGGTTCATGTACAGGTTCAAAGGAAACCCAGAAGAAAGAGTGATGAGCCCTCAGGGTGGGGAAGATCTGGGGAAGGGGGAAGGAGGGGTGGTGGTCAGGGAAGGCTTCCTGGAAAAAGTCCCACCTGAATTAGACTTGGAAATATAATTAGGCAGAAAAGTTAAGAAAAGGAGAGTGTTCAATTTGTGGTTTGAAAGCATCCCAAGGGAAGAATTTGATGTTTTATTATTCAATTCATCCTTGATTCTGACTGACTTGGAGGGATACAATATTATAGAAACATTGAAAATAAGGTAAAGACTTTTCTAATTTCTTAAAGCCGCTGGAAGTTGTCTCCATTATACCACTGGCAGTTCCTCTTCCTGGACATAATTTATTAACTGGACTTTCGGCATGATGTGGCTGAACATAACTGGCCTGTTAAGGTCGTCCTTATAAGGAGAATAGACTGTATGTTGGTTTATCTCGTCTAGGAGAAAAATAAAAAGTATGAAGGAGAAGAGATCCTTATTAAGTTTTATAATTATTATACGAAAATTCAGTTAATTTCTTTTATCATGGTGAGTCATTAAATACTGAACTAGACTCCCAGCCTTTTGTTTCCAGAACAATCCCCTAGGGGCTTAGCGCTCCATCATCCAAATGGGCCTGATTAAAGCAGGAAACCTCTATCTTCAGATTACTGCCCTCCGTCGTTAGCATTACGTTATCTTGCTCTTCAGACTGATTTTTAATTTTTATGCTTGCAATTATAAATGATTTACAGGGACATTCATCGCCCGACCTGTCCTGAGTCATTAAATTCACCTAGGTTGAATGGTCCGATGTGCACCTGAAATTAACCAAATCAGTGACATTATCTTGCTGGATTTTTCAGAGCCTTTAGAAATATAGAAGAGCCTCCTTTCTCCCTCCAACTCCTTGGCTTAATGGGAAAATATTTTTAATTGATAAAAGAGGTAATTAGCCAAGGCTAAGAGGTGCACACTAATTGTGCTGTATATCTTGCAGAATTAGTTTGGTCATAGTTTCTGGAATAGAAGGGAAGATAACCCAAATATAGACCTGGCTGCAGTCACATGAGGCTATTTTGAATGAGTTTTATCTCCTTCAA
>NW_006433024.1:9383223-9420179 GCF_000325575.1 Pteropus alecto | reverse complement strand
GGAAAGAATTGTGCTAATGTTTAGTGGGCACCTACTGTGCGTCAGAAGCAAGAACTCTCAGGAGAGTCCTTTTGTTCCCCTCAATGTTCCGTTTTATATTGTTTTGATATAAGGAATGTAAACTTCCTCAGGCTGGTTCAGATGTAATGGAGACTAGACTATCACTCAATCTAAGGAAGGAGGGACCTAGGGCAGCCTCTTCCATGCTCTTTGTTTATCATTCAGGAGCCACATTGATGTTCTCATTCTGCCTCTCTCTTTCTTATAGCATGTGTTTGCTTCAAAGCTCTCTTTTTCCTTGACTGGCCTCCTCTGCCCTTCTGTTTTGTGCTTGGTCCAAGGAGCTCTTCCAACTCCATTCACCTAAGACCTTTCATCTCAAGCACCCACACTACTCCTCCTGTCTCAGCTGAAATTCTCTGTAGAACATTAGCGGTTTCTTATCAGCTACTGAGTTTTCTGCCCTTGGGTCAGGATTAATGTTTCTTGTCTGCTGTGGCCAGAAGGAACAGAAGTTGTGGGCAGAAGAGGTAGAATAGGGGTAATAATATCTGCTTGGTACATCTTTAAAACAGGCGTAATCCTTCTCATTGTCCAGATCAGGAAATTGAGGCTAATGTAGGTTAAGTTATTTGTTAGAGAGCATACAAGTGTCAGCCAACAAGTGTCAGAGGCAGGAATTAGGGACAAGTTGGGACTGACTCCGTTCCCGTTTTCCATGTGAATTGCCTACTCTGCAACATCTGCGCTGTTTGTTACACAAGGTGTAAGAACAGGGGAAGCTCGCCATCCAGGCTGAGTGCTGGTTAATTTGGTTGGGGGCCCAGTGACCACCTGGGCGGTGTAAACAACACCATCTGGCTCCATTCTCTTCTTTCTGTGCCTGTTCAGGGACATTGAAATAGTGCATCCCACCCTTCAAAAGTCAGAGATGAAAGAGGAGATGTCTCGCTACACCTTGAGCTTTGGAAACAGCCCCAAGAAAATCTGGTTGAGGGGTCAAAAAAGGCATTTATTTGTAGGGCTTTGACAGTGAGGCCTGATAAGAGAGGAGATTAGAAATTAGTACTTTCCTCACTATCAGTGGATGGAGACCTGTGCCTTCATTTACCAGTTCTAATACTTACTAGCTCCATGGCTTGTGTAGTAATTACGCAACTTTCTGATCCTCTGTTTCCTCATCTGTAAAATGAGGATGATGTAGTTATAAAAATTAGATTAGGCAGTGTGTGTACCAACAAGTACAGTCCCTCATGTAGTAAGAAGTCACCCAATGACTGTTAACTCTTCCATCCCTCCCTGCATTGTGAAGACACTAAGGCCCTGGACTCTTAATAATTGTAGCCTTGATGTTAGCAGTTGCTCTGGATCTGAGAATCCCCTGGAAAGTTCTGCTCATCAAGGGACTTTGGCTTTTATTTATCCAGCATTCTTCCCTCCTTTAGGTAACAGCACCCCTTCCTTGGTGGGCAATGCCCCCTTCTTCTATGTAGTTCTTGAAAGGCTGCCAATTTATCACCACACCAGGCCTGGGAAGTCACAATATCCATCTGCCTGGCCTCACTGATTGGACCAGAGATGGGCTTGTGACTGAAGGTGGACCAATGAGAGTTTATATGCAGATGTTGGCAGGCTGGTGCTCTCTCTCTTTTGAAGGAGCGTTAAGCTGGGATGATGTAGCCTTGAGTTGTCTTAGTCATGCTTCCTACTTGCAGTAGGAGGAAACGTCTCCAGGAACAAAGAGAAGCAGAGTTAGAGAGGAAGAAAGACAGAATTAATTTCTGAAAACGTTGCTTCAATCTTTAGTATCCTAAGGCCACTCTTAAACTTCCCAGTTACATAAGCCACTGAATTCTACTTTTCTGATTAAGCCTCTTCAGATGACTTTTCTGTCACTTGTAACTGGAAGAGCCTTGAGGAAAACAGGGACTCGATTTCCTTTGGTCAGGTTCTTGGGCGAGGTATGGTTCAGGTCCCAGAGAGAACCTCTTTCAGCTAGAGCCATTTGGTCATTGGAGGCCACAAAAGGCCTCTTGTAGGAGTGGTGCTACTTCCAAGATGTTCTATTTTCTCTTGCTCATGCTATTCCAGGAAGTTGGCATGAGCTCTGAAACCCACTTCTCCTCCTTCCTAACCTCCAAAGCCATAACATCAGCACAAATGCAGTGTACTTTACGATCCCTTAGCACTATTCCCAGGTCCAATACCTCCTATTAACCTCTGACTGGATACCACTTGAAAAGCGTGCTCTATTTCCTATCACAAAACCATTTAATTGGATTATAGATGCTTGCAGTCACAATTTCATCAGTACAAACCATCACTGAGATGAAATATGCTTACTGTTGCAGCCCTGAGGAAGTTCCCCATCCCCACCTCTGTTCAAAAGTTTGCTCTCAGTCATATTATGCATGGGCCGCCTTCGGAGCCTTTCTCTTCCCTTCCTGTATGCCTGCCTTGCCTTCACTTGGGGATTGACTCATCTGGAATTTCTCCAAGCCTCCTCTAGCCCATTTCCAAACCAATCCTCATTTATAACTTCCCTGTGTTCTTCTGAACCAAATACATAGATTCTAATGAGGCAAGTCTTGAGAGATGGGCCTTGGAGTCAAATAGACTTGTGTTGGATTTCAGTGCTGTCATCACTAGTTATGTGGCTCTGGACCAGCCTCTGTTTTCTCATCTATGAAATGGAGATGTACCAGGGTTCCCAGGAAGGCCTGAGAGGAAGTTCAGATACATTTATTTAGCTTGTGATATTTGGCAACAGCTGCGTCCTCCTACATCTATGTGCATCTACCGTTTTGTATCAGGACTGGGTGGTTTTTGAGTCACGTGCAGGTAAATATTTTTAACAACCGGTATATATATTCATTATAAATTTTACATACTTGGCACACAATTTACGAATTATAATAAAATACGCAATCCTTTGGGGGCTGGTCTCCCTAAAGCCCAAGCCTTGATTAGAAGCTTGGAAACTTCAGCCACATCCCCCAACATCCAGGGAGGGGATGGGAGAGAAGCTGGATTGAGTTCAATGAATCACCAGTGTTCAATGACTTAATTAATCATGCCTACATAATGAAAACTCCATAAAACCCCTTAAGCAACAGGGTTGAGAGAGCCTCTGGGTAGGTGAACACATCGAGGTTCTGGGAGGGTGGTGTACCTGGAAGGGACTCCATGCCCCTCCCCCCAAGCCTTGCTCTAGTCATCATTTCCTCTTGACTATTCTTTAGTTGTATTCTTTATAATAAACCAGTATATGTTCTTTTTATTATAAACTCCATATAGCCGGTTGCTTCTCATAGAATGCTTTCATTGATCTTTGGCTGAATTCTTCTATCCTTAGCTAACCTTTAGTTGCAGTTGACAAACAAGTATAGATCTGGTATGAGTGTTGGTTGATATTTTTGTTCATGTTAATGAGTAAGAAGTATGTTGTGAGCTAAAAAGATAATAGTTTTTGAATACTGGAAGAATATTTCCTCAACTTTTTATGCCATTCACACTATAGACATTGTAAAGTTAATCTACATTATTAATGTTCTCAAGTCTTTAGTCTAGCCTAGGGATCAACAATCTATGGCCCTTGGGCTAAATCCGGCTTTCTGCTTATTCTTATAAACAAAGTTTATTGGAACACTGCCGTGCCCATTCCTTTAGGTACCATCTATGACTGCTTTTATACTGCAAGAGTTGAGTTGAGTGGTTGCAACAGAGACCATGTGGCCCACAAAACCTAAAATCTCTATGACCTGGTCCTTTACAGAAGTTTACTGACCTGCCTCCCTGTCTTGATATTCAATAAAACAATAAATTAATGAATAAATCAAAATGATGGATTTGTAGTATTTGCTGATTTCCATGGTGTAAATATTTGCACTGTGGCCAATTTGTTAAAGTACTAACTTGATGTCACTGAATGCAGAGTTGGGAAGAGCTGCTCAGCTGTACACCATTCTATAATATTCTCACTAAACAGATAGATACAACAATACAAATAATCTCGAAAGCATAGATCATAGTAAAATGTAGTAGAATAACTAAGAATCATGAGTTTTGAGTATTTATTACTTTGTTTTAATAGAAAAGGAAGAGAGCAGACCTCTTGAAAAAGAATTCTCCCTAGGAGCAAGTGTCAGACTTAGGCCCAGAGCCTGAAAATCAGAGAGAAGTGGGTGGGGTCTTCAGGCAGCTGTTACTTTAATCCACTTCGATCCCATTCAGTGGCTCTGGCAGAAGTTGCATGCTAGGGTAGGAAAAGGAGCTTTAAGTAAACCTCAAAAAGCAGAAAGGCCTCTGGATGCATTGGCTTTGCTAGGGGACACTTCTAAGTTGATGAGACCTGCAGGAAATCCCCAGAGGGAGAGGAGAGTTTCAGTAGGTGCCATTGGCGTGCTGGAAATGGAGTGCTGAACAGATACGGGTAAGGCACTGAGAACATCTACCACAGCACCTTAAATGCAGGTTTGCCCTCTGCTCTCTTCTCCACCTACACTCAGATGATCCCCATGTGCGATCTCATGCTTCACGATGTCAACACCAGCCATGTGTCAATAATCCCGAAATCTCTGTCCTCAACTACACCCTCTTTCTCAGGTTCCAAGTCTTTATTTCCCATTGCCTACTGAGCTTCAACACCTGGGTGTTTCACAGGCATTGTGAAGGAAAAACCCTGAAGCTAAACTCATCATCCTTTTCTTCCTACCTCATCCTAAACTTGACATTGCTTTTATGGTTTCATTCTTGGTGAATGACTTCATTATCCTAAGCTAGAAATTTCAGTCAATTTTTTATAACAGCCCAATGATTAGTCCTATTGCCAGGCTATTTGTTCACGCCACTTTCCTGTAAAAAATTTCCATTTTCTGTTGTAAAAGATATCTCTTGCGGTGTCTGTCTTTCTCTATTAACCCTTGTAACTTACTCCCACATTCACAAAAATGAGCCTGTAGCAACCGTATTATCCCTAAGATTACCCCCACCCTTACCATCACGGTTAATTGGACAAGCTGCACTAGTTAGATTCTCCCAGGGATTTTGAATTGAAGCTAAAAGTTCTTGAATAATGAGAAAGTGTTTCTTGAGCTGGGGTTGGCAATATTTCTCCTGCTATACTGATTGAAAAGACAGAAAACTGGTCCACAGAGAAAGAAGCAAGTTGTGATTGACATGTTTTGACTGCCTAGTACTGTTTGGGAAATCACCCTTCTCTCATTCTCAGTCCATTTGGTTCAGGTGGGGCTGGCTCCTGCCAGAGAACTCTGCTACCCGGTCTACAGTGATTGGTTCAGGGCTGGCCATATGACCCAGGCTTGGCCAATCAGAGTACTCTACTTCCTGGCTACAGTGATTAGTTCAGGAACAGGTCTGTGACCTAACACCAGGCCAATCAATCAGTCATCCTCTGAATTTCAGTTGTAACTTTCAGACAAGAGGCTTTCTTTTAGTTGCGATTGTTAGCTCTATAGATCAGGGGTCCCCAATGCCTGGACTGTGGACCGGTACCAGTCCGTAGCCTGTCACTGGTCCCTGGTGCCAAAAAGGTTGAGTACTACTGCTGTAGATGATTTAAGATGAGAGTGACCATCTTTACTTCCACTTAAGAATAGTGTTCTTGAAAATGAAGCTAACACAGAAGAAAGAATGAAAGAGAGAGTGACAGGACCCCAAAGATGTCCTTCGACCCCTGCATCTAGCAGTGCCTGAAGTTTTATTTACTCCTATATTTCCCACTTCTTAAAAAATTGTTAACATATACATAACATAAAAGTTACCATTTTAGCCACTTTAAGTGTACAGTTCAGTGGCATTAAGCACATCCACATTGTTGTGCAATTGTCACCATCATCCATCTCCTGAACTTTTTCATCTTCCCAAACTGAAACTATTAAACAACAACTCCCCATTTCTCCCTCCCACCAGCCACTGGCAACCACCATTCTATTTTCTGTCTCTCTGAATTTGACAACTCTAGGTACTTTATAAATGTGGAATCAAACAATATTTGTCCTTTTGCGAGTAACTTATTTCCTATAAGAAAATATCTTTGAGATTCATCCATGTCGTAGCATATGCCTGGATTTCCCCACTTGGAGAGCCAATAAATTCCTTTTTTGGCTTGAACTCTTTTGAGTTATATTTCTGTCACGTGATCAAAAATAATCCTGCTAAATATAATATAGATATTGAGAAAGGGGGAAAAAAAGACAAAAGGTAGAGCAGAGCTCCTCTAGCTTTCCAGTTTTGACTTCCAGCCCCTTTCTAGTCTTGATGTCTCTAAGAACAGAGAGACATCTTTCTCTCTTAAATGAAATCGTATTTGTTAAAATGAAAGAATTGTAACCAATACACCTCCTTATTCCCACTGAAGAGCTTGCCATTTACCAAATAACCCAGGTTTCTCATCCCTCTCTGCCTAGAATGTCACTCTTTTCCTAAGCAGAGAATTCCTACATAGTCTTCAAGCCCCTGCTCAAGTGTCTCTAGGTTTCTCTTCCTTCTTTTTCATTCTCTCAAACCACTGACACCTTGTAGTGAAACTGTTTGTAGGTGCCTTAGTCCTTTGACTAAGAGCTCTGAGAGGTCATGGATTGTATTTGCGTCTTTATATCCCAGAGCCTGGCACAGTTGATGGCAGTGACTTTTTGTTAAATAAGTGAATGTAAAAATTACTGCGTAAATCTTAATACTTTTTTTTTTTTTTGCCTCAATACTTGATCTCCAAATAATTCATGCACTGAGGGCTTTAAAAATACTTTATTATCTAAGTAGGTTAAATATGTTCCCTGAAAGCTTTTTAAAAAATTATTGCTTTTACTATTAATAAAAATTCAGAGTGAATCCTCAGCCCAGTACAACCAGATTTAGCAAACATTGCCAAGAGTGAAAACTCAGATTAATGAGACTTGACTATATTTGGTCAGATGTGAAATAGCCTTTTCTGTAGCCTAACTTGTACATTGCAGTATGTGTCTTTTTTTAAGGATCAGCAATGCGGGTCACTTGTTAATTATGTTGGATTATTCCTTAATCTTTATATTCCTGGTGAACTCAAGGAATGATAGGTCATAACATCATGTAAAAAATTCACCTCCCATTGCTGGTTGGCATTGTCTTTCCTTTTTCCTGTTCCCTACTTCTGTGTCCTACCAATTTATTTGAAAGACGTTTGAACTGGACAGTCCAGATAACTGATGCATTTTGTTGACGTGGTGCCTTCTCCATAGGTTGCTTTAGACAGGTATTTTTGTTCTTGTGGAACTTATAGAACCCTCTCATAGTCCCCTCTAGCCTACCACGCCTTTTGAAAGAATAGAGGATCTTTTATTATTTGAAAAGTGTCATGTCTTTGATTTTTTCACCTCATGGTCTTAAGGTTTGTAAGTACAGACTATTTTCTCCAAATTTCTTTGTTCACGTAATTCTTTTTTTCCCCACAAAAGTGTTTTTATGATGGTGACATGTTCATTTTGGAAATTTCAGAAAAGGATAAAGAAGAAAAGGATCATTATTAATAATCCCACAATCCCACAATCAGAGATTGATTTTATGAAGATATTTGCTATTGCTAAGATATTGGTATATTTCTCTTCATTGCTTTATTTTTTATAAATGACTTTATTGAGGTATAACTGACACAAAAATAAGCTATACATATTTTTAAGCTATACATATTTATACACAATTTGATGAGTTTTGACCTATTTGCACACTTAAGAAACCATCTTTGCAATCAAGGTAATGAGCATCACAGCCCTCCAAAGTTTCCTGGTGCCCCTTTTGTAATCTCTCCCTCTCAGGTAACCACTGATCTATATTTTCTGGAAATTTATGCATGAAGAATCATACAGTATGTACTTTTGTTAGTCTGGCTTCTTTTACTGAGCATAATTATTTTGAGTTTCATCTGTGTCGTAGTACATTCATTCCTTGTCATTAATGAGTAATATTCTATAGCACGGATGTGCTACATATTGTTTATGGACTTATGGACTGACCTTAGGTTGTTTTCAGTTATTACAAATAAGGCTGCTATGAATATTCATGTAAAAGCCTTTGTATGGATGTGTGCTTTCGTTTCTCTTGGCTAAATACCCAAAACTGGAATGGCTGCGTCATATGGTAGGTGTGTTTTTGACTTTTTTTCCAGGAAACTGCCACAGTATTTTCTCAAGCAGTTGTATTTGTTTTACATTACCATAGGCAGCATATAAGAGTCTCAATACTACACATTCTTGTCATCACTTAGTATAGTCCATCCTTTTAATTTTAGCCATTCTAGTGAGTGTGCAATGGGTATCTCATTGTGGTTTTAATTATCATTTCCCAAGTGAATAATGATATTGCACATATTTTCATGTTCTGAATGTCACTCATATGTCTCCTTTGATTGTCTATTCAAATATTTTTCACATTTAAAAATTGTATTGTGTTTTCTCATAATTAATTGCAAATGTACTTTATATATTCTAGATCTAAGTCCTTTGTTAGATAGGTTGGTCCAATATTTTCTCCCATTCTGTGTCTTGCCTTTTCATTTTTGTAATCATAGGTTTTGGAGAGCAAAAGGTATTATTTTTGGTGAAGTCCAATTTGTTGATTTTTTTTTCTTGATAGCTTGTACTTTTTTTGTCCTATTTAAGAAAATCTTTGCTAAACCCTAAACCGCTAAGATTTTTTCCTGTTTTCTTCTATATGTCTGTTAAGTTTTAGCTCCTAAATTTTGATCTATGGTCCATTTTTAGTTAATCTTTGTATATAGTGTAAAGTATGAATCCAAGTTCTATTTTTGCATATGATTCTCCAGTTCCATATGCAATCAAAAACACACCTACCATATGATGCAGCCATTCCAGTTTATGAATTTTGAATCATTTTGTATCATCCATCAGTACATGTGCTAAGAACTTGGTATCTCTGATATACCATTAAATAGTCATATGACCTTTTATAAATAACTTTGACTTTTTGCCTCTCAGCTTAATAATCAGTGAAATGGGGATAATAGTTATCGGTCCTACCTGTCTGACAGGGATGTTATGGAGATCAACTTGCAATAAGTAATATCATTTATGATTTTTTTTTTTTTCTCTGAACAGTCAGCCTTGATTCCTCCTTCACCATCATCCCCATTCTCAGGCACCTCTCAGGTATTTCTGGAATCTGTCTTTTCTCATGACCTCTACCCACACTGTTCCGGCCATGCTGACCTCTTCTCTCACAAAGACTGTTGCAGTGTCCTGTCACCTGGTCTGCTGCTTCCAGGCTTGCCACCCTCAGACCTGACCTTTCTGCTGCCTCCAGGTTGATCCAGCGAACTTTGTCAGTCATGTTATTTTCTGCTTACACTGTATCATCTACAGAGCCAAGTCCAAGCTTTATGTCTTGCATCCAGGCTTTCCATGCTCTGGCCCTAGCCTCATCTCCCACTGCTCAAAGTTCTTTCAATTTCCAATATCACACTGGTGATTTTAGAAAAGAAAAACTCCTTATCTTCTGCCTCCTCCAACTTTGCCTACTCTAGATAGAAAAAGCCCTCAGAAAATTGTTTCTGGCATATTTGGTAGTCTAAATTGTTCTCCAGGTGTTTTAAATGTTTTCTGCTACTTGGTTGATTTAAAATGAGTTTTTAAACTGCTTCTCCTCAGAGTCTCCTGTACTTTTCCATAACTAATTGCAAGATGCTGAATTGTAGGAACCTCATTGAATGCTGTGGGTGTGGGAAGCATCACCCGCCTTCTTTAACTTCCATTCTCACTTTTCCTTAGCAGGCCCAGGAATGATCACTGTATCTCTGACCTGCTTAAAAGCTCTAATAGTCACTTTTCAGAGATACTTTCTTTGAAATCTCTTACTCAGAGAGCAACTCTAGCTGAGGCAAAAAGCACAGCAGTTGTGATATCATTAGTGTGTAGACTCAAAGTTTCTCTCTAATCTAATCTCGCTTTCAGAGTCATCTCTAATGGTTGATTCTGCTTCTGGATGTCCAAAAAAATTAGATCATCATCTACCACATTTACCCTTTAAGATTGTGTTTTCCTGTTAATTGAACATAATGTCACGGTCTTCTTATTTTTGTTCAAAATGTTTTAATGAATTTGTTTCACGTCCTTCATTTTTTGGTTGCAAATTCTTCATCAGACCCTTTACTGTTCAGTTTCTGAACACAGATTTGGAGAGTTTTGCTTGTTATATATCACGCCTCTTGAGACATGTTGGATTTTCTTGTCATTTTGACACTGATTTACCAGAATGAACTTCCTGCAAGAACACTATTGCAAAGAAATTGTTCTGCTCTGACAGTAGATGATTTCATTAGGTTTGCTCAGTTTGGGGACCAAATGCATGAACTTTCAAAATTGCAATAGCAATTATCTTCAGCCAGCTGGGTCTGGGCATTTTCCTAATGTGAGCTATTGCCCACTCATATTAGCTTCTTATATTTGGAGATAAGCAACCTATTTAAAAAATATATTTATATAAATTATTAATGTGTAAATATATATATCCAAGTGTCAAGGCAAGATAAACATCGCATGGGATATTTGCTCAGTCTCACATCTTGCTTGATTCAAATCTAAGAAATCTTTCTTGTTACTTATGGTATGATTTATTCTTTAAAATAAAGCCCCCCCCCCAAAAAAAAAGTCCTAAAAAGCAAAATTAAACTAACTAAAGGGAAAACCTCGGTATTCTTTAAGTGAAGGTTGTTCAAATGTGATGTCAGAAAATATTTCTTCTCATTTTTATCTTAACTGCCTCCCATTCCTTTCAGAAGTAAAACAGCTTAAAAGTTTGCAAATAAATTTGTCTATGTGATCATTTTCCATAGGTTTGGAATAATAGTCTTCTTGAAATACTTGAAAAACCTAGACCTAGAAGGCAGGACAAGATCACAGTGATAGGCAATTGAGCCAGAAATCAACCTGGAGAGAGCGATGTTGCAATGAAGAACCTCAGGGATCATCAAGAGCCTCCAAAACTACAAAGATTTGGTGGAGCCCCCTGCTTTTGTTATAGGTTCTGCTACTATCAAACACTGACCTTTGTGAGAGGGAGAAGTTAGTCAGCCAGGAGGCCTAGCTATCAGTCTTTCGAGTCCCTCCTTGAATATTTCTGGAAGCCACAACTTTTCACCCCACTTCTGCCACCCAGCCCAGCTGTCATCATCTCAGCAGTCCCCTAACTGGTGTCTCTGCATCCACTCTTGCTTTCAGTTAGATCGTTCCCCAGAGGACTGATCTTGAAATATAAACATGATCATGACTCTACCTCCCCTTCATAGCTCTGCAGTGCCTTCCCTTTCTGTTAGGCTAAAATCCGATTTGTGCATGGTCAGGCCTAGCCTTCCTATCCCATCTCATCCACTGCTGTCTTGTCATCCCCCTTCAGTGCCTCACTGGCTTCCCTTCTGTTCCTCAGATTCTCTATGCTCCTCCCTGCCTCCATTTGGGTCAGACTCTTTTGTTATAGCATCTCATACAACCATATCCCTCTCCTGCAGAGCCCGTACTCTCAGTCTATATTGACATATTCATTATTGTCTCCCTTTGATTAAGTGTAAGCTCTGCTGGAGAAGAGGCCTGTCACTGCCACATCACCAGCGCCAAACCCAGTGAATCAGTTAAGTTAGTATAGCCTAAGATGAAGTCTAGATTGATTTAGTTTCTGCTGAGGTCTTAGTGCTACAAATTGGTATGCTTCCATCATTGCCACAAAGGGACCAAATAAGCTTCCAATGTAACTTTTGTGTGAATGTCTGTTATGACCATGCAGTATTCATTGCTTCAATTCTATAATATTTACAGTGCAAATTGCATTGGCTCAAACTTACTCTGGCTCAATTGCTAGACCCATCAGAGTCCTCAAAGCATCCCTCAGTTCTTCTTCAAAGCTCCTAAAGTGTAACTGTCACCACACCTCATCCATCCTGTCCTTTGCCCATTGCTCTGCTTTCCAGGTTCTCATGTCTACTGCCCTCAAAACCACCTGAAGGAACAAATACAGTGGACTCTATCAATAATCTCCCTGTGAGATCATCAGTGATCACAACTCATTTCCTTACCAGGGTCCTGGCACAAGGGACCTTCCCAAAATAAAGGAAAAGTCTGACCCAAAGACAAATGTAAGTCTCCACCCCTAGAGACCAAAACTGTTTACAAAGCTTAAAAAAACAAACCAATAACAATAACAACAAAAATATTCAAGTTCAGGCAATCAGCCAAGACATATAAAATATGCATTGCCATATTTAATCATTATAAAAATCTTATCAGGTCTATGTTATTATCTCTGTCCTAGAAATGAGAAAAGCTGAGGCTCTGGGTGACTCATCGAGGTCACACAGCGATGCCATGATTCAAATCCAGGTCCAATAGCTTTAGGTCTTAACCAATGTTCTATACTGCAGGCCGACACTAATAGAAATGGCTGACAATGGGGATGCACATACAATTAATTTCATTTAGCCTTCCTGTGCCTGATAGACCAAAGTCATTCTGTAAAGGCAATATCCAAATAAGCTCGACTGAAGATAAATAATTATATAAAGGCACACAGAGTACATTCGTAAGTGTTAGTTTCATCATTTTAATCTTTTAACTTTATACGTGTTTACATTTAAGATATTTTCTCCCCAGGGCTATATTTCTAAATATATATCTTTGTGCAGACTCTTAAGACCTGAGTTTCCCTTCGGCTGCCCTGTGACACTCCTGAGGATTCATGGAGTCATGCTGCCAAGCTGATGATTATTCTTAGTTTCAGAGAGTATGGGGTTGGACTTCTTGCCAGAATCCTGCCCTGGCATTCCAGGTAACTGACTACAAACTATGGCCTATTCTGTGCTATTTATAGACAGTGACAAAAATAGTCTCACCCATCTGAAAGGTGTATCTGTGCCATATGCCTACTGGCCTCCTAATCTGACAGATGCTTTTTACCAGACCTTGTGAGGCAGCAGGGCTGTGTCCTCACACAGACCCAGAGGCACTGTGTCCATCACGTGCACACACACCTCCTGCTCCAGAAGCACCGAGGGCCTGGGGAGGCACCAAGGCAGGGCCCCAGTACAGGGGTCAAGGCAGAACCTACTTATGGACCCAAGGAAGAAGGCTTGGGAGCTTGGGAAAGGGGTTAGGTAAGACTAAACCCAACTGTCGGAGTTGGGTAAGAATCAGGGTAAGATCATAAGTATCTGATTTGAACCTAAGCTGTGAACATCCTAGAGACTCATTAGTCTCCAAGCTTGGGCCAGAGCTGAATCTGGGAGTGGGGAGATTAATGGACCCAGCCGAAGGGGCTGGAGTGACCCATAGAGTAAAGACAGACTCTGCCCCTTACTACCTGAGTACAGGCAAGCAACTTCATCTCTCTGAGCTTTTCCTTATGCGAGGGGATTGGTCTAGAAAAGCAACTCTTCTGCTAGATGTGTACATTAGAATCACTTGGAAGCTTGTGAAACTCAGGATGCCTGGGCCCCTCCTCGGAGATTGATTCAGGAGGTCTGGGAGGATACTGGGGATCTGGAGGTCTCCCAGGTTCCCCAGGAGGTTCTGATCCACACCAGTGTTTGCAAGCCCCTGTACTGGATGATCCCCAAAGAGTCTTCCAACTCCAACATCCCTTTATTCTAAAGTTTACTAAATCAGGGATAAGAAAGAATAGAAGGTAGGCATTCACCTCATGTGATGATTAGGTGGCATCAAATCAGAGGCTTTATCAGTCACTTGTTGCATCCTAAGAAAACATCAATTTGGGAGCTTATTCAAAGCCAGTTTTTTCATGTGTAAGGCTGAAAACCTGGGGTCAAGTTCACTCCCTTCCGTATTCCCTCCTAGATGGTCTCCCCTTCTCCCATGGTTTAATTACCATCTCTCCCAGAGGTCACAAACTGAAGCCAGAAAGACAAATCAAGGCAAACCACACATGAGTTTTATTTAGTTTACCCAATATTTTTTAAAAGTCTGAATCTGTCTGGGGTGAGACTGGATATTTGTTTTCCACTGACCACGGGCCCACCACACCCACATAAATTACACCAGTTGGCTTCCACCCTTCACATTACCTGCCTAGACCCTGATTTTAGATCTAAGTCAGTCTCTCAACTCCTGTCTCCAGCTCAAACCTCTTTCTGTGTGTCAGACCGTACATCCAAATTCTTCCTGGAAAGATAGTCCAGTTTGTGTACTTAATGAAAGGCCCATCCAGCACAGGGCTAAATAAATGTCAGTGAGTGATACGTGTCATTATCCCTACTGGGCACCTCTTCTTAGAGTCTCACAGGCACTTCACCTCAACCCATTAAAAACAGAGCTCATCACTTTCTTTGCCTTCACCACAAGCTTCTCCTCCACATTCCCTCTTTCCACAAATAAAATCATCAGTAAGTTGCCTAGACTGGGAGTCATCTGGGTTCTTTTGTCTCCTTCATATCATCAAACCTTATGCAAATTCTCTCTTAATTCCATCCAGTTTTCTCCGCCACCATCCTAGTGCAACCCAATCATTTTCACATGTAAGGATGAAAACCTGGGGTCAAGTTCACTCCCTTCTGTATTCCCTCCTGGGTGGTCTCCCCTTCTCCCATGGTTTAATTACCATCTCTCCCAGAGGTCATAAACTGAAGCCAGAAAGACAAATCAAGGCAAACCACACATGAGTTTTATTTAGTTTGCCCAGGCAACTATGCAGTTGCCTAATTATTCTCCAGCAAACACAGTTGTTTCTATCTAACCCATTGTTCAATCCTAGACCAAAAAGCTCTTTTTACAAAAAAAAAAGTTGATCTCGGCTCTTCCTTGCATACATTTAGTGGTTTCCCATTGCCTGAGGATAAAATGCAAATTCCTTAACAATAAGACCCTCCTAAGTCTGGTTTCTGCCTCCTCTGCAGCCTCCCGCTGGCAGTCCCGGTTTCGGCCATCTGGGATTTCCGTGATCTCTGGAATACGCCCTACTGTCTCTGGCCTCCGAGCCCTCACATATGCCGTTCCTCCTCTTGGAAGATTCTTCCCCCTACTGTTCACTTGGATAGTTCCTACACTTCCTTTATGTCTCAGCTCAGCTGTCATGTCCTCAGAAGTACTTCCCAGATGCCCTGGACCAAGTCAGCCTGGCTGCCTCGAACTTGCAGAGCCCCTGGCAAAGCATTCCTCACACTGCATCATGATTACATCCTCTCTAGACCAAGGCTATGCAAGAGCGGGAACTATCACCGCCTAGCTTGTTCACTGCACTCTCTTCCATGCCTGGCACATGCTTAGAACATAGTAGGTGCTCAATAAATGTTTGTCGACAAAAGGAAGAAAAAGAGAGAAGAAAACGCAAAGAGTGGAATGTCGGAAACCAGCCGACCAAGTCAAACCAGGTCCCTGAAAGGGGGAGCGGGGACTGAGAAAAAAGAGAAGACAGACAGGGTGCAGGAGGGAGAACAGATCTCACAACTGTCTCTCCGAGTTTATTTCTTATGCTCCTTTTTATACATAATCTGTTCCTTTGTGTATCCCAAGATAACATAGTTAAAGTAACATCCTGAAGATCGAGGTGCAATCGACACTTCCTTCGACACTCCCTTCGACACTCCCTTTCCTTTTTCTATACTTAATCTTCTTCTTCCTAGAATTCCACAGAACCAGCCTTTTCCCTTTTTTTATGCAAGCAGGCCTCCTGAGATAATCCATGCACTCCTTTGAATTTTGGGAGCTTTAGCTCCCTACAGTGGAAGGGAACCGGAAAGGAATGTGACTACCAGAGCTGATGCATCCAGTCCTCCACACCCCCTAAAACTGACAGGTCATAAGGGCAGAAATTCTCTGACTCAGTGTATCCTCAGTATCTCACAAAGAGCGGATATGCAGTGGAGGTTGTTGAATGAATGAATTCATTCCAAGAACTTGACCTAGACTATAACCAATGGTATAACCAGCTAGAGAACCAATGTTTTTGTAATAAGCCTTGAGAAACTACTTGACTCTTTAGAGTATATACACACACAAACTCTGATAAACATTACCTGCCCCCTTCTGCCCTGTGAAACAATGGAAAAAATTCTTGCTGATTTCCCTGTTGTTACCACCAACCAAATAAATCAGATTGGGTTACGAGCTTGCAAACAGGAAGTCTCTATTGTCCAAAATGTGATGAAGTTGTCGTAACACTTAAAGAAAATATAGTAATTCTTGAAGTCACAGATACACTTAAAGAAAACGCAGTTCATCCACTGGACTGAAATGTAGAGTTTGGGTTCACAGTATAGTAAGCCAGAATGGAGAAGAAAAGGTGATCTTTGGCCATCGAGAACCTGAAGTTTGGGCCCAAGCCACTGTTGATTGCATTCACGCCTTTGGGAAATTTGTTCAGCTCCTCCACTTATTTTCTCTCCTTTAAAATGGAGATAGTGAGACCTGCTTTGTAGGGTTGTTTTGAAGACTGAATACAAAATGTAAAGCACCCAGCACAGCCCTGGCTGCCAGGTGCTCATCCATGGCATCGTCTGAAAAGACCTCTGCATTTCAATTATTTAAAGGTAACCTGGCTGGGCTCAAGGGAACAGGTCGCTCATGAAATACTGCTCTCCCAGTGGGCAGGGGCACTGTTTCTGTCCTGTCAGTGCCCTAAAAGAATGAGGGAAACGATGGCAGAGAAATAAGAAAGCAATAGCAACAAAGAAGCATGGGAAGGCAATGAAACTGGGAGAATTTGGTGAGCCCTGGATCGTGCAGTCATGCTGAAGAGGAAGGCTTTTTTTTTTCATGGTTCCCTTCTGCCTCTCCCGGTGTTCATGAGGAAGGAGCCTCAATGAGGGCAGCCAGAGGCAGGATCTCAATGGGCACAAGAAGGAGCTGTGTATGTCCAGCCTGCTCATCTCTCTAGTGTTTTTTTATTAAAAATGAAATTCATACTCAGCCAATTAAAAATAACATTTTTTCTAATTTCATAGGCAAATCATGTTTATTTTAGAAAATTCATATGAGCAAAAAGAAGAAAAAAATTATCACAAATTCCATTGCTAGATAACTACCGAAAACATTTTGGAGTCTATACTTTCAAATTTTTTCTAAGCGATAAGTACACAAACAAACATGGTCTTGAATAACAAATGAGATCGAATGGCACATACTGTGCTGTAACCTATCTTTTTCACTGCACAGCTTTCCATGTTATTAAATGAACGTATCTAATGTCACAATGGGCGGCATCAGTGGATGAGGCTCAGGGTGGCTGGCCGCAGGCACTCACGGTCTCTTCCTGGGCAGAGCCTTGAAGCTGGTTCCCGCTTCTCCTCTGTGAACAATGATTTAGTGAACAGCTTTGTAGTCACGACTGTTCCCTTACATCCAATCTTAATTTTCTTAAGGAAAAAAGACAATAAGGCAACGTGAATAAAATGTTTAAATTGTAAGTGGGTTTCTTTGGTGGGGAGGAGGGGAGTAACTCAGCATCATGCTTTTCATTTTTGATTCTGTTCAACCTCCAAATTTATCTCAAACACAACCTTATTTCTAGTCCACACACTTAAAATATAAACAAGACACAGTTCCTGTCCTTAAAGAGATTACAATCTAGTAATAAAAGATAAAAGACATAATAACTACCTGTAAAAATGAGTTTTTTCTCTCATTTAACCTGGTTTTTCACAATAAGAAACAAGGACAAGATGGACATATAATATTAATAATAACTAACGTTTATGAGAACGTACTCTGTCGAGGAACTGTTCATATATGAAATGGTATACTGTATTAAATTCACCATTTGATTCACACGGTCAGTCTATGGAGTAGTACTAGGGCTGTGAACATTATATTGTTGTGGAAATCGAGGCACGAGGAAGTAACTCAGCTAGCGAGTAGGAAAGCTAGGATTTGTTTCCAGGCCCTTTGAAATCAGAGCCCTCTGTTGCTGAAACACACAGCCTTTGGGCTGGGAGAGAGTGTCATGATGACCTGGAATAAGCATTGTGTTTTAACCCTCTAGGTACTGTGGCCTGAAAACTAGCTTGCTGACGTCCCCTATGGTGGGGTTCACTGTGACCAATCGGTGCACCTACCACGGGTCCATCAGCTTTCCTCAGGTCCCAGGGGCTGCCCTGGCCATGGAGAAAATGGGTTGCTCCAGTGCATGACCGCTACGCTCTGTTCCCACCTAAGTCCACTGAGGATCCACCTCAAGTTGATCACCATGACCTGGCTGACGGCTTCTTCTTTAGCCACCCCAAGCCGGCACACTTTGATGCTTTGGCCTGTACCACTGGGTCCGCAGTCCATGTCTTTGTGAATCAAGCCACCGGCAAGCCAATGGGACTTCCAGAAGACTTCAGGAGCAGCCTCCTGAGGCTGATGAGGCCGGCGTCAGTGTGAACCATCTGTGTGTGGAACTGTGCCTGTCAGAGAATAAAGTTTAGATTATTCTCTAAACGATTTCTTTTAATTCCTTAGCATATATTTTTACTCTTAAAATCACTGTCAATTTCTTAAAAGGTTTTTTTTTTTTTTTTAAATAACAGAGTCCTATAGCCCCATTGATTAAGCCCCTCTTTGCATCAAGCCCAGAGCAAGGCGCTTTACACACAAGGCCTCCCTGAGCCTTCACCACCGCCCAGGGAAGCAGGTGCTGCTCTTACCTCCCTTTACAGAAGAAGAAAAGGAGGTTTGCAAAGCGGAAGCAATTGGCCCAAAGTCATTGTTCTTGTGAGTCTCTGACTCTGAAGTCCACCTGGGCATGCTCTCTACATGCTTCTTTATCTCCAAAATCTGAGCAGCGAGGCCACAGGCTTCCTGTGGTTTGGGATCGCTAATCTGATATGACTTGTTAAATGTCCTCAGCTTCTTACAGTTAATAAGTACCTGACACTTTTTTTAAAAAAGACGTGAACTTAAAACATACACACACACACACACACACCCCTTTCCTTTATGTATTTAAAACAACAAACACACCTCTGACAATTTTCTGATAAATCTAAAACCTCCATCAGTCACTAACGCTATGCGTTGAAGTCTAAACTTAACCACGAATAAACAGAATCTTTAATGCCGAACACACACACTATTTATTGAGCCCTGAGTACACAAAGTGCTTTACAGTCATTACCTTAAATAATCTTCATGTTCCCTTTTTCAGATGAGAAAGTTGAGGCTTTAATGAGAACAGCTGGAGTTGGAGTTGAGGCAGGAGTTCTGTAACCTGTGCCTCCATCCTGTGACAGGGAAAACTGCCGGTTTAATCTCTCCGGGCCTCAGTTTCCCTCTGGAGATAAGACCCTGAAAGAAAAGACCCTTTTCCACTTGGATCCCCGAATGTTGTCCGAATACACAGAGACTCTCAATCTACTTTTTCTGAATTAGTTTCGAATCCCTGCCACATATAAATAGCTTTTGAATACCGTTACCGTGAATAAAACAATGTTAAATTCTATTCCTTTGTCATTTAATCCACTCAATTTCACCTAGTAATAGATGAATTTCGAGGTTTTAAAAACACTTCACACAATAATTCTGAGACTCAGAAAGACCATTAACCAGCAGCCTAGGGTTTGTAGGCATTGATTTATCTGACCTCTGGCACTTGACCTGCTGAGCAAGGTCACCAGGGAGAACTTTTATTTGTGTCTCATGTTTTGGCCCCTGTCATTCTTGCATGTGCATTATCTCACCTCATCTTTGTGGCTACTCTGAGAGTACAGTATCATCATCATCATCATCATCATCATCATCATCATCATCATCATTGTCCCCGTTGTACAGTCAGAACAGGCTCTTTAGGAGGAAGGTAGCCTGCCAAGGTCATAGAGCCCCAATGTGGCAGGGCTAGAACTCGAATCCAGCCAGGCCTTTGGACCCTTCTTTCCAGGCCAGCAACTCTGCATCTCATCCCTGTGGTCCTGAATCTTCAAACGACCACATGCGTCACCATGAATTTTTCAGGTTGTAGTAATACCAGCGGTAGTTTCACCAAGACTCTTAAATTTCAGGCAACACAGTGGGACGGATAAGAGGGTGGGATCCTCCTGGATTTGTCTCCTGAACCTGCCATTTCTAAAGAGGGGAACCACATGTTCCAATTTGCCCAGGACGGTCCTGGTTGTCCTGGCATCATGGCAGGCTCACCCCTAAAACTTGTGGGCCCCAGGGTAAGAATAAAAATGGAAAATAGTCTGTGGGTCACTCCACCACTTTCTTCCTACAAGGGGCTCTGTGTACGTGTGTGTGGACATCCCAGCCTGCATGTTTAAACTGAGTCTACCAGCTGCCCCTTGTGTCCTTTGGGCCTAGGTGTGTTTATATCTGTGGCTTTGTTTGCCCTTTGGAAGATCCACCTGGAGGCTGCACACGCAGTGTCTGGAAAAGGCTTGGTGTTACTTGGGCAGGGAATTCTGGGATGTTGCAGGGACTTGGAGCATAATCTAGAAGCAAAGGCCTTGGCTCTGAATGGGCAAAGCCCTCTGGCCCACAGACTCCTCACTCAACCCTGAGGAAGATCCCAGCCAGAAGAGGAAATGAGTGGGTCTCTAAATCCCAGAGTGGGCAGGGCAGGTTGCCCGGGATGTGGGAAAGTATTGATGAAAACTGCTCCCGTTCGCTGGCAAAGCTATCCTGGTCTAGACGGTTATATAATCACCTAATTTATGAGTTGTATAATTTTGGGCATTATTTCCCTTTATAATTCTCTCACCTGCAAAATGGGAAAAAACAGTACAGTTATCACCAGGTACCAGAAGTGCTATTCACTAAGGTTTTCGACATCTCCCCTCTGAGCAACAGTAGGATTGTACTTCCTGCTCCCTTCAAATTAGATGTGGTAATGTGACTTGCTTCGACCAATGGAAGTGAACACGGGTGACATAGGTTATTTTCAGGAGTGACCACATTTGCTTGCCTGTACTTGATTCTTCAATGGGCATGGGTGGATGTGGAGACCCACAGCTAAACCCCCACACCACAGCTGCCCATGGACAAGTACCCAGAATCACAGCAGACTTTATAAAAGCAAAAATTAAATCTCTGTTGCTTTAAATCACTGATTTGGTAGGGTTGTTTGTTACAGCAGCATCACGCAGTTTACCCTTTTTCTTACAAGGACCAATTTCATAGGGTTGTTGTGAAGGTTACATGAGAAATGTATGTAAGTGCTTGGCATATTTATTTAGTATTTATATTATTATATTAGTATTTATTGTGGGAGTAAAAGAAATGCTGATGTCCTGCCACTACGTAAACTTCTAGGTAGGAAAGTAACCAGTCCTGATATTCATTTCGTTTCATGTGCTTCTGTGGGGGAATCAGACACTGTGTTCTATTTTATGAGAAAAATCAGAGTTACCTGAAGGTCATGGAAGGGTGGGATACATTATACCTAGGGTCTGTGTTGCCAGGCCTGGGCCCCAGAACTGATCAGAATTGAGAGTGCAGGTAGATTCTTTGGAAAAAGCCCCAAATTCATGTAAATCTCATGAGTTTAAGTACTGATGGCACAATCTTTGCACTGCTCAAATTTTTAATACTTCAGTGTGAGCCAAAGCAGTGAACGCTGTGGCGTTCATTCTAGCACTACATAAACTCAGTTTTAAGACTACAAAGAGAACCAAATCTAATCACATGTATTTGGAGGAAGCCAGATTTTATTATAAAGGTGGCAAAATAAATATAGAAAGACTTAAAAAAAAAAAATCCAGTCAGTCATTCACTACTTCACTCCAAAGATGTTCTACTGTTTTCTGGGCGCTTCTGAGCAGACATGATTTGTGCCTTTGCTAACAAAAAACAACTACAGTAATTCAAGCAGGTGAAGAAAACCTTCAGGTGTTGCTGACTTTCTAACTACATTTTTGTTACACTCAAATTCATTCGAAAACCTACAGTAAAAGACGAGGTACAAAATGTGTGTTCATGTTTTACTTGGACAGATTTTGGCTCCTAGCAATTAGTGCTTTCAGTCACATTAAGCATATAAATAATGCTTTGTGACATTACAGTATTTCCCATTACAGATCAATTTATAGCATTTGTTCATAATCAGGCTTGAAATGTTACCTAGAAACAAAATATGTTTTCCTTGAGACAGTCAGACCCTATTAGAAATCTAAGGCTTTACAAATCACCATGTTAACAGTTATGTCCCCTAGCTAAGGTTTTCTTTCCTTAAATAGTGTTAAATTCAGCCCCAGAAGCACAAGTCTCTTTGAGGGTTCTTTTATGTGCATTGACTTGAAAGAAAAAACTTAGTGCTCAAAATATATTTAATATCTTACTGTGTGTAACTAAATAAATCAATCAGTATTCCCTTTGGAGGAAAAAATGTTAGCACCTTTTAAAAGTGTTATGCTTATAATTAGGTTACACAATATTATTTCTTCATTTTTTAAAAGGCAGGTTTTCATTGCTTAAAGAAAAAAGGTGTCAGCTCACTTCTAGGTAAGAGGAGTTATTCTCATTTCCTGACCACATAATCATATACTGAGGGCGAGCAAAAAAATAAAACATGTATCAGATCTGGAGATTTGGAGCAGTAAAACTCAGTGCTAAACAGCAGAGATTTTGGAGCTAGGAACATCTGGATTTGAGTTTTTTCCCTGCCATTTATTTAATCACTGTGGAATCTTGGGAAAAATTACTTCCCATTCAGCAAATGTTCACTGTTTATTTTTTCCAGAATTTTTTCATGAAGAATATTCTTTTTGATTAAAATTAACCACTTCTCATTCATTTAGCAAAAATTAAGAGTACTTATTGTAGGCGACACTCCAGGTCCTGGGTCCTGGGAAATAGCAGGAAGTAAGACAGCCAGACTATTGCTTTCACAGAGCTTATATTCTAGCTTGGGGAAGACAGACAAATGTATAGACAAGATAATTTCAGATGGTATAGTTGGTTGAATTACCTCAAAAGACACATCTGACTTTTTAACCTCTGGAACTTGTAAATGTGACCTTGGAAAAAGTCTCTGCAGATGTGATTAATTTAAGGGTTTCAGGATGAGATGATTCTGGATTATTCACATGGGACTTAAATCCAATGACAAATGTGCTTATAAGAGATACAGAGGAGAGACACTCGGAGGTAGAAAAGACCATAAGGCGGTGGCAGAGACTGGAGTGATGGTAGACACAGACAAGGAGTGCCTGGAGTCACCAGAAGCTGGAAGCAGCCAGGAGGGATTCTCGTCCAGAGCTTCTTTGATTGCAAGCTCTGCCTCTAGAACTGTGAGAAAGCAAGTTTCTTCTGTTGTAAGTCATTCACTTTGTGGGAGTTTGCATGGCGATGCAAGCTCTGCCTCTAGAACTGTGAGAAAGCAAGTCATCCACTTTGTGGGAGTTTGCATGGCGGCCCTAGGAAACAAATGCAAATGGTAGTATGTACCAAGAGAAAATAAAACTGGGACATGAGACAGGGACTGGAATGGGTATAGCCATGTGTCACATAACCTGTCAGCAGTGACCATACAGGACGACGGTATACCACATAGTCTAGATGTGTAATAGGCTATACCATCTAGGTGTAAGTGCACGCCGATGTTTGCACAGCAAAGAAAGTGCCTGATGACACATTTCTCCGAACATAACCCTGTCGGTGCATGACTATGTGTAGTAGGCTATACCATCTAGGTGTGTGTAAGTGCACACCGATGTTTGCACAGCAAAGAAAGTCCTGATGACACATTTCTCCGAACATAACCCTGTCAGTGCATGACTACACTATAAAAGGAGGAGTTTGGAAGGCCCCATTGAAGAGCTACCGTTCGAGCTACCGGAGGATGCGGGAGATGGTTTTCTGAGTCTGAGGGAGCAGCAAGTGCAAAGGGTTCAACCTAGGAATGAACTGGGCATGTTTGAGGACCAGAAACAAAGTCAGTGGGGCTGGCTATAGGAGGCAAAAGGAAGAGTGTTTGAGATGATGCCGATGGGGCAGGAAGTGACCAGATCCTGTAGGGTCTCAGAGGGCTTGGTAAGAAGTCTGAATCTTCTTCCAATTTCAAAAAGATCTTCGTTAAAATGACCAGTAGATTCCCTAACTGGCATAGAGAAGGAAATATGATTCTGGATTATCAGTAAATATTTATTAAATCAGTAAATACGAGGATATTCCGAACATTCTAGTACTTGGACTTTAAAAACCCAGACCCTTTATAATCTTACTCATATGATCCAATCCATTTAATTCTGTATGAATGATAACGTCACAGTACACGTGAAGTCAAACACCACAGGACACAGTAAAAAATCCTCGGAGGGATCCTTTATTTCATTTACTTTCTACTTATAAGGCATTTCGACCTGTAGAAGTTGCTTCTTCCAATTCTGCCAATGGCTTGGAACATCATCTTGTTCTAATTCCACAGTGTAAGTGGTCCCCGGGATAGGTCCGAGGGTTGTGGAATCATCGGGACTATATTCTACAGTTCCAGCACCCCAATAAGCAGGCTTCCCTAGGATCCCACTCCACATTCCTATCAACGATCAGTGAGGAAACAGACTGTATTTATATTCACTTTTTCAAAGATCAGACCTACCTCTTTTACATAAAGATATTTTCTCAAGTACAATAATGCATTCATCATTTTCCTATAGTTCTTCAAATGCCTGACATTCATCTTTTCCCTATCTCTAAAATTCCTTTCTTTTCACATTCTTTCTTGATTGTTTCTTATTGTAAAAACAAAAACAAAAAACCAAGATGTGGATTTGTTGTGCACATTAGCAGGTCTGTACAGAAAAATGCACAGAGGTTTTATATACCATTTACAGTAACAGCTCAGCGTACAAAGTCAAGAAAGAAGAATCTGAAGTACGAGACTTGTTCTGAAATAAGCCTATGGAGGACGACATCAGAATTTTCCCTCATCAACTATTTGATAATGACAAATTAAAAAATGTGCAGTTAAAATACATAGCGGTCACTTTACATACTTTATATACTGCGGCTGCCAACCCACCCGACTTCTAAATAATAGGGCTTTTTCAAATTTTATTCCCCTTTAGTTTAAATTTAATGGAAAAAGCTAAAAAGTCATATTTTAGCAATGTATCCCCATAGAGCATTGTGATTGACCAAGATTTTAATGTGCTTGGAGAGAAATCTTGCTGAAGTAATGACTATTTTCCAGTAAATATTGAGTGAAAACCAACTTTACCCCCAATCTGAGGTTATACACTTGCTTTTTGGGGGACACGACTGCTATACATGAGACAACCGTAGCAACCATCCAAGACAGTAAAAGAAAGCCTATGACAGTCTGCCATGTTATGCTGGGTGTGCATCAAAGCTCATCGTGATTTTTTGTGAGATCTTCCCCATAATTGGTAGCTTGGCTTCCGACAAACATGTTCCAGTTCTCCAATATCTCCTCTTTTGTTAGCTTTTCATCCTGTAAGAGGAAAGAGCTGTGTCATAGAAGCTCTAGTAACTCTGAATAATGGTTCAGCATGAAGCTCTATATTATTTCATTGATTTGCAACATTTAAAACCTCACAATTAGTAATTAAGAAGCTGCTAGGTACTCCTTCATCTACTGCTACGACACTGCAAAACCCCCAAATGCAAAGCCTCTTGCTATAAAAGCTGTGCTAAAATATATCAGTTAAGTCCCTGAGGAATTCAGAAGCTAGAATCTAGCTGTCTATAAGCAGTGCTAGCATTCCCATAATGGGCCCTGAAGAATTCTACTCTCCTTTTATGGCCGACTGCTAAACTCAATTGTCTTCTGAGAACTTGGAGCAATGATCAAAACGGAAAGGGACCGGGCTTCTTTCTAAATCTTTTCACTTATTTATTTGGCTATGTATCAATAGATATTGAAGTGCTGGGCATTAGCGCTAGAAGTGTGAGCTTGCCTGAGGATGCCTGGGTTTTAAGGGGACGGGCTTCCTTATACCTGACATATCACAGATGTCTCATAAATATCTGCTGACTAAGCACATGAACAAACTGGTCCTACAGCAACACAGGGCGTACCTCTCAAATCCATTCCCTGTCCACCGCAAAGTTCTGCAACTCTAGGAAATGGGAGTAAATGCAAGTGTGTGGCCACAGCAGACCATCTGGGAATGCCTGGGCCTGATGAGCTCATCATGGGTTATCATGGTACTGGGTCAAGTTTACAGGTCTCTAATGTAGGTCAAGAATGAAAAATGTCAATAAGGCACAGCGGCACAGGCCAATGCTCTCACAAAGAAGCAAACAGAACCAATCGTATGTAAACTATCTCCCTTCTAGGATCAATTTCAGAAGAATGTGAAATACCTTGTTTTTGTCCGACTCATACACCAGGTGCCTAGCCTCGGCCTGTGCGTGGTCATAGTCTTGAGGGAGGATCCAATGGCGAATCTCATCTTTGTCCAACTTCCCATCCTTGTTCAGATCCCGGAATTCACTAAATTGCTCCCGTTCTGACAAAACCCAGTCTGGCTCAGGGCCATTCTCCTCATGGGAAAACATATCCGCTGGAAGGGAAGGTTGTTCTTGGTTATGAAGACAAGTGGGAAGGTAAGTCAGAAACACTTGATGTCCTGGGTTTTTGGAAGGGTGATGACCAATCGGGAGACCTAACCCAAACACCTGACGGGCAGTTTCTTGGGAATAAAGCAGTGAGGTATCCACTGTGAAGTCAGTTTGGTAGAATAGAAAGAATTGAGTTTAAGAGCCAGAAGATGAAAGATGATCTAAGTCTCTAGGCTTAGTTCAGTGACTAGGATTAAGTTATTTAATTCAGTGACTGAGTTTTAAAGTTGCCTTGTCTGTAAAATGGAGATAATACTTCACAAATCACAGAGTTATTATGAAGATCAAGTGGACACACTCTGTGAAAACCCTGTACAACCTAAACTAGCACTATAGCTAGCGGTGAAAACTAATAACCAACATCAAGCACTTTCTATGGCTCAGATGCTGTATAATGCATTTGACATACGATTTTTTAAAATTTTCATAATAATTCTATGAAGTAGGTATTATAATTCCCACTTTATAGACGAAAACACCGAGGCGCAGCTTTACCCAAGGAGCCACAGCTAATATGAGCTTGAGGCTGCACAATCGATGGTCTTAACCACCGTGTTCATTCCTACTGTTTACATTATCCCTAAAGAGCTTCTGCATATACCATTTTATTTCATTCTTATAACAATTCTATAAGACAGATCATGATCCTTGTTTTACAAAATGGCAGGGAAAGGAAAAAGAAGGCAAAGTTTATGCATTATTTGCTAAGTCACCATATCTTCTTGGAAAAGAGAGATACCCAGTTTCTCTTTAATGGAAACAAAGCTTGCAAGTGTCAGCTGGGAGCAGGTGGTAGATAAAGGTAAACGAGAGGCAAGACCCTTGGTTTAGCTACCAGGTAGAGCGACACCTGACGTTGTTTTTGAGAAAGGGTTGTCACATACATTAGCTAAATCAAGCTTCACCCAATCCTGGAAGCATGGGTGTGGTGTATTCCCATTTTACAGATGAGGAAAATGAGGCTTATAGTGATTACATGACTCCCACAGGGTCATAGAGCTAGTAAGTGGGGAATCCAGGACTCCTAAGTCCAGTGCTCTGCCTACTACACCACATCATAACATTTTCCACTCATTCTTGTCTGAAGAGAACTTTCCCCCATAAATAAAGTCATTTGTTGGGCAAATCTATATATTGGACAGCTTTCACTGCAAATTGCTCGGAATTCAATTTTCAAGCACAATGTTCCCCACGTGCCTCTCTGCCTAGTGTAAAGAATGGAATGTTGCTTTTAGGCAAAAGCACTCAATGAGTTTTGCCCCTGACCTTGCACTATTTCAGTGCAGAGTTCAGGAAGGCAAGGAAAAGCACATACCTTTAATCAAAAATGCTGCACTGTTTTAACCAGTCAGCCTTTTCTGTCAGCCTAATTCCATCGCCAAGGTGTCAGTGACTCTGAACCTACCCTCGCATATGAACCAGGCAAGAGGGAGGCTCTGCTGCTTGCACTGATGTCGAGGTTGTCAACATTTGTTATTCTACAAAGTTAGCGCCACCATGATCGCTTTAATTACTGTGGTGAGAGCTACCTGTCTGTTAATACCACAGACGGAGACCAGCGTTAGGTTTCTTAGATCAAATATAATTCTTAATGATTAGAAGCAATTTTGCTCTTCTTTACTGAAAGCCCTTGTTTTTGGGCATGGGGTGGCAAAGTAATACAACCGTTAGATCAGAGACTGACGGCAACTTGGGCTCTGGTTTTAAGTTGAAAGGCAATTACCTGCTTCTATTAATATGTGTACAACAATTCTATTTATCCTATCTCTCAAATGATTCGCCGGCTTTTACCTTATTGAGACTTGGGAAAAGAAGAGGTGTCATGAGAAGGCAGTGGCAGTTGGAGCCAGGTGCTAAAGCACTGAAGCAGCAGCTGATGAGGATCAAATGGAAATGTCCGTGTTGCCTGCTCCAGTCCTTTCGCTTGGAGGGCTACCAGGCTGCCGGGAGGGGTTCTAAGCAGCACCGGTGGGTCCTGGCCCAGGTACGTTCGAGTCTCATTCAGCCAGTGCTCACAGCTACCTGAAAATGCGCTTCTTCGTGTTGCTTAAGTGGAGTCCTTCGGAACAAAATGCTAGGTATGGTATTCCCAAGGAAAGGGTCAAAACCAAAATATGTTGTGAAAGGATTTACCTTTAAGAAGGAATGCTTTTCTGTGGATGGCATGGGCATGTAAACAGTTCTGTTGATCACAGCTGTGTCTACTCAGAGCTTCCAGGTCCCACTCTCCCAGTCTGATTTTAGTCTTTTCCCTAAGACCATCTGCTCTAGCCTCACTGTAAATCTATGGGATCTCAAAACCCATCTTGCAAAGGTAAAACAACACAGTGTGATGAAGGGTACCTCTCGGAGCTGTGGGGCCAACTGCTGGCCACCCTAGAGGTAGGGGCCAGCATTCTGGTCTCTTCTCCATTGAATGGGGTCTAATAATTCCTCCCTGATATTGTACACTAAGGCTGGTGGGACAAGTCCCTCCGCACTGGGAGGTCACAGGAGTGACACCTACATACTTGCAGCTGTTGCAAAAAGACATCTAGAGAAAGTAGCCAGACACGTGGGTGGAGGAATGTGGCTCAGCTGGGACAGCTGAGCAGGACCTCAGGCCACACTCACCAATATACTCATCCTGATCCACAAACCCATCCCCGTTCTTGTCGATGTCCTCCAGAGTTTCCTAGGAAGCAAAGAGGAACACAGAATGCAAGATGGCTACGTGTACTCAGTACATCTTATGAGTTCTGACCATTGTCCTCTTTTGTCTGGCTTTTATGGATGAATGCTTGGTGACTTCTGACTTGTCTCCTTACCTCCCCGGGCATTCATTTCTTATCTGTAAAAAACAGACAGTGGTTTCTGTCCTTCCTCCCCCATCCTACAATTTTAATAGCAGAACACTCTCTTCAAATGAAAATGTACCTGCAAGCCCAGAGATGCTCTGAATAGATCGAGAAGCCCTGCCAAGCCAAGCATCTCCACCATCCAACCAAATCATCCCCTGGGGTACCTGTGAGGAATCAGCTTGAGAACCACTGGACCACATGGTCACAAAGATAGATTCTGGTGCTAGGTGGACACCGAACTGATGTCAGAAAAATATAAAACAGTGGTCAATTAAAAAATCAAAGCGTATCTGACTTCTGAATGTATTATGTTCTGTATTTAGTACATTTGACTTCTTAATTAAGTACTTTGCTAGTGTGAGTACTTAAGTGAGTTTACTGTCGTCCATTGTCGCAGCAACTCAAAGGCATCCTATATCAAAGAAAACAGCCAACCTGAGAACAGAGACAATCTAGAGGCACATAATCCACTTGTGGCTGATTCTCCATCTTCACCGTCCTTTAGCAAATCAGCTGTCACTGAGTGGATGTCGAGCAGTAAAAAGAAATGATTCTTAGAGCCACTGCCCAGTCCTTAAGGTCATGGATGAAGCATGAGTCAAGAGTGGACCCAGCCACCAACTGCATAACTAAAATAGTCCAGGGCTGATTATAAACAAAAGCTTTAGCCTCTTGTTTCCCAGCATCAAAGCAGCTGGAACTGGCTTGGGTTATCTGCCCAGGAAGCAGGTGATGGCATCATTTTACTGTCGTGGAAAACTAAGACAGTTGGGACCCCATCAGACACTATGAAAAGCAACTACACTCAGAGGCCTTACAAGCACAGCTGACCCTCAAAACCTTTAGGGTCTGACCCATTCGCCCTCTGAAGATTCCCACTAAGGGAAGCATCCTTTCTGGCCATGGTTTTTACTTTAAGTTCCTATATGGTTTAACAATCCAATGCGTTCCATTTCAGAGTCTTTTTCTAGTTTCCTCAAAGCTGAAAAATGGACAGAGACTACCTAGTTGCCCATCAAACCCATCTGCTCTTTCTGGGCACACATCTAAACTGTATTTCCCAGTCTCATCAGACCAAGGAGCCAGGAGAATGTAAAGGGAAGGGGCGCGCCATTTCCTGGGCAGAGCAGTAAAGGGAGATTGCCTTCTCCTCATTCCCTCTTTTCCTCTGTCTGCCAGCTGGTTGTTGCCAGGATGACCTTGAGGCCACAGGATGGTGGCGTATAAGAGGGAAGTAGCCAGGTTACCTGATAGCACTTAAAAGAGTACTGCCCAGAAGATCCAACTGGCTGGGACCAACTGCAGTGGACCTGGTGTAAGCAAGAACTAAGCTTCACTTGTGATAAACAGTTAGGACTGGAGGCTCTTTGTTACAGCACCCAGTCTGCCCTGCCAAATTCACTAGGTAGACAGGTATTCCAGTGTATTCCACTCCAGAGTCCTTCCCCAATTCCCCTCAGGCTGAAGAACTTTCTCTTTTTTGGAAGAAGAGACAAGATTTTTGGTGCAGCTTTCGCCCTGGTCTTTTCCCAGCCCAGGGTCTTCTTTTATCTTACCAAAACTACAATTTCCTTCATATGCTCAAACTCCTCAGGGTGCAGAAAGGCGGTGAACTCCTCCCGAGTGGCTGTCTGGTCACCGTTGAGGTCTGCAGCTTTGAATCTTCTCTCGTCACGTGGCAGCATCTTTTTAAAGGTGTGATGGTCTGAAGAATCGTGAAATTCTGCAGGGTTTCCTGCAGGATGGGCACACGGACATTTAAACCGGGCCGCTGAGGAAGGCATTTCCTTCCAGATCACTCATTCTTCATGTGCAAATAAAGATCCTGACCTATCGAGTTCTTTGAAACGTTTATTTCAGAATGCCTCTAGTATCTGCCTCTTCATATCGCCCCACAATCCAGGCCCTAATGGTGTATTCGGGGCACTACAGCAGTGGTGAAGAACACAGGCCTGAGAACATACTGAGGCCATACTTCTTGTGCTGAGCTCTGCTTTCATTATATCATTCTCTGATCTAGAACACGCAGAGGCTCCCTAGTCCCACAACATTTTGTCTGAATGTTTCTGCCTGGCTTTCGAGATCTCCCTTAATCTGGCCATGAGTGTGTGTCTTCATTTCTCCACAGTCCTGTCCCCTCGTTGTTTCTACCATCCACCCAGAGGGTCTGCATCCTGTGCTTTGCCCACACCCCTCCATCATTCCCCAAACAAGTGTGTCTTATATCCGAACCTTGCTCGTTGCTGAATGCATTGCTGCACCTTTGACCTTCCAGCGAACCCATCTTCCCCACTCGTCTCTCTCCAAATATAAACCCATTCGTCAAGGCCCAGCTCCCATGCTTTCCCTGACTGCTCCAAGCCCACTTGGTCTTTGCTATCTGAAACTTGGCAGCATTTTGAAATTATACCATAGACACGCTTTCTCTCTGCTTTTTTCTGTGTGTGTCCCTGAGATATTAGGTCAGGGAGGGCAGCAACTTAAATCATTTTTCATGAGACCCCTCGATCCTTCCCAGTACTAACCACCTACCACTTCACCCAGAGGAAGCAACTCAGTACACTCTCAGTAAGCAGAGGATATTATACAAGAGGTTCTACTTAAGAGGCTGTGACATCGCCCCAAAGGGAGTGTATATGATGAGAGAGTAGAGTCTCCTGTGAGAAGCTTGTTATGGGGGCCCCAGCTGTGTAATTGCTCCTGTAGCACCTCTTACCTAGATAGTAACCATAGGTGGCTTGTTTGTATTCTTCCCAGGAAATTTTATCATCTTTGTCCCGATCGTAATCCTTCCAGACTTTAGCGACATTATCATAGATATATCTTTTCTGCACCCGTTTGATCCAGGTTTTCAGTTCTTCGGTGGTGACAAAACCATCCCCATCACTGTCAATTCGATCAACAATCTTCCTGTAGTAAAAAAAAAAAAAAAAGGAAAAGAAAAAGAAAAAGAAAAAAAAAAACCCACGATGCTATTATCAAGGCTTGTGCGATTCTGATCCAGAAAAAGATCAAACACCTGCAGAATCTATAATTCATAAACGTAAAATCAATGATCCTCTGGTGCTGGAAGGGATCTTAAAGTTTATCTTTTCCAAGGATGATATGCCTTTCCCCTGACCCAGTGCTAATGGCAGACACTACCAGTGGACCACGCCTCTTCGTCCTGATAAACCTAGATGTAGCCTCAGAATCCTTCTGAACAGTGTTCTGCAGACAGACCCTACCAACGGATTAGCGCTGATTTGTACGGTGAAAGCTAGCAGTCTTTCCTGACATTGTCCTTAGAATAAGGAAACTGAGGCCGAGAGAAACTGAGTGACTTCCAAATCACGGTGCAAGTATTTGGTACAATACTGGGGTAAAAACCCATGTCTCCTGGCTCTAGGTCCAATGCAAAAAATGGAAAATTCTATGTAAACCAAAAGATGAGTTGTTTGTTAAAACAACAACAACAACAACAACAAAACAACTCACCACTTTGGACCCAAAGACTTGAAACTCAAAGCAAGAGGGGACCAGCAAAGCATAAAATGTCAGGGATGAAAGAGCTTTGACATCATGTGACCTATTCCAGAGACCTGGCTAGCTGAGCAGCTGCAGAAGCCTGCACCCCTGCTCTTGGGGTAAAAACCCTTATGTCCACTAGGGTCTCCTCCTCCACAGCTGGCCCAGATATCATCAATTTCCCACTGGACTTCACTGAGATACCCCAAACCCTAGTCCAGGGCAAAATGCAGGCTAAGAACTCACCAGTGTCCACCTCTAGGCCAGAGGGTCCAAGAGAGGGATGCCGTCCCTGTGGGAACTTCGAAGACAACCACAAGCTATTTCTAATATTTAAAAAAGTTTTACCGAGGTAGTCTATTTACCTGGGATGAGGTCATACAGGCTAATTAGGGATTTGTTTCTTTGCTTTGGGCTGGAAATCTGTCAACTAAGAGGCAAATTTTTCCTACTGTGAACAGAAGTCCTGACTGGCAGTTACTCTTTGATTAATTAAACATGGGAAATGAACTCATTAGTACTTAAGTCCCCATCTCCCAACAGACACCTGGGCAGCCCAAGCTCCTCTTTCTCAGGAAGGTATAAACATTACTAATAGCTTTAATATGTCCTTTCATTTGCAATTGTAACAGGTCTCCGGGCTGAAAGATTAAACCTCAAGTATCTTCAGGCTTCCTTCTAGGAAACCACAGCCAGACACAGCAGAATTCTTTCACATTGCAATGTTCAGTTTGCCTACTATGTGCCAGGCACTGCTCCAACCCTGGGGACACAGAGGTGACAAGTCCATCAGTTATCTAATGCCAGCTGAAGAACAGAATCCCAGGCCAGCAGAGACCTAATGTCGGACTGTGAATAATGTTTTTGTGGAAAGGACAGCAGTAAACCTATACAAAATAAACATCCAGGACATGGTCAGCCTGACACATAGTAGGACTTACTGAATATTTACTGGAAGACTAAATATGATCTTAATCTTTCTCCTCAACAATCTCAGGAGTGAGAAACTAGGAAAGGCAGCTATAATGAGATAAACCCGAACCCTACAGTCAGAACTCCTGGTACAGTGGGTTTAGGCTTTTGCAGCTGCTCAGCTAGCCAGGTCTCTGGAATAGGTCACAGATGTCAAAGCTCTTTCATCCCTGACATTTTATGCTTTGCTAGTCCCCTCTTGCTTTGAGTTTCAAGTCTTTGGGTCCAAAGTGGTGATTTTTTTTTTTTTAAGAAACAAACAAACACACACCACTAATCAGTTGGTAGAGTCTGTCTGCAGAGTCCTGTTTGATTATGAGCAAGTGACTTGACTCTGAGTCTCAGTTTCCCCAACTGTAAACTGGAACACGTACTTTACAAAGAATGCTGTGAAGAATAAAGGTGAGAACGTGTGCCCTTTCTCACTAAGGTCCAAAAAAGGGTGGAAGGAAAACTCAACAAACACCTGGCAGGTAAGAGAAATGAACAAAGCCTCCAGGCAAAACAAAACCCTGCCAGCTGCCAACGAGGGTGCCAACACTGCTCCAGAGGATTACCGCCACACGGGAATGATGGCCCACGGAAACCAGAAATCAAGGTCTGTATGTGAAATCATTCAGATTTTAAATGTTGGCAAGTTGGCAAGTAATTTCACTATTTTTCTATTTGTCACTGCACGCAGTCTATGGGTCCCCACTTTGCAGCCCTCTGGCCTAGGTGTCTCCAGGGACCTTAGAGTTGTCACATTTTCAGGATCAGCTCAGGTGGTGGTGACCATGATCCAGCCATGTTCCTCCCTTGGCAGCCCAGATCCAGCCATGTTTCTCCCTTGGCAGCCCAGACTTGAAAGGGACTGTTGTACAGCTGTGGACAGAGGTGGCTTTTTATGCCCAGCCATCCTATCATTTCCAACCCTCCGCTGTCCCCTGCCTCTGGCCCAGATTTACCTTACAAGTGAGTGCTGTGTCCACTACTCATCCAGTGGCTCAGCCAGAGACCCAGATATCATCTGAGATTCCTTGCTCCCTCCTCTTTCCAACCCCCCACATTGAGTCAAGAGTGAGCACTGCCACTTCTCCTTCCCACATGCTTTTGGATTCACCCTCTCCTGCCCTCTGGACCAGCGTGCCTGGTTCAGGTGCACACGGCCATGGTCTTTCCTCCGGTCTCCCCATCCATGCCTCAGTTATGTTCTTCGCCCTACGGCCAGTCTGCTTTTCCTACCAGGTTCTGGGATGACGACATTTCGACCACATACAGGATGCCTCTCAGAGATCTTTCCTGCTCTGCCCTTGGTTTCCCCTCCAATCCCACCTCTTGCTTCTTCTACCCTGTCCCTTTATTGTCCCAACACCCCTCATCCCCCAGAACAGATTTCAAACCCTTTATAAGTGGGCTGTTCTCTCTTTGGGAATGCCTTCCCCTGCTGGTACACCTGCCAATCTCTGAGTCGCCCCCACAATTTCTGATCACATGACACCCCCAAACTCCCAAGCCCCTTTCTTCAACCTGAAACCTTAGGGGCTCCTTCTCCTCACTGTAGTTTTTATGTGCCACCACAGCGATTACGCTAGTGTCTGCTTGTTTTTCTCTCGCCCACATTTTACTGGAAGCGTTTTAGAGCCTACAGCAGACAAAGGTTTTCTTTGTACCTGCCAGGTATCTAACATGGTGGCTGGCACACAGTAGTCACTCAAATGTTTGTTGCATAAATAAATGAATGAACTTAAGGTGTTCGTACAAGGATCAGATGCAGACCAACTCCATCAGCCCTTGATCTCACCACTTACTCTCACCACTAGGCTTAATCCTCACGATGAAGGCACTAAACTGGAAGCTGTAGCACCGCAAACTGCAGCGTTCCCTACTCCAAGCCCCACCCCGCCCCCCAATGACAACGATGCAAATGGCTGCCACTCGAAGCCGCAAAATGAATCAGTTTTCAAACACCTCAAAGCAATACAATGACAGAACTCATCAAAGGCCCCCATTGTTAAGTCCCAAACGAGAGAAGAGAAGTATTTCTCTGTAAAATAAAAGGTGATTGTTTGAAGGTGACTTTGAAGTTCAAAGATCTTTTTATCAGAGCAGGCAGATGGTGCACCTACACAACAGGTATAATTTAGCTTCGTATCCTAACCAGCCCTATTTACTGGCCATTGGTGGCCCCCTTCAGTACAGGCGTGGCTGTGTTCTTTTTTATGTAGCAGGACATGAAGACCCTCCACACTCAGGAACCCGGTTCCAGGAGGCCTGGCGCTCAGTCAGCAGGGTTACCGACACCCTCCCCAGCCCATCCTTCCTCTGGGACCAGGCCAGCTGCTGATTCCTCCGTGGAAGAGTTCGTTTCCAGATACCTTCGCACAATGCCCCAGTGTCTCCGCAGGGAACCTGCCCGAGGGTGCCCTGGGATCTCCCAAAGTTTTGTTCCCCGGGTCCAGTTCCTAACTCAACTGCCTTCAACAGGGAAATTTACAATCCACCACCACACCACCCTTCAGCTTTTTGCCCTCGGTTGTCAAAGGACTGGGTGCCTCGGCGGACATCTGCTGGAAGGAGAAATTAGGGGACCAGTTTCAATTCCCACCCCATATACCCTATCCCTAATGGCTCTCCCTTCTTAATGACAGGACTTTTATATCCCTATATCAGATTTACCGGCGATTAGGGAGAAGGCAAGAATACCCCAGCCTTGGCCCAGGGACACAGGCCAGGAATCGAGCTTCTCCTTCTCTTCTGCCCCCTTCATCTTTTATCCATCTATGTTCCTCCTTGAGATCTTCTTAGAACTATCTCAAGCCCCCTTCTTAGGGAATGGGAGGCGAAGAGAGAAACTGGAGGGTGGGAAAGAACGCATGTTACCAAAAAGCCACCGTGGACAAACTCCTTTTGTACACTCCCCTCCCTTCTGATGCAACCCAGGGGAGGGGGCGGGCCCTCGCCATCCTGGCTCCCGCGGCTGCTGCCACGTTCTCGCCTCCCGCGGGGAAGCCACCTCGCCCCGGGGTTGATCTCCACGCAGGGGTCCCGGCGCCCGTGGGCAACTTTGCGCCGACCCCGCCGCCGCCGCCGCCGCCGCACCCTACGGACCCACGCCCTCGGATCCGCGCGCCCGATTTCACTTTCGCTTTGA
>NW_006433024.1:9382960-9383196 GCF_000325575.1 Pteropus alecto | reverse complement strand
CTGCAACGCCCCCGCGAGCCAGCCCGGGCCGTGGCCTCACCCCAGCCTCTCCTTGCTCTCCTCCGAGGTGAGCTGGTCGAAGGTCTTGGAGTCCTCCTTGCCCAGGAAGGCCTCGTGGTCGTACTGGAAGCTCTGGTTGTCCTCGGGCGGCCGCTCGCCCAGCTCCGAGTCGGGCCGCACCACGCGCTCCTTGCGCACCGTGGGCTTGGCCCGCAGCGCCCGGGGTGCCAGCGCCA
>NW_006433024.1:9372549-9382624 GCF_000325575.1 Pteropus alecto | reverse complement strand
GCCTCCGCCCCTCCCGGCGAGCTCGTCGCCAGGGGCGGGCCCAGGCGTGCTGGGGTAGGGACTGGAGGGCTCGGAGGAAGACTGGGAAGAAGTTCTTTGTCAAGCAACAGATGTTCAGGATAAATTTCCCTCTCTTCTTCCAGTTCCAGAGAACTGAAAGGAGGGAGGCGCTGCCCCACCTCGGCTTTCTGCTGGGTGCCTGAGTCTCAGCCCCAGACCTTGCCCCAGATGTGCACTTAAACCGAATCCCACCTGGTTACAAACACAGGTGACAGGAAGGAGACCAGGGTGGGCGAGGTCACCGAGAAACTCAAATGTCCAGGAGGGCCAAGCAGGTAACTTAATGTAATGGAGGGTTCATCTAAACCTAGCAGCCTTGTGTACTCCAGTGGCTAGGAGGAATGCAGGCCCAAAGCTGGCAGATAGTCCTGTTCCCAAAAGAAATCAGGATTTCAGGTGTTTACGTTTTCATTTCTAAACGATGGCGACTCATTTTACAATAGCAGGACATGACTCAAATCTCGTCTGTACATGGACTCTGGAGTAACGCTACCAATATAAAGAAACTGTAGAACTTGCTTCAATGATGAAAATGTTCTGTAACTGGGCGGTCCGATAGATAGTGGCCGTTGAGCACACTTGACATGCAGCTAGTGTATGAGAGGCATTGAAAATTTACGGTTAAACTTAAATAGCCACCTGTGGCTAGTGAGTATCATATTGGACAGTGCAAGTCTAGAGCAATGATTCTTTTTTTGTGTCACAGCCTTTTGAGACTCATTGAAAGCCATGGACCCTCCAGAAAAATGCATAGTTACTGGCATGGGTGTTTGATTACAGTGTCAGAGGATTCCTGCAGCTTCTGAAGCCTCACCAGCGAGCCCAGGGTTAAGAATCCCTAGAGAACTAAAACTGGTTGAAGAAAGGAGTGGGTCCGCACAGCCCTGGACAGCTACACTCCCAGAGTAGCTGTGCCTGCTTTGTCTTCCATCCCTGATAGCTTAGGAAAGGTTCCTGGTCTGTGCTTCTTGCCCTTGTATTAAGAATGTCTGGACATTGTCAACAGCAGTATAAAATGCAGGTACCTTATGAAGACTTCTTTTAATCAATTAACAAA
Source organism: Pteropus alecto (assembly GCF_000325575.1). NCBI lineage: Eukaryota > Metazoa > Chordata > Mammalia > Chiroptera > Pteropodidae > Pteropus > Pteropus alecto. Next base: position 9,381,507 of record NW_006433024.1, on the reverse strand, counting down.
TAACCGTGTGTGCCCACGGCCTAAGCACTGGACTAGGTGCTGAGAGTTCAAAGAGGAACTGCACAGTCATGGTCTCTGAAGAGTGATAGTGTATGTGAACAGATATTCATTCCTTCTTTCCTTCCTTCATTCTTTTGATAAACTAAGCACCTGCAAAAAGTCACTGCTATACTGGGTATTGGTTTACTGAGCAGCCACAGGTTGCAAATGCTCCAGGAGGAAGGCACTCAGTATGATGGGGGACAGGACTCAGACCTGGGGATCTGTTGGGGAAGGCCTCCTGGAGGAAGAGACGTCTAAATTGAGACTAAAGGTGAGTAAAATAAGCCAGGCATCAGGGGTGTGAGTATACGAGAAGAGGATAAGGTCCTATGTGTGAGCTGGCAGAGAGAAGTGGAGTTTGAGGTCATGTCCTTGTGACCCTGTACCTCCCCATCAGCTGGCAGTGAGACCTGGGGATGTAGTCCTTGGTGCCTCACCCCACCTAGGCTGACTTTTCATGAGACAGGAAGTGCTGTGCTCGTGAACAGACATGTCCCCAACTGCCAGTCTAGAGGCTTGAATTTCTAGCAATACAGAAGCATTACTCTGGATGTGTAAGAGCTCCCTATTAAAATACAAGGACCGGGAGGTGGGTGGCTTAGTGCCTTCTGAGCTCACCAGACAGCAGGATGTGAATTGCTGAGGGGGTGGGAGAGGGGAAGGAGGTGTGGGAGGAGGCACAGAGAGAGATCAGAGCTAGAAAAAGAGGACCAGGAAGGGAATGAGAAAGTGGGTGGAGATTGAAGACAGCCTTTGCTTAGTCACAGCTTTGCCCCAGGCTAGGCTGGGCTGGGCCCTTGGGATTGATCCAGACTCTCAGGAATGAGGACAAGCAAAGCGTTTGCTCCTGTTCTACTTGGCTTCCTGCCAGACACTAGTGGTTTCCAACAGTTAGATTGTTCCAGAGGTAGTCTTGTCTCCCATGGGAATTCCTAGAGAATTCCAGCAGAGCTGTGAATGTGGAGGAGTCTATATAATTTTCTCTGGGCTTGCCTACACTCTCTTCCTTTGTGTTTTCATCCTTCTACTGCCTTGTGAGAGTAAAGTCTTCTCAAACAAAAGATCAAGAGTAGTGACTAGTACTAGTCAAGGTATTTTACTGTGTAATTGCTTTCTTTTGTTTTTAAAATTGCTTTTTATTTCTTCCCATGTGCATGTATAGCTAAGTACATTGTCATCTCTTAGGTTAATCTCCATTCTTGTTGAGGCAAAGAAACCAGAAGCAAAAGAGTGACATTTAGCAGTGAGTTGAACCTGTGGGAAAAGAAAAGCAAGTTTCAGTTAGGTGAGTTGATAGTCAGGGTGTGTGCCTCTGCTGCATCCGGCTGCAAGTAATACATCCACTACAACAATATCCAGCCAGAAGTTACTTAAATGGTAAGAAAACTTGATCATCTCCTGTACCAAGAAGTCTCCAGTTAGATCGATCTCAGATTGGATAATTCAAGTGGCTTGACGACATCAACAGGGAAACAGATTTTCTGGGGTTTTTGTTTTTGTTTTTCCCTCAGAGGCAGGGGAAAGAGGAATGTTTCTTCCCCTTAATAGGAGAAAAACTTCCCTAGCAGACTTTCTTTTACATCTCATTGGCCAGAATTTTGTCACATGCCACTGCCTGATCTGGTGACAGACAATGGGGATGAAATTTCCAGGGCTGATATAGACAAATTGAGATTCACTCCCTGGAGCTGGAAGGCACACAGCTTCCTCTGAAGCACATGATTAGGGTTTTGTTGGCAAAGGAGAACATGAAGGATGGCTGTGTCTGCCAAAAAAAGTCATGATTAACTATTTTCATGTTTAAAAGCACTCCAAATGTTCTACCTCTTTCTACTTCTCCACCAGGCAAAATTACACTCACTCTTTAAGGCTCGACTCAAACGCGCCTTCTCTGTGAAGTTTCCTTTATGCCTCCAATCAAATGCATTACTTCCACAATATGCCCAGAGCCTTTTATCTCATATATAATACTTGCACAGTCTGCTCTGTATTAACAAATTTGCCTTAGTCTCACCTAATTCTGAAGTCCTTGAGAGGAAGGAGCACGCACGATTCATGTTGGTGTGCATAAATCCAGGGACTAGGACATTTATTGCCTTTTCACACAAGTTGATCCCCGTAGGACAGATTTGCCATGAGACCAGGGACCATGACTTTTTGGTTCACCTGTGTATACTTAATACAGTGCTTGGCACATAGGTGGAAGAGAGGAAGAGAGGGACTGGATTTTCCACCTCATTTGCAACAAACAAGCAAAAAACAGGCACAATATATAAAATAACAGTTTTCAAGGCACTGGACACCAGGCAACGAATGACCCTGGAAATACACAAGGTGAGTCCTATGATTGCCCCAGTTCACTGCTGTGGTAGAGTTTCCAGGCTTCAGCGCAAGGAGGGGGCACTAAGGGAAAGCCTGGAAGACTCCCTGAGTTAAAAAGAGGAAGGTGACTGTCCAGAGACCAAGTCAGTCACAGTGTTTAGGAGAGAGTATCAGAGATGAGACAGCTGAAAGAGAGAGAGCTGCTTAAGTGTTCAGCAGAATACTGATGAGTGCATGCATGTGAGGCCAAGGATAAACCATTTGAGAGTTAGAGGAAACAGTGAGTGCCAGGAACAATGCCTATTTCCATCGGCCAGACTGGAAAGGCTCATAATTCATGGGGCACTGGGTAGAGTACTCAGGCAGCTCCTCCTTCTGTGTTGAGGAATAATTAGCCCTAGACTGAGCACTGCTCCAGAAAATGCCTAACCAGCGTAAAAGCAAGACCTGAAAAGATCAAACTGTTTCCAAGTAGCTGAACTTTATCCCAGGAAAAAAGCTAAAGAAAATTATAAGAATATAAAAAGTATCCAACACCCAACAAGGTAAAACTCACAATTTCTAGCATCCAATCAAAGACACAACAAGACAGGAAGACATGACCTATAATGAGAGTAATCAATAAAAACTGGCCCAGAATTGACACAGACATTTGAATGAACGGAGAACATTAAAATAGTTACATTCAATATGTCTAAAAAGTTCAGAAGAGACAGAGAAGACAGAAAAAGACAAATTAAAAGCTGAGAGATTAGAAAATATGATATCTGGATGCAAAATATACTGCATGAGTGTGGAGAAAAACTATATTGTTTTCATTTATATGACACACAGTGCTCTGAATACTACTCATACTTCACTTCTGACACTGGCACTTCTGATTCTCAATTGTGTATGAGGTCCTCTCTGGGCCACCAAACAATTCTACAACATCAGTTTGGTGTCCTACGATTTAACTCAATTCTGACACTATCTACCGAGAGATGGCATCAGATCTTACAGGTTAAGGATTCAGTCCCACAAGACTGCCCTCCCCACTTCAGATGCCAATCACAAGTCCAAGTTGTTACCTGTGCTTCTGACCAACTGGTTATAGATTGGACCCCCTCCTCAGGTTCAGTGAATTTGCTAGAGTAGTTCACAAAATTTGGGGAAACATTTTACTTACTCGATTATCAGTTTCTTATAAAAGGCTATAACTCAAGGACAGCCAGAGGAAGTGGATGTCTCTTTAAAGTGGACACCTCAGTAATCAAATCTTAAGTCGGGCATTTACAAAAAGAAAAGCCAACTGTCAGGGCTTATATATTTTGTGGTGATGCTGGTGTAAACAAACCTACTGTGCTGCCAGTTATATAAAAATATAGCACAATTACAGTAGTAGGCTATACCACCTAAGTTCGTGTAAGTACACTTTACGTTGTTTGAACAATGACAAAATCGCCTAACAATGAATTTCTCAACCGTAACTGGTCATTAAGCGGCGTGTGACTATATTTACTCTTTCTTTTCTCAGCTCCTTTAAAAGACATAAAATTATATAAAGTAATAATTATAACAATATATCGTTGGATTTGTCTATACCTTGTTGGAATCAAATTAGTATGTATATCTAAAATACATTCTGATGAGTTAGGATGTATAATGTAAGCCCTAGCACAGGGACTAAGGAAATAACTCAAAAAATATGTAATGGAAAAAATCATTAAAGGAATGAAAGTGTTACACTAGAAAACATCCATTTAACGCAAAAGAAAGCAGTAAGGGAGGAGTGGAGAAACGAAAAAGGCAGAAGGAAATGTTATGAGATGGAAATCTCTCTCTACACAGAAATCAAAGGTACCAGAGATGGTATTTGAAAGGTAAATATATATTTTTCTTATTCTTTAAAACCTTAAAAAATATAATTGCTCAAACAAAAATAATAACAGTGTTTTGTGGATTAACAATGCAGAAGTAAAATGTATAATAACAATCACATGAAAGCCACGAGGGTAGAAATGGAGGTACACTGTTTTATGTTTCTTATATTATACATGAAGTAATGTAATATCACTTGACAGTGCATATGCTGAAAAGGTTATGGCATTCACTAGGAATGGCATTCACTATGGCATTCAGGCTAGGAATTCACCTGAGCCATTTGCTAAAATTTCTGTATAGCATGGAGCCCTGGTGGAGGCATGAGACATACCCATTCATAGTGTTGGCTTAAAACCATGGGTTGCAGAAATGGGGCGGGGGGCAATTTTTGCCAACTTGTCAGCATTGTTTATTTAACTCCTGGAGGATTCTTTTGTTCTGTAGCAAGAATAAGCCTGTGTGGCTAGGCGAGGCACCATCTGGGTCTCCTTGGCTCTCAGGTGTTCTCAGTTGTTCCATATACACAGCAGTGGTTCCTGATCTAAGATATGAAGTGCATTTGGCCATGGTCTTTATAGAAGGGAGATCTATAGGAGATCCTCCTGACCTTTTCACACTCATTCCTGTGAGGCAGATTTCGGTTGTGATGCATGTCTTCACTTTAATGCAGCTGTATTTATATCCTTTTTCTGTAGGTTCATAAACATTGTCATTTTGGGTCTTGTGAGTCTTCTAGCAATTAACTATGTTTAACTTCCATTGTTAGTGTGAAGAAGTATATTCTAACCTAAAGCAACATGAAAATATCAAAGCAAAGGGTTATAGCTAATGAGCCAACAATGGTCATAGTAGAGAATCATAAAAAGTACTCAATTAATCCAAAAATAGGTACTTGTTGGAGCTTGGAGGTTGTCACTTCTGATGTTACAACAAGAAAAAAGCTGAACGAACAAAACAATCAGTGACTTTTCTTGAACTCACCAGAAAACTGAGGTTGCAGAGCAAACTGCCTCCTGAAATCTGTGAATGCAAAAGATCACAGCCAAGATCAGCTACCTACAGCAGATGCTGCAGGAACCAAAAGCTGGTAGGAATACTAAAATGGTAATTGTTGGAAAAGGAGAGGGAGGGAAGAAAAGGAGGGAGAGAGTGAGGGAGGGAAGAAGGAAGGGAAGAAAGGAGAAAGGAAGAAAAGAAGAAAAAAAGAAAAAAGGAAGGAAAAAAGGGCGGGAGGGAGTGAAGGAAGGAAAAGGAAGGAAGGAAAGAAGTATGGAAGGAAGGAAGGAAGGAAGGAAGGAAGGAAGGAAGGAAGGAAGGAAGGAAGGAAAAAAGAAAAGGTTCCTTTTGCCTTTGGAAGGATTCCAAAGTGTTAGGTATCCTTGGCCTTCCCTAGGCATTGAAATTCTTATTCTGAATGTGTAAAATTTGACAACCTGTTATTAGGAATTTAGAAAAAGTTCTCTTTTGTTTGCTTAAGGGTTATAACTAAGCCTTGTAGGCAGGAAGCTAGGAGGGGTGCTCTACTCTGCCCCCAGTTTTTCCCACCCTTGTCTCTGGGGGAGGGAGCTCTAAGGCTTCTCTGGCTCTCGTGGGGTTCTTCTAAACTTGGGACTGGTGCAAAGCCACCTCCACCCACAGAGCTTCTCAGGTCGGTTGGTGGGATTAGACAAGTGTGTTCTGCCACCTGCAATCCCTAGCGAATCCTGGGACAGGCGATGCTTCCAAGTTTCCTGCACAAGATGTGATGGGAATAACTACCAATGACCTTATCCATGAAAAGTACTTGAAAAGCATTCAGGATTATTACTGATAAGCCAGAGGATAATCAAACAAGATGTAGTACTCTAGGGCAAAGATTTTTTTCTTCCCTTTGAAAAATTACACACGTGACACATGTTCTTATGGAATAACTATAAAAAAAAGAAAATCGCCCCAGGTCTAAACACTCAGACATAACCATGTCAGCAACACTTTCATCTGCAAATGTAGACATGTTTGTTTTATGAAAATGGTGTCATAGTCTAACATTGTTTTGCAACCTGCTCTTCCTTCTGCAATTTATCAGTCTATTGCGAACATTTCGAGTCAGTACACATCTACACAGAATTCTTAATGGCTGCGTGCTGCAGCCCCATTCTTCAATTGCTGGACGTTTAAACTGCAATTGAATCAGATATCTATTGACACAATAATGTGATGCAGTGAGCAAATAAAATCTCAGTGGCATGCAAGAATAAATATTTGTTTAATTTACAAGTTTGCAGAGGTCCAGCCGATCCGGCCTCAGCTGATCTAGCCTCACTTATTCTCTTCTCGACTGGGCTGGGCTGGGCTGGCTTACGCCTTCGCAGTCAGCTGCCGGTCGGCTGAGCAGCTCTCCTCATTTTCACTTGCTCCTATGTTGGGACTGGCTGGCTACTGGCTTCTTTAGAATGGCCATGGGTGGGACAACCGCGGAAATTCCAGTCTGTTCCGGTGAGTTACCTTCCAGGAAGCTAGCGAGCCTTGACATGTTCTCATGGAGCAAGGTCTACACAGAACTGTACAAGCACTTTTCCAGGCCTCTGCTTGTGTCATATTTGCTCACGTCCTGTTGGCCAAAGCAAATCATCTGGCTGAGTGCAGAGAATGGAATGGCTCTACTCAAAGTGTGGCCAGATGGCATGGATACAGGGAGGGGTGAAAAATTGGGACTATTTTTTTTTTTTTACAGTAAATTATTGCACAAATATCTTTGAGTATTCTCTGATTATTCTGTAGGACGTATTCCCAGAAGTAGACTTGCTAGGTCTAAGGTAGATCCTTTTCTGAAGACTCTGAAGACAAACTACCAAAATGCTCTCCAGAAAGGTATACCTATTTACATTTTCATGAATAGCAAATAAGAGAGCAGATTTCTCTATGACCAGGATGTATAGAAAAAAAATCTTGTGCAAACTCTAGACACTCTAGGCATTTGTGTTTTAGTTGCATGATGTACCCCAAAGGTTCACAGACATAAACCAGGAAAAATAAGGTCATCTTGGAAGTCCCAGGAGAGGTATCCTAGTGTGGTCCTTTGAGATGCATGTCCTATTCCCCCCTTAAGAAGTATTGGAGTATTGGAAAGACCCCAGGACAATGTTCAGGAACGGAGAGTGTAACCATTTACCCTGGTTTTCATGGAAACGCCTTGGTTTACCCTGTTGTCCTGGCTTAATTATTAAGAGTACCCCAGCTTTTACTCTCAAAACTTCCCATTTTGGACTATAGATTATATGAACCCCCAGGTAAAGATTACCTTAGCTAAGATCGTTCCTTTGATTCCGAAACCCTTTATTCATGCGACTCCTGATTTGGGGGATTTTATTTTGAAAGTTTATTATGTGCCAGATACTGTGCTAGGCATTGAGGATACAGCCATGAGCAAGATCAGACTTGGTCCCTGCCCTCACAGTGCTTTCAGTTTAATAAGGGAGAAACATTAGTGAAATCATCACAGATTAACGAAGAACTGTAGCAGTGGTGAATGCTGCAAGGGAGATTTGATCTTATCATGGAAGTCAGGAAAAGATCCAAGAGGAAGAAATGCTTCAGCTGAGATTGGAAGGAAATGCTAAATTTACCTAAGGGAAGGCATTCTTGGGGCAGGTAGGAAACCTGTGCAAAGACTATGATAGAAGGAAGCCAGGGCAGGCGAGGACGTGGAGGAAGACTGAATGGGGGGAGACAGAAGGGGTGGTGGGAAGAGGGTGTGAGATAAGGGACAGTGTTTTTAAAAGTGGTCTCTACCAATTTTGCTTGTTTAAAAAGTACTACCTATGAAGAACTCTTCCTAACAAAAAGACTAAATCCAAAGTCTCTTAATGTAGTTATGAGTTTACCAGAAGTGGGGCACAGAGACACAAGATTTCAATACAGTAAGGACCTAATCAGCCAGATCAAGATTCGCGATAATCTACATAACAAATGGTCCGAGAAATCAGTGGCATTTAAAAAATAAAGGCAAGGAGACTGTTATAGTATAGAAACAACTTAAAAGACATAATAATGAGCTATGATGTGAAGACCTTATTTGAATTCTGATTTGGACAACCCAATTATAAAAAGACATCCTTGAGACCATTGGGAATTTGATCATGGATTGGATATTAGATGATAAGAAGGAATCACTGTTGATTACTTAGCTGTAATAATAGCATCGAGGTTATGTTCTTTTAAAATGTGCCCTTATCAACTAGAGATGCATATTGTGGTCACCTGACACATGGGATTTGCTCTAAAATACATTAGCAAAATAGTAATAATTGTTGAGGCTGGTGATGGGTAAGTGGGGGTTTATTATACTTTCTCTTTTTTAATATATTTGAAAATTTTTATTTAAAAGGTTTAAAAAGCTGTATTGAAACATATCCTTCATTCTGTTAAGGATTTATGGACAACAATCAGGTTAACATTCAATTGAGCAGAGTATAGAGCATGTCCTATTGATGCAATGGTTCTCCTAGGATGTTGGAGTGAATTCCATATGCATTTGTTACTCTAGTGATGCTCTACAATGACAAAAAAGAGCCAAAGGGAAGGATTTCTTTGAGAAGATGTGACTGAACACACAGAAGGAAGGAGGTATATTATATAATGTAGGGTTCTGAGAAGGAAGGTAAGGTGGGATCCAGAGTCAAGGTGAGGTTGGGGCCAGTGGAAACGTGTGTGTGTGTGTGTGTGTGTGTGTGTGTGTGTGTGTGTGTGTTT
>NW_006433024.1:9327949-9371391 GCF_000325575.1 Pteropus alecto | reverse complement strand
CATTGGGAATTTGATCATGGATTGGATATTAGATGATAAGAAGGAATCACTGTTGATTACTTAGCTGTAATAATAGCATCGAGGTTATGTTCTTTTAAAATGTGCCCTTATCAACTAGAGATGCATATTGTGGTCACCTGACACATGGGATTTGCTCTAAAATACATTAGCAAAATAGTAATAATTGTTGAGGCTGGTGATGGGTAAGTGGGGGTTTATTATACTTTCTCTTTTTTAATATATTTGAAAATTTTTATTTAAAAGGTTTAAAAAGCTGTATTGAAACATATCCTTCATTCTGTTAAGGATTTATGGACAACAATCAGGTTAACATTCAATTGAGCAGAGTATAGAGCATGTCCTATTGATGCAATGGTTCTCCTAGGATGTTGGAGTGAATTCCATACGAATTTGTTACTCTAGTGATGCTCTACAATGACAAAAAAGAGCCAAAGGGAAGGATTTCTTTGAGAAGATGTGACTGAACACACAGAAGGAAGGAGGTATATTATATAATGTAGGGTTCTGAGAAGGAAGGTAAGGTGGGATCCAGAGTCAAGGTGAGGGTGGGGCCAGTGGAAACGTGTGTGTGTGTGTGTGTGTGTGTGTGTGTGTGTGTGTGTGTGTGTGTGTGTGTGTGTTGGTACCTAGAGGAGGAGGGAATTCTCATTGCCTCACCTCAGTCCTTAGAGAATTAGGATCGAGGTCAAATGCTACAAGGTCGTGGGATTGGTTATTAGAAAACTGTAGTTTTGAAGAGCGTGGAATTGACAGCATGTGTGTGTGTGTGTGTGTGTGTGTGTGTTGGTAACTAGAGGAGGAGGGAATTCTCATTTGGCAGCCTCAGTCCTTAGAGAATTAGGATCGAGGTCAAATGCTACAAGGTCGTGGGATTGGTTATTAGAAAACTGTAGTTTTGAAGAGCGTGGAAGAGACTTGACAGCATTATTGAGGTGGATGGGGAGAAAGTTCACTGAGGGGACACGGTAAAATTGCAGGACAGTAGAATTGCAAGGACCTTTAGAATAAAACATTGGACCGAAGACCCTAAGATGCATAAGGGAACAATGGAAGGAAAACACCAGAGGACTGGGAGAAGAGAGAAGCCTTGCTGGTCTGCCCACACTGATGGTTCTGGAGAGTGAACCTACCTGTAGAGACAGATGTGCACTCAGTGCGTGTGGGACAGGGACCATGCATTCGCAGGTATAAAAAAGGGTCCAGGGGCTTCTAATGCAGGTACAGGTGATTCCTGAAGCATAATTTGGGAAACTCCACCCTAGTGGCTGGAGGAGTGAAGCCCGTTTGGGGCAGGAGGCCTGCTGTGTTCCACAGGGGAAGCCTGGTGGACGGACAGCAGAAGTTGGGTCTGTTGGTTGCGTCAGGGGGCTTTGTAGCTTTCTTGGCCTGAGGGATTGTAATGTGAAGGCCCAATTTGTCCAGTTGGGCGGTCTTCCTAGGGTCCTGCGTGGGGCTCAAACACAAAGGTGGATGGCCTTCAAAGTAATCCTGTCTGTGCTTGCTCCCTGGGCTTCTTGAGAACTATAACTACTAGGGCGTTTGTTGTTTGTTTTTGCCACTTTTGATTCTAGAAATAAAAAATGGGCTTTTAAAATCAGCCAACCAACCAATCAACACTGTTGAGGTTGACGCATTTGGGCTAATTGTTTTTCTTTTCATTTGTATTTATTTCCCACTGAGTGTGAGGTAGCACTTTCAAGTAAATCTTTGGTAATTCCCAGGCATAAAGCAATTGCCTTCATTTCCCAGCGGGACATACTAAAGTGGGTTCATTTGTACAGAGAATGGAAATAGCCGTTTTTATAGCTTAAGGCCTGGAAGAAAACAGCTTTTTTCTGACAATCATAATCCAGTCATGCTTTAAAAAACATATTTCAACATCAAAAGGACTTCAAGGGTCTGGAATGTATGAGAAGAATGTATTAAGACATATCTTATTAGCCAATTTATCTATAATCTAGATAAATTTACTTCTTATTTCTCCTCTCTAGCAACTTCCTCAACCACAGACCCTATGTGTTGCCTAGAGTCAAAGAATGAAGCCTGTTTTGAATGGAAAGAATTGCTTTCCTTTTTCCTAGTCTCCACTGCGATTCTCTGATTTGAATTTGCAATGGCAGAACGAAGGAAAAGCTGCTGCTCCAAGTGGGGAGCACTGCCTCAGTGACGGCCTAGAGGCCAGCAGGTCAGGGAGTGACTGTCTGGACAACGTGGCTGAAGCAGAGCAGAAACAGGCTAGCTTGGTATGGGGAGAGGGATTAAGGAGGCCGAGCAGAGGGGCTTTGAGTGGTGCCTGGGGAAATCCTGAGCCATTTAAATGAGCCACTTAAATCTGACAGACAAATTGGTGTTTTAAAAAGATTTACCAGGCAGTGATGAGCGGGATGAGGTAGAGTGGGTGGGGGCAATGTGTGTGTGTGGGGCTGGGAGATGACAGGTAACAAAGGTGGGGGAGAATGAAGCTAGGAGAATAAAGATTCTGCTTTGAGTCAACAAACACCTACTGAGCACCTGCTGGGTACCTTGCCTTGTGTCAGGCACCACTTCTAGCATGTTCCCTTTCAGTGAGTGGAACTAGCATATGCTTTTTTATGCAAGCAGAAGCCTAGTGCCCTTCTCGCCACCTTCCTCCCTTTTCTCTCCCATCTATCAAGTTGTCCTGTCAATTCCGTGCCTCTCACATCTGCCTATTCCCCCTCAGCCCCACTTCCTCTATTCTCCTTCATCGGCTGCCACCTCTCCCTGGATTTCTGGTCTCTCTGCCTCCATCTCCCCTTTAACTCCTTCTCCATCTGGCAGCTGTTGGAGAGTGAGGATGGCCTTCCCAAAGCACATAGAATCAGGTTACCTCCCCCAACAGAAACCCTTCAGTGGGCTTCCCATTGCTTTCGAGGTAAAGTCCAGATGCCGCAGCAGGACCAGGGGGGCCCTTGATATCTGGGTCCTGCGTAGCTCTCCCTCCTTCCCAGGCCTCTTGGCTCCCCCACCTTGAATCTTGGGATTCGAAAATGCTTTTGGTACCTCTAAGGGCTCATGTCGTCCCTCTCTTCTTCCTTATAGCGATAATATTCTCCCTTCTCCCCTCCTTGACTTGTTCTTCAGAATATGTTTAGAGATCCCTTCCTTCCAGAAGCTCTTTCTGACTCACCTGGGTACTTTCAAAGACCTGTCTCCGTGGCTAACCTAGAGCTGTCACAGCGCATAGCCACTGGCCTTTCTCTGCTCTGCCTGTGTGCTTCAAGAAGGCAGGGGCTGCATCTCCATCCTCATCCAGTGCCCTCTGACGCATAAAAGGTGCTTAGTAAATATTCATCAAACTGGAACGGGCGAATTTACAAGTCCTGGGTGGTGGGGTCGTATGGGGGGTTAGGGAGGAGAGTGTTGGTCCCATCTCACAGATAAAGAGACTGAGGCTCAGAGAGGGATTTAACAATTGGTCTACGGCTACTCAGCAACACAGCCGACAATCTCCTTCGGGGTTGCTGATTTCCTGTCCACAGCTTTTCCCTCTTCCTTGCAGTCACAGAATGGAGATCATCAAAGAGTCCCGTGTAGTTCCTGCAACTCTGGCTGATCATTCAGAAAGCTTCCGGGGGCCACCACCAGAATGAATGCAACAGCAGCCGATGAGGCTTTGCTGTGTTAGTGAGGGATTTCATTAACTGAAGTGCTACTAAGTTTGGGGATTGCAAAGGGCTAGGAGTCCAAATGAACCATTTTCGACATAATTTGAACATTTGTTTCACCAAAGATAGTATTCAAAGCACAAGTCCTCCCTGTTTCTGAAAAACAAAGAATTAGGTTACATATAGTCATTGCTGTTCTTATTTATTTTTTCTTCGCTCCAATAAATGGTCTTCGCTTACTTTTTATTTTTTTATTTTTTTTGATTGACTGGAATAACTCACTGCTGAGTGATAGATATTGTTCATTTAACTCCAGCATTTACTTTTCCCCTAAACTAGTGCTCTGTTCATGATTGAGCAGACTTCTCCCCCATTTAGCACCCACGTAAAACATCGCCAAAGATCGGGGCTGCGGCTCGGATAACGTCTTTGCGGCAATCCGTTCAAGCTGCAGCAGGCACGACGGGTGGCATGGAAGCTCTTAATGACACGTCGGCAGATATTAGGGTTTTATGGACTGGAAAACGGTACAAATCAAAGCGCTTTGCTTACTGTTGATCTGTTTAGAACATTTTTATTTTCTAAACCTAGCAAAGTTCATCTTTTTCATCCAGCATTTCGGTTTGGTTCTGTACATATTGATTTTCCTGTTCGCTGGCGTGCCTGGAGGAAGTCGGGGCACTCAGGTGTGCTGTCTGGGGAGTGCCGGCCAGGGTGCCTGGACTGGGCATACTTGCTGCTTTGAGACCCCTCAACTCCAGGACTGGGGGAGGGCAGGGTTCACTGTGTAAAAAAGATCCTTACGCCTCTCTCTCGCTTGTGTGGTTTCCCCTTGAGCCAGCAGGGTGGGACTTTTATATTTGTTTCTTCCCATCTTTTACATTGAAATCACATAGCAAAAGCAGTGCTTTCTTCTTTATTATATAAGGAGATGTGAGAGACAGGGCCCCAGTAGGAAACAAAGCCCATCATAGATGGTTTGCCTGGAGGTTGGCAAGTTTTTTTCTGTGAAGGGCCAGATAGGAAATATTTTGGGCTTTGCGGGTCACGTACAGTCTCTGTCACAACTGGCCGTAGACAATGACCAAATCATGAGTCTGGCTGTATTCTGGTAAAACTGTCTTTACAAAAATGAATTGGCAGGCAGGTATTTGGCCTGTGGGCCAAATTTTGCTGACCCCTGGTTTTAATGAAAAGGTTTGTAGGGACAATGTTACAGATTTATGGACAGGGAACAAAAAAGGGCATTGAGGTGCCCAGAGATGACAGCAGCAGGAAGCTGTTACTCCCTCAAGAGCTGAAGGGAGGAAGGGTGAGAGGGGGCGAGGAGAGGGGGCGGAGTATGACTGGCACCCAGTGAGAATGGGTCCTGGGACCGTGGAGCGGAGAGGGAGAGCGAGGGAGAAGGAGCGAGATCCCCAGCACCTCTTTCTCCTCCCTCCTTCAGGTCTGCTTGTGCCTCCCATTGTCGGATCCCATCAGTGGCCTGGTGGAGAAGTCCCCAAGAAGCAGCACCTCAGAGCACAGAGGAGGTGGAGCAGCAGGGAGAAGGTGGGTGGAGACCAGGGGGAAGGTGGGTGGAGGCAACGGGAAAAGAAGCAGCATAGATAATGTCTCTTTGGGGACTAACTTCTTAGAACTCACTCCTTTGAGGAACGAAAGTAAGCTTGGCTGACCACATCCCTTGATCCTGTTTGTTCTAGAGAACTAACCCTCCCTTACAGCCCTGCTCCAGGTCGGGCATGGTCCTGGTACAGTGACAGGCACATGGTCTAATTCAAGCTAATAAGACCCAGGCCCAGAACTTTGTTTGTTTGAATTGTTAGAAAAGATAAGCTTTCTTTTTCCTGGTGGATCCAAACCTAGAACTGTGGCAGTCGACTGACTGCCCATGGGTCGAGGCCCTCACAAGGGGAGAGCCTGTGCTAGGTAATCACAAAGGAAAGCAGAAGAGCCTAGGGGGTGGGGAGAAAGCCAGGTCCTCATACTGTCACCGAGCCCCAGGATCAAGAGGTCCCTGACACGAATGCTCAGTTAGGTGAGCCAATATGCCCCCCTTTAACTGAGACCAGCTTTCTGTTTCTACAGCGGAAAGAATCCTGGCTAAGAGCGGAAGTCCAGATTTATCTAGAGCCAAGGCCTGCCTCCCCACAGCTGTGTGGCCTTCATATGTGGCGCATCTCATCACCAAAGCATGCAAGAGACAATGATTCTCCCGTGTGCACAAACATTTTTGTGCGTGCATGCAGCTGCATTCAAGCAATGGCATTTTTGCTGGCATGTACATTTCTGAGACACAAAAATCTTTCTTTTTTTGAATATCTGCATGCCATGGACCTCATATGTCACAAAGACAGAGACTTCATAGGTAATTACATAGGTATGGTGATAACCATAGCAACCTGGCAGTTCTGAGATGTAATGTCATGCAGATTGCTGCAGCTTAGGGGCACTGATGTTAATATAGTACCCGCCCCGGTCCAAGTTGTTTTGCAGTGACTTTTTCCTTTGCTTGAACGGAGAGCTTCTTACCACACAACGCCTCCCATGAGTCCGTGGTTTCCAAAGTTTTGAATTTTGAAGAGAAGACCTACGACAGAGCACATCTGTCTTTAAGGAAAATGTATGACTGTGGATGCTGCATCTGGGGGACACTTGTGCTTGGCCAGCACACCTGGATGAGGGGCACACAAGGCCTAAACCCAGTCCTCACTTTGCTCGCCAAGCTGTGTGTCCTGCATGGGCTGTGTCCACTCAGACGAAGGGGAACTTTTTTTTTTTACACAAAGGAGCTTCCTGCCTCCCAAGCTTTGTGACAACAAGGCTGCATCTGCCCAGAAAGGGCAACTATTTCTAATCTGTGCGAAACACTTTTGGAGCTGGCGGTGGCCTTGTACATTGTCATACTTTTAAAATTATCACCAGTCACTGGGAACTGTGCTCTGACCAGCGCCTGACATGCAATAAATGTGTTCAGTAAATGTTGAAGGGCTGACGGGAACTCCAAGAGCCATTCTTGACTTGATTCATGGTTATTGGAGGAGGATTAAGCAGGCGAGGACGATGGGGAAGCGAACAATGAAGAAGGTGAGGAACTCGTTCAAGGAGAAAGTTCAAGAGTGAGAAGGAGTGTGCTAGTATTGAATCGTTAGGCTGTAGGCCTGAAACTAATGCAGTATCATTATATTACGTCAATTACAACTCAAAAGAAAAGAGAAATGGAGCCCTTGAGAATGGAGCCAGTTATTAAGTGGAATACTCCGTTTTTGCCTGGCCCTTGTCTGCCCTCTCACCTGACCGGGCATTCAGGAGGTTAGCTCCATTGTCTGCTCTCTTTCAGATCTGCCTGTCCGCGGAGAGCGTATGCTTGGCTCTGCTCTTTGCTGAAGGGTAAACATGGCAGTGAAAGTTCTGCCCCAGTGAGATGAAGCCTGTGGCTTTTCCAGTGATGCCTGTTCTAAGGGAACGTGCCTGTCAAGCTCTGGGGTTCAGTGTTAGGGGGCCTGTGGCAATGAGCTCACACGTGATGCATGAAATGTGGGTGGAAACAATGTGGTCGCTTATGAGGAGAAGCTCTGAGAGTCAGTGAGGGGCTCACCATACTTGCATTTTCCTCTTTGTCATGACGATTGGCAATGGTCCAGATAGAGTCTGTTCCCTGAGTGAAGATGACATGGAGTAGACCCTCAGCTGACCCACGGTGGACATCTAATGCCTTTCTTTTTATCAGCGACTTAGATTCCTGGGCTGTTTGTTACTGCAGCATAAGTGTCCCATCCTGACTAATACAAGGCTTATTGTTCCTGCATGTACTTCTAAGCCACTTTCTCCAACAGTGCTATTAGGAACAGACCGACAATGACATCTCCATCTGCCCTACTCAAACTCTGATGGAATATAAAGGTTATTATTTGGACTCCGTTACACCCCGATAAGAGTTCTGTCTGCAGACTTCCAGGTAGTACTTAATCTTGCATCTCGGTCTAAAAATAAAGGAAGGTTGGAAGCATCAATAGAAAATGTATTGGTGAGTTCTGATGTTGTGAAGTGAGTGGAAGATTATTTAGATAAACGGATTAATCTGATTGAAATGGTGCCTAGAAGTAAATGTCAATGAACCAGATGTGGTAATTTCTTGCTCATGAAGTAGTGTTAGTATGCATGCGATTTGAAGTTTATGTTAAAACACACTCACAAGATTGCCTCTTGGGCTGGGGATGGTGTAAACAGGGGAAGGGCCCACCATGAAAGGGGACTGTTTGTGTCAAATGTGGTTAGCTCAAGCAGGATGACGGGCCAGGCTCGAGGTTCCTAGAATGTAGTTGCGAATCACAAATAGTAAACCAAGGCCAGAAATATATCTTTTCTGTAGAAATTAACATCGGCTATCTGTAAACATCTGCTAAGCAAATTCCAAGTGGACTCTCTGTGCTAGTTTTGCTTCAGTGCTTCAGAATAACAAGAGTTGTCTTCAGAGAGAACAATTGCCCTCTTAAAATGTGTGCGTGTGTGGGATTTTAGGACAGAGATAGTTACCCGGTCACACGCACATTTCCCAAACTGCTTGCTGTTAAAATGTGTGCTCAAAAAAAGAGTTCTGTGATTAAAAAGACAATAACCGAGGAAATACTGAGTTAAAGTTAAAGGAGTTTCTTTACCTTAGCACTTCTCAAATGTTCTAACACGTTAATATTCATTGTGCTTCTCCAGAAGGGGCTATAGTGTGCAGCAATTGCAACTTCCCCAATATTTTTGACAACATATAGATAGATAGGTAGGTAATTTGGGAGGGAGAGAGAGAGAGAGAGATACAGACAGACAGACAGACAGACAGACAGACAGACATATGGACAGACAGATAAGGGGAATGGAGGGTCGAAAGGTTGAAGGGATGTATAAAGGTATAGATATATTGAGCATTTCACTGGACTATTTGTAAATGATGAAAGTATTAAATGAACCCATAAGTATACCTTTGACTGGATGAACGAAACTCCTCTAATGTGAACTCTTACCGAGAAAGTCAAATCAGCTAATTAGATTAGGATGCTTCTGGGAAACAGACTTCCATTTAAAGGGGACTTAAACAATAAAGATATTATGTCACGTAAGAAACACGGAGGCAGGTAATTTCAGGATTGGTTCATTCAGCAGCTCTACAGTATCATCATGATTCAGATGTTTCCTTTCTTTCTGCTCTGCCTTCCTCAGCACAAAGGCAATGTCTCCCTCTCGATCGCAGATGTCGCTGTAGTTTCTGGCACCCGGCAGGTGCAATCCTCCACAAAGCTGGAGGAAGCCGTTTCCTCCTTGGTGGAGCCCTTTTCAGGAAAACTCTTTTTTTTTTTTCCCACCAGCCCCTGGCAAGCTCTCTTGTAGGCCTCCATGGCAAGGTTTCGGTTGCAAGCTTGTGCCCTGAACGTAATAGAAGAGGGGAAGGGGAGTATTTGGCATTTTAGGTCTCCACAGTGGGAGGTGGGTTCTACAAACAAGGGTAAGTAGGGTGTCTCAGGATAGTTGGTAGGCGGGCAGCCAAGAGTGTCTGCAATACAACTGTGTAATCTTAGTGTTTTAGTCTGGGTTCTTCAGAGAATATAATGCTATCACACACACAGAATAAATACTGAGTTAAAGAAATATATATATATTTTTTTCTATATATATATAGGCAGAGAGAAAGAGAGAGAGAGAGAAAGCAAGAGAGAGAGAGAGCGAGAGAGAGAGAGCGATAGAGTGCGCTTTATAAGGAACTGGCGCTTTATAAGGAACATGATATGGAGGCTGAGATCTCCAGGATTTGTAAGTGGCAAGCTAGAGACCCAGAAGAGCTGATAGTGTAGTTCTAGTCTGAGTTAAAAGGTAGAAGGCTTATGTCCAGCTTTAAGATAGTCGAGCAAAGAGAGAATTCTTTCTTACTATACAGTTTTGTTCTACTCAAGCCTTTAATGGATTGGATGAGGTCCACCCTCATTAGGGGAGGGTGATCTGCTTTACCTGGTCTACTGATGAAATGCTGATCTCATCCAGAAACACCCTCACAGACACACCCAGAATAATGCTTAACCAAATATCTAAGCCTCCCATGGCCTAGTCAAGTTGACACATAAAATTGAGCATCACATTTAAGTAAGTTAACTCTTCAAACTATAGTCACTTTATTTATAAGATGAGATATCTAATTGGATTGCTATGAGAATCACGTAAAATCACATATTTAAACTACCTAGTACATAATTCTCTCTCAGTACAGGTATTTTAGAGCACAAAATTGGACTCACTATAGTAGTAAACACTCCAATTTTATTTACTCTTTCTCTCTTATGCTCTTATGCTGCCAAGGCCTCGGTCCCCTACAAATGCCATCAGTCGAGAACTCTCAGGGGATATCACGTAGACTCAGAATTAGTCTGTCTTTGTAAATTGCCACACAGCCATGATATTTCTTTCCTACCCTGGCCCTTTGCAAATGTCAGCTGCCTTCAGAGTCACTTGAGATAAGAATGCTAATGTGCTAAAGATGCCTCTTTACTGATCTCGGGATGGCACCGAGGATTCCAGAGCTAGGTTCTGAGCAGAAGCCAGAGGAAAGCCCTCCAGGTTGAATAGAACCTTCCATGAAAACCGCCCCCTTGGCCTCTTCTGCAGCCCTTCTCTTCATAGTTCATTCATTTATTGAGCATCTATTATGTTCCAGCAGTGTGCTAGAGAGTGGCTCATAGATGGTTGACAATTAGGCTGAACCAAAAGTGTCTACTGAGTTGGCATTGGAAGATTGGAGAGTCAGAGGCAGGTTCTTCCTCTTCCCCAGACTCAGGGTGCCAAGAAGCCACGGTGCTCATGTCCTCCTGAAGCTTTGGCAACTAAAGGGATGGGGGCTGGGGGAAGCATAAGGATTTTGCAAGGATGACCTCGGAGAGTAAGAACCATTGCTTCTTCATGTATCTGCTATTTACGTTGAATCTTCTTCAGCCGGCCTCTTGCCAATGTGCCATTTTGAAACAGAGGGAGACAAAAACAAATAAAGCTTCTCTCTGTGTCCTCTTTTATCTGCCTTCTTCTGGGATTTTCTATCCATGCTTCGGCCTGAAAATACCAGAGGATGGAGAGCTAGCTGAATGTTCTTCCTCCTTCTACTCCAACCAGAGTGCATGTTTTAAAGGAAAAACAAGGTTCTAATGTTAGTCATCATTGCTGGTGATATCACAGCTTAAGTGAGTTGGGCTCTAAATTCAGCGAGCATAATAAAGATCACCTACCATTAAAATAACGCTTAAGAATCCAAAGTCCCATGGGTATGGTTTTGTGGATCCCAAGCTATAGCTTAATTCCCAGCACAGCAGTCTTTCTGTGAACCCAGGAATAAATTGTTATCTCTGTGTCTGGTCACCAGATGAGGTACTCTACCTGTGTTTAGGGATCATAATGAATGTGAAATATTTGTGCTTTTTGTTCTTTGTTTAATGTTAGTTAAGTGTGTGCACTCGTTGTAGAGGCCATTGCTGATAAATAATATGCCAGCCATTTGTGTGTCATGGGATATTTTAAAAATCATTTAAAACTATTACTATTCCACCCCCTCCCCGCCCCAGCTTTTTATTTTAGAAAATTTTAAACCTAGAGAAGAGTTAAAATAATTGTAAAATGAATAATGCTCATATATCTCATATATCCTTCACTTAGATTTATCAGGCAATATTTCTCCACATTAATGCTATTGATCTCTCTCTTTCTCTCCCTCATAAACAAGCGCGTGCAAACACACAGACACACACACGCGCACACACACAACACCGTACCACAAAGCACAGGAGATCTTTTGAGGCAGGCTTGGTGAAGTACAGGTGGCCTGAGTAAATACCCTGTGGGATGTGAGTTTTTGGGGTCAAGAGTGTGCCAGGCTCTATGTGTCCCCCAAACAGAGGGTGCCCAATCAATACTTAGTGTGGCCAAGTTTTAGGGTAGACTCAAGCTTTGGGTGGAAAGGAGCGATCACTTATCTGAGGACGAGATTCACAAAGGTGAGGAAGATGAGGAGAGGGAGCAAGGACATGGAGAGAGAGGACTTTGATGCCGGCCTCCACGTCCTTGTGTATGGACTCCAGAGAAAGAGGCTACAGAGAGAAGCTGGAAGAATAAGCTGTCCGTCTATTTTTTGAAAGGCCCTGGGAGAGGAGCACAGCTGTCCTCTGGAACGGAGAAGAATGGGAGAGGGTGAGAGAAGAGATCACTCCACCGCTGCCAAGTGGGCTGGCTACAGTGGAGCAGCTTGGCCTCGAAGCCAGCAGAACTCCTCCCCACCATCTGGAAAGAGCAGCAACACCAGCGGGCTTGGGAGGCCATCCGGGGGTTGAGGGTCATTGGTTCTCAGCATTTCCAAAGCCTTGTCCAGGGTTTTCTCAAAAAGGCTACAGGGACTTTGAGAAGGGAGCCAGAGGAGACCTAATGCAGTGGGGAGGCAGGCCAGAGAAACACATGCCACTTGACGACAATGACACCCACATCTGGAGAGCACCCTGCTATTGACAAAGTGCTGTCTCAGTCCTACAGAGGTTGTCATTCCTATTTCATACATAAGAAAACAAAGACTCAGAGAAGTTAAGGGACCAATCCAAGGTCTCTCACAGTGGTGCCAGGACGCACAGGGTCATCATTTCACGTTTTCCAACCCTCACTGTGGTACTCTTAATCAGCGTGGGATGCGAATGAGTCATCTGGGGTACGAAGTGTAAAGAAGCAAGTGAGGGGGCTGGGGCACAAAATTTAAGCACTAGGGCTCCAGAATCATGCAAGTGCCTCCTTATATTTTGTCCCTAGACACCTTGCTTGCCTAATCCACATCCTATTTTCTTTAGTTCCCTGTCCTACTCCAGTGGTGGAGGGCTTTGACAGAGAAGTATGCTGCCAGGATTGCACACTGGGTGCCTCTGGCCCCCACTTGCCTATTGAGCAAGCCCGGGGCTTCACCCTGGGTCACACCCTCACTGAGAAGTTGCCTAGAATTTCAGTCTGTTCTTGCAGCTAGGAGAAGGGGAGAGAAGGAGACTGTTGCCACCAGATACGCCAGACATCACAAACAAACAACAAAAAAGATTCATGTGTTCAATGGAGCTGAATTTTAATTGATACTTTCTTCAACTGTGGTTCTGAATCAACATCCCTCAACCCCCAAAGATGATGAAGGGGGTGCGGTTTAACGCCACAATTAGCAGACAACCCCACAACAAATACAGTAAACATTAATCATATTAAATATTGAACACAGACTTTGGTACGCTTGAAGAGCAATGGGTTTTTAAAATTTTATTTTACAGAAGACAAAGCAATGATTGTGGAGGAATTATTCCAATGTCAGTGCTGAAGGGAAATAATGTAACATTCTGGAATTTATATAAAAATTACAGCTTTGTTGTGTTTCACACTATATATAGTAATTTAATCATTTGCAGCTGATTAATTTCAGTGAAGGAAAATGTAGCAATATGCATCTCTAATGGAGTTCCAAGGTTTGAATTCTGATCGGGAGTCGGGCACAGTTTAAGTCTAAATTAGCAATTAGCCTGGGCAATGGACATTTAGGTTGAAATGGAGTCATCTGTTGACATGCACTGAGTCAACAAGAGAACAGCAACAAAGATCATCAGAAAAATGTTTCCCGCAGAACACTCTTTGCTGGGTTAATAATTATAATTCCTTACATTAACAGAGTGCTGTTGCACTTTAGAAAACATTTTCTTGTACACTTATCTCATCTGCTTTGGTCTTCATGTAAGTCTATGAGTGGGTGTTTCCTTGCTCCATTTTAGAGCAAGGAAACTGAGGCTTAGAAAGATTAAGGTCACACTGGGGAAGAACATATTGTGGCGAGATTTGAGTCCAAGTGTTTTAGCTTCAAAGTCAGTATCTACCTCAAGATATTTTCTGAGGAAATTTGCTCTATCTTGAGATTCTCTAGAGTGAAGTGAAAAGGTAATAATGCTACTAATAAAAGCGAACCTTGATGAAATTCTCTAATATATTTAGCACTGTGCTAAGCACTTCACAGATGTTAGCTCACTTAATCCTTGAACACACCTATGAGGTAGGTACCATTAATATCCTCTTTTACAGATGAGGCTCAGATGGGTTAGGTTATGTGTCCAAGGATGTGCTTGGCATTGAAAACCTTGACCCCTACTATAATAGTTAGCTCCTCTCAAAGATGGTCCTTAAATCCCAGGCTAAGGTGTCTCGATATTGTAGTCCATTTGGGATTTGGTGTGTTTGGTTGTGATGGCACATTTTAGATCAAGAATAAGTAGAGCCCCCGTGCTATATATCATCACATCCATTCTCCCTTCTCCACCCTACTCTGTGCCAGGAAGGATAAACTGAGTGAATCTGTTGGGCGTGGCCACTGGGAACAATGGCAGGAGGTAGGAAGGAAAAACGAGAGAGAGGCTGGAGTGTTTATTCCTCTGGTTTCCTCACTCAATGGTCACAGCCCCTGTCAAGTGGCTACACTGCTCCCTCTCACTGACCCTTCAGGCCCAGAGGTGGTCGTGGTGCCCACTATGACCAGCCCTGGAGCACTACACTCTCCCTTCTTGCAGTTTCTGCTTTGACTAATGAATGACACATCGAAGACCTGCTCCCAACTTAACCAGGTAGAGGTCGCTTTCAAGGAACTGGACAGAGAAGAGATGGAAGATAGTGAGTCATTCAATACTTTATCTAAGTGTCTAGAGAAAGCCAGCACAGAAGTAAACAGCTATAGCTGTGCTACATTCTTCAAGCAAATAGAAGAGTCCATGGCATGTGTCTAGAGCCTCCAATCCCTTTGCACATGCAAACTACTGACTCTTAGTGCTGTCCCCAAATATCAGGGCTCTTTGGATGAAAATGACACACACTCGACTTAGATTGGCTTCCTTGAAAAAGTGAATTTTATTAGTTCATGGACTCGAACTGTGGGAAAATTAGAGTGTGCCTAGACTCAGAGAAGCTGGGATGCAGGAACTCTATCACCAGGAGGATGCTCTCTTCCTTTCTTTTCTGCTTCTTCCTGCATATTGTCTTTACTCCGATGGATACAGTCTTGTCAGTGATGCTGATTGACAGTAGAAAAATTAAAACCCCACCATTCAGATCAGAACTAGTGATCTGTAGTTAAATTCACTGAATCAGAGTCCTTGAAGGAAGCAGAATTTCTCAGATGGTTTAAATAAAGAGATTTTTTAGTAAAGGGACTATTTAAGAGGTACGGAAGAGGTTAAGTATACAAACGGGAAGAGGAGGAAACTATTACTGTCCTAGGGCTGAAGGGCCAAAGAGAAAAACACTGCTGCTAGAGCCAAAGATAGCTGCATGGTGGAGTCACCAGGTGAGGACTCAGGTGGTAAGAGTTGCAGCTACTGCCAGCAATGAGAGCTGACGCAGGGAGAGGTTGGGACACCCCGACCTCTCTCACCTCCTGCCCGTGGGTATCTTCCCAGTAACACGCTCCTAGGGGCCGCGCACAACCAGAAACCTAATTGCAAGGTAATCTTGAGTGGTACAGGTTTCAGTGTCAGCCTTCCGGCGTACAATATAGGACAGTTAAGGCAGAAAGTGGAATTCAGGAAACAAAGGGAGAGTAACTTACAAGTTCATCTTGTCTTTGTCGGGGCTGGAGGGTAGGAAAAGTGAACATACATAAGAGTGCTTTTGTTTTACAGGAGAATTTCCTGAGAATTCCAACTTCAATGTGATAATTGACTGAAGCAGGGATCATCCATACATGGTAAAATCATTGAGTGAACAGTTGGTTGGCCGCCAAGGTATTTACATGATCTCAAAGCATCCTCCCAAAATTACCTGTTAATTACACACACACACCCACACACACACGCACCCACACACACACACACACAAAAGTAAGGTATCTTCACAATAGAGAGATCTTCCAGACAGCTGCTTAACCAAGCAATCAAGCTTAGCATCACCAATAATGGGACACACTGACTGTAGATTCCTCCTCATGAGATGCAACGAGAAGTATTATGTAACTTCACCTTTGTCATACCTGGGCCAAAATGTTTAAGTTGAGTCTAATCCAAGTCCAGATTACAGGGCATTCTACAAAACAGTTTGCCTGGACGCTTCAAAAAAGTCAGCGTCCTGAATAGCAATGACCACAAAGGTAGGGTAGAGTAGAAAAGAGTGCTGCTCATGACCTGGATAAATCTCACAAACATAGCATCGAGCACAGGAAGCCAGGCACAAAATAGAAAACATGGTTCTACTTATATAAAGTTAGAAAACAGAACCAGGTTAGATATTAGAAGTCAGGATGGTGGTTGCCCTTGGGGGTGCTGTCAGGAAGGGAGAGAATTCCGGGGTGCTGCTGATGTGCTGTTCCTTTATCTTAATGCATATTACAAGGGCCTAGTCACTTTGTAGAAATCTATTATAGCTCGAGGTTCTCTAGGATGGTGCTCCAGCACAAGGACCAAGGTTCTTTCTGATCAGTGGTGCTCATGACATGCTGGTTCTAATAGGTTTGAAGATCACCTGAACCTTCCAGGCTCACTTGTCACTCAGATGTCCCCCAGATAGCCACTTCAAAAACCTCTGACAAGAAAACTGTTGAGGTCTTCTTTGAAGCATACTAAACGACTTTGAAAAATTATGTCAGCTACAAAAAAATGTTGTCACTGGAAATAACTGTCCCAGATTAAATCTCCCTTCAATCAACAAACTCCAGACTGGCAATTCAAATTGCTGCTTTACCCTCATGCTTTCAGAAAATAATAATATCCAACATGTACCGAGTAATGCTCACTGACAGCACTGTACTAAGTGCTCTACGTGCAGAATATCTTCGAATCCCCTCTGCATTTTTGAGACTTGTAGGCTGAGATTCGGAGAATTTAGATAATTCGTTCAAAGTAACACACTAGAAAGTGTCAGGGCTGGGACTCAAATCCAGGCTGAGTGACTCTAAAGCTCTTGACCTTAAACCTAAACTGTCTGATATATGGTCTCACACGTGTTGGTTATCGTGTTGTTGCTGTTGTTGTTGTATGATCTGTGTGTGTGTGTGTGTGTGTGTAAGAGAGAGAAAGAACAGGAACGGATATCTATAGGGTGAAGTTACATATATACACATCATTATTGCCAGGTCCCTGTTCCCCTTCATTTTATGTGGTTCCTTCTGATTGTCTAGGTTGTCTGAGATTGAAAGCTACTATAGGTCAAAGGCTTTGATCACTTACTCAGAACCCAGATGAATGCCACGTGCAAGCCAGTAGCCTCTGTTAAGGCATCTGGATCACAATAGAGATGAAGAGGAATAAGAATTGATAAGTGAAAACTTCTGGGAGCAGGCAGGACCAGATTACTAGTTTCTCTCTGCCAAGATGAGCTGTGATGGTCCTTTTACTCCCTCCTCTCCCTCTTGTCCCTTTGTCCCTTTCTTCCTTTTCTCCTTGACCACAAGCAGAAGGGCATGTTGACCTCAAAACCATTAGGGCTTAGGTATGCTGCAAATCCACTCCAATCCAGAAATGCCCACCAAAAAGACAATTTGAATTTTTCCCCCAGGCCAAATTATGGGGAGGAAGTGAACGGAGGGAGGGAGAGAAACAGCATCTCATTGCATTTTTAACAATGTTGTTTCTCCTGCTGTGGGAAGAATGGAACCCTGAGGCTGGCGATCTGTGTGCCGGCAGCCCGTGGGTCTAGGTGGTTTCTTCCAAGTGCCCCCTCTCCACCAGGGAGCATGCCCTCTGCTTCATGGGCAGCCCTGGCCAGAACCTAGCTAAGCATCCGAGATTCTGTTAATCCTGCAGTGAAACGGCCAGAGGCCGACATTGCCATTGTGCCACCTGCTGGAAGTTTAGAAAAAGAATCTGAAACTCCTGATTTGGCTGTAACTAGCAGCTTCACAAACCTAATGATGATTTTTAACACATCTCATTTTGTCTTATTACACAAGTTACACAGATTTATGAAAGACAACTGAGGAGGTTCATACAAGTGAAACAACACATAAAAGTCACTCACAATCCTGTCACCCAGAGATTACCATGGTCTATATTTCGTTGGCTATCCTTCCAGTCTTTTTTCTAGTTGGATGTGTATAAATTCATAAACACTATTAGTCTTATTCAATACACATTGTTTTATAACTTGATTTTCAAACTTAACAATATGTTTTAAGTATCTTTAAATATTATTAATCGTAATCTCCAACATGACCTTTGCTTAGCAGTGTTTTATATCTCTACAGCAGAATTTTAGAGTCTCTTCTAAATATATTAATTAAAATATTGACTATATTTTGAGTTTTTACTGTCTTATTTCTCTCCTTCTTTCTTTTTTTTCTCTTTCCTTCCTTCTTTCCTTCCTTCTTGTTTTTCATCTTCATTTATTTTCCCTCTAGCAGAAAAGGTCTATAGCAGATGTGGTTTGGGCCAATTCCTTGCAGTATCTCTTGCCTCTCTCATCCCTGCACATAGAGAGCTCCAGAGACTTCCAGTGGGCTCCTCTGTCCTTGCCTTGGAAGATGGAACACTCCATGCTCTGAATCAAGTTGGGCAAGACAGATGGGATTCCAATCTAGTGCCTCCTCCAGTGTCCAGTAAAAAACAAAAAGCTAACGATTTCTGATCACTTACCCTGTGCTGGCCTGACTCCATTCTAAAAATCCTGCATGAACTATCACAGGTGAGCATCACAAAACCCTTACAAGATATAGTACTTCTTTTTTCCTTTCTTTTACTGGACAGCTGAGAACACTGAGCTTGAGAAGAACAAATGATCTTGCTTAAGATCACCAGCTCGTAGAGTCCCAAGCCTCCGTGTATAGCGATTGCTTAGTAAAAAAAAAACAAAACCAAACAAAAAAGGTTTCTAGATTGTCTTAAAAAAAATTGTAACATCTGGCAGCATGGGTTTGTGTTCCCCCACAGTGACAATGCCCCCAAGCTGAGCAGCAGACCTACATCAGACCAATGCAGACTCTCCAGTTGCACCATCTCCACCTCTCAAATTTCTCCCCACAACAGAAGAGGGATAGCTACTGCCAACCGCACGGTGGGGTGAGCTGGCTTCATCTAACAGAACACGAGAGATTACAGAAAGATAATGACAGGCTCAGGGCTTTACATTCCTGGTCCTCTCTGTCTGAGAACCAGGGTGGTTATGGCTGCCCTGAAAAAAAAAAAAAAAAAAAACTGCTTGTTTCTCCTATCCATGGGAGTGGGGATAGATTATGAGGGTGCCAGACCAAGAAAGGAGAAACATAATTATAGATCGGACTGAAATAGTGGCTATGGGTGCCATTACCAGAGCTACTGGCAGTAGGAAGCCATTCGAAGTTCATAGGCTGCAAAGAACATTGTGGCTGCAATGTGGGAGATGAATGGGATGGTGGAAAATGCTGGAGGCTAGGAGATTGCTGTTAAGGTGTCTGTCCCAGAGTAGGTGCTCAGTGTGTGCTGACTGAATAGTTTTGGTGAAAAATGATAATGGTCCAAACCAGTTAGAAGGGCAAGATGTATGGAAATGGATGAAGATGATAAATTCACGTGACTCTCATGCTTGGGAATGATACACTACATTATATTCAAGATGGCAATTACTTTTAGGGATGGGGAAGGAGCTGTAATCATAGAACTGATCAAAGGGATCAGAGCTCCACTGGTAATATTTTATATATTAAACTGGGTGTTGGGTGATACTTTACCTCTTGTAAATCTGAAAAATTTCATAGTAAAACTAGTAAAAAATATTTTAGAGGCAGAATAGAGAGGATTGTGTCTTGTAGTCCCTCCCAGAGATCTTTGTATTTCTACAGAAGATGATTCATTAACACGAAGGACAGAACGTCTAATGGAGAACTGTCTAGTTGCAGCCTCCTGTAGGTGGGACTGATATTTACAGGATGAAAAAGAATATTTGGGCCCCACTTGCAGTCACATATACACGACCGGCCCTGACAGTTCTACCCAGTGGCATATAGGGCCGCAGAGCCCTGAGGAGTGCAAACTGTGCCTACCCTCTGGGACGAATCTCCTTGGCAAGCAGGCTGGTGCTCGCTCTGAGGCCCACCAAGGAGCATGTCAGTAAGCAGCCATTTTAATAGTCACACCCCTCACCCCCAAGCGCCTGAGTTTCTTCTGTGAATTTCTTGTAATTTTTTTTTTTAAAGCTAAGATGAACATGCTAATCTTTCTCCTCTCTCTGCTTCACATCAACCCCGGTGCACAGCCTTGCATTATTCATGAAGGTTTACATTAGTCAAATGCTTCAAAGTTTCATAAAGTTTCTATTTTGGAGCACACATTCTTTGTAGAGCGGGCACTTAGTGGACAATGCGATCCTGTTTTGGAGGTTCTCCAACATTCTTAATTCCCATCTGCTTTATTTGCTGCAGCTGTTTTACTTCTTCCCGAGAGACCACATCTCAGAATTCTGCAGCATGTAGACTGTTTTCAAATAAATGCAAGCACTAGGAAATACTTTTGGGGTTGAATGAATGCAAAAAGTGTTGAAATAGCTATATTCACTTGGTTTGTCTTCTCTGTTTAGTGACATCCTGTGATGCCCACGTGCATAATTTTTTTTGGGGGGGGGCGGGGGACGGGGAGGCTACTACATGCCCTCCAGTATCTGTTTTCTCTTTTTTCCTTACTTTTAGTCAAGCCAGGTGGAATAAAAACTACATTTCCCAAGTTCCCACAACACTCCCTGTAGTGGCCATGTGACCAAATTCTGGCTAACGAAGTCTTTCTTGCCTGTGATTTTAAAGTAGGAGCATGCCCACATTTTCTACTGCCTTCCTGCCCGCTGGAGTGTTCTGCCATGGCTGGAGCTTGTACTATGAGGAGCCATCAATGCTCTGAGGACAGTAAAGCAACAAGATGGAAGTCACTGAACTCTCTGGCCCTCAGAATGCCTTACCAGCTTTAGACTCCTAAAAGTGAGAAAAGGACCCTTTCGTGTTCTGGGGAGGGTGAAGGTTGAGAGGTAGGGGAATGCCGTGACACACAAACCCAACTAATTCTTACGAATTCACTCTCTAAAAAGACAAAGCCTTCCGAGAGTTTTGTAAGGAACACTTTAACGATTGGACAGTGTCTTACTGGTTTCATATTGAAAGTCATGAGTCGGAAGGACGGATCCCAGGGTGTCAAGTCCTAGAAGCATAAAGAACTTCCTGTACACTATCAGACCAACTTACTCTGCATCTTCTTTAGCCGATACCCATAGCGTTAGCAGTTAGGCACTAAATCGCCCACGGATGTTCCCTACTGTACTAGAAGAAAAAAGAGCTGATTCAGCTAAGCCAAAATAATGATGTCACAGCACGATCACGTTCCAAATGATTGAATAATATTGGATCACTGGTATTTTTCTCATTAGAAAAACACAAGACTAAAAATCACCAGTAATCCCACTACTGAGTTACCATTTTGATCTATTTTCTTTTAGTCTTTTTCAATGCAAATATAGATGCTTATCTTATTCATAAATGATATTGTAAGATATATGTTTTTATAGTTTGCCTTTACAACCTTTTGATAGAATAAACGTTTCATATATCATTATGAATTCTTCTACAATATAATTTTTAATCATCTTTACTCCAGACCATCAAATGGCTATACTCTAATGCCATACAATCAATGCTTGAGTCCTGAATCAATCTCTCTCTCTCTCTCTTCCTCTCTCCCATTATAAATGACACTGGGATGAACATCCTTGTACATAGATATTTGCACACATCCTGATTTTTTTATTAGGGTAAATTCCTAGAACTTGAATTCGGGAGGATTTAACCACACTTGCTGCGGCCCCCTTTTAAAGACCCATGTTGGTGTCAGTGATATTTCACTGTCTCATCTGGTTGGGACACTCTCAGTCAGGTTTCTAGAACAAAAACCCATTGTCTGATTTATGTTAAACAATAAGAGAATTTGAACGTTTCTTGTTCTGAAATATTCATAGGTTTTTGTTTTCATCTTCTACCATTGCAAGCAGTTAAAAACACAGCCCGGAGAAGTGGCATTTTTCTTTCAGAAAATGAATTGGTAATTTATTCAAATGAGGCTGGGAGTTGTTTTAAATTATTACCTTATGCAAACCTCTAATGAAATGAAGTCAGTTTACATCTTTAAATAACCTTTAATATTTGTACAAGTAAATATCTCCAGTTGACGATAATAGAAATTGTCAGAATTTTCATTTTCTCACAGTTTAGCTCACTCACAATGGCTGTCAGACAGCCCAACGATATGACGCAGAGCATTGCTAATCGTTTCAGCAGAAGACAGTATTTCAAAGGTAAGGGAAAGGAGGTGCAGACACTAATGAAGTTTTATTATCAGAACATAGAATTAGGATTGTGACAAGAGACAATGGTGGCAATGACACGTAGTTAGAATGTTAAAGCTAGTGAAATTTCTAGCTGAATCTCGGGGATGGAAATGTTGAAAAGGGTAGACTGATGAATACCCCTAGATGGAAACAGACCAGGTCTCAGCTTGTCTGGCTGGAAGGAAAGCGAAAAACGAAGCAAAACAAACTGAACAACAAAAACCAGAAACAAAACACAGATCCAAGGCAATCTATGCTCTGTAAAATAAGCAAGGGTCGTGTAAGTATCCCTGACATATCTGAATGATGAAGTCACTATGGTTGGGTGTGTGCGTTCTCATAAAAAACGAGGTGGGAAAAGCTGGCTCAGATGGATCGCAATTCTGCTAAGGATTCCAGGTTTAAAATACTGTCTTATCAGGGATTCGTAATTATTTCTGCAGGGGAGGAGGAAGGGAGGTAAAAAGAAGAGCGTAGAAAAAAGAAAGAGAGGAGGGTCCATCTTCATTCGAATTGGAGCCCACAACTATCAATCTCAATGAGATGGTCATTTCAGAATAGCCCTTGTCATTTACCTTTCATTCATTCATTTGATATGTATTTATTGTCTACTAAGTGCCAGGCATTGCTCTACTAAACACAGGAGATGCAGTGGTGAATAAGGCACCAGGCCTCTATTCTCACAATTTGCATGCTTTTGCGAATTAGAGAAATAATTAACCAATAAGAAAATATATCAGATAGCAATACATACTATGCAAAGAATTATAATAAAGTGAGGTGATAGAATGCTTAGGAGGCTATTTTTATATACAGTATGTGGCAGCTTTCATTTTTTTTTAGGTGAGGCAACCCTTGGTTGACTTCACAAATTGCAATTGTCAGCTTACAATCCCTTATTTTTATTTATATTTTTTTATGCCTACAGCACCTGGTCTTCCTAGGTGGTCTCCCATCCATGTACTAACCAGGCCTGACCTTGCTTAGCTTCCGAGATCAGACGGGATCGGGCTTGTTCAGGGTAGCATGGCCGTAGATATGTGGCAGTTTTAAAACAAGTCTGCAAATTCTTTGACACTCCTCTCATTAAGAGATAGAGTCTAGGTCCCTTTCCCTTGCACCTGGGCGGCTTTGCGACTGCCTGGAAGAATAAGATGCAGAAAAGTGACACTCCAAGCAGTTTCTGCTGGTTTTTCTTGGAGCCCTCACTCTAAGAGTCTTTAGTTGAATGTAAGAAATTCAGTTGCTGTGAGGCCACCATATAGAGAGACAACTCAGAGGGACGACACAGAGAAAGAGAGAAATGCCTAAGCAGCTAGCTGTGCCGGCTGACAGCTGTTTGAGTCTTCTCAGCCCAGACAGCAAATGTAGGATGAAATCTTTGAGATGCCCATTGGCATACAACCGCTTGAGAGACCCAGAGCGAGAGTTGTCTAGCTAAGGCCCCATCCTCTCAAATTTCTGAACCAAATAAATTGTTATTACTGTGTTAAGCACTGTTTTAGGGACAGTCTGTTATATAGCAATAGAGAACTGGAACAGAGAAGTCTAGAAGGCTTCTTTAGGGAGATGATATTTGTGCGGAAGACCTCAGTATCATGAAGGAACCAGGGGAAGAACATTCCAGGCAAAAGGAACAGTGCAAACCTGCAAAGGCAGAGATAGCTTCAGCAAGCTCAAGGGAAGAAAGAAGACCAATAAAGCTGAAATCTAACATGATGAAAGTGGTATGAGTGTTAGCACATAGTAGGTGCTTTAAAAACATTAGCCATTATTAGTATCATTAAATGCTTTCTGATGCTACGTTTCTCCTTAAAACTGAGCTCCCTGGGGGAGGGAGCTCTAAGGCTTCTGTGGCTCTCATGGCAAGCTGGAGACATGGGGTTCTTCGAAACTTGGGACTGGTGAGAAGCCACCTCCACCCACAGGGCTTCTCAGGTCGGCTGGTGGGATTAGACAAGTGTGTTCTGCCACCTGCAATCCCTAGCGAATCCTGGGACAGGCGATGCTTCCAAGTTTCCTGCACAAGATGTGATGGGAATAACTACCAATGACCTTATCCATGAAAAGTACTTGAAAAGCATTCAGGATTATTACTGATAAGCCAGAGGATAATCAAACAAGATGTAGTACTCTAGGGCAAAGATTTTTTTCTTCCCTTTAAAAAATTACACACGTGACACATGTTCTTATGGAATAACTATAAAAAAAAGAAAATCGCCCCAAGTCTAAACACTCAGACATAACCATGTCAGCAACACTTTCATTTGCAAATGTAGACATGTCTGTTTGATGAAATTGGTGTCATAGTCTAACATTGTTTTGCAACCTGCTCTTCCTTCTGCAATTTATCAGTCTATTGTGAACAAAACTTTGCTTTGGGGACAAAGTGCAGACTCATCCAAATAATATATTAGGATGATGCCAAGTGTAGTTATAGTCACTTTCCAAGTTTAATATGGAGACACTGGTATAGCTTGAACCCATTTTCTATCCTATCTCAGGGACATAGTTGGAGATTCAGGGTAAAAAGAAGGTGGATGTTTGGGTACAGCAATTTTCCTCAAATAGAAGAGTATTGAACACTTTCTTGTTTTAAAAATACCAATTCTTTAGATTAAGGAGTTGGGTCATAAATCAAAACAATAGTATATGGATATATATTTCAAAGACTACAAACAGACGTATGAATGGCTTTGAACTGTCAAATCACTTGGTCTTAAAAGGTCATTTTGTAGTCTCAGTCTTTGTTAAACTGATACCTTATCTGTCGTTAATGTGTAATATATGAAATGCAATCTTAAATGACATTATCAGAAAGTGAAGGGAAGCAGTCTGAATTTGTAATTTGTGGCAGTTACAAATGCCTTCTAACTTGCAGACAATGAGTGATGCATAGAATACTGCTCCCAATACAACAAGACAGAGGTTGCTTTCAAGGAACTGGACAGAGAAGAGATGGAAGATAGTGAGTCATTCAATATTTTATCTAAGTGTCCAGAGAAAGCCAACACAGGAGTAAACAGCTATAGCTGTGCTACATTCTTCAAGCAAATAGAAGAGTCCATGGCATGTGTCTAGAGCCTCCAATCCCTCTGCACATGCAAACTGCTGATTCTTAGTGCTGTCCCCAAATATCAGGGCTCTTTGATTGCAAGAGACTCAAACTCAATCTAAATTGGCTTGCACAAAAAAGTGGATTTCATTAGTTCATAGACTCAACCTGTGGAAAAAGTATAGTGTGTCCACACTCAGGGAAGCTGGGATCCAGGAACTCTAGAGCTGGGAGGATCTCTTCCAGGAAAGTCTCCCTTCTTTCCTTTTCTGCTTCTCCCTGCACATTGTCTTTACTCGCTAGACCAGATTCTCCATGTGACAGGAGGCATGAACTTGGGCTTCTCCAGGTTTACATCCTTTCAGCTTGTTACCAAAGATGAAAAAGAACTGTTTCCCCAGTTTACATTTGGAAAAATCCCCAAGAATACACTCTGATTGGCCTTGAGTCACTTGGCCATCTTCTTTGGTCGATTATTGCCACCAAACAGTGAAAGGTTATGACTAGCACAAGAAGAGCAAGATCTATTATTAGAAGAGGTTAGGCAGGTGAGAGATGTTGAACATATAAAAAAACCATAGCATCTTTTTCCCAAAGGGAAAGGATTTGGCATTTTCTGAGATCGGGGCTCAAATCTGCAAGCTCCCCTGTCACCTCTCTCCATGTCACCTCTCTCACTACCCTAGACTTAGGACTTACCTGCTGGTGAAGCAGAAAAGGCATGGTTTCTATAGTTCAGCTTCTTCAAGATACAAATTTCCCATTGTAAAGTGCTTACACTTCAAGAACACAGATTTCACGGAATCATTTTTTTCTCAGATGGAAGAGACTGCTTAGCCCAATGCCATTATTTTATACATGGGATGAGATTCAAGACATTCACGTATAAGAATACACAGATGTGTGGGAAGATGAAGAAGAGAGAGACAGGGAGCAGATGTCATGCCGGGTTGGTTCTGCTGGAAAAAAAAAAAAAAAAGTGGAGAGATACATTAGGACACTGGCCAGAGGTCATACTATGCAGTTCTCTCCCTTGATGGCCCTTCCAGAGCCTTAAGTAAAATGCATATTACTTTTTAAGATATTTCGTCAGAGTTGGATTTGTGTTTAAATATATCACAATGTTAAAGTGATCAGAAGGGGCCTAATTACAGTATCTGTAGTGTTTTCTGCTCACTCTCCATCCCACCGTTCCCTGCCCCTTGGCAGCAGTAGCCGCCACATACGCACACATAGGTATGTGCTTTCGAGCACCCCCAGCTGCAGCTGTTTGCTAGTGCAGATAAAGGG
This sequence comes from Pteropus alecto, assembly GCF_000325575.1. NCBI lineage: Eukaryota > Metazoa > Chordata > Mammalia > Chiroptera > Pteropodidae > Pteropus > Pteropus alecto. The sequence goes on along the minus strand of NW_006433024.1, from coordinate 9,345,060 downwards.
AAGTAGTAGGAAAAATGTAGAAGCAAGTGAGGCAGCAAAATTTAAGTTGGAAGGACAGGGAACTATAGACCAGAAGAAAAAAATAAGGAAAGAAAGAAAGGAGGAGAAGAAAGAGCCTCTTTCAGCTATGAGTTTTAGACAGAGTCTTTTGGGATATTTAGGGGAAGGGAAGACCTTTGAGGGCCCTTCTATATAGGTAGGAAGTAGAAAGAGAGAGGATATTTTCATGGTATCTTGTTGTGCAGTTTTAATGTAATTCTCATCACTCCTAGGTATATACTCAAGAGAATTGAAAACATATGTTCATATAAATCTTGTACATGAATGTCCATGGCAGCATTATTCATAATAGACAAAAAATGGAAACAACCCAAGTGTCCACTAACTGAGGAATGGATAAATAAATTTGGTATGTCCATACAATGGAATATTATTCAGTCATGAAAAAAAATAAAGTACTGATACATGCTACAACATGGACGAACCTTGAGAACATTATGTGATGGGAAAGAAGCCAGTCATAAAAGAGCACAAATTATATGATTCCATTTATATGAAATGTCCAGAATAGGCAAATCTTTAGGGACAGAAATCAGATTAGTGGTTGCCTAGGGTTACGAAAGCTGGGAAATGACTGCTAAGAGGTTCAAGGGTTATTCTGGGGTGATGAAATGTTCTAAAATTGATCGTGGTGATGGTTGCACAATTCTGTGAATATACTAAAAGCCATTGAATGGTACACATCAAGAGGGTGAATTGTATGGTCTGTGAATAATATCTCAGTAAAGCTTTACAACAACAACAAAAACCTAAATAAGAATGAAAGAACCAGACTGGCATGTGGAGGTGGAAAAGAAATTAGTCCAGAATCAGTCTGTGTAGTTGTCTAATTGCAGCTGGTTTGAGTGAGCAGACAATCTCTTTAAATTGCAGGGTTAGTACAAAAATGACCCATGTGCGCAAGGCTTGTGTGGTTTTGTGGCTTGCTATAGTTCTGGTTGCTATAAAGCCACAATGTGGTGGACCAAACTGAGATAGCTACCACTAAAAAAGCCAACAGCACACACATCTGGAATTGTCTTCCCTTGCCTCTGTGCAAATCGTACATTTTATCCTCGATGACCAGTCATTTCATAAAATGTAGGGCAATATTACTTCAAAACCACATCTTTTCTGGTGGTGGTGGTGATAATGGGATGGAATTCAAATCGTATTTTTTCTGTCGAGATTCAAAACAAGTCATCTAGGGTGCTTTTGGATCCCATTCATACTAGAGACTGATTTTTAGACCAAAATGTGAGGCTGCCACATAAAACATTCATGGCAAGAATAAAACGAATTCTGTCACTGATGTGCATTTGGCATGGAAAATAATGTAGCATCTGGCTTCCAAGTTAAAATCTTAGACGTGCACTAGGAATTGTTACTCTCCTCCCCCATCTCTCTGATTAAGTGATATTGTCAATAGATTGGTTAATAGGGTACGAATAAGAGCTCTAGCTATATTAACTACCAAATGGAAATTATTTCTTTTCTCCTTATAAAACAACAGAATTTCTCCCTTAACTGAAAGATTTGTACTGTTTTCAATTGTTAGGGGGTAAGTGTTAATGTTTATCACTAATATGAAATGTAACAAATATAAAAATCTATAGCTGTATGTATATGTGTGATAGATATCTCATTTAAATGAGTTCAATATTTCTAGCCCCTGGAAAAGGCACTGACTGAGAGAGAATATATACATGACTTAGCTGCATAAATGCTATGTGAACATCAGCAGGTTACTTAAGCTCTCTGAGGTTTAGTTACCTTGGCTCTCGAATGAAGATCATAATTTTGACCCACTGTCCTAGATATGTGTGTTATTGCTTGTCCCGTCCAAAGTCCCAGCTAGCCAGTGATGCATGAGGTGCTATTTTTTTTTTAATAGGGAAGCATTCAGACAACCAGATTATCTCTTCCAGAAATTTGAACTAACAGACACAGATGGTGGTTGGTGGTATGTAGTGGAGCTGAGGAGTCATGATGGCTGCCATGTGGGACCATGCATGAAATGAGGAAGGAGGGGAACTGGACAAGAAAGATAAAAGTATGGGTAGAAACCCTTAAAGAAACAGATGAGGGAGACCCCGTGGCCATTGGAGGCAAAGAAGCCTTTCATCTTAGCTTTCCCATTTTGGTTCTCAGCTTTCCCATACTTGGCTGTCCTTGGATTCCTTGAGTCTCTAAATGTCTATGCTGAGCTTCCCTTTTATTTACTTCGATCAAGTTTGAATGTGTTTCTGTTTCTTGAAAAAAAAGATGGGGGAGGGGAGAGTGTATGGTGTAGCCTTATTTAAAACATCTTCCTTGCTACCTTAGATAATTAGATCAAGGATCAAGTGACTTCCCCTGATTGAATGTGGGCAGGAGCTGTGCCTTTTTAACATTTGTGTTACTAAAATATTTGCTTAATTGAACTGAAATTGGTAATGTGTGTGAAGATAACTTTGAAAACTGCAAAGCACAATGCTGATGGAGAGCATAATGGATTACTAATATTCAGATTAAGATTTTATGAAACCCCCATTTGTCATTTTTGTGTATCTGCCACAATGAATAAAGCCAAAAGAAATGGCTCAAATATATAGAAATTGGGTGAATTTTCACTTCTTTATCTCAGCAGTTTTAACTTCAATCCCCTTCTAAAGTGAAAGGAAAACTGACGGGAGTTCTCTTCAGCCAATAAGCAGGGTAGTTCCCGTTTGGAGACTTGCATTCAGGTCTCTGTAGGCAGAAAGCACGTTTGTTCCTTTTGTAAACTTTCTAACATGGAGCTGTCTGGGTCTAGGAAAAGACCAGAATTTTCATCTCAGCGAAATTCCTGGCTTCTCTGTTAGAGATGAGCTACAAGAGGAAGTCAAGGGTTGAGTTTATCAGCTTCACAAGTCTCCATTTAGTGCAAATGGGCATTAAGACAAAAACTAAACCCCCTGCTATTGAAGAAGTGCTTTCGGGGGTGTCCAATTGTCCAGGTCGTCTCTGTTGGCCACCTTCACTCCACTTTACCTGCCTAACCTCCAGGCTATGCGTTAAAATGTAAAGAAAAAGAGAAGATTCCACCATTAAAGGATTAAAGCAAGACGGAGGATGCAAGACAATGTGGACCAGTCTCATCTTTGTGTGGCTACCCACCATGTCCAAACTTGTAGTGGTTCTCGTTCTGGGGGAGAAGAAATCCTAGATGCTGGGATCTCACAAAGAGCACGTATACATGCAGATTGGTTCCTAGGAGCTGACTGACCCCGAGTGCTGTCTTTGGTCCCCTGGAGTCTCACACTGCTCCATGCTGGCCTTAGCACAGTCCAGTCCCACCTCCTTGTCACCTCCATATTTCATAAAGCGAACACACTTATCAGCTAGGATGGAAAGGAGGCACTGCCTTTAAAATGTCCGCAAACAACCTCTCCCCATGTCTGACACAACCTTCTGGGTTTTAATTACTCCCCGAAAGTGAGAGCCATCCCAGGATCCTTCGGTGACATTTTCCCGTTTCCTGTCGACTCCACTTATGAGAAACAAATGGGCTGGCTGGCCTCCCTCTAGATTGAGTTTTTCATGAAGTCATTACTTCTGTCACGGGGAGTATTTTCAAATTGAAAAATCTGAAACAATAAATGATGGTGAAGCAGTTAATAACTGTTAAGAAATCACATTTGGAAAATTGCATTTAAGCAATAACCTTTCTCCCTGTAATTAAATGACAGAAAGGTCCTGGTTTTAATTAAGTCAGCAATTTATAGTTATGAAGCTATACTTCACTATGCAGATTAGCAAATGATAGGTCACAGAACACCCTGAGTGCATTTTGAGTGGGCCTGATATGGTAATTACTCCACTGTTCAGTGGTGACCACATTGAACCGTATCTCTAGATGAAACAATTTTCTTTTCCTTGCTCCATGATGTATAACTAGGATGAGTAAATGTACCACGAGCACTGCCTTGCGCATCTTTAAATTAAAATGGATTTTAAATGAGGGGGCATGAGCGGAGGGAGCATGTTTGAAGAACAGCACCGGGAGCGAATGGGCCACTAGTCAATGCCTGCGAGTAGGGAATATATCATTGTTTTACAGGGTTTTCTATCTTGTGCCTGAGTGTTTGCTGCAGATTTATGAGGAAGTAAAATGCTAATGTTAGTGTATTTATAAACATATGATGGGGATTTCATCTATAATTTATTTGCCAGCCCTCTCTTTGCCTCCTTGGAAAGGAAAATGAAATGCTATGTTGGCCAGCCAAAAGGGTCATTAATACAGCTTTCACATTTTATTTAACTAACCCCCAGCTCATATTACACATTGATGATCACACTGAGATGTTTTTGAAATGCTTATTGTGTCTTCTGTCTGCCCCAACCTCAGCTCTGCAGAGTGTGGGCAGTCATCAGACGGCTTCCGATAACCTAGTGGGAATCTGCTAATGGGGGATCCTCGGGGGCAGGGGGCAGCACTTGGAGGAAAGGAAAAATCCAACTCCTGAAAATATGTTTTTTTTTTTTTCATTTCTCTTAAAGTTTCACAAACATCTGAACTCTTAGAAATGACTTGTTTTCAAGTGTTTGATTTCTTCTTCAAACCCCATATTTTCCTGCCTCTCTTCATTAGCGTGCATCTCCACCCAAACATGAGGAGAATGTAGGCTGCAAAGGAAGAAATTAGAGCATCAAAACAAGCATCAAAAGGCAAGCACATCCCACGTGGCTGAGGGGGCTGGGACGGAAAGACCTCTCATCCAGAACGTTTATGTGAGGGCAGCATGTCTCTTCGACAGGAGCACTGGCTGTTCTGTTTATCGACTCTAATGTTACTCCCTCTGTCCCCCCTGCCACACACACAAGTAAAGAGGTGAAATGAATCAGATCTGATGGAAGCTGACCAATAAATCACTGACTGCATCACGACTAATAGTGATTCACTAATACTGAATCCCTGTAACGATGAATCAGGAGCAAACTAAGAGTCTCTTAAGTTAAGAGTTTCTTATTTGGGCTTTTTGGAACCCTAGAAGAGATATCAAAATTATTGTAGTCCCAGAAAAAATATCTATATTATATTTAAAAGGAAAAAAAATCACTACAGCATTTTAAAGAATCATGTCATGCACATTTAATTCAAATGTCAGCTGCATGGATATCCCCTAGTCACCCAGCCTGCTGGATACAAGCTGGCCTTCGATTTTTTTTTTTTTTCTTTTTTTGCCTCAAACCCTTATCCAACATATGGAGGGAAACATAGAGTTTTTCTCAACATCTTAGGGGTGATTCTTGGGGTGGCTCAGATTTTCCACGGTCAGCCCTGAACTGAATTCCTGTTTTTGCTGAATTTCACAGCTCCTCTCTGTTGCTTTGTCTTCCTTGCATGCCCTCCACTCCTTTTCTGCTCCGGGTCATCCCACTTAGCCTCACCTTCAATTTCGCTCTTCCCCAGAGTACTACTGCTGGCCTACCGCTTGTGGGGCAGCAAGTACCTCTTGAAGCTTTGAAGCAATAGAGGGAATGACTTCACAGCTCAGCCAATAACTGAAAATGGAACTTAAAATATTGTTCTTAGAAGCACTTTGTGTGTTCCCGAAACTGGGACGTTCTTGAAGGAGAACCCACTTCTATTGCTGTGTTGATCTCAATCTTCCTTCCCTTATCTGGTTTACTCCTCTCACTCCTAACTCTCAACTTCCTGTTTATTACTGAGACCACATTCTGTGGTTCTCTTTGTCCTCCTTCCCAATGCACTCCTGCTATGCCCTGGGGTCCTCACCCTCAAGACCTACCTACCTCACTCTTCCTGAGAAGAATTCTGCTCTCATCTTTAAAACTACCATATAGTTTTATTTCCTCCCGCCCATATAGAGGCGATAAAGCTGTACCTCTGAAGGAGCAGCCCTCCGTAAGGAAAGTGCCTGGGCATCTTGGGAAAAGGCAATGGGGGCTGAGTCTCTGCCCAGCTCCCTCGGTTTCGATGGCACTCCCGAGTCTCTCAGTGCCATTAGCCACGGTCTTCTTTGGAAGACAATTCATTCTTCAGTTGTTTACTTCCTGTATCTCAGATCCAAGAAGCCAGTTGCCCTCTGAGCTTGGATGTCTCCTTGAAGCCTCAGCCTGATACACGCGTCAAAATTATGTCTGGTCCCTGGCACCAGTTTAGGGGGCAACTTGGAAAGAATCTCCAGTCAAAATAGGAAGAAAGAGCTGGCCAGAATTTCCTTTGGATTGATTCATGTGAGTGGAGGTCCCACCACAGGCCAGATTCCCAAGGCGGCTCCTCTGCTGGGCTGGGTGGAGAGCAGTGGAGAGCAATGGAGAAGGAGAAAAGGAGCCATCCTTGCTTGTGCACAGGTCTGGACATGTGCTTTCAAAAACAAGTCCCCTTTATTTACAAAATAAAGTAAAACTGTCCATGTCCCGTCTGGCTGGAGATATGTTTCTTTGGGGAAAAGCTTAAAGAATGCTTTCTTTTTCAATTTCTCTTTACAATCTTTTCTTGAAAATTCTCCCACAATGGGGTCACCTGACATAATAGGGACGATGTCTGTAGCTAAATTTCCAAGTTAATAGAGATACAAACATCCTCCTCGAAGATGCGATGTGTTTTCAACCAGAATTAAAATATAAATTTCATACAAAACAGTGAGTCTGGGATGAAGAGTTACCACTCGTCTTTGTCAGGTATTCATCCATATAGCTACCTTTCATTGCCTAAGCACCTGTCACTCACTATGCACTGTGCCGGGCAAGAGGGATATGGGAATGTATAAAATCAGTCCTCACCAGGGAATTCCCCACCTTCCCCACCCCGCAGTCAGGATGGGGTTGGGGAGAAGTAGAAAAGTAGCAGACACAGAAACATTATTATATCAGAGAACTTAAGAGCAAGACCTGGAGTCAGGCGATTGGAGATCAAAGTCTACTTCCAGTACCTATTGGCTGTATGACCTTGGGCATGTCACTTAACCATGGTTTGCTTCATCTTCTTGATCATTAAAATAGAGGTAATAATAATATCTACCTTGTAATGTCATTAGAAAGACCAAATGAGATAATAAATATAAAATTCATGGTGCACATCAAGTCCTCAAATATTAGATATTGTAACAGCACGTGATTTATTTAATAAGGAGATGCACAAAACATTACATGAGAGCACAGAGGAGGTAAACACCTAACTCAACCTGGAGGAATCAGAGACCCTTATGTAAAGACCCTTATGTAAGTTTAAATTTAATGGTTGCTCAAGTAGTTCATTCAGTTAAAGAGTGATGAGCTAAATATTCATGGATAAAGTAGGCAAACTTGAGTTTTATCCTAGGATTCTGATCCTGAGTGATCAGTCAACAAATTTCAACTCACTTTTACCTTATTGACAATGATTGGAGTTCAAGCTAACATCTTGAGGAAGGAAAAGCAAGGTTCTTGGTGCTGGTTGCTGGCAAGAAACCATTATCAGTACTTCTTCCTTTCCTTATATCACAACAGGTGGTCCCTAAAACCTCCTCTAATGCCAAATTCCATAGTTCCATCAGGCAGATAAATTCTTAGCCTTTGGGGCCACAAAGCATCTCTCTTGTTCTTGCTCATGGGAAGACAAGAAAACAGGACTTCCTGTAGTGTGCATTGATGCAGGAACTCTCCCAAAAGAGTTGCCAAGGCAAACAAAGTTTAACTTCCTGATCTTCTTGAATACTCCAGTGAATTATTATCAAGTGGAAATGCGTGTAATTAAGGTGGGCGGAAGGCGGGAATTGAATTATGATAAAACTCATGCCTGCTGATGTGTTTGATGACAGAGGAGGAAATCATAAAGGGAAAGATGATGAATTTCTGTCTTTTCTCTGGGAATAACTGACTTAGAATCAATGTAATGAAAAATTGTCAAGTGAACACAGAATGGCACAGGGGAAGGATAAGTTTCTGATGGAAATATATTAGCTCACAGCAGAGCCACACTTTCAGTTTTGATTTCCAGGGAGAAAATACCACCAAAAATGTATTATTTGGAGAACAACTATGATCATGTCACTTTCCTATCAAAAAGCTTGCAAAGACTTTTCCTCATTTCCTACAGAATAAAGTTCAAAGTCCTGAGCATGACGTTCAAGGACTGTTCTAAATTGACCCCAATCTCCCTCCCTAACTTTATCTCCCTGTATACCTAACATACATATATGAACATATGTGTGTACGTGTGTGCACACACACACACATACACACACATACATCTGCACCCCCGTACACTCCAGACCAAGCGTGTTACTCATTTTTTCTTAAATATGCTGTATGCAAGTATCCTACACATGACAGAATACCCTTCTACCAACCTCCAATGATCAGATTCCAACCCCACTTAAGGCCCGGTTCAAATATCTTTTCTTTCGTCAAGTCTTTTCCCAAAGCCAGAATTAATCTCTCTTTTCTAACTACTCCCATGGATTTTCTGTAGATGATAATAATACTTGTATTGCTAAAAATGCTTCACATTATTATTGACGGATTTTTTCCCTTATTGTGTGAAATCTTTGAGGGCAGAAGTCATGTCTTATTCCTTTTTGTAGCTTTTACAGTACCTAGTATAGTGCATTGCATGGCTCTAAAAATAAGTTCCACTTTTTTGCTTTGGCTGCTAGGAAGCCAAGAATTAAGTTTTCGGGCTCAATTACAGCAGCTCTTCGCTTGGGTTTTCTAGTACAACGATTCCCCGTCTTCCTTCCTTGATTCTTGACTCTTATCCTGACACTCTTATTTTGTTGTTCTGGTATATTTGGCCTTTTATTATAAGCTACTCCAAATCCATTTGGAAAATAGGTAGAAATAATAGCTTAGAAAGGTTGAATTGGAGTTAGTATTGCATGATGAAGATAAATGTAGACTTAACTTATCAGATGTTAGCATTGTCCAGGGTTTAGACTGGGGAGATAAAAAGAAATGAAAAATAGATCAGATAAAGATAATAATAACATCTCTATTGAGATTTGTGGCCCTTCAGAATTACTTTACATTTGGTCTCAGAAATTCCGTGAAGAATGTATGAGGTAGGAATCTTCGTTAATCTTCATTTAATCTGTTTGGTGTGGATTGAGGCAGATGGAGGCTCAGAGAGGTTAAGTGTCTTGCTCGAGTTCACACAGTCAATTAAAAGCTGCACTAGCTATAGCTCTTTGAATATCTTTGTTTCAAGTCTCTCGCTGTGAGTACCAATCTACAAAGGGTGAAGTATGGCCAGTGAATGTCCATTGTTTGGTTTGGCAGGTTTGGTGGGCTCGGAATGAGAGAGGCTATTAATGCTAATATAGTTGTGATTTCTGGCTTTCTCTATTTCCTCCCCACCTGAATTTCGGCCTCTGTTGGAGACTAGATTGAAGTGTGGCTTGGTTCAAAGAGCAATTATCATTGAAGATATATCAGTTAGGATACTTTTGGCTGCAGATAACAGAAAATCAAACTCAAAGTGGTTAGAAAGATAAGGTTATTGATTGACTCTCTTAACTGGAAGTCTAGGAATCAGCTGGGCTTCAAGGTGTGTTGCATCCAGTGGCATCTACCTCCCGCTATTCTCTTGATCTTGTTCTGTGTTAGCTTCATTCTTAGGCCACTAGCAGGATGATAGCAATGTTTCTAGCCCTCAAAAAAGAAAGAAAATCACTGCTAGGGGCTCTCCCAAGACAAGGAAACTCCCAGAAATCCCTAGCACTCAACTTTATAGCATAATGAAAAGTGTAGGCATCAGTTGATTGATTATGCTATGTTTACACTTTCTGAAAGACAAATATTGACAATGATTTGGAAACCAAAACTCTTAAATATTGCAAAGTTAAAGGAAAAATGGAAGGCATAAATGACATAAGCGAAGCCCCGAGATAATATAACTAACCTGGTTTCTTTTAAAATCTGTTATTATCTAGAACATCAGTTTCTATTTATATGTCACTAAAATATCCCTACTTCTTGGATCTTGGTACCTCAGATACCTAAGTATTTTAACACTTTCTGGTTCTATTTGGTGTTTTTCAGTTTTCATCCAGATGTTAGCTTTGTGTCAATATAGTGTTCATTTGGAGAGCACCCACCACTCACTGGTTTCTTAATTAATTACAGTTTTAGAGATAGAAGGATCTTGTGTTGGACTATAAGGAAATACACGAAAGAAACTGAGAATGAGAGAGGAAAGAGGGAGAGGAAGGGAGGGAGGAAGGAGAAGGAGGGAGAGAGAGGAGGAAGGAAGAGAGAGAAGGAGGGAGCAAGAGCAAGAGGGGCGGGGAGAGGCACGGGGCTCAGGACAAGGGTGCTTTTACCTGGGTATAAGAACAATGCTTTTCTTTCAAACCTCAAAGTATATAATATTGTTTTCTCTACGGCCAGAGAGAGAGAGAGAGAGAGAGAGAGAGAGAGAGAGAGAGAACTTTCTTTGTATTCTGTTGACCCAAAATGGATTATATGATCATCCCTGAGCTAATTGCTTGCGAGAAGATGGAATTAGCCAGCCAACCAGGCCCACCTGGGAGTGGGGTCAGTTTCTCCTAAGTCACGGGGGTGGCATGGAGGTGGGGGGTTGGGGTGAGGGTAGAAGATGGGAAGAAACATTACCTGATCAAAATAGGAGTGCTGGAGTTCTGCTAGTGCGCTCTTTTAAATGAACGCATGCTCTCTCTTCTGCTCATGGGGCTATGCCTGAGACACTTTGTCTAGCTACAGCCCTTCTTTTCCTCCCTCCTTCCTTCCTCCCTCTCTCTCTATTTCCCTCTCATTCTCTCTTCCTCCCTTCTACTCGTTCTTTCTTCCTTCGTTCATCAAATATCCTTTGCATCAGGCCCTGTGCTAGATAGACACTGGAGGTACCCAGGTGGTCAAGACACCACCGTCCTTCATGTGAGGGGCTCTCTTCTGACATATGTGGCCAGTGTCCTGCAGATTCCGTGAGCAACACCCCTCAGGTGTCCTATAGAGGTTATCAGCAGATAAAACACAGGCAATCCGTAGAGTTATGGCACTAATCAGGAAGTTTGTTTCATTTAAAGGAGAAGCAGCGAGGCAAGGAAGACTGATTTTTGTCCACCCAGAACCGAAATACCACATTAAAATGCCTCCTAGCACCGAGAGGTTTGTCCATTAAATTTAATTAAGCTTTCTTTAGAATCACATGTCTTGGGAGATCTATTACGCCCAGGGGACAAAGCATTTGCTTTTCCAGCCTTTGCCTTGCTCTCTGCATTATTCTTTCTTTCCGGAAAACCCCTGGGCCTCTATTGTTTAGCAGAGTGTTTATATTTAGTGGCCAAATACAGGTTTGTGAATTGTGGAAATTCTTCCCAAACAATCCTCCTGCAGTTTCTGGCTTCAACTGCCTCTTCAGCAAGAGCTCTGCGGTCCAGGAGCTTTGTTTTTCCCCTTTAAACAGAGTATCTTTAACAGAGATTTGCATTGTTTCACGGACAGCTTTTCTGGGCTTCTGAGATTCTTGTATCTCTCAAGCAGCTCAGACATTCTGGAAGCTGAAATTCCTTCAAAGGGACCAGCTGGGAGAGGCATGTGCCCAAGCCAGCCTCAGAGTGGGTGTGAATTCCTTGGTTCCAAAAAGGAGCAATTGTCTGATGGGCCGTCCATGCCAATGCTTACTCTGGCAACTTTCTCAGTCGTGGAACCCTGGCATGCTGTCGTGGAAATATTTCAGTGCTTCTCAGCTCTGGGGACCTGCTCCATCCTTCTCCACTCAGAAAAATATGCCACTCAGAGCTGCCACATTAATGCTGCCACTGACACCCCAAGTGACAGCATGACACCCGTATGCACACACACATTCTCTCTCATCCCCAAAATCACAGTGCAAAAAGTTGAAGAGGGTGACTGCTCCAGCTTACAACTGCCATTTCCCCAAGGGTGTTTCCAGAATGTTGATAGGGATTTGCTGGGATAGATTCTCTAGTCAAATGTGTTGATCAAGGCTGGGATTAAGCAAAAACAGGTGTACTGCAGGGCTTCTTGGAGGCTTTAATGTGCTAATGTGCCCTGCAAAGGGCTAGAAGATGTGGGAAAAGAGGAACTATAGTATTTGTGTTCTCCAGAGTAGTATGACCATAGAATCTTTTTTCCTTCACCTGGGACTGGAATTAAAGGGAACATTTTTTTTTTTTTTAAACATACAAACCCTCCTGGATTCTGGCTAGTTCTTCTTCCTATTATAAAAATGCTTTATTTTTGTTGGGTGTTTTTCTGTTGCTTTTGAAGCAGGGGTTCTGGGTATACCTAGTGAACCCTGCCAAAGACTTCTTTGCAAAGAAATGAGTGGCTTCCTGGGAGAAAATACATCCTAGGAAAGAAGGAATGAGACAGGCAAGCTGGACCCACTGGCAAAGCTTGACTCATCAGAGGGAAGAGACAAACTAGAGTATGGTGGTATCCCTCAACTGGCTTTGTCTTCTGTGCCCCATTGAATACAACATACCTTAGAACCAAGGAGAACAGCAGGGCTAGAAGTAAACACTCTGGCATGCTTTGGGGCTCAAGCATCACTGCTGTGGGGCCCTCTAATATAATTCAACGCAAAGAAGAAAGGGGGCTTTCTCTCATATATTGCAACAGAACCCTGAATAACTCTGGTCTGTGCCTCTACTATGGAGCAGTACCCAGTGGAAGGACTTGGGAGCGGGAGACTGGGAAGAAATATCAGTTGGCATGTGGTTACTGACAGGAAAGCTGACTATCCTGTCTGTACACATGTATGATGCTTCTGGAGAATCTCTGGGATAATCGTTGGTCACAGTTCTGCGGTAGCAAGTGGAGAGAAAGGCTACTTGGGCGTTATTCACGAAAAAATTCAGTTTATGTTCCTAGGCTGCTGAAGCTTAGAGAAATTTGATGGTTAAGATATTCATCTTTCAGCTTTAATAAAGACCTAAGTAACAATGTCTTTTAAACGTAGAAAATATTGTTCTCTCCTACAGAATTCCAAGCTAATCGGTTTCAGTTATCCAGGGAGGTTGTTCTGCCCTCAAAGTGTCCCAGGGACCCAGGTCCCCTCTTTCTGGTTACTTCACCATCCACTAGGGCCTCTTCCTGGGCTGTATGATCAAAGCGAGCTCAGCACCACAGCTCCACTGCAGCCAACAGGAAGGGGAAAGATGTAGAAGATAAGCAATTTGAAGAATTAATTTTAAAAAATGTCAAACACACAGAAAATAGAAATAATTTACTTTATCCAGATTGAACTATTATTAAGATTCTAGCATATTCCTTTTAAAGATGGGATCTGAAAGTTGCACATATCACGTCTCCTAATATCCCATTGTAAGAATTTAGTCAACAGGCTACACTGAGCTGCAGACCTGAAGACACGGATTCTATCTGAGTACGTGTGTATTCCAAAGTAGAAGAAAGAGGAATACCTTTAATGCTGATTACTCTATCAAGATCCGCAAAAACAAAATTGCCTTATGTTTGCCCTTTGAAACAAGATTTTAGAATTAGAATTCTTTTCCATCAGTAGGCCCTGGGTAAATGGCTGCATGACATTTGTCCTCAATTTAGGCTCAGCTGAATCAACAGAGATCAACACATACATTTTTCTGAGTGGGCTCCAACACTTTAGAAACCCTATTTGGACACATAGGTGACTGTGAGTTAGACATCCTTATGGAGAGAGCAAGAAGGCTGAAAGACAAATAGGGTTCTATTTCTGGGTACATTTAAGTCATCTGCTCTTTATGATTTGGGTCTTAGTTTCCTAGTCCATGGAATAGAATGGTTGATGATGGTCTTATCTCTGAAGAAAACGTCCCTATTGAAGTCTTTTGTGACAATATCATGATAAAATGGGAATTAGGTCAAGATGGAATGATTGTGGCTGGTATTGTTTAGGATGTGTTAGGGACTGAATGTTTCTGTCCCCCCACCACCCCCACCTCCCAATTCATATGTTGAAGCCCTAACTCTCAGTGTGATGGTATTTGGAGATGAGGCCTTAGGGTTAGATGAGGTCATGAGGGTGGGGCCCTCATAATGGGATTAGTACTATTAAAGAAGAGATGCCAAGTGAGATTTGACGGATGTCTCTGTCTCTGTCTCTCTGTCTCTGTCTCTCTGTCTCTCTGACTGTCTCTCTGTCTCTGTCTCTGTCTCTGTCTCTGTCTCTCTGCCTCTCTGTCTCTCTCTCCTTCTCTCTTATTCTCTCTCTCCCTCTCTTCCTCCTTTCCTCTCAAACACAGTAAGAAAGAAAATGTCTGCAAGCCAGGAAGAGAGCTCCTACTAGAAACTGAATTGGCTGGCACTTTGATCTTGGACTCTTCAGCCTCTCGAACTGTGTGAAATAAACTTTTGTTGTTTAAGCTACCACTCTATGGTATTTTGTTATGGCAGCCTGAACTGACTTGACATAGGATGCTTAGGTTACAGCAACAGAAACTCAAAGTGGCTTTTACAATGAAAAAATATGTTGGCTCACGTACCAACATCCAACAGTAGGACAGGCTCCGGGATTGATTTAGGCTGATATTTCCAGCTTTGTTTTCTGTGATTCTCTTGTCTCGGTCCTCTTCTGTATAACCAGTGTCATCTTCAGTGTGACATTGAGGTGACTGTAGTCATTCCAGTCCTTGTATCCCAGCCATGACAACACCCACACACAGACACTGGCTTTCCTGAAGTTCTCTTTTAAGAGTAAGGGCACTTTTTCTGGAAGCCCTCGTCAACTTTCTTATACAACTTACCTGCAAGAATGAGACGTTTATTCCTGCACCAATTCTTGTGGCCAGAGGAATGCCATGCTCTGACTGGGTTAGATATTAGTTTTTAAATCAGAGGGCAAAGGGGCCCTCTAGCAGTTGGTTTGGACTATTCAGAGTCTATCCCTGGGGCCAGAATCAAGTCCTCAGCCACTAGACCGCACTGTGGGAAGGGAAATAATGGTGTTCAAGAGATCACCAAAGTGCTTACCTCATGAGCCTTCAATTTTGCGTTATTAAAAGGGTTTGAAAATATAACCCAGGAAAATTTTCACATGAGCCAAGATCTTGTAAGCACCATCATTAAAAACTTCGTCCCCATATCTGTAAATTATTTTTATTACTAAGAAGATATGATATCTAATGCTATCACTAGAGGATCACCAAAATGAATGTTAGAAAAGTCTTTCTGTTCATCTATTTGTTGATAAGGGAAAACATGAATTTAGGCAGACATAATATGTATGCCTCTGACGAGTTATAGTATATATCTTGCCAACAGATTTTTCCCCTTGAAATGAACTCATTTGTGAAAGGATTTTGCTGGCTTGGTTAAAAACTATCCAAGGCTTGTAATATCTAAATGTCAGAGAACAATGGGATGCATGCATCTTGATTGCTGCAATAATTTGTACAAACCAAGGGGAAAAATTACTGATGGGCCGGATACTGCAGGTGAATAAGTAAGTCTTTTGGTACACTGAAGACTTTCAGAGAGATATTAGCTTTCCACAGTCATTAAGAAGATAGGACTTCACTTCCTGTGTCGAATAGCCTCGAGATTAGAAAATGGAGGCAGGAGCCTGAGATAGAGGTGCAGGCTTTTTTATTAGCTAGTCTGTGACTTTTAGCAAGTTACTTAAGCACTGTGAGACTTGGTTTCTTCCTCTGTAAAATGGGAATGATAATCTCTACCTTCTGAAGGTTTTGTGAAGATAAAAGGCAATCACATAGCTGAGCACAGTATCTCGGATATAGTCGGTGGTTAAGAAATGAGCTGTTATTAAAATGCCCAGGGCATTCCAGAGGCTGCTAGATGCTCCAGGAAGTGGGCTTTTAGGTAAATCTGGGCTTACTTGGATCAGTGAGCTCTTCTTGGTAAACTCTATCAAGCCAGAGACTGAACTGGTGGTATCTGCTACTACCCATGGTGACCACACATTAGGAAGTGTTTTGAGCCTGAGTTTCTCATGTAGATTCATGAGATGGACCAAAGTTTTATGTTAAACAAAGTGATTTTTGATGGAAAATGAGAGCCAAGGCTAAAGTAGAAAGATCCCTGGTCTGATATATCTTGCTGTTTTTTTTTTTTTTTTTGGTCTTCTTCATGAGTCCTCCTGAAGAAGTTGATGGAACGAGTGGAAGACAGCACATGAAAAATTCCTTCTCATTTTGTTCTGTTATTAAAAATTCAACTACCTTAAAATGTTTTTGGAAATGTATCATATTTTGTAAAAAAAAAATTTAAGTAACATAAAGAAAGTGAAAATTGCTCCATGATTCAAACTCCCCTGAAAATTGGTTCATATCATTCTTCTGAACTTTTAAGCATATGTAAATGTAATTAAACTATACATATTTTAATATAAGTGGGGAAATATTCTATATATCAGATTAGAAGAGGAGAGAGAGAGAAGTACACTTTTCTATGAAGCACTACTTTTCTACTTGATGTACATTTTTCAATGTTAATGCATAAAGACCTATCTTTTTTAACCGTAGCATAATATTTAACCAATCTCTTAGATTTTGGTTGTTTTGACCTTTCATTAATAAGAAAAAACAAAGGAATGAACATCTTGTGCACATAACTTTATGTACTCATCTGGTGTTCTTGTTTTTAAGTAGCTCGTCAAGCTTGTAAAAATGCAAAACAGATCTTGGAGCACAATATAGTAAATATGGCTGCAGATTGTGGACAAATTACCAAATCTCACATGAGAAAAGCAACCCCAGCTACTTAAGTTTAGCTGAAATCTCACCAGCCTGTGGGCCTTTTGTTCAAGAAGCCAAAGTTTTCCTTGGGTGCAAGAAAGATTTTTCCAGCATCCTGCAGTTTCCACAGGTTCCCATGGATTCTAGAAATTACTGTCACTTGGGTCATTTCTAGAACTACCCAATTTTCCTCCACTGGGCTCAGTCCAGCAGCTGTACCAAAGAGGACTTAAACAGGCAAAACTTTCTTCTGTCTCTCAGAGGCTTCATGCAACTAGACCACAGAAGGCTACAGCAGTTGGTGAGTTTTGGAGCAGTTTATTCTTTTTGATGCCAGCAGGTAAATTAATTTTCGATATGGATATTTTCCTATCTATGTATCTATGTATCTATGTATCTATGTATCTATGTATCTATGTATCTATG
>NW_006433024.1:9326366-9327823 GCF_000325575.1 Pteropus alecto | reverse complement strand
ATGTATGTATGTATGTATGTATCTATCTATCTATACACACACGAGAGAGACAGAGAGAGACAGAGACAGAGAGAGACAGAGAGAGAGAGACAGAGAGAAAGAGAGACAGAGAATTTTTTTTTCTGAGCTTCTACCATTTCAGAAATATTGACCAAGGGAAAATTTATTAACCCAAGTCAAAAAATACTCCCAAATGCGCCGTTTCTCCTTACTGATAAAGGAATTTCCATGGTATTCCTGCTAAGAGTAAAGCCTCAGCTCTCACAATATCCCATACAAACATATTATTTCTTTCTGGTACATTAATTTTTGGATTAATTCGGAGGACAAAACACCACCAAAGTAGTCGTTTGGCTATAAACTCTCTTGACATCTGGCCAAACCTCCAAATAACAGGGATGTAATTGCTTTCAAGCTCTCACCACAGAGATTTTCTGGCCACCTCTTGCATAAATGAAAAAGTTAGCATTTATAATTCCATGGTAACAAAACCCACAACTTATACTTACCAAGTTGTGATATGATAAAAACACACTCTAGGGGACATCAGGAATAATATTTAGCACAGTCAATTAGGGAGTAGTGAACATTGCCAGAAGTTACTGTTTCTAGAGAGTTCATGGATTTCATCTTCTCTCCCTGCACCATAAAAGGCACAGAGACAGCCTCTAAGTTCTCCCGCTTGTGGCTTTCATAAATTAGTTCCTGAGACATTGCTTAAGATGCACAGAAAGTTCAAGGTGAGTTTGTGTTGACCGATTTAGGCTTCTCTTAGCTCTTCCTTGGGCTTTTCTGTCTGTGTCTCCAGAAATAAGACGGCCTACACACGGAGGGTCCTTCTCTGGGCCTGTGTTTTCCAGAGTGTGGGATGCACACGTCTATTTACAGAAACAAATGTTTTAGGTGGTACTCACCATCTAGGCATTAAGGAACCTTGAATCATAGAGTGAGAAAGTCATTCTTTTCCGAATTCTTTTTTAAGCTTTCTGACTTTCCAGAAGAAAGCTTCCAATTGTCTTTATCAACCTCTAACACATGCTGACCTTCCTTGCAAACAAAAAGAATTCAGGCTTCTGGCTTGACCCACCAGAATCTTGGTAGAATTTAATAACTTTGACTTCTATTAATCGTTACAATTAGCTTCCAGTTATGGCAAGCACATGTTATTGATTTTCTATTTATAGTAATAATGTCAAATTTTCTTTGAAAGTACATTAAGTGAAGGGTTTTAAAAAAGAGTCTTTTAAAAAAGTAACACAGAGTCTATGGCCATGCTACCCTGAACAAGCCCGATCCCGTCTGATCTTGGAAGCTAAGCAGGGTCGGGCCTGGTTAGTACTTGGAGGGGAGACCACGTAGGAAGACCAGGAGCTGTAGGCATAAAAAATAAAAAATAAAAAAATAAGGGATTGCAAGCTGACAAGGTCCTTGCAATCTGTGAGGTCAACCAAGGGTTG
>NW_006433024.1:9302551-9325701 GCF_000325575.1 Pteropus alecto | reverse complement strand
AAATGTCTTCTTTGTTCCCTCCCATTTGAAAAGGAATTATAGGACAAACAGAGACTTATGGACATGGACAATAGACTAGTGATTACCAGAGGGTGGGTGGGGAGGGAGATGGGGTAAAAAGGGTCAACTATGTGGTGACAGAAAGAAATCTAACTATGAGCAGTGAACATACAATGCAAAATATATATATCACTTACTGTTGAATTTTACACTTGAAACTTACTGGATTTTGCTAACCAATGTCACCATAATAAAAATAAATAAATAAATAAATACATACATACATACATACATACATAAATAAATAATAATAAAAATAATAAAAATAAAAAATAACACAGGTGGTCATAAATTTGGCAAAACCCACAAGCGAGGCACAGGAATGGCTGAGTTTTGGAAGATTCTGGGGGAAAGTTCTGGGCTCATTCCCAACACTGCCCATTCCCCATCTTCTTCTGCTCTCTTCTCCCACACTGCATTTCTACTTTGCTGGTTTCCCTGAAGTTTCCAGAAGATGCCTTGTGTTTCTGGGCACTCACCTCCATGGTTTCCTTTGCTGAAACTTCCTTCTCCCCCAGCTTCTGGTAATTCCTGCTTATCCTATAAGAACTGTCTCAGGAATCAGAGTCTTCCGTAACAATCCCCCTCCATTATGTGCACCTCTTGTGTTCAATACAAAGTTGGCACTTCTTTCACTATATTGTCATTGTCGGTTGAATGTCCCTTCCTACAGGAGCTCCTTAAGAACAAAGACTGTAACTTATTTATCTGTATCCCCACCTTCTAGGAGTGCTTGGCATATAATAGGAACTCCATAAATTTTGAGTGAAGGAGTAATGGCGAATAAATGAAGAAGGAACTTCTGACTCCTCAGAGCTCAGCTGCTTTATGAATCTATCACTAAGACCCCACCCATAGCTGCCCAGGGAGTCCACCCACCCACTACGTACTTGGGGAGCAGCTGAAGCTGGGGACGGACCCACTTCAGTGGCAGCAGTCCCCCACTGCTGTGAGGGGATCCTTTGCATACTGGTTGTGTGTCTTTGTGTCTGCAGATCATGTTAACTTGGACGTCACATGGCTTCTCCAGTGACTTACTGCAAGAACCTTGGCAGGAACCCCAGGGCAAGGCACTGCCTGCAGACGGTGCTGGAGACACCGCACTATAAGGAGGTTGAGCAGTCTGTGCCTCAGGCCCCTCAGGTCTGGCCTGGAGAGGGTGGGCCGGTCCCGCCTGGACAGAGCCAGGGAGACTTAGAACAAAGCTTGAGAAGCCCAGGGACACTGAATCAGCCTGGATAGAACTTCAGAGGGTCAGGGGTGGGCAAAAAACAAAAACACTTTTTTCTTCTATTATAAAAATAAACAAAAGGAAAGAAGGAAGAGTAGGGAGGGCTACCTCCACATTTTTCGCTACTTTTTCTTTGCCATTAAAAAAGGCCACATTTGTACTGAAAACACTGTTTTATATCATATTTTATCTTATCATCATAAAGAATAATTTGTATTACCTTTATTAGAAGGAAAAAAGTCATTGTTATGCATATAGTAAATGAAGAAAGAGAAAAGAAGTAAATTCATCTGCAATTCACCTCATTGGGGTTATTATATTAACGTGCATTATTCTGGTCTCCAACACCTCTCTCTCTCTCTCTCTCTCTCTCTCTCTCTCCTCTCTCTCTCTCTCTCTCTCTCTCTCTCTCTCTCTATCCCTTGCTCCCTGTTGTCACATAACATTAATGGTTACTGTTTGCTGAATCCCGACCATATGCCATGTACTTAGCAAAACTGGTTACCAACATTTTCTTATTTAGGTATTCTTACAGCTCAGTCAAGTATCATTGCCCCCACTGACAGATGAGGAAACAGGCTCATAAAGATTGAAATTCTGGTCCAGAGTGACACGTTAGTCAATGAAAGGGCTGAGAGTTTACCTGTAACTATCTGAGGTACAGCTCATGCTCTTACCTCCTGCACCTGCCCCCTCCCCATACCCTACCCTAGTTTTGATTGCTTTGTAGTGGTCCAGGAGGGCATCTTCCATAGTAGAGGCTGCCAGCACTAGCTGTGGATTTGAATCATCTGAGGAACTTAGAACAAAATATGGTTGCTGAGGTCCCATGTCTAGATCTTCCCACTGCGGGGCTTAATCACTGGTTTTTCCAAAGCTCCCAGGTGACCCATATGTGTAGCCAGGGCTGAAACACAATGCTCCTTAATGTACTTGATTGCTAGTTTCTCTACTATTGGAAATGCAGTGTGTGAAAACTGGACCGAGATTTCAACAAATCTGCTAATAGAAACAAAGCAGCATCTGGCCACTGAGCAAAGGATGATTTCCACATTCATAAACCTTTCGCTGGCACTAAATTGAAAGCAAATATCAGTCCTTTACATATGACCTCTGATGAGGGTGTGGTGGGCCAGCAGAGGGGTAGAAGCTGGTATTCAGGCTCCCTAGATGTGAGCACTCAAACCTTGGACGTGCACAGAATATTTCAGGTCACTGGTTCGTGTGGGCCGCAGTGATTGTTTAATTTCCTCTTTCAGACCTCGGTAATTTCTAGCAGAGTGTATAGAGTTCATGACACAAATGCATCTGGATTTGGGGGTGTGGATCTGGAATATTCACAGGCCAATATGTCAGGAGCAGATGTTGAATTGGCAGCCAGGGCTGATGGGGGGTAATCTCATCGGAGGGCCCATCTGGGCCTTTGCTTGGAGCAACATAGCCTCGCCTGCTGATTTCAGTTGCACCTCAAACCTGAGTGCTTCCTCACCTGCCCAAAGGCATCTTGTAGCCTTCTCCCCGCAGACGAGGGTTACCCAGAATGTTGGTATTGCTGCATTTCATGCAGAAAATGCCAAGAGCGTGGAAAACAGTCGCTTCTTAAAGGAGGCGAGTGTCACCAATCAAGGCTGGTCTGAGCCTGACTCAGTGTCAGCCCAGAAAAGAGCTCCCGAAGGCCAGAAGGGAAGGCGGGCCCTCCTTCCTCGGCAAGGCGTGGAGGGTGGAGGATGGCCCGGGGGCTGCGAAGCCAGACTGAGCTGGGTCTGCATACAGATTTTACCACTTTCTAGCCTTTTGACCTTTCTTAGGCAAGTCACCTCTCTGAGATTCTGTTTTTCTCATCTGTAAAATGGGGACATGAAAGCTACTTCACCAGATTGTTCAGAAAATTAGACAAGCGGCCAGCATATATAAGAGGGGCCTTTGTTCCACCCTTTCCCTTCATATAACTGCTTCTAGATTGCATATTATCATAAGAGATCCATTTGTCATGGCCAAAGTGGCAGTCCAATAGAATTCAATTCAACATGCCAGACACCATAGTACTCGCCATTCTATGTACATTCTGTCTCTGAGCCATCTCTTTTGCTATTCCCTTGTCTAGTAATCTTTTCTCCCTTATTTCCTACTGTCCTCCTGCAACCAGTTTAGTTCTTGCCTTCTCATTTTGATTCTCCTGGCTGGATGTCCTCTCTCCCTTTCTAGATTACCACAGTGCTTGGGCCAGAGGCTCCAAATGTTCATGCAGGTAAGGGGCACCCAGAATGCTTCGTGCGCTCACCTTACTTTCCACACCCACAAGATGAAGGTAACCACACTGCCCCTCTCAGACTTGTTTGGGAGGGTCAGAGGAGATGTCACGTGTGAAATATTTAGCACAGGGTTGAGCACACACTGATAATCAATGTTGGCTAATGTGAATATAAACAATATATTATAATAAAGAATCATAGTGTCATATAACAGATTTTGAGAATAAAGAGAGGATGAGGAAACATTGTGGGACTGGCAAGGGCAAGACGGCAAACTCCAAATGAATTCCAGACACGAGCTGATTCTGAAAATGTGACTACACTGCTCAGAGTTAATGAGTTTCTAGAATAAAGTTCTACGTAGATGGAAGTTTTCAAGTGCCAAGTTCTATTCATTCCAATTATCATGCACTGTAACCCTTGGCAAATCTTTTTTACCCAAGAGTTCTGATTCTGGCTCAGCTTTCTAGCATGGTACTAGTTAATTACGGTAATAGGATAAGGCATTCTTGGGCAGCAGGGAGGTGCTGGACCAAGTGTGGGACAGCAGGGTTTAGGGCAAGAGATTTATGATAGCCAGATAAACGGCATCGGAGAATCTAGGAGGAAATCTGTGTCCACTGAGTGAAGCGAGGTGCTGTGGGGTGGGGTGAGGCACAGTTCATGAGGAAGATTGGGGAGGATATTGAAATAATTGTTTCATGGGGATCGATGTGTGAACATGAAGAAGAGAATTGGGTGGGTTGGGAGAATGCCCTGGATGATGACAGAACCAGTGCAGACACGATGAGGCGATATGGATTTATATCAAGGGCCACAAGTTACCCAAAGGCCCTGGAACAGTCTTCCAGGTGTCAATACCCAGTTGTCCTGGGAAGGGAACCCCATGCTTTTTCCACCAAAACAGCCCAGTCAGAGCCCATCCTGAGGCCTCCGTCTGGTGGACCTAAAGCATGCGTATGGGTCCTGGGACTTAGAATTCCTGGACTCCGAGATGTCAGACACCAGTAGTTCTTTTTGTCTTTGACATCTACCTGGCTGACCCACATTCCTGTGGTTAGCACATGATTTGGTACGATGAACTTGAGGTGAAATCTTAGCCTTTCCATTCTCTTGCTCTGTCACCTTGGACAAATGACCTCAACTCTCTGAGTTTCAGGTCCCTTAACTGTAAAATGCGAAATCATTAAACTTATCTTACAAAGCTGTTGTTAGGCGTGAATGAGAGAATGTGGAAGTTATATGATAGAATGGAGTAAGAACTGGTTGGAGAAATAAGGTCTGTCTCAACGATTAACAATCTGAGAGCGACCTCGTCCATTTTAGTTCATCCTCCCAACCATGCTCTACCTCTACCCCCATTTTTATAGATGAAGAAATAATGGCTCAAAGAGGCTAGGTAACTTGTTCTAGGTCACAGGACTAGAAAGAGGCCGAGCTGGGATTTGAACCTAGGTCTCTCAGACTCTGCATCACTACCCGACCTCCCACATCAAGCACATAATGCATCTGTGGGTTATCTTGTTTCTGAGCACAGCCTGTGTCGGCTGCTCTGCTGGGCACAAAGCAAAAGAAACCTTCCTGACTTTCTGACACTCACTGTAAAAGCCCTGCTTCTTGCCCTTTCTCTTCTCATTTATCCACAGACCCCCAGATGGCCATAGAGGTAGCCAGGTGGCCAAGAATTTCAAGGAGAGAAAACTCCATTTGCTTTCCAACCAAGATGACTGTGCATTTTCCAGGTAAAGTTGAGAGCCCCTAATGCACAAGAGCAGTTGAGTGTGGCCTGGGCGGCCCCTGCATCTCTGAGTCAGTCCCAACAGAGAGCTCGCCTGTGCTGTTATGTGTCCTTATTCGTTAAGGATTCTCTATTTTGAGATGCAGCCTAATTAGGGTTGAGCTCAAAGCCTGTTCGTTTGGGGGGTTAGTTCATAAAAGATTAATGTTCATTTTCCTTGGGTTTTGTTACAGAATTCAGCTGGAAAAAATCCAGGGTGCACTTCTTCCAAGAGAAGTAGCACTTTGGTGGTTTGTGAAAATCCCTTTTCCCTCATGTTAAAACCTTGTTTTTATGCTCTCCTCCCCGTTGCTCCCACTCTAGCATTTTAGTTTTTGAAGATGTACAAGAGAAAAAAAGTGAATTCTATAATCGGAGACATTTATTAGAGATGTTATTCAAAGGGAATGTATTTACTTATAGAAATTAAAAAAAAAAACAGGTGGCAAATAAAACAGGGCACATTGGAAAATAGTTCTTCATTCATTCATTTAGCAAACATTTATTGAACATCTGTTATATGCCAGACACTGAGCATTTGCATTATGTATTTCATCTGATTTTTCTTTTTGTGATTTGCCTGAGCAATTAAATCTCATCATTAAGGTACTAATAACAAGTGCTTCCTATATATGAATGGGTAGTTTCTGACAGTACTTCTGGAAAAAAAACCCATACCTATCGAGTTTTTAAAAAATCTAATATGTTTTCCGATAACAAAAGTAATATTATAATAAAATGTCCAATGATATGGATTGATTAAATTTAAGGAGTAACAACCTTTTATAATCCCAAGCCCCAGGGATTTCCATTATTAATGGATTGATGTGTATTCTTCCGGGTTTATTTTTAAGCAATAAACTATAATAACAATATAACCTTATTTATAGGTCGTTCACTTAATACTGATATACCCTCTCATGGTGTGCTTTCCAAATTAGCCTATGTAGAATGTCCTTCTTGTTTTCATGGCTATATAGTATTCTACTGTACACCACCATTTATTCCACCAGTTCTTCATTCAAGACACTTCGGTTATTTCTAATTTGCTATCACCACAAGCGATGCTTCAGCGGATCTCCTTGTAGTTAAGTTTGGGCATTTCTACAAGCATTTCTGTGGATAGATTCCTAGAAGTGGAATTCACTGAGTCAAAGTGATGAATGCCTCCCTTTTTGCTCATTATTCAATTCTATGAAATGTCAAGACCCTTCACACACTGAAATTTTCTCTTCTGAATCCTTCCCCTCACCCACCCTCTTTTCTCTAATTCCGTTCCTCTCAAAATATCTCCAAAACAAGCTCAGAACAGTAACAAGTATTTGGGGGAATGGTGCTCTAGTTTTAAGAGGAAGAAAATGTAGAATATAGCTAAATTTTTTTTGCTCAGAGCATCTCTGGCTGCCTGTGAGCGAATAAAAATAGCCTCTTCTCCTCCCTTGAGCCAACGTCCTCGCAGATTTTCGCTGAGGTGATGATTCTCCTGGGAGAAGCAAAGCCCGGGTTTGCTTTTCTTTATGTTCAATAGATGACATGGCTGACAGGAAACAAGTCATGGATATCTGTGGGGAGGGCATCCCATAAGTTTAGTAAGCGGCCATATTTCTGAAGGAGATAGTGGCAATTTGACTGATTCTCTAAAATCCCGAGAAATAATATTATCATCACAGGCTACAACCTTAGTGAGGTCAGATGAATCATTTCTGTGTTGATTGAACTTAGGAATAAAATACTTCTATTTCCAGTTCTCCAGTTTAAAATATTTATTAACAGATATCTACCCCCAAATTCGCATTTTACAATTTTTGAATTTTCTCTGTGAAAACTGAAAACCTATAGCCAGATATATTGTGGAAATGCAAATATCATTTTGTGGGTGTCTCTAACATTCGTACTTCTGTTTTTCTTGGGCCACAGTTAAATGGGAGACCTGTGCCGGCTCAGTTAAAAGAACCTCAAAGGCAGCTTTCTCTGAAAGGCAAAAGCCACAGCTTCCTCCTAGCCAGTTTTGCTAAATCTTTCCAACAGAGGGCAGTACGTTTCTCTCATGTTTCTCAAGTCTGAGAAACACTCGGTAAAAACAGATTCTCAGAATCTTTTTCTCTTTATTAAAATCATACCCAGCACACTTCTGAGAACAACACACCAGTGACTATTTCAAGCAGGATGGACACAGGAAATTTAAGTATTCCTTATGCTAGAAATAGTACCATCAAAACTATGGACAGAGTAAAATTGTTTCCTAAATGTCCTGAAGTCATTTCTTTTTACTGCTATGGTTTTTTGCTTTAATTTTGGTTTTTATTGTCTCATTATCCTAGAGGGTCAGGAGAGTTAGTTTTGAAAAATTGGCAATTATAGTCTAATCTCTTCCCCACACTATTCATTATCACATTTTTTTTTTTCTATTGTCGATTTGGATATTTCTTATGGAGGAAATAGAAGGTTAGAAGCCCAATGAATTCCAGAGCTGGGAAGGGGGGCCGGAGTGAGTATACTTTGTTGTGTTGATGGAAGGACCTGCCACTCTTGACAAAAAGAATTTGCCATCAATTACAAACAATCTCACATGGTTTTCCTTGGATTGGCATAGTGACTTTCAGCATCATGGAGTTGAGTCCAGCACCAATCACTGTCTGACTGCTAGTTAGAATTTGCATCCTTTAAACTCTAGGAGAGAGGAGGAAGAGCTGAGGAAGAACCATCCAGAGAAGTCTGGGAGGAGAGTAGGAGAAAAGGCAGAGGAGCCAAACAGCCATGGCCAGGGCTTGAGTTTTGTCCCCTTCAGTTACTGCCTAGAGATGAAAACCAGCATCCCGAAGAGTCTCAGCCTAGGCATTGTGCTTGGTGGTGGAGCAACTGAGACCCGGGCTGAGTTTCTAGTGCTTTCATTCCAGGGCTCGCTTGTCTCCCATGTCTTCCCCTGTAGCAGAATCTGTAGTCTGTTTTTAGATTTTATTTAAAACATTTTTTCAGTAATACATCTCTTTTTTTGTTGTTATCGTTATTGTTTGTTTCCAGTCTGTTTTTAGACATCCATCTTAATGTAGGCTAGCTGATCAGAATCCTGTCTTCTAAAGATGGACCACTGGAGACAAGTTTTGGTGTCGAGATGTTTTTGGATATTAGGAATTACAATGGTCTTGGAGTGAGAATACTTAGGTACAGCTATCCCTTCTTGGCTGTGTGACCCTGGCAAGCCACACTATCAGTCAGAACATTGGTTTCTCCATCTATAAATAAAATCAATGCTCCTTGACTTAGTCTGGGGTTACATCACAAGAAACCTACCATAAGTTGAAAATATCGTAAGGTGAAAATGCATTAATACACCTAACTTATTGAACATCATAGCTTAGCCTAGCCTACCTTAAATGTGCTCAGAACACTTACATCAGCCTACAGTCAGGAATTATCTTGAGTTTTATCTCGAGAGTAATTGCCTACCTCTTCTTCTCACCAGAAGCAGGAGACACGGATGGGCGTTCTGTAGTCATGATAGGATGAGAAAATACAAAACACAATAACAAAAAATGCCAGCAACACAGGGCACTGTACAGTGTAGGTTGTTTACCCTTGTGATCGCATGGCTGCATGGGAGCTGCGGCTCACTGCCCAGCATCACAAGAGAGTATCCTAGGCCATATCGCTAGCTTGAGGGAAAGATCAAAATTCAAATTTCGAAGCACAGTTTCTCCTGAATACATATCGCTTTTGCACCAATGTAAAGCTAAAAAACTGTGAATTGAACCATCATAAGTTAGGGACCATCCATAGTTAACCGTTCATGTCCTCTCCGGGCTGCTAGGAGGATGGATGCATTGCGATGGTGTCTGCGGCTGTGCTGTGACATGGACCAGCGAGAGTCTGGCCCAGGAGGCTGCAGAGTCCCCGGAAGCTGGGGTAACCCCAGGGCAGGCCAACAGCCCCTGTAAGAAAGCTGAGCATCTGAATAATGAAGACGTTATTTAAATGGAGCTGTGGCCCTGTAGAGTGCTGAGAAGTCATTTTCCACAGCTCGCTATTCTCCTAGTCAATGGGGCTTGACTTGATTATCCTTCCTCCAGGCTTTAGGAGATGTCGGTAACATTTGAGATCTGTTAAAAATTAGCTAAATAAAATTGCCCCCTCCTCCCCAGCAATAGTTTCTGTGAGTGATAGGGCTTTCATAGGGTAATTTCTTAGGTGGATGTAAATCTGAGAACAGAAAATACACTTCATATGTCTGGATAGGATATGTGTGGATAAAACGCTTCATGTTTAGAGTGTTGGGGGTCGGGGGAAGAGCCTGAGTAAGAACATCAAAATAAGAGTTAACCTCATGGCTTGAATTTCACTGCTAAATACACTTTACTGTGCTCTCACCCCTCTTGGCAGCTGTCTGTCAGGCTGACATCAATGCTGGTGTTTTTATTGTTGTATGTGTTCGAACAACTTGAAATGTTTTTAACAAAGAAATAACATTTAAAAGTAAATTAATTACAATGTTATTGAAAGATAATTTTTAATAAAGAAATAACTCTTTTTTTCCAGATTCTAAAAGTACACTGTAGAAAATTTGAAGAATGCAGGAAATAAAAATCACCCTTAACCATCCCACTGAGAAAGCATTTCAAGTATTTTCTTGCCATCTCTTTAACACACATATGTAAATCTACATAGAAATGCGTGGGCAAAATTAGATCATGCTGGATATATGATTATCTGCATTGTTTTTTTTTCACCTAACATTATGATGTGCGCTTTTTTCTCCCTTGTGTTGTTGACCAGTTTTCAAAATCATGATTCTTAATGGTTGTATAATTTCATCATATGGATGGATGGAAGATGATTTATTTAAACACTTCCTGGTTGCTGAAAATTTAGGTTGAATCGAAATAACTTCTCAATGAGAGGAAAAAAGAATGCTAGCTATTTATGAGACAACAATGATTTCTCACCCTGTATGAGCAGCCGGCAATAAAAGTCAGCGACACAATCTGGTATATGATGAAAGGTCCAGAAATGGCCAGAAAATGGATGGGGAAATCGTGAGGGATGAAGTGAGTTATTAGTGTTTATTATTTATATGATACAGTAAATATATACAGCTCGGGACTGAGCATTTGCCTGTCAGCAACTTGCAACCAGTCAATTGTCCCTCAGAGCCTGGATGATTCTTAAATCCACAAATCATGGCAGCACCATTAGGGGACACGATGAGTCAGCCCTTCCTGACGGAAGGGCTCCTATTGGACCATATCTTTTACTTCAGAGGACAACACCTACAGGCCTCTGACAACTTTAGAGAGAGAGAGAGAGAGAGAGAGAGAAGAGAATGTGTGTGTGTGTGTGTGTGTGTGTGAAGGAGGAGGAGGGAGTGGGCTATTTCCTTTGCATAGTCTATAGTTTTACCTCCTGTGATAGCAGCTTTCAATGGCCACACCCTGCTTATTAATCAGAGATAAGAAAACCTCTCCAGCTGCTGTACAGGAGACAGAGATTATTATCTTCAATTTACAGATAAGGAAATAAAGTTAAAAAGAGGTACAGTGACTTGATCAAGACTTCTACAAACGAGGACTAAAACTCAAGACCTGAAGTTCCACATCACGAGAACACCCCAGCTGCCTCCACAGGACAGCATTTGTGAGTGTCTTCCAGGCTCTGCTTCCCTTTCTTGTTTATACTTATTTGGAAGTAAAATCTCCTTGATGAATTAGGGAGAAGGAATTTGAGAAAGAATTTCTTTCTCGTTCTTATGACTACAAGTGAGGCTTCCCTTCAAATTCCAGCTCCCCCACCCTGCCCCCAGCACTCTTGATCTCTCTTCCCTGCTTTATTTTTCTCTAAAGCATGCAATCCATCTAGTATAGTGTGGATTTTACATTAAAAAAAAAAAGTCTCCCCATTAGAAGGAAGCTCCACTAGAAGGAAGTCCTTTCAAAGCAGTGTAGAGACTATAGAATATAATGTTAGTAGCTATGATTTATTGCGTCAAAACTTTTCAGGCATTAACTCTAATTTTTAGCATAATCCATGAGAGGTAAGCATTTTTAACCCATTTTTACAGGTGAAGAAAGCCACAGCACAGAAGGGTGATCGGAGCACCTGGGGGTCACAGAGCCCACAGAGGGACAGGATGTGACCCAGGTCAGCATGAATCCAAGGCCATTTCCTCTCACCTTGTGCTGGCTTTAGAGGGTTGAGGAGGGACAATCGGGTCACTTTGATATCCAGTTAGGTCTTTCCTGCCTGGGTCTAGGTGATGAGTCAGGGACAGAGAGCAGGTCTTGTTGCCAGCACTTCCAGGAAGAGCACCCATCCTCCAGGCTTTTCCGCCACCATTTTCTCCCAACTGACAAGTCCCTTGGCTACTTTCTTTCTCTGAAACCACTACTTGTCCCTTTAAGGCACAGACTAGGGCTATCTCATAATTACTTACAAATGGGCTTATCAGATTCTGCTCTGGGTGCCAAGAGCCAAAGAGCCCTTGATAGCCTGCAAAAGGGGACGTTCGGCACATCAGGCAACCAGGCAAATTTTCCCCACTTCTATATGTCCTGATCTGGAACCAAACCCATGACATAGACATGGTGGATTTAAAATAGAGACATGGAGAGTTTTTGTCAAATGACCCAAAGAATCTGAAGCTGTATCATTTTTAATGAAGGCCCTGCTTTGTACCCCTGTATGCATTAACTCGGAAGTAGGCAGTTCTGTGGGGAGCTGGATCTGAACCCCTAGCCTTATCCTTTGCCAGCTCCTTTGGCTTTGTAAATAAATATTTTACCACCCCCACCCCTCCTGAAGACTTTCATCAAACAAAATCCTACCTTTCAAATCAAAGCAAAATGGGATGCTTGGGCAAGAGGTGGAAGTCTCTTCAATAGAAGAGACTTGCTTTCTCCCCTTACCCCAATCCTGCCTTCTCACCAAAACTCCAGGAAACCCTGAAAAACCACTGTCTTAGATCATTTGACCCAGGAGAAGATGCCTTCTAATAGCCCAGAAGTGGCATGGGGTCACCCCACGTCTCCATCTCTGTGTAGGTAGTGATGGAACCACTAAAAAAAGTGTGTTCAGGTAAATTCAGGTGGACAGCAGTTGTGATTCTGCAAAGACCATACTGAAGCCAACACAGTCCCTGTGTCTCGGACTATTAGAAACCCCTAATTCCAGGACAACATTAATGAGTCACCCACAATGGGGTAGTGTCTCAAGAAGGGAGCATATGGAATTGGTAGTTTCTCCATGACATGGTTCTCAATTTTCAATTCTGTCTTGCCATGAACTTCATAATTTTTATATTGGCTCAGAGAAAATAAAATCTTGTATTAAATTTTATCATTTGCATAGCTGATTTTATTCATTCATTTATTCTGCCAATATTAGAAAATAAATACAATGTGCCAAGCCCTGTTCTAGATACTAGAGAAGTAATAATAAACAAGACAGATGAAAATCATGTAATTTTCACAGCTCGATCTTATTTTTGACAATTATAAACAATATTTTCCTCTGGGTAGTCGGGGATATGTCCCTTAGCACTTTCTCCCAGGTGAATACTCTGAAGTTGACTTCCTTCCTCCCCTCGATCCACCCCCACCTCCACCCCAGCACTCTGTGAAGAAGCTTTTTATTCCGAGCTCCTTCATGCCACCGGAATGGTTATTTTTAACTGCTCTTCTTAAAAAAAGGGCATAATTCAGATTTGCTACGCTACTTATAACACAAACTTAAAAACAGTTTATGATCAAATGGCATTTTTTAATTTGTCTTGATTCATGTGAAAGTAATTTGAATTCACATTAGTATTCTGGAAACTGATCATTAATACTTTTTAAACGATTTTGTAAACATATTTTGCTTCCAAAATAAACATAAACAGGAAAGGAGAATGCTCAGTGTAGTTGAGGCATGAAGACACACACATACATTAAGGAGAAGGGCAGGCTCCCCAGCGTAAAATGGTGAAGGCATTTGAGAGTCATTTCATCTCCAACTCACTTTGTGACAAATATTCAAGAATATGTGAATAATTTCACATTCGCCTGATGGGGAGATTTCAAGCAGCAGAGTTGTTTGTGTGCCTATCACGGATCATTGCAAATAATTAAGATGGGGTGGGTGGTGGGGACTGATTAACATTGGATAAGGCAGGAGAGGGATAACATGCAGCAGGGATGAGCAGAGTGGCAGGCTGCCAAGATGGAGGATTTATAGATAAAGACAATTGGAAAGGTTTGGTGGTCCAGCCCTCCTCCAGTTAATGCTAGGACACCCTCACCAACATCCCCACCAAAGGGTTGCCCAGCTTCTACCCAGACACTTCCATTTCAGCTCAGCTCGCCTTCCTATGACACCCACTGACCTACAAGCTTTAGTCCCAAGCGGTGTGGCATTTAAAGACGCATCTTCCAAACAAGCCAAAAAATAATTTGCAAGCGTACTGATTCAATGGGAATCTAATTCAGAAACCTCCCAGCAACACTCATACCTCCTTTTTCTTCTCCTAGTGGCCTCACGTCCCATACTCTCTTAGACAACCTTCCTCCAAACTTGTCCCAAATGCCTCCGATCTGCTCTATCTAGAACTTCTGGCAATTCTCTGCTTCCCCTTTTGCTCTAGGTTTTGTATGCCAAAGTGTAAAATAACCTGGAGCCCTCCTGGAGGGCAGGAGAGGAAAAGAAATCTCTGAAGTAAGGCCAGAACATTCTATTGAACCTGTCACATCAAACTGCAGTATGGCTTAGTGTAGCTTCTGAGTTGACAGAGCATGTGTGGTTTAAGAACTCAGGTTTGGGAGTGAGGCAGACTTGGGTCTCCACCCCAGCCCTGCCGCTGGGAGAGATCTATCATCTTTCTGGACTTCACTTTCCTGATCTGTAAAACAGGGAGAACAACATTTATTTCCTGTGATTGCTAAACAGATGAAGTGTATATCAAGAATTTGCCACAGTATATGTTCAATAACTAGATGGTACAATTATTCTTACCATTCCAGTCTTGCCTCTAAATGTTCCAACATCTCCTGGTGCCAGAAATGTTCTGAGTTACTCCTTTCTCAGTACTGACCCAACTCAACAAACATCGACCGAGCACCTACTCCTTCCAGGAGCTGGGCTGGCGCTGCAGATGTCGAGGTGACAAAGTCCCTGTCCCTGAGAAGCACCAACAATCACTTATTACTCCTTACAGGATTCAAAGAGTGGAACCAAGAAACCAACATTTGCATTAACAGAAGGAAAGGAAAATTACCCTCTTTAAGATAGGTCCAGTTCTGTGTTTCGGTTGGTTTGAGTCTGGTGAAGTAAAAGACAAGATGTTCTGCTTCTACCAGGAAATAGATGGGTCACTGGCTTCTTGAGGACTTAATTTACTCATCTGTGAAATGGGGATCCTACAGTTTGGCTCACCTGTAGCTCTAAAACTTTTTGAGGAAAAAACTTGGAGAGCGACCATGATTTGGAAGTATAAAGTGCCATGCAAATCTAAGGTTGTTGCTATCCTTAGTCCTGATTAGTGTGAGTAACTTTGGAGCCCCCCGATTTTCCCCCAGCATCTCCCCACAAGTTGAAGAGGTAGAGCCCTGAAGTATAGGAACAGTCTACAGGCCCCCTAATCCCTTTGCCTCTGCCCTAACAAGCTGGAAGAGCCACAGGGTCCTCAGCTATCTACCTGTAAGTCTAAAGATTCTGATTTCAGGTGACAGAGACCCAATTTAAACTATCTTGAGAAAAAATATAGGAAAGCACTGGCTCATGACCTCCCAAAGAGAGCTACACAGGGTATTCACGAGTCACAGGGCAGCTCAGAATACAATTTTGGGGAATGCTCCTTCAAACCATATACTTTTTGGGAAAGACTGTCAATCATACTTCTGGGCACAGTGATTGGTCCAAGGTGGACACTGTATCGGATGCTGACAGTGCCTATCTAACCTGCACAGTGGCAGGCTGGAAGTGCCACAGAGTTAATTAATGCTCCCTGAGCAACCCGCAACCAGTGAGGGGCAGGAGTTGGTGCATAAATACCCCAGCTTCCTCACTCCTCAGTGGGTGTGTATCGGGGCTGGGACTAGGCACCAAACTTACAGGAGTGCCAAAAAACTCAGTAATCGAGATAAATCAGGTTTTGATGCAATCTTCCTGAAAAATCAAAATTAATGCAAAAATTCTATAACGTGCAAAAAATAAAACCTTAAAATGAAGATAGGACCAGTATTATTGATTTTCCTTTGCCTCAGGCTCTAATATGGCTCAGCTGGGTATTGGTGTGTAGCTTTTAACCTCTTGTTTGCAAGTTCAGTAAAAAACGGAAGTGAAAGTACCCTAGCACAGGCTGCGATGTCCTCCCCACCAGGCCTCTAACTGAACCCACTGGTGGTCTGCTCGAGCTCGGGGTGCCGTTCCCCAGGAGTGCTGCCCGGAGCTCCCTGGGAGAGGAAAATCAGGGACATGTGGGAGCAGTAGACTGAGGACATATGGGCAGTTTATTTTTTGATGTCCTTGGTAGAGTGGTCACAGTTTGCATGATGTAAGCCAACAACCAGGACAGATAACCCTCAGGAGAGTGAAGGTCATTTCAACTAACAAATTACTCGTTTCATAACAGAGAAAGCAAACAACAGATCAACATACAAACATGGTAAGTTCCTACGACATAGCTTTAAGTCTCTCTCTCTCTCTCCCTCATTTTTTCTTTATCTGTGGATACCCTTGTCACATAAATCAGTGACACAAAGCAAGTAGCATATACGAGAACAGCTTCTTCCTAAGCATGCCCCAAATGATAGAACTACCTAGGGATTAATGCTTCTTTTGTGGGAAGAATTTGATCCTTGTGCCATTATAAACCAAGCTTGGGGGAAGCCAAGCCCACAATCAGAATGTAATTGAAGTATGTTACCTATAATAGGTTCAGATGTTTGTGATCTTCAGCACTTTATGAATTCTGCAGCAGATGGGCGAGGGCCAGGTAGCGGGCGAGAACAGACTGGGTAAGGCAGGCTGGCACTCTGACAAGGGCAGCCCAGCTGTGGTTCGGGTGTTATTCAGCATGCCCACCCACTGCACCAGCAGCCTGCCTTTCCTGATCTCGCGTCCACGGCCGCCTTAATGAAGAGTGGAGGTAAGCATGAATCCCGGCTTTCCAGGGATCACAACATTTGAGAAACCCAGAAGAATCGACATGATGGAAACGGTGCCAAGTTCTTTTGCCTCTTGCATTTCAACAAAAAGAGAGAAAGAGAGGAGGGAAGGAATCTGCTAATAAAATGCATGGCTAAACACTTTCCAGTTTTCCTGGGCTTTTAGTTTTTTCCTCAAAAATTCTGTGCTGGAGAGGAGAAAAGCAGAGAGTAACAGATGACAAAAGGAATCTTGAATGGCTACAAGAATTGAAGCAAGCTGGTGTAATGGACAGGATGCTGCAGTTGGAGTTTCAAATCCTTGCCCTGTTATTGTCTCATTGTGTAACTTCAGGCCTGTTCTTAACCAGCCCAGCTTTCTGCTTCCCCATTCATCAAATGACCAAAATTATACATGTCTCACAAGCTGTTTGTTTGCATCATGAAATGAGGTAATACATTAACAGTTAATGTTTATTGAGCACTTCCTATGGGTCAGATTTTTATATATTAACTCTTTTAAATTCTCATAACCCTGTGTGTTAGGCTGTCACATTCTTACTTAAAGATGAAGAAACTGGAGGTAAAGAATGTAAATAATTTGCTCAAGATTATAGCCAATGAGTGGTGGACCTAGATGAAACAATGCCAGCTCTAAAGCCCACAGTTTTAAGCACTAGGTTGTACAGGTCCCGGGTCCTTACCTACAATGCCAAACTCCTGACAACCAAAAGTTCTTCTAGCTCATTTAACAGCGGTATTGGACTTGACCTGAATTATTTAGCACCAAAGACTCACCTGAACTGACGAGATTTTTTTACAGTTTTTATTTGTCCCACATAATGTGTATAGTATTCATATGTTTTCATAGCAAAATATATTCTTTGCTTGTCTGTTTATGGGGTGCTGCCCAAGTCACTGCTGGGGGGGGGGGTTAGATGAGATATCATTTATAAAATTTGGAAATTCTAAAGCCTCTCTTTCTCCAAGGGTTTCACTCTGGCATTGGGGATCTATGCTGCCTTTCCAGTGTGGACACTCAATACGAGTTTGATGACATGAAGGCTGCTTTATGATACGTAAATGCAACTCGTATAACTGCTTCAAAATGTATTTGCTTAGGTATTAATTCAACAAATACTTATTGCATGTCTACTATGTACTAAGTTTTGTCTTCAGTCCTGAGAGTAGAGTGAACTAAATACATGTTTTCCTTGCCCACATAAAACTTATAGTCCACGAGAAATAATAATAGGAGAAAATAAAGAGGAACATATTTTAACAATAGGGTACAACAAATAGTATATAAGGATGCCCTGCATTCGTCTCTGCCTCCAAGAATACACAACAGAAACGAGCATAACCTGTAATAACGAAGAAATAAAAGAATTTGGGAGAAAAACAACAACCCATAATTATTCTAAGAGAGTAAAACTGTGTGCCTTGAAATATTGAAGTAATTATCAGGTTAAATTTCTATGATCCCTGCAATTTCCATGAAACCTGGAAATGTTGGGAGTGTAGGCCTGGCATATCTTAAAGTAAAATTATACTTCTTTTTCACTAAGACTAAAAGGTCATAATTAAAGATATAATGAAGCTAAGTGAGTAATGGGATCTGTGATTCACTGGGGAAGTGAAGGTTTCCTGGGGCCCCCTCCTGCCCCTGGGAATGGGGGTCACCAAGTCAGAAGGTCTGGGGAGCCCCCACGGGGCCCAGTACCATT
Source organism: Pteropus alecto (assembly GCF_000325575.1). NCBI lineage: Eukaryota > Metazoa > Chordata > Mammalia > Chiroptera > Pteropodidae > Pteropus > Pteropus alecto. Next base: position 9,307,543 of record NW_006433024.1, on the reverse strand, counting down.
GAGGAGGAGAATGCAGAGTCATTGTCACCAGGACCAACAGGAGGTGGCCCATGAAAATATCGGGCCAAAGGAGAAGCTTCCCAGTTTATTTTCTCCCAGGTTTGTAACATTTTTTAATGAATATTAAAGAAATACATACCCATAGGGATATATTTGGAACACTTTTATAAAAGTCTAAATGAGTATGACAAATGTGACCTACAATCATTACACTATACTGAGACAACTACTATTGGTGTTTTAATATATTTCCCTCTAGATTTTTCTATGTGCTTTTCCTCGTAGTTGGGATTTGTCTACTTTTTAATTTTAAAATTATCATGAATTAATAATAATGAAAATTCATCGACCACTTTCATGCCCCTCATTTAAATCCTTAAACAATCTCATGAAAGTGGTCCCATAATTGGCAATTACTCGACATCTCTGTGGTTGTTTCCTGCCTGTAAAATGGGGTATTAACAGTACCTACCTGGTAGAACTGTTGTGAGAATCTTGAGTTAATACATCTAAAACACCTGAAACAGTGCCTAGCATATGGTAAGCACTTGATGGTGTTGACTATTTATTATTATTATTATAATTATTATTATAATTATAATTATTATTATTATTATTATTATCTAATTTTGCAAATAAGGTAACCAAGGCATGAAAGGTTAAATAGCTTGTCTAAGGTCAGTAACTAAAAGGGATCAGGATCAGGACTTGAACCCAGGCAGCATGGCTCCAGAGTCCATGTATAGTGATAATCAAGGTGCTTTTGAGAGAAAGGACTGGAAATGTGGTCCACAATTGGGATTATGGCATACATAGATACATCTGATGGACATCCTCTGATGGAAGCCAAATTGCCGGAAAAGACACTGGGGGTCCTGAAAAAATCCTTTATAAGGAAAGCTGCTGTCTCCTGTCTCCTTGACTGAGAAACTATTTCTATGTTCTTTACTACTCTACCTTTAGTTCCTACAATAGTGGAATAGCTCCTAACACAATAAATAGTTGTTGACTGACTAGATCTTGCACGATAGAGTCATGCTCAGCAAATGGCTTAGAGATCAGAGGGATTCATTGTTCCAAGGTGGTTCTTGACATTAGAACTCATCCTGACTTATCCATGTTGGTAGAATGTCTGTTCCTTGAGAGAAAGAGCCATAAAAAGCATACTATAAAAAGAGTCTCCCTAAATCCTATAATGCCTGAGACCCCCTGCTGTGGGATTCCCATCCTAAATTAGCTGCATCATCTCCAACTTATCTCTTGAAAATGTCATTGCCTAAGGCAAACTGCAACAGAATCTCAACTATATTGGCACCTAGTAGGTGGGAGAAACATGGTTCCAGCCTGACTTGCACAGGCATGGTGGTGACTACTTAGGATACAGTAAGGTAGGCAACACTCGAGTCAGAAAAACCAGCCATGTTACCAAGCTTTGGAACATTTAGGGTTCTACCTATCATGTATCTCCATCTTCCCCAAATGAACATAACCCAAGCAAAAGGATAATCTTGCTCATTTTTCAGGTAAGGAAACTGAAGAGAAATCTACAATTCAGGGGAGGCAACAGCAGGACCCCTGCTCCTTGACATCAGGACATTGCCAGAGAGTAAAACTTAATGTTTTCACCCCAAAAAGTAAATAAATAAAGTAAACATGTGAGGTGATGGATGCATTAATTAACTCCTCAATGGGAGTAATCCTTTCACAATGTAGACATGTATCGAATTATCACATTGTACATTTTAAACATCTTACAATTTCATTTGTCAATTATACATCAATAAAGTTAAAAAAAAAAAAAAAGAAAAAAAGACATTGCCAGAGATCTGCCGCGACAAGAGTGGCAGTGGGACATTCTAGCTCATGGTGGGTCTGTTGTGGACAGAGGTTCTAGAGTGCTGGCTTAGCTAGATCTACACAAAATCACTGCAATGCTTGGCAGAGATCAGAAACATCAGGGGAAGAGGATCTTGCAAGGGGCTTAGACTTCCAACATGAGTTAGTGGAGGTTTGAGGTTGGGTGAATTGAGGTACTAAAACGCTAATAGAATATTTGGGTTGCAGTGGCTTCCCAAGTTACATGCAGCTGGGGAAGCAGAATGGAGTGGTTTCTTAAGGCACGGACTTCAAATTCAGATGAGATCGTCCACGTTCAGGGTGGTATGGCTGTAGACATGGACTTTAAATTCAGATAGACCTGGGGGTAAATATCAGTACCTTTTCTTGAGCAGATTATTTACCTACTCTAACTTTGGCTTCCAAATCTATAAAATGGGAATGATAAACCTATCTCACGGGAGTTCTCTTGAGGATTAAATACTCAAGGTGCTTAGTGATAAGTGCTGGCATTTATCATCTATTGTAGATAAAGCATTCTCCTGCTTCAACACAGTACGCCCATGCATATCACCTCACTTACTCCTTGCAATGACCCTTCAAGGCAGGTATTATTATCATCCTCAGCTCATAAAGAAGGACATCAAGCCTCAGAAACCTTGCTTCAGATCACACTAACAACAAGTGGTGTACATTCTGGGCCCCTTAAATTTTATCAGGTAAGTAATTTTATAAAGACAATTGTCACATAAAAAAGGTTGACCTTACCTGGTGCAAAATAATCTTGGGTGCTGGATGATAACTGTAAGAAGCCCCCAAACTTAAGGCACTGGGCCACCTGTTTTGCAGGGAGTTGGCCCCAAAAGATGACACTTTCTCCCCGAAGCACCATCTTATTTCTCTGCTCCTCTGTTGCCTTAGAGAGTTCCAAAGTCCGTGAGAAGATAACAATTGCTCTGTGAACACAGAATTAAGGATGTGGGTAATTATTTAGAGGTTCTTTACGGCATTGTTTAAATTAGTGGAAAATGGGATGTCTCCCACAAAAGTGCTCAATCATAGGAAATCGGTTGATTAAATTATAATACACAGATACAATGAAATAATATAGAACTATTTAAAATGGTGTTTCAGAAATATGGTCAACAGTAAGGAAAGTTTATCATGGAATATTATTACAACATAGTATGTTATGATCTCTTTTAAACAGAATATATGGTATGTGCATAGAAAAGACTCTGGAAGGATAATATTAACATATTGCATTGATTGAATCTGAATGAGATTAAGGGCATGTTTTAAATATTCATTTTGCCTATATAATCTAATATAAGATCATTTCAGAAAAAGTTAAGGTGAGCTGAATATATTACCTAGAGTTAGATTTTAATGATATGCTTCTCTTCAAAAATATCGTGAGGTTCAGACCAAAAATTCGCTAAATATTAGGATTAGGGTGCTCAGCTGCTAGGTAAATCAGCACTCGCCATTGCTCCCTAAGCTTTTATTCTCCTATCTACTTCTGAGCACTTACCACCAACCACTTCATATTGTTTGCATACCAGATTGCATTCAAAACACCCACAAGAAAGGGAGAAGTTCCTGAGAGCAAGGACTTGGGTCTGTTCACTATCTGGCACAGAGTATATGCTTAAAACACATTCGTTAAATCACACGTTTCTTTTAAAGGCAATCAGATGATCGGGGACCCTTGTGTGACCCCACTCTTCTATGAGAGGCAAAGCCTCCTCTTCCACTACCATGCGGCCCCTCCTCTTCACCTTCTCCCCACCCCCACCACCATCATCTATGTTTAGTGCCTAAAGTATGGTGGAGTGTAGCAGGTACCTTTGACATCAGTGTTTATAACAAGGATACACGGCTCTTGATACACGGCTGTATGATGGTTTTCTATATATTATATTTTCTCTCGTTTTCCTCCTATAGGCCTTCGAGGATTGTGGCAGCTACTTGGATGCTGAAGAAAGGCAGAATGTGCTGAACTTTTGGGTGGAAGGTAGGAAGTTAGGTCCTGGGGATGAAGAAGGGATCAGCTGCTAGTTATCATAAACCTTCCAGGTGGGTATTGCTAGCCTCCAACCTCAGATGGAGAAAATGAGGCACAGTGAGGCTCAGTGACTCACCCCAGATTGTTAACAAGCCTCCCTTCAGGGCCCCATAGCACCTTCCACCAAGGCACCCATGCTTATCTGATTCCCACTAGGCTATAAACTCCTGAGGATAATAGGGTCTAGATTTTGTTCCTGCTTGTAATTCCACAGCCTAGCACAGGGCCTGGCACATAATAGGCACTCAATGAACATTTGTTAACTCAGTTGCCTAGAGTAAAACAGCTAGTAAGAGACAAAACTTTGACTAAAACCCATGTTTCTGATTACCTTTGCATTGGGATAAAATCTTGGCATAATACATTTTTAATGTGATGAATGCAGCCTCCTCCCTATCTGAGCTTCTTCAATTTCTGTTTCCTGTTCTCAGTCCATCTTTTGTTATCACTGTCTTCCTACCAGTCACTCTTTTGGCTGGTCCTTTGGTGGACTTGATAACAAAAGGGTGTTTCTGGGGCAATCGTCAAAAGCCGTTCGCAAGCCAGGAAGCCCCCAAAGCCCGGACCATTCACAGATGGGAAATATTCCAAAAAGTAGCGGCATCTTTTGGCCTCTTCATCTATGCTCAAAGAAGAGGGGAGTGCAGCAGCAAACTGAAATTTTAGGAAGCTACTGAAATCCAGCAAGTAATCATAAAGCCGCAGGAAGGCAGGCTTTGGATAAAACTAACAGCTAGCAGTTAAAGCTCACTTTACGTGCCAGGCATTGTGCTAAACCCTTTACGCGGAACTTCCTATTTAATCCTCCTAGCAATCCCAGGGCACAGATCTTATTTCACCCATTTTGCACAAGACAAAACAGAGGCCTGGAGAGGTTAAGCGACTTGCGCAGTAGAATAAATATTAGAACTCTGGATGATCCGTCTCCCGAGTCAGGTTTGAACGCTTTTCTGGGATGCCCGTGCAAGGCGTGTCCAAACAACCTCGGGCCTCGCTGAAGACGAACTAGAATCTCGAGCAAAGGCTGGACCTGGACCAGCCCGCGGCGGGCTGTTGGGCTTTTCGGGAGTTCCCTTTTCCAAGCGCCC
>NW_006433024.1:9213830-9302486 GCF_000325575.1 Pteropus alecto | reverse complement strand
GGTTCCGCGGGGCAGGGGCTGCGCGGCGGAGCAGATGGCGCCGGCGGGGGGCGGCCGTTTGGCGTTCGTAGCACTTTCCTTTGCGCATATGTTGCGGGCGGGCGGGCGGAGGGGACGACCTCGAGCCCGCTGCGGCGGCTTGTTTCCAGCCTGGGAAGCGCCGACACCCTAGGTTTTAGCTCCAAACCCCAACTCCGGCTGGTCTCGGTGGGTGAGGGGGGATTTGACATGGAGGCATCTGCTCGGCCCGCCATCGGGTGACAAAGACACACTGTACTTCTTACCCTCACTATATGGCCACAAGAAGGGTCTTAGTCCCACTTTACAGCTGGAAAACTGAGGTCCTAGAAGGACCAGAGTTGAGCGACTCCCGTCTAAGTACTTGGCTCTACATGGGGACCAGCGTGTCCCCAGCTTAAGGGTCCCACCAAAAACCAAATGGACTTTCTTGATATTGCTTGTCTATGTTTCAAAAAAGTTCTTCCTTCTTTAGGGCCTTTCTTTTTGAACACTCTCCCCAGGCCCCTCCACCCCATTTCTCCCAATGGCTCCTTCAGATCGCAGATCAGGTGTCACTTACCAGAAGTCTTCTCTGCACAGGCACAGGCAGCATACATAGCCCTAATCATGGCTATGACCGTTTGGTTAATGTGTGTGCTCTCACTCCCACCCCCGAACTGGAAGCTCCAGGAAGACAGGGAGTGGGTGTACTTGTTTGCTCAATATTCTATTCCCAGTACATAATAGATACTCAAGAAACAGTTATGAATGAATGAGTAGTTGAATGAATGAATGAACAAGCTTTATAAACTAGCCCCTGCTTCTTCACCATCCAATGATCAGCTGGTTGGGGGTGGGGGAGGGCGGGTAATACAAGAATGAAGGACTGTTTGGAAATCCTGGGCCTTCTCAACTGCAGCTCTTTTTAATTAAATGTGTCCTTTGGCTGTTTTCCTCCCTTCTCCTCAGCCCCCTCCCATTGCCCTGTGACTGGAGGCCCAGCCCTTCCTCTCCTGTTGACAGAATGGAGTCTTCCTTACGCTGATGAATGAAGTGACCCTTAATAAGATGCAACCGGGCCAGAAAGAGCCAAATGAGAAAGCTGGCAGCTCTGTAAGTGGTTTTTCAGGGGAAAAAGTAGAAAAATGGACATTAAAATGAATCCTTTAAGTTGCTTTTCTGACCTGCTTGGTGGGAGAGCTGAGGATTCCAGGACATTGGAGAGTTTCCCAGATGGAAAGAATTCAGATGCAACAAATATTTATTGACGCCTACTAGGTGCCAAAGGCTCCTTGGAGCTTTTTGACAAACAGCTCGAAGGATGCTTGGCACATTCAAGGAGTCATTTGAATCTCCTCAAAACTCTGAGAACCCAGGTTCATGGCCTCCATTCTTCAGAAAAGGGAACAAAGGCTCATGAGGTTAAATGGCCTGCCAAAGATCACTCTGCCACAATTTTATCCAGGAATGGATTTTGTTGCTCTCTGAAAAATCCTAATGTGATTTTCTTGGTGATTTAAGAAAAATCTCTTAAGTTTGTTACTTGACTTGCAGGTTGATAGTTTGGCTGCTTTTATATCATCTCCCTGAATGGAAAAATTATTTCCTCCTTCAGAGGTCTCAGATTGCCAAAGCTTGAGCTTCTTCATTAACTGAATTCAGTAACTCTTTCAGTTTATTGAAAAGACTGGTAGTAAGTTCTCAATGGGACTAATAGCTATAGTTTATTAGTACTCATCACTTATTGACTAAGTGGCACCTAAATTAATGTGTCAAATAAAATATTTGACACATTAATTTACATTAGCTTACATTAATTTACAATTAGTTTACATCAATTTACAATTTACAAATATATTAGCTTATTTAAACCTCACAATAACTCCAATGAAGTAAGCACAGTTTTGGTCCCCATTTTACACATGAAGAGACTGAGGGTCCGAGAAGTTAAGTAACTTCCTCAAGATCAAGCACTAGTGAGTTACAGAGTCAGGATTCAAACGCAGACAGTTAACCGCTAAGTGCTGCCAATATTAGTGTTTTCCAGACTGTTTTCCAAAGAATCCCAGGGTTCTACCCAAAGGTAAAGGAGACTGAGGCAAAGAGACATCTGGCTGGGCAAGTCGGACACCTAGTCCACTCTAATCAGGACAGCTCTACTCTTACCCGCTAAGGTGAATCTGTGAGCTTTTCTTAGACAAAGAGTTTCCAGTTCAAACAATTTATTAAAGTTGGGACCTAATCGACAATACTATTGGTCGCACAGCTCCTGGAGTTTCAGCCTTGTCTCCTGTGTGCATCGCCCCAGAGTGCCCATCCCTGTGTCTCAGTAAATGCGAACCTGCATTGAATGAAATGTATCAGAGCACACTGGGATAGCTATTCCACTGCAATTTATTCTCTGCTCCTTCCAAAACTTCCAGGGCACCTGCAGCCACGAACAGACCCTCCCAGATTTACTTCCACCTGGTGGTCATAAAGAGGAAGGACTTTGAGCAGATCAGAGAAGAGACTTGGTGGAGGTTGCCTGAGAGCAAGTACAGAGAGCACCTTGATGCTGTGGCTTCATTTTGTTCCCAGGAATTTCCTGGAGTTAGGAGGTAAGAAAGGGCAATAGCCTTAAAATAGAGGAATTAGGAGCTTCAGGCTTTAGAGGCAGGGGAAGAGCATTTTGCTACCTGTTGAGAAGATAATGATTCTGCCTTTGAGTGATGCTGAAGATCGAGGCACTCTTATATATACAGTCCACCTGCTGGGTGCCCATCCTAACTCCTTATCCATACTTCTCTCCATCATATTTACAACTTTTTGTAGGTAATATCTTCAAGGTTACTCTTAATATTTATTACTTATTCACATGCCATTGTGTTCTCCAATTTTAGACATACAATAAAATTGGGTATTAGCAAAACCTAAATCTAAAATCAGATAAAGGTATAAATTAAGATAAATGGTGAAGACAGAGAAGAGTTAGAATGCAGATGGGCAGATGGTAAGATTCTAAACAGTTACTGCAGTTGAGCTTAAAAACTAACACTGAGCTTCCTACCGGCCAGAGTAAAAAAAGAAACACGATCCATTATATGATACTGATTTTCTGTGAGGATATGCTGAGTTACTCAGAAGGTACTGAACTATTCTCAAAACCTAGAACAAACACAATTTTAATATTCAAGGCTTCGTCTACTAAGAAATGTAGATTGTAATGATCTCTACAGAACTCCTCCTACAGTAAATTCAACGTAGTATTCATTTCACAAGATAGGTTGGCAACTTAACACAAAATTGCCCCTCGATAAAAACAGTGCTTTGAAGGGCCATGTAGGTACAGTTCTGATAGTCCCTGAATGCAGAAATTAAAGATAGATTTTATGGAGGACTAAAGGAAACCACAAGACCTTCAAACAGTCCTCCTTAAATAGTGCTTCTCTCAGCAGGATTTTGGCTAGGACTTGGACAGCAGGCAGTTCAAGCTTTGGGTGTGGGTATTGTGTTTTGCTGGTTAAGTGCAGATCCATCTTCAGATTTTGTCTATGCTCAAATTTAGTTACTCAGTGAATATTCTTCAAATCCAAAGAGAAAGATGAATAAGTTCTGTGAAATGGAACTCAACTAAACACATATTTTTTAATTCTTACAAATAAAACTTGTATTGATGTTACATAGATGCCTCTCCCACTGCTTCTTTCCCAGATCATGGTCCAAGTCAGTCTGTTTAGACCTGGCCTGAGTATTTCTGGTTCATTTAGCAGGTGCACCATTTATCTGCAAGGAAGGAAGAGAATAAAGATGTCATCAATAATATTCCTACAGAGCTTCCAAGTCAACCAAGTTCTCCTAGCGTGGGAGGCAGTAATTTGTTCCCTGATATATGGGGATTGCTTTTCTTCAGTAGCTGAGACCCAATCAGTCTTCAGAGGTGGTTGTAATTAATAGGTAAGGAAGTGCAAATACATCTGAATTAATAGAGCCACTAGGTGTGACTAACTATAATATGATTACATGTGAAATTAACCCAGAGATCAAACCTAATCAATCCCGACTAATAACTGCCAGGACAACAATTTGTGGTTTTAGATGAGTTTATGTGGAAAGGAACTAAGGAAAACAAACTCTGTTAGGATGTAAAGGCTGTGCTTTTTAAAAAGTATGAGCAGCATACTAAGATTATAACTATGCACGTAGATGAGATTAATATCCAGACGTCAGATAACCAAACCATTATTTATATTGGCAAGTGAGAGTAAACAAAATTAGAAAAATCAGAAATTATGAAAGAGAAGCATAAATTTAAAAAGTGAAGCTGAAACAGTATAGAATCTGAGACTCCCAATGTACAGCTTTTATTATTTATTTATCTGATTCCGGCAACTTAAGAAATTACCAAACAATATTTCATATGTAGAATATATAAGCTATAAAGAGCAAGATAATAAACAGTCATGAATTTACAAGCCAGCTTAAAGACCACAACATTAGCCAATTCATTGCAGCTTCACGTGCATCAGATCCTGGTTGTAAAGACTCCTGCCCCCAGCCCCACCCCAGGGGTAAACACCGTCCTGAATTTTGTCTATAGTAATAGGTTATATTGCCAGTGCTAATTCTTTACCCTTCACTGTATTTTCACCTTTTTCTATGTAACTATAGTGAGAGCACATTTCTCTCTCTCTCTCTCTCTCTTTTTTTTTTTTTTAAATTTGGCCATGGAACTTTCTTTGGCCCAAAGAGAAGGAAGCAAAAAAGAAATGTCAGTTCTAAGCCCAGGCTTCAATAGTCCCTCCATGTTCCAACTTTCTTTTTGCACCTTTTCCATCACCATAAAAAGAACATGCCTGGACTAAATATGCCAGTCGAGGAGAAAGGATGAAAGACATGTGTAGCAGAGCTGAGTCCCCTTAGCCGGGCCCAGCCTAGATCAGCCAACCTCTGGTTCATGAAAATAAATGACTGTGGCTTCAAGACACTGAGTTTTAGGTGATTCCTTATATAACATTCTTTCTTTTCTTTAGTTTTATTACAGATATCTCCTAGAACATACTGTTTCGTATCGCATGTTTTTGAACTTTACATAAAGGGTACACTACTGATGAATTCTTTTGTATAGCTGGCATTCGGATCGAAAAGGTCCAAGTCAGTGATTGAAGAGAGCCCTATATAAGCCAAGAGCTTTTTAAAAAATTACAACAGTAAGCAGGTAAACAGACTTTCAAATGGGCATCTTGCCAAGGAGCATCCTCAGCTGGATCAACATAAACAATCATAGCAGCACACAGATGATAATGCATGTGGGGTAAAACAGCAGGAAGATGAAGAGTGAGCCATTCATTGATGGGTGCCTTCCATCCAGGGGAGACTGTGGTGAGATGGGGGAACTGTGGAGTCAGGCAGACCCGTTCAGAGCCCTACACCTTACCTTTTCACTGGTGTAAATTTGAGCCATTATTTTATACTCTCTGGACCTCAGTTTTGCTGTCTGAGGAGATACTAACTGCTCCATGCGGAGGACTGAAAGTCAGTTCATTCACTCACCTCTATGAAACCATGAATTTCACTTCTAACTTTTATAGAGGGGGGCATGCGAGGTGATGAAATTAAGAGCATGGGATGGAAAGGGAGAAGAACTCTCTTTCTGATGCATGGATAATTTGAGTTGAAGGAAATTTGTGAGTTTTTGTTGCTTAGATGAGTTTATGTTGACTCTGTCAAACCTGCAGTTTCTTCTTGGTGGAGAAGGCAGTCAGCTGCAGATTTGAGAGAGTTAAGAATAGAGTCCTGTAGAGAGATTTATGAACAGCCAGAGGGGGAAAAGAAGCCATTCACACTGCTTTGTGTAACAGATCTTTTACATAGTGCATAGCACAGAAGTGGAACAAATAGAATCAATTGCTTGGCAGAGTAAAAAAAACATTTTGAGGAAGTAGGTGAGGAGCCCAGGAATAAAGAGAAGCTGGGAAAGAGGTGAGAGGAAGAGGCAGAAAGAGGGGAGGAGATGAGCGATGAAAAGGGAATGGGACCTGGGGAAGGACAAAGCCAGGGAGAAGCTCCTGGAATGGGTACAGCTAAGAGACTTTTAGATATAGGAATGTCTAATATTCAGCTTGCAGTGGTTTGCCATTTGTGACTACTGAATCACCAGTAAAAACTGCCCCCCCTCCAAATTCTCTGCTGGAGATATCAAAGGAAAAGACCAATTACCTCCTGTGTGGGATGCAGGGGTAAGGGAACAGGTGAAATCTGCCATGCGAGAAGATCAAGAATTCAGTGGAAGAATTGGAGCAAAGGCATCCGGAAGAGATGTGACCGTACACACGTTCCCAGAGGTGAGGGGTAGAATGCCAGGTTTCTCCTTTCACGTACAATAGGTATTCAAACTATTTTCACTTAAGTACAAGTTCTCACCCCCAGGTAGTTCAGATCCAAAGGGACAACCTGATGCAACAGCAGCAGCGACAACAACGATAATGGCAAATCACTGATCTTTATTCATTAAGCTGGATTTAAATATATATCTTTTTTTTTTAAATGAGGGCTAAATTGCTAGTTTTGAGGCTTTCAGACTTGGTTAAGAATAAAATTATTAAGTTACATTATAGAAAGAAAATCATATTAACCGTAACTCTTCTTGGGGAGAGTTCTCTACGAAGTCTGAAGGAATATTTGGTATCCCCTTTGTAATAATTATAAGAGTTAACATCTACTGAGTACTTCTTACATGGCAGGCCCTGTTCTGAGTCTTTTTCAAGTTTTAAATCACTTAATATTCGCTAGAACTTAATAGATGACAAAACCAAGGCACACAGAAGCTGGATAATTTACCCAAAGTCACAAAATTAGTGAATGGTAGAGTTAGAATTTTATCTCAGGGAGTTGAGAAATCACCCATGGAAAAAGGATGGTGTGTGATACTGGCATCTAGTGAGTAGAGGCCCGGGATGTGGCTAAATATCCTACAATGCTCTGGACAGCTTCCCACAACAAAGAATTATCGAGCTCTAAATGTCAATAGTGCCAAGGTTGAGAAACTCTGCTTGTAATCCTACACTGTGCCTCATATTGGTTAAGGCGTGTGTTTGGGAACCCCCACAAGAGGCATACTATATCAATACTATTGGTGTTATGTTTCCTCATAAGAAGGTGGGCCTGGTTAACTGCAGGGATTTCGTTTTACTGAAAGGGATGTGCAAATTAGGAAACTGAGCTCTATTGTTCAGGATAATAAAGGACCAAGTGAGCATTTCATGATGGAAGAGTGGCAGTGGAGGAAGGCCCCCAGTGATGGTGGGAGAGAAGGTGATTGAGGAAGGACACCTATGTCTGGTGGAGACATTTGGACAGTTTTGCTCTAAGGGGTGCATGTTAGCCCTCTCTTGCAGTTCTCCAACACCATTTTATTAATCTGCATTGCTTGGGAATGTTTTGCATAGTGGATTTTCTTTTGGAGGGAATATAAAGAAATACAGAAGTACGTGTCTTCTGACATACACACCACAGAGTAGAAACAGGCTCCTTGCTCATGGGAGACATGAAAGTTACACATCTCACCCATTTCTATGGCCTGCTGGAAAGGATGAAGACAATCTGTCATTTACATCCATGAGCACCATTTACAAAACCTTGCACAAGTTCTTCTACTCCCATGGCTATGTCCCAATGACTCCCAAATTTCTGTGTCCAGCCCAGACTTTGCATCTGAGCTGCAGACCTGTTTATCCAGCTTATTCCGGTGGACTTCTCCACTGACTTACCAAAAATCAAACATTTTCAAAACTGAATTTATGATCTATCTTTCTCTTTCTCAACTTTTGTAGTTGATAGAATTACCTTGCAACTGTCGTTCAACCTCCAATCAACAGAGATCTCTGTCTCTCAACAACTTCCCATTGAATCACCAAATCTCTCTCTAAAGTGTCTCTTGACTGTGACCCCCTTTTTCACCCAAAAACCCCACAAATATATATCTGATGCTGTTATGAATATTCAACAGCAAAGTGGAATGGCTAAAACACAGTTCCTCCAAATCAATATCTCAGGCTCTTTCTGCCTCTAGCTTTATAAATGACCCAGAAAAAAGAACAAATGTAAATTCATGGTGAGTGCTGATGATACAGAATTATGTGGCAAGCTGGGGCCAGGGGCAAAGAGCAGGAAAGATTCATCATGACTTAGATCAGCTCAGCAATTGAGCTGACACATGGCCAATTAAATGTGTTCATGGGAAGCGCTAGAGAAATCTGTAGTGAAGCCCACAGAAAGAAGGCAGGCATGGATCGACTGAGTCAGAACCAAATACAATCAACCCACCTGGAGAGGGAACCTCAGCTCCTAAAACATACACGGATACGGTTGAAAAAAGGAGCTTGGACCCACCAATCCCAGGCGGAGATATTTCCTCCACTGTCTTTTCTAATATCAGCACAAGAATGATACGTTTTCCTGGTTTTTCCAAGGATTTTTTTTTCAACACTGGGCAAATATGTCATTTGAGGCACCTGAATTCTCTAACTGAGATCTGCAGATTTTGTTGAGCTAGAAAGGACTACAGAGGTCACCAGTACTGGGGTCCCTAATAGTGGATTATGAACATCTGGGGAACCTTGGAGCTGCTGCAAGGGGATGCTGGAAGCCGCAAGGAATGCCCGAATCAACTGCTTACAGAGTGTGATCTACAGATAAAAAGCACCGTTGCATCTCATAAGCATACCAAAGGAAGCTTCCTATCTGAGTGAATAAGATATATGACTCTTTAAAAGAATGTATTAGATTCTGTTGCAATTAATAAACTACAAATTCACTTAAAACATTGACTTAAAAAGAGTGGTTTTGTTATTGTGTATTTCCTCAGTCACAGGATACTTTAGTACTATACCCTGGGTTCATATAGGAGTCCTTGAAGTGTTTCATTTTGTTTTGTTTTAAAAAGAAGCCTTCACGAAATGCAAAATTGGTAAAGGACTTGAATCCAGAGTATATAAAAAAAACTTACATCCCAATATTAAGACCAGATTCCACTGTAGGATGGTCTGGGGAAGGTGAGACTTTAAAGACAGGAAACTGATCCGTGGATACCATGTCTTGGAGGAAATTCATTGCAAAGAGGCACGAACTTTTTGGTTGATGGAAATATTCTATATCTCATGTATAATGATGGCTAAATGTCTGTCAAAACATCATACTCTGTACCTAAAACGTGTACATTTTACTGTATGAAATTAGACCTTAAAAAACCTGGACTTCAAAGTAAAGAAGTCCTCATATTTAAAAATCTATTGATTTAGTCCAGTCATTTTGTGTCAGGAAACTGAGATCCAGAGGGGTAAATGCCTGTTTTCCAGACCATTTTCCACACCTTTTTGATATAGCGGTACTCTCACTCAATGTGCCCACCTGGGTACAGGCCCGTATGAGCATACCAGGGGATGATCCGCCATGATTATTCCTATGTCATGCTGAGGAGTCTCCAGGGAGAAAAGTCACCCTGTGGGAAGGAGCCAAGCATCTCAAGCTGACCAGGAGCCACTCCTTGGTCCCCAGGGGTTGAAACTTCTAATCTGGCATTCCACCTCAGACTTTTGAGAAAAGTCTATAAACACTTTTTGTGGAAACTGTGAGAAAGGCAGCTCTTGGAACCCCTGGCATAAGACTTGTGGCATTTCTGTAGCAGGGCCTATCAAAATGGTAGGACAGTGGTAGCTCTCAGAGGACACCATGATACCTTTTGGGAGCCATCAGAAGCGAGAGGAGTATCCCCAGATACTCTAAAACAGACAACTTATGTTGTACATACATAAGACACCTGCTGGGAATTTTCAGGAATATTTGGTAGTGGGGGCTGGGCGGGAGAGCAGCATACATGAGACTGAGGTCTTGCTTGATCAGGCAGGAACAATTTGAACTACTGCTGCAAATATGACCCCATTACTATCATCAGAAGCTGGGAAATTCGAATTTCACACAAGCCACATCAGCTGATTAGTGGCGTGGAAAAGATTAGAACTTAGAGCACTCATGGTTCCTTGTCAGGGTCCTCTAGTGCATTTGATTCCTTATTGAAGTCCCTGACTCCACTGTCTAAAAAAAAGGAGGTGTGTCTGGGAGGATGAGGATGGGGTGGAGTAGGGGTACACTTTGAGACACTATATAGGAGCTTTTAAGAGCCTGTTTCTTTTTAAGAAAAATATTGATCAATACACAGTTGCTGAAGTGTTTTTTTTTCTATTAAAACTTTTTTTTTAAGCTTCTCAATCTTTCCAAAATATTTTCACAAATCCACATGTTTCCAAAGTGGTGTCCCAGAGGCTGGCAAAGCCATGTGTGGATCTGTTCCAGACTCAGACGTGACCGGGCACACTGCACGCCCGGAAGGTGGCCCCCTGGGGGCCACTTGTAGGAGCAACCAAGACACCTCATGGGAAAGACCTCGTGCTGAGTGTGAGATGAGAAAATTTTGTTCTCCAGAATATTCCTCTAAGGGAAGCCCCTGCAGGTGTCAGAAGGAATGACTTGATGAGTTCAGCTCTCTTGGGCTAGGGGCCCCAGGTGAGTGTGTTTGCTGGCACTGAGGCTTCGGTGTATAATAAAGGAGAGGGATTTGGATCCTCCAGGGGCAAATCCAAGAAGAAGGAGGTGAGGAGCAAAGGGGAGGAAGGAAGAGAAAATGCTGCGTGTTCCACAATGTCATCCCCCGCTTCCCTCTATAACTGTAACATTTGACTTGGATCTCCTCGTGGAGACAGATGAAGGCATTGAGGTTCAGGCCTGCACGGCAGTGGGAGTGAGACACATGGGAAAATAGAAACGGCACATGTGGAGTCAGGAGCTGGACCACTGAACAGAAGCCCTTGGAATTAGCAGACATTGTGCCAAGAACTTGAGACCATCGCCTGCCATAGCAATGGCTGGGCCCAATTCCTGTATCTCTGAGAACATCTGGGTTATATACAGAAAGAGAGAAGTGAGCTTGGCTGAGAATGATGGGAAAGGTTGTACCACTCATATTTCCATTTCCATCTTCCTCCCAGAATCGGGGCCAGGAGAGGAGCAGCTCAATATCACACTGACTCTGCTGGAGCTCACCAGCCCTCTCTGGGAGGTCTGTGCCAATGTCTGAGCTTTGGAGGAGAAGATTGTGGATGACAGCTGTGCCATTTGAGATTAAATGTTGAGCAGCACTTGGCATTCTCTGGGCTGGATGAGAGAAACATGTGAGCAGATAGAAGTCTCCTAATTTTATAGGTGGGAGAAGAACAGAGAAATATTGTTTTGCTGCTATCGATATTGTTCTGCATGCACAGTTGTATTCTAGGATGGCTCACACCATTTTGGATGTGTTGACACCTTGGCCATGGAGCAGCCGTCTGGTAGGAGAATGTAGACCCAGCCAAAGTGCTCTGGGGATTTAGATGAGTCAGTGACTGACTAACAATGTCCAGAAGTCAGGAAAGGGGAAGAGGAGGCGCCACAGGGTGGAGATGGTGCTAGATCAGCATTCAAACACCTGAGTGCAAGTTCCTGTACTATTGATGGGCACACTACTACTGTATGAGATACTCAGCTGACATCTGTAAAATAATATTAACAGTACCACAACAACGACTCCCTCAAGTATCTGCAATCCCACAGCTTTTAAGCTGCTGCCAGAACCCTTAAGGATGTTGGTTTATTTCTGCCTCTAGCTTTATAAATGACCACCCCCGCCCCCCGCAATGTAGAACACAGTGAGTTTTGTATGCCTCAATTTTCTCATCTGTAAAGTAGGGCCAGTAATCCTACCTCACATGATTATTATAAGGATTAATGAGATAATAGATATAAATGTACTTCACAAACTATAAAGTGCTACACGTATGTAAATTATCACTATTAGATTAATCATATGAAATTGCTAATATTCATCCAGTTAGACCTACAGAAAGAGCAATTTCATATGGTTTAACTCAAAACTATTGTTTCCTGAGATTATCAACGTAAGGGTGGCAAATCGTGCTTATGGAGATTTCAGGAAAAAGACGAGTCTGGAAACGAGTTAGTAACAAACAGGGTATCATCAAAAAGCCTTTCAGCAGTAGAGAGAAATGACCCTGGGCAGATGTCTGGTCTACCCATTGGCCCCTGGTACTGTGGTAGAACGGGTATCATCAAAAAGCCTTTCAGCAGTAGAGAGAAGTGACCCTGGGCAGATGTCTGGTCTACTGTGGTAGAATTTCAAAATGAAGCAAGTGTGTTCTTGATTCTCTGGAGCAGCAGAATTGGTGAAAAGTACCTTCAGTTCTGCCCCTCGTGTCAGACTCAGCCCCACGTTGCATGGGGCTCCTTTTGGAGAACAGGCTGAAGGACCATCAGTCTCCAGGCAGAAGAAGTCCTGATGAAGGCAGACAGGCATTTGAAAGACAGAAACAAACTAAAACTTTAACCTGGTTTCTCAAGGCTCTGTACCAAATTCTCATCCATAAAATGAACTTGTTGATTTGTACATGATGGCAATTTTGGTTCAGATTTTGCAAATCTTAGCGTGAACATATGGCTCAATCCAACTTTTTTGGATGACTGACTGTACAACAACAGCAATAATATTAATGGCTAATTTGCCAAGTATGTTCTATAGGCACAGCGTAAGCTCTTAAATGAAAAGTTTAGATTTTGGAGAAAAGATCCTACTGAGGTGTTAAGGCCTAAGACATATGTTTCAACCTAGCTCATATCAGAGAACTCTTGTATGAAGGTTCACCTACTATTCAGTAATAAGATGGCATAGCCAATAAATAAGGCAAATTTGGATATAGTAGGATTGGTTCCCATTCTCTATAGCAAATTCATCCCAGTCATTTTCTTAACCTCACAATACTCACTCCTACATTTTATGTTACTGGATTGTTTAACCCTGTTTTAAACATTACAGTGGGATTTTACTGTATTTTCATTCCCATTTAAGTGTATGTTTTCCTTAAAGAGAGGTCCCTTAGCTGATAAAAGGAAAAGTGACTGACATGGCAAAACTCTTAGACATTTCTGGTTCCTTAGCTCTAACACCATCAGGGGTGTGTGTGTGTGTGTGTGTGTGTGTGCGCGCGCGCCTGAAATTTTTTTACCGCCTCTTTTGCAAGGGCTTAATTTTATGGCTGGTCTTGGTTCAGTTTAAGGTAATCAATAATCAGTCATACCTCTGCAATATAAATTGCTTGAAAAGGATTGCATGTTTGCAATTCATAATAACAGAATTTAATCTGAGGTCTAGCCATTTTGTCTTGAAAACAAATGTTGGCAGCGCTGGAGGATACTGATGGAAATTTGTATGATTTGGGAATGAGAATTTGTTTGTATGATTCAGGAATGGGAATCTGTCTTTGCAGTCGTGCCTCCTAAATCTCTCTCCTCATAACGGCTGCTATTCTGATTTTTGGACTCCTCCATCTAATAAGAATTAATTGATATCTTAGAAGAGACTCATATTTTAACACTGGGTATCTTCAGCAATTTAACAAGTAATAAATGATCTTAGAAATAGTTCTTCCATTTTTATTCAAATAAAAATTGTTATCTTGGTGATGCAGATGAGGAAACTGAGGCTTCACAAGGATATGTAAGTTTCCTAAAGACTTACAGCTCTACCACTTTCTAGAGTTGTGTCTGTGGGTTGCTTTAATCGTTTTGTCTTCATGCCTAACAAAGAGCCAACACAAAGCAGGCACTCAATGTTTGTTGAATAAATGAATAGAGTCACTGAGAGGAGATAGCAGACTGGGAGGAAGAGAAAAGTCCCAGGAGATCCCCAGTCTGGCCATTACTCCCTCCAGAAAATGGGACTCCGTTTCTAACTCATCTTCTCTGCTCAGGGGCTATATGTGGAAGGATCAGAGAAATGGTCGTTCTCTCTAGACCAGCAGTGAAGGTTGGAGGTTAACACTTTGCCCACACGTTTTTTCCTTGGCTGGAAGGTAGTATCTTTTTCTTTGTCCCTTCCTTCTGTGGGATCAACAGTCAGAAGGGATCAAATGAGCTCTCCACGATTCCCTAGCAAGGGCCCTATCTTTTCCTGAACTCCTCCTCTGTTTATTTTCTGCGGCAAGGTGGTAATGAGGCACATTTCCACCTGGAGAATTTCCCCTGTGGACTTGACAGCAGAAGGGCTCACTCAGCTTCTTAGGGAAGTGACCACCTGAGTCTTGACAATCTCCTGCTATTCACCGGTGAGTTTAAACATAATCCTTCATTACACAAACAAATAAAAAAATCTCGTTATTTGCCCAGAAACATGCCGGTGCATGTGTTGCTTCCATGGAGGCCATGTTGCTGAGTTCACTTAGTAATGTGGCTCGCCCTGGCCCTGGAGTCCCAGCTTATTATACTATCTCCAGGGACCTCTTACCCTGAGTGAAGCACAATGGAATGACAGCTCTGCAGCCTCTTAGCGTGAGGGAGATTCTATTTGATTCATGGTTTGCCTAGAGGGCCGAGGGGCCAAAAGGGCGCAAGGTTAATTCACTCGCTCAGCTTAGGTTCAAATCCCTGTACACGCAGAAATGGACTGGGTGGGTGGCAGTCAATTTAGCATTTTAACAGACAGCTGCCCACTCCACCAAAGCCTTGTGGCTTCACGGGATGCATGTCTGGTGCTGGAGAAAGCAAGGTGGCATTGGGAGGTTAGAGCAATGCAGAAGCCTGTAGCCAAACTGTGCTCCTGGATGAATGACCTTTAAAAAAATCATAGAAATCCAGCCACTCAATCCACATTGATGAGTCTAGTCCACTCAACTACAAATAGACCTGGCTGAAGACTCAGTTCTTTATGACACAGGTTCTGTTATGTCATTAAAAGGGAAATGACCATTACACTCAGAAATGATGAAAACAAATCTTATATTAAAAGACAAAGATACAAAAAAAAAAAAAAAAGAACAGAAATGCTTTTTACTTCTTTATACTTGGTTGTGGTCAGGCCTTGAATACAGTTGAGAAAGTGTGTGTGTGTGTGTGTGTGTGTGTGTGTGTGTGTGTGTGTGATGAAAGGAATTCTACAGCAGAAAAATTTACCGGGCCATGTGGGTTTTACTGTACTGAAGGCACTAGAGCCTAGTGGTTACACACTGGGTTTAGAACCAGACTGCCTGGTTTAAGTCCTGCCTCTGACACTTACTAACTGTGAATTTGGGCGTGTGTATCAGCACCTCTGTCTTTCTGCTCCCTCAGTTGCAGAAGGAAGGTTAATAGTATTTTTTTAACTCAATAGATCGTTGTGAGAATTAAATAGTTAATACATGCAAATACATGTTTAACATATGCCAGGCATGTAGTGGGGACATTTGAGCTACTATCGACGGCAGTATGGTGCAATTGTATATTTATAAAGAGGACAGAAATTAGGAGAAAGTAAGGACACGTTTGTGCCTTGGGCTTAGTTTCCTTCAGCCTCTTGTTTCTCTCTGATTCTTTTGTCTTCCTTCGGTCCCTGTCTCCCCACACACCGCCACCACTACCATCAACTGTATCTGAAGAACAAAATCTGCCTAGAATAAAGTACATTTTAAGTTGAATTTTAAGAGATTGGTGTTTCATTTGGCTCAATTTTCCTCAGAAAACTATGAGCACTGCTCAAGATTGCTCTGAGATCCTCATGTTACAGCTCAGAGCTCTAAAGCACACAGCTCTAAACTAAATTATCCTAATGGATACAAGAAATAACTCAAGAATGGTTTGAAAGCTCTTCAAGAATGCTGGAGTATTTCTTGGGCTCCAGAGAAGGCCACATTTTGCTTTTCCCTCTGAGATTTCCAACCAACAGGAAGACTGCCCCTCGATACCATGAATGAAACTCTAAAACAGAATCTTCTGCTGGGAAAGTCATGAGCGATCTTGTTCCCAGGCTTCAAGGCCTGAGTTACACTGGATAAAGTGTAGAAGAGCAGAGGGAGTCAGCCAATGAGCTCTGTGTTTTACAGAGGGAAAACTATGGCTTGGAGACGCTAAGGGACTTACCTAAAGCACTCGGTCGCTTAGTGGTAGGACCAGGACTCCAGACTGAAATCCAGCGTCTGCTTACACAATGCAGCTTCTGATCTCTGCTGAGCATTCCACTGTAGACCAGTTCCCTTCAGGGGTCTTATCGAACCCAAATCCTCCCCTTACGGGTTAGTGCATTTACTCTCATTTTGTTCTGAAAGACCGTGGAACCTCCACCCTCAGAAGGTCATCAATGAGGCATACCCACCCATGAGTCCAGGTCATTGCTCTTCATGGGACACTTCCAGTTCACCTGAAGGTGGATATTGTTCTAAGAACAATGACTGAGAAGCAGAAGGTATGACACAAGACCCATGCTGCGTTCCATGACTCGGAGAGTCCCAGGAATGCTGAGATTATGGAGGGAAGTGTAAACTTCCAGGTGGGGCTGGACAAAGGCCAGGAAATTCTGAGACTGCATACAGGCAGGACCAAGTAGAGTCCATTCCCTGTACACTCCACTTGAAGAAGGATGATGTGGCATTGTGGAAAGGGAGAATGAGTCCCAGCCCTGCCTCCAGCTAACAGCGTGACTTGTCTCTTCTCTCCATTTCTTTAAGTCTCAGTTTCCTCTCTGAAAATGAGGGATTAGATGACCTCTGAGTCCTCTTCCAGCTCTAACAGCTTCCTCTATTAACTTAAAGGTATATTACTGAGTAATTAAATGATATCAGACAGACTTGGGTTCAAATCTTAGTGTCATTTTTGAGTGGCCTTGAGTGTGTAACTTAACTTCTCTAAGCATCAATATTTTCATCTGTAAAATGGAGAAAATGGTACTATCTACTTTGAATCCAGAACCAAGGTTCGAGGTCCAGTTACATTACTCTTGTTTCAAGCTTAGTGTCATGACCTTCGCATAAAGTTTATATGAATTGCATCTGGATAATCTAATTTTGTCAGGACTAGAAAAAAGTAGAGAACCCTGCTTTTAATTCTAGGTTGGATTCGTTGAAAACACAAGGGTGGAAAAAGGTGAATAGCTCATTGATTGGCTTTGGATTGAACCCCCTACTTTGTTCCTCGCTCAGTGAGTTCCGACTTAGATGGATCCTCCAGCCTGTAGCCTTAGCCTGAAAATCACAGCGTTCTGCCTGATTTATGCCAAATGGCATTTCCTTGCAAGACTCTTCGTGCCTGGAAGTGTCATTAAAGAATCGCAGAGCTAGGTAAGCATCAGATAAAGGGGAGCTTCGCCTTGCCTGCACATCAACACCGCTAAACGCATTTTTACAACGACCAAGCTGTCTGGTGATATCATCGGTGGCAACTGGTCAGTGAAAATGTTTTTTAATTGTGACTTGAATGTGTTTATCAACCTCGCTTTATGACATCGAAAAGACAGCAACAGAAACACAGGGAGCTACAGTCCTCCGGGGAAAACATTAGTCATCTGTGAGTGTGCAGGGCCTGGCAGATGGTCAGCTCTTCTCCTGAAGTCAGACTTCCAAACCACCGTGCAGCGTCACTGCCAGAAACGAAGAGTGTTATCTTGACATTGAACATCTTTATAATAAAATTACTAATTGGTGACTAATAGCACGGGCTTTTGAGCTGAAAAAAAAAAAAATCTCATGAAGGATGTTAAGTGCATATTTAACATATGGCTGCATAGTCCATAATTTAAAATTACTCTTAAAATCCTACCAGCGCTCTACCAGGGCCATCTTAGATGTTCTCCAGGTGATCTTGCCTTGAGAATTTTAAGTGCAGTCCTGAAGAGCTATTTTTAAACATTCAGATATATCATAACATCACAGTAGTTACATTCCCATTTTTAACATCATTAATTATACCATTTCGCATTACGCTTTCCAGGATCTCCCCCATTCCCCTCATATTTGGCAACTCCACAGCATCTGTCAAAACAAATTAGCACTTTGGGTGGTAGAAATATATTTTTTATGAAAGCAGAAAATGTGTCAGTATGGACAGAAGCTTAACCCTGATTTATTGGTTTGTTTTCTCGGGTTTCAGACCCAACAGGCAGAAGCGTTTGAACGGATTTTCCATTGGCCTCACTAGTGCACTTGCAAAATATGTAAAACACATTTGAATTCCACCAGAAAGAGTCACTAATTATGATATGTATTTGCATATGTTTAATCACATATATCTTATTTCATTTCGCCGTTTCTGTAGGACTTCTCGCTTCAAGGAGGGGGTCTTTGGGGCTGGCACTGCATGCACTCGGCAAAGTTCCCTTGAGCGAGCATTCTGCTGCTGCGCTGTTAGTTTTTTGTGTTATCTTTTCCAATGAAATTTGAAATTTACAATTTTTAAATGATGTGTGTGAAATTATATGACTCTATTATGTCATAATATTATACATCCCAAAATATTGGTAAAGGGTTCGCTCCCTTCATCACCTCCCCCCAACCAGAGATCAGAGCATTACTGAGAAAATAATGATTAACCTTTAAAATCAGATTGGCATTTCTTTTTTCTCCAAATCTAGAATTAATACGCATTTTTTAATCATTAGTGTAATGTTCGGGATGATACTTTTGTTCTTTTGCCTGTTGAACTGTTACGGCTGCTAGTAACCCTTCAAATTGTTTGCTTCATTCAAGCATTCTTTCCTGAATAATTCATTAGGCATTATTATCCAAGCGTGGAACCCCTCATTTAGCACTGCTGATCTTTTCCTTATGTGTAGCTGACAGGCAATCAAAGTTTTTATCAGTGCAGAAAATTTGCAATTCAGAAATGTAGTTGCAGCAATTAGTAGCTATCAGGTAGCATTGGAAGGACAGCTTCATAAAAAGACAGAGTTGAATGAGCTCCACTGATGTTAGCACAAAAGTAATGGGTAAAACTAACCAGCTGTTTCTAAATTTACCAAATGGAACATTCCCCTCTTCTCAGAGTGGAGGCTTTAATTAACTTAGAGTTCTGTGTGGCTTCCCAGAGGGGGAAGGGAGTGGGTTAGGACCCTTCCTTCACTCAGGGCTGGTGTAACTCTCCTGCTGGCTACCAACGGGAGCGGGCTCTGATCTTCCTTCTAGCCCAGTCCTGGAGGCAAAGGGGCAAGTGAGTAACACTGAGATAGCAGGATTCAGTGTGGGAATGCCCATGAAATGCCAGCCGGGCTCCCCCTTTTGGCATCTCAAATGAGGTAGCTCTGGATGCTGCAATCTGTCTGCTCTTAAACTTCCACCTTCGCCCATGCGCTGGGCCCAGGACCCAGACTGAAGTAGAGGCCAAAGGGCTCATGCCTTCATTCCTTCGTTGGCTGATGAATTCATTCTTTTCTTCGGTCTTTCATTTCTTAGTTCATTTTCATGCATTCATTTGTCCATTAGTCCGTTAGATCACTTATCCATTCATTTGTGCATCCAAACATTTATTGAAATCTCACTGGGATGGGAACTTGAACCTGCCCATGGGGCTCCCAGTTCATTTTTCCCTTTGAGTCTGTCAGCAGGACTCACAGGACCTTCACCCCAGTCTCTCCATCAGAACCTGTTCTCAGGTCTGAGGAACCAGTTTTCACAAGGGGTAAAGTGCAACCCCTCTGGCAGGGGTTGTTGCTGGGTAAAGCATTGGTGGCATCAGTCGGCCTACGAGGAAGGCTTTTTGCAATCTCTGAAGACACAGCAAGGGGTAGCCTCTGTCCCATGTCCACTTGAGGCTGTTGCAGACAGAACAGGAGTTCATCCTGGAGATGGTGTGAGATGCTGAGAAAGAGGGCCCTGCTCTCTACCTCCTACCAACCCCAGGATGGCCAACGTGCCAGCTGGCTACTAGGCTGTCACCCCAGAGCCAGTGAGAGGAAGAACCCAGGCCACAGAATAAAATCCACTGAAGGCCTACCTGGGATGACCAGGCAGCCTATGACTGCCCAGACTCAATCTTGTCTCAATTTCAACTTGTCTCAATAGGATTAGAGAACAGAATAGCACAGTGCTTTGTAGCCCAGACTTTGGAGTTAAACAGAGCAGGGTTCAAGTTCCATCTTTACCACTTACAAACTATGCCTCTTAGAACCTTAATTTTTCTCATCTATAAAATGGGATATCACTCCCTTCCTCATGGGGTTGCTATGAGAATTAAATGCAAAGAAGAGTAGAAACAGTGTGGTTAAGCATGTGGTAGGTGTTCAATAAACGAGCGTCACTATTATCAAGAGGCTGTGAGTTTCATTAGGGCGAGGACCATAGAGGTTAGGAGCTCAGACTTGAGCCAGAGAGATGGGTTCAAATCCTGGCTCTATTTCTTGTTTACTCTAGAAGCTTGGGCAAGGAACTAAACTTCTCTGTCTGTTTCCTCATCTGTACAATGGGAATATTACTAGTATCTACCTCATAGAGCTGTTCTAAAGATTAAATGGACAAATGTGTATAAAATTTTTAGAACAGTGTCTGGCATGGTAAGTACTACATAAATGTTCTTTATTTTTAAAAATATGATATTTTTAAAAATATTGTATCTTTCAGCATTGAACAATGCCTAGCTAGTGGCAAGGTTTTAATAAATATTTATTGAGCAAATGAATCAAAGTCTCTAGATCATACTTCCCAAACCCCTTGTTTTACAGATAGGAAATCTAAGGCCTGAAATGACTCAACTAAGGTTACTGGCAGAAAAACGACCATGTTCCAAATCTCTGGACTCCCAGGCCCTCCCCACACTTACCCTGGAGAGTGTCTCGTCTTTGAGTCTTGATGACACCGCCAAGAAAGCATCCAGCCCCCTTCACCCATCTCCCCAGCTCTGGCTAGAATCTGTCCTCTCTTTTCTATAGTAGAGCAGACTGCATGGAGGGGCTGGGAAAGCACTGAATTGGAAGAGTGGTCTGGTTTTTGGACCTACTTTGACCTCCCACAGGTCACCACCCTTCCCTAAGAGCCAAGGCTGCAAGACAGATGAGCTCATAGGGCCGGGTTTCCTATAGTCTTCTGACAGCTCCATTGTTGGGGAAAAACAGAAGCAGCTCCCTTGGAAGATGCCACAAGCCACAATGACCATATAACCGTTTGACTGTCTTATATTAAGTCCTGTTACCCTAGATTTTATTTTGGTCTCATGAAAATAATAATTCCCTATTTTCACATGCATAGTCCTGTTTCATTTCTAACAGAGAAAGGGAGCTACTCGCTCAAGGATGCACAATGAGCTGAGTCAAGAACCAATCTTCCAACTCCAGGTCTAGTTCATTTTTTACTATGCTACACTCCTCTTCAAAAGGGAATGGCCCCTTTGAAATTTGGAGAACCAAGGTCAAGAAGTATTTCTTTAGTAAAAAGACTTTCAGAATATCATGTAGCTATTAAAATGGATCTGTATGTATTGGAAAGGAAAGATGCCCAATGTTGAGTGAAAAAAGTGGGTTACGGAATATGTGTAATATAATTACATTTAAAATATACATGCATGCTTAAAAAGTCTAAGGAAATATTTAACAAATGACCTAACGATAATTATTTTTGAAGATGTAAGATAATGGGAAAACTTTTGCTTTGACTTTGATTCGTACTTCTGCATTCCTTGCCTTCCCCTCCCTCCGCTCCCCCCTCCGTCCCCGGGGAGCATGAACGGCTTTACAATCAACAAAAATGATGGAGATGTATTTCCCTAGAGGACACTAGACCAAGAGGGCCTGAGAAAAGAAGGTTGCCCTTCATAGTTAGTGGCTTGGTAAGCTTGGCTGTACCATCATATTTAAGTCCTATGGTGTAGTTACCAGGGACATCTGATGGATACTAAAGGGAAGAGACTGGGGGTGAGGGTGGTAAATGAGCAGACGTCTTGCTGTGTAAGTGGATGTGAATGGGGAGGGAGAAGAACCGGGTACCACACAGAGAAGTCCTCAATGACAGAGTGGAAAGTGCCCAGTAAATGCTCACATCCACGAAAGGTCCTCAGGGCGTGGTTTGGCATATCCATCTTTGCCAACTCCTTCTCTTCAGGCAGAAAGAGAGAAGGGACAGTGCTGGTGTTAGGAGAAGAGAACAGAGAAAGCTCCACAACAGGAGTAATGGTATGGGATGCATGAAGTACCTGGAGGTGTGAGCCTGGGGCCTTATAAGCCTCTTGGTATGTTGGTACAATCCTCTTAGAGGACAATTTGGCACTTTTTAGCCATATCCAAATCAGTCATACCACAGGTGTATAAACTATTTTTGTTTTCCTACTAATGACCAATTTGTTTTAAAAAAAAGTCTGTGGAAAGAAAAAAATCTTACCCTTTGACCCAGCACTTTGACTTCTAATAACTTGTTCTACATAAATACCCAGAAAAGTGTGCAAACGTATATATGTTCAAGGATGTTGACTGAAGAAGAAGACTAGCTCACACACGCCATATCTTATGTTCTAGGAATTTTACATATATTCGTTTATTTAAACCTGACAAACCTTCAGAAGGTAGGCGCTATTATTATTATTCTCATTTTTGAGATGAGGAAACTGAGGCACAGAAAGGTTAAATCACTTGTCCAATATCCCAGAGCTATTAAGTGGTAGAGCTGGAATTTGAACCTAAGCAGCCAGGCTGCAGAGTCTGCACTCTTGACCAGAATGCTGTACGGTCTCTCATTGTCGGAATTTTTTTAAATTAAAATAAAACAAAAAAACCTCTGAGGAAAAAAGCTCTGGAAATCAACAAAGTGTCCACAAGCAGCATATTGTTTAAACTGTAATTCATTCATACAAGGGAATATTATGCAATTGTGAAAAGGACTGAGGACAATCTACAAGTGCTGACATGAAATGGCTTCCGAGGGAAATAAACAACGTGTGGAATGGTTTGTATAGTATAAGTTCGTTTGTGTAATAAAAAACGTGCATGACATAAATGCACTTATACGGAATTTTCTAAACTCACCCACAAAGTGTGATTGTGCTTACCTCTGAGAGGTAGAAAGAAGTAAGAGGCAAATAGGCGAGTTTTATGTTTCATTATTTTGCCTTTCTACAACTTTCAAATATTTTACTATGAATATATATTACTTTTTTGTGATAAAAATTAAATTGGGACCACCTTACACCTATTATGTTGGCTATTATTAAAAAATAGTAACAAGTGTTGGAGAGGATATGGAGACATTGGAATCCTTGTACAGTCAGTAGAAATATAAAATGGTATAGTCGCTATAGAAAATAGCATGGCGGTTCCTTGAAACATTAATAGAATTACGATATGATCCATAAGTCCCATATATACCCAAAAGAATTGAAAGCAAGATCTCAAAGAAATCTTTGTACACCTACATTCATTGCAGCATTATTCACAGTAGCCAAAGGTTGAAGCAACCCAAGTGTCCAAAGACAGGTGAATGGATAACCAAAATGTGTTGTACATATGCAATCGAGTATTATTTAGTCTTAAAAAGGAAATGAATTTTGACACATGCTCGAGATGGATGATCCTTGAAGACATTATGCTAAGTGAAGTAAACTGGTAAATAAAGGCAGATACTGTATGATTCCACTTATATGAGGTACCCAGAAGAGTAAAATTCATAGAGACAGAAAGTAGAATGGTAGTTGCTAGGGAATGTGGAGAGAGAAATGGCGGGGGTTGTTTAATGTATATTCAGTTTTGTAAGATGAAAGAGTTCTGGAGGTTGGTACACAATAATGCGAATAAAATTAACACTACTGAACTGTACACTTAGAAGTGGTTAAAATGGTAAATTTTATGTTATGTGTATTTTGTCATAATTATAAAACAAACTAGGGATTTGTTTTGTTTTTAGAGAGAAAAAAATAACATCTTTCTAGTGCTACTCCCTAAATGCTTAATTGTACCCCTGAGGGCTTTCTACGTTTCTCTCACCCACTCCTCAGAAAACACTGTAGAAAGATCCAGAACCTGAGAGTCCAAGTTTCAGTTACAAACACAGCCGTTTCTATTTGTACAGCACTCTAGTGCACTCTCTGCACTTGGCTCCCCTTGCAATCCTGTGAGGAAGGCAGGGCGGGTTTTCTGTCATTCTAATTCTATGGATGGGCAAACTGAGGAGTGACTTGTCCGCTGTCAGAAGAGGGTTCAGAACTAGACCTTTGGCTTTGAACTTACCAGGTGTTGCCTGGATAAGACCTGGGAAGTGTAGACACAGGGACAGAAAGGGCAGGAGGCCCTGAAGGAAGTGGAAACTTCCATGACCCCGGGCACTGTGGGCTGGGAGCAGAGCCTCTAGAGGGTTCCCATCCTTTGAATTACACAAACCAGCAAAATCTCCTCCTTCCCAAAAAGCTCTCTGGTCTTGACTTACTGAGGTATCAACTTCTGCATTTGCTGAGAATGTTAAAAACAAAAAAAGCCAACTATCATCTGCAGCCACCATTTTAATACCAAAAGAATAATCGAATAATCCTTTAAATGGAATAAAATTAGCTTTATAAAAAAATTACTATATTTTATGGTAAACCCTCATACGTTGTTGGTGGGATTGCAAATTGGTACGGACACTATAGGAAACAGTATGGAGGTTTCTCAGAAAATTAAAAATGGATATACCTTTTGACCCAGCAATTGCACTTCCGGGTATTTACCCGAAGAAAACCAAAACAATAATTCGTAATCATCTATGCACCCCAATATTCATGGCAGCACAATTTACAATAGCCAAGATATGGAAGCAACCTAAATGCTCATCAACAGATGATTGGATAAAGAACTTATGGTTCATATATACAATGGACTATTACTCAGCCATTAAAAATATGAAATTCTACCATTTGCAAGACATGGTTGGACCTAGAGGTTCTTATGCTGAGTGAAATAAGTCAGACAGAGAAAGATAAATACCATATGAATTCACTTATATGCAGAATCTAAGGAACAAAAAGAACAAATTAATCAAAAACAGACTCACAAATAAAGTGGACAATTTGGTGACGGACAGAGGCGGGGGTGGGATCTGGGAGAATGGGGTGAAGGGTTAAAGAAGTACAAATTAGTAGTTGATAGGTGGTCATGGGGATGGGGAGCATGGCAGAGGGAATGTAGTTAACATTAATATGATGGCTTAGTGGAGGGCCAGGGGAGGGAGGGAACAATTGGGGGGATCGTTATATGAACTATATAGATGTCTAACCAATGTACTGTACACTTGAAACTAATTAAAATAAATTAATTAATTTTTTAAAATTACCACATTTTCCTGTCTTTTCACGTTTCACGAAACCCAAAAAAAAGTATGGTGTCCACCATCATTTGAGAACTTCTAATCAAAATCGATTGTGAAGTTATTCACAGTATTTGTGACTGACAGTGATTAAAGCAACAATATAAGTGAAAAAAAATTAAATAATTTAAAATTAAGATTCAAGATTATCCCATGTAGTAGGTAAAATAATATCTCCCCCAACACACACCACCAAGATGTCCACGTCCTCATTCCTAGGACTTAGAAATATGTTATATTACCTGACAAGGGGGAAATAAGGTTGCAAGTGGAATTAAAGTTGCTAATCACCTGAACTTAAAATAGAGGATTATCCTGCATGATTAGGTTGGGCCCATGTAATCACCAGGGGCCTTAAATGGAGACGAGGGGAGAACAGTCCGAACCAGGGAGATGGCATTGTGAGAAAGGTGACATTCGACTGGACCATTGCTGGCTCTGAAGAAGGAAAGTATCCACAAGCCAAGGAATGGGGCAGCCTTTAAAAGTTGGAAAAGGCAAGGAATGATTTCCTCACAGAGCTCCTAGAAGAAACACAGCCCTGCCAACACCCTGAGATTTATCCATTGAGACCCATTTTGGAGTTCCTACTACCAGAACTGTAAGATAATAAATTTTTGTGTTGTTTTAAGCCATTTAGTTCATGGTAATTTGTTACAGTGACCATAGGAAACTAATATGGATTTAATGCAGCCTGGAGAAAAGTATGATGACCACCTGCATTTGAGGACATGTGATCCATATCAGTTAAGAGGTCATTCACAAATAATTTGTCATAGCCACCTTGTATTTCTTTTTAACTGAGCACTTACTTTGGGCTCTGCGCTGTCTTCAGTATTTTATGGACACAATCACCTTCACTGACTCACCCATACAAACCTCCGAGGTACTATTACTCATATTGCTGGTTCACATACTTGGGAGGTTAAATCACTTACCCAAGTTCACCAAGCTGGTGAGCGATGGAGTCAGGCTTTAAACTTGTCATTTATATATTACCAATTGTACTCATGCCAGTGCATTGGGCACCTCATGCTATTATTGTCACACTCAGAGAAGGTTGAGAACCCTGGCCACAATACCCTGCCACTATCCAGCAGTGGCTGTCTTCTCCCAATTTACAAAAACAAAATTAAAAAAAAAAAAATTCAATGAAAAGGCATTTCTCAATTTAATTTCTCTGTACATTTTTCTTAAAAGTTTGTTACTTAGCTACCGTTGATCAAGTGTCTACAATGCACTAAACATAAGATGAGATGAAATACATCTTTTTTTTTTTTGTCATTTGGTCCTCACACCAGTATTATAGTTCCTTTGGCAGAGGAGGAAACTGAGACACAGAAATGTGAAGTAACTAGTTCAAAGTCAAACAGCTAATAAACTGGCAGAGTATGGCCAGAGATACCTAGGACTTCATGGCCAGACGTAGTCACTAGTTATATATTTAAACCTCTACACTTAAAACATTAATGCTTCATGGTTTTCTGCAAAAATCCCCATGATTTCCAGGTGACTGGACTGATCTGAAGAACCCTAGTTTGGGATTTTCTCTTTCGGTCATCTGCTGACCCCATAAGCAGATTATTTATCAGGCCTGAGACAGGGCAGCTCTTCTCCCAGCTCCCTTGCACGATAAATTATCTTTAGACTTCTGAGGCTGAAAGCAAATCAGGGATTGGCTAACAAAACATTCTAAAGCGGGCGAGTCATGGCTGTCTTGCCTACAGGAGGTAGCCAAGTGCAAAGTCTGAGGGGATTCCAGGGGCTTTCCGTCTTTTCCTCCTTTCTTGCCCCGAAAACTGGCTATGCTCTCCAGGTGCGCGTGTAGTAGTAAAGTCACGGCTGTTCCAGCACATTAATGAAATGGATTCTGGGAGTGATAAAGGCCAGAGAATGGAGGCGCTAAGAGGAGCTTTTGTGTCTCCAACACTCTGACCCCTTTGATGAGACAGATGTTTGGGCCAGGCCCTCCTTTTGAGGGAGAGTTAAACCTCATTAAACAGCAGGACAACTTCCTCGGTGGCAATGGACAGCCCACACGCTGGTCTTCCCTGCAGCAGACGGGCTGGGAAAGAGGCGGTCTCCTGCCATCAAGCCCAGCACCCTCCGGAGACCCCAGAGCTGGTGTCTGTGACACGTGGTCACCTTGGAGGCTTTGATTTATGGTTGACTTTCGGAAAGACCAGCCTCTGATCTTGGCTGCCCGTCGCCTTACCATGTTTTCTCTGGGTTTGGAGGACTTTCTGTCAGGATCGATGAAATGGAGCCCTTCGCTGATTCGCCAGCATCCTAGGAGCTCTCTGCAGACAGCTGAGGGAAAATCCAGTACTAAAATTCCCCCCTTAGCTGAATCTCAGTACAACATGTGAAGAGGGCGTGTACCATCCCCAGACCCATCCAGCTTTCCCCGGTTTACTCTGAAGCATCAACTGTCCAGTTGCCTTGCCTGGCTGCTTTACAAAACAAAAGACATGGGAGTTCCCCAAGGATGACTCTTTCTCAGATTCTGCCAGAGAGTCTATACAAAGTTAGGGTGTGAATTTGGGTAGGGTCAATTACTTTAACAAAATTGCGGATTTAGCATGAACTCCCTTGAACTGGAAAAATCTGCATGGAACATATCGGCCAATAAGAAGTTGGAAATGGGCCTAATGAATGGGTGGATGTAAAGAAGGAAGAAATATGTATCAGCTATGTTTAATTAAATAATAATTATTAACATGATAATCATTAATGTAATATATTATTAATATAGTAATAAAATAATAGTTAATATGTATCGAGCGCTTATCATAGGTCCTGCACTGTGCTAAACACTTTTCACCTATTGACTCTTTAGTTCTTGCAGTGATCCTGTGTGGTCGATACTCTTATTATCCTTATTTTATAGGAAAGGAAACAGAGGCACAGAGAAGTTAAGTAACTTGCCCAAGATTACACAGCTATTTCATGACAAAACAGAGGTTCGAACCCAGGCTATCTGGCTCCAGGGTTCATTTCCTAACCACTATGACCTTGCCCTAAAAAACTGCCTAAACTAAGTGAAGGAGAGAGTTGCCCTTCATAAAACAAGGTAAAATCCTACTCAGGGTTCAGATCGGCCGCATAAGCGCATGACATGTGAATACACACATACACATACACACGTCGTGAACTGAGAACTCATGCAGCTCACACAATCTCCTGTCCCTATCTCTTGGGAGCCAAGCGACAGGTCTGACCTCCTCAAGCTTTGGGCCTGCCCTGAAGCTGGGAGACCTTGCTTCAGCCAGAGGCCTCGACCGGCCGGGCAGCTGCCGGGAGGTGGCACTGTGTCACTTTCTTACTCCGGAGCTTTTGTTTTCTGCAGGCTGCAGGCCTGAGGTGGAGAGGTTGATTTTGAGCAGTCTGTCGCCAATTTCCTTGATTTGAAATCTCACTCTTTTCTGTCACTTCCTTCAAATGAGCTTGGAGATGTTCATCAAATGACAGTCCTGAAAATAAGCCAAGCTGTTCTCTTAATCCCATCTCAGGTTGGATTTGAAAAGGGTGTGTCCAAACAAGGATGTCATCTGTCAGAGTTACACTCAAGCTGACCTCTGGCTTTCAAAGGCAGGGAGGAGAAACACACCAGCACTCTCAGCCACCTCGGGAGTGGCTTCAGGAGGGTCGTGAGGGAGGCTCCGGTGTTCTGGCTGAGCCACGGCCTCAGGCCCTGTTCACCAGGAGGCACACGGACAGTTCATCCGCCCAGCAATCCGAGGTTTAGCTGGTTGTACCCCAGGGTATCACAGCTCTCCAGGCCCTTGTGGACTTGCCTGGTGCTGGTCCAGGGTGGCCCACCTCTTACCATTCTCTTTCCAAAGAGCCAAGTTCTAGAGGGCTCAGGGCACTGCTGACATTTGCAGATCAGATGAGCCATGTATCAGAGAAATGACTGCCCAGCATCATGATGCTCAGGGTAGGAATAATGAGCCTGGAATAATCAAGTCTTTCTCCCAGTTTTCCAGATAAGGAAACTGAGGTGCAGAAAGGAGAAATAAATCACAAAGGGAGAAGAGCGGCAGCTCGTTCTTGGAACGCCCCTGCCAGGACGATGGCTACTATCTATGGTGACATAGAGTTTTAACCCTGAAGCATAGTAAGGGGATTAGAGCTTCAGATTCTGACAGACCTGAGTTTAAATCCCAGCTCTTTAAGGTACTATCTGCGTGATCCTGGAAAAGTCACTAAACAGCCCTGAGCCTCAGTTTTATCTGGAAAATGGGGACAATAATAGCATCTACATCATGGGGTTCTGGTGAAGAGTAAATGAGATAATGTACACATAGAAGGTGTCTGACATTTGTTTCTTCATCCCTTTTTTGTGTGTGTTATTTTTAACCCCAATCAGAGAAGCTGGTTTAGGATTGGGCTGACACAGCGGTGAGCATCCAGGCACCATGAGAATCAAGCTGTGCTCCATATCCTGCCCTCAGACCACAAAGCTACTTCAATCTGGACTTGTTAAAGTAGAAAATTGTCTTTTCTGTCCTTTTAGATCTGGAAACGACACCAGCCTTAAGCATAAGCAGGCATCCACAGAGCAGGTGCTAGGGGTCTGGCAAGGCTCGCCATTTCTAGATCTTTCTCCTATCTTTCTAAAACTTATCCCTTGACAGCCATATGTCCTAAATGCTCTGAGCAAATGCTCTAATTTGGGTGCAGATCTTTCCTTTGTGCGAAGTCAAATAACACTGTGAGTGTGACGGTGATATCAGTCATTAACACTTTAGTATGAAATTTTTCAATCAGACTACTTTTTTGCTAATATTTGCATTAAGGAACTAAGAATTTTCATGAGGATAAGGAAAAGGCTGGAAAATAAGGGAATAATCTTGAGCATTAAGAGATAGCGTAAGAGCAGTGAGGGTGGAGAAGGGACACTGTAAGGAAATGCAAGGATCCAGAAAGAAAGGCAGGAGGGAATCAAGGTTAACTTTATCTACCTGGCAATTTTTGTGCAGCAGATGTTTATGTAGGTGAGGTGACTCAGGAGTACCAAAAGGCTCAGTGTCCCCAAAATGGCATTCGTCAGGGCCTATGGAGATGCCTAGCCCTTGGACTTGATTTGGAGACTTTCTTAAGAAGCCATGAATTTAAACTCTTCTTGACTCAAGTAGGGCATGCTCCTGGTGGCTGACTTGGAAGGTGACTTCCATTCCGGCCACAATTTTTTACTATATACCAGGCTACAGAGATAAATAAGATTCTTAAGAAGATCTCGGGCTAGAGTATAAAGTAAATGTTGTATACACGTCACTTGTACGCTAGCATGAAAACAAATTCCCATAGTCTGAAAGGCCCTACATGACCTGGTTCCCACCCGCTACTCCAACCTCACCTCATATTCCTTTCCACCTCTGTGCTCCAGCCACACCGGCCTCTTCCCACCTCCCAAATATCTTACTCCCGATTTCTACTTTGGAACCATTGCACTGGTAGTTTTCTCTGCCAGGTACACTCTTGTCCCTGGTTTTCACAGGGTGGGCCCCTTCTCAAATTTCAAGACTTAGCTCAGAGGTTACCTCCTCAAGAGAAGCCTACCCTGAAACCTAACCACACCCCACCCCACCCCACCATGCAGCCCCTTCTATTATACCACTTACTACTTACTATAAGCTCTGTGAAAGCCAGGAGCTGTTCTCTCTCCACATCTGTGTTCCAGCAAACGATGAAAAGAAAAAACGCTGAAATATGGAAGCAACCTAAGTGTTCATCGATAGACAAATGAAGTACGTCTACACAATGAAATATCATTCAGCCATAAAAAAGAAAGAAGTCTTACTTATCATTTGCAACAATGTGGATGGACCTAACATAAACCAACATGGTATTATCCTAAGTGAAATAAGTCAGACAGAGAAAGACAAATACTACATGATTTCACTCATATGTAGAATCTAAAAAACAAAGTAAACAGACAAAACAGAAACAACTAATAAATACACAGAATAAATTGATAGTTGTCAGATGGGAGGAGGTTGCGGGGATGGGTGAAAAAGGTGAAAGTGATTAAGAAGTACAAATTGCCAGTTATAAAAATAGTCTCGTGGATGTAAAGTACAGCATAGGGAATATAGTCAATAACAGTTATCGTAATAACCGAATAGTGTCAAATGGGCACTAGATTTATCAAGGTGACCACTTCGTGGGGTTTATAAATATCTAATCACTATGCTGTACACCTGAAACTAATATAATATTACATGTCGACTGTAATTGAAAAATAAATTTTAAAAAGAAAATAAAAGATGCTCAAAAGGCCAGCAATAAATGTGTTTCGAATGGATAGATTTTTATTTCGTTCTCTCTACTCTCCCTCATCTGTTCTCTCTCCCACTTAGCTGTTTTTCTCCTTTGCCTAAAATTTCCTCAAATTTCCGAGCCCCAGCTACAATTCAAGTGGAAAATATGTTGTTTCCCCTCAAGCATGACACCCTTTCCAGTCCCATTTCTTTCTTTTACTTCCAGACCCTTTCAAAGGTCAAATTCTCTGGCCCCAGCTCCTGCCTCACCTCCCACTTACACCTCAGCAGCTCATGACGGGCCTTCTACCCTTGGCTGACAAGATGCTCATAAGCAGGGCTGTCTCCAATAGCTACGCAGGAACTCCAGGGTCACCATTCCCACACATGAAGCCCTGGATAACTACCCCTGGAGGTGTGCAGCTTGCACTGCCACACCCGGCTGCCTTGCTCATAGCCACCTTAATCACCGACCATTTCCTTTCATCAGTCTTCACCCTCCTTCATCTCTTGGCAATGTAACACGTTTGATTCTTACCTCCCTGGATTGATGAGGTGCTGTCTCCTCCCAGTTTCTTTCCTACTCCTCCATTTCTCCTTCCCAGCCTCCTTTCCTAATTCTTCTTGCTACTTCCTCTCACTAACTGTGAGTGTTCGGTTCTCCCAGGCTCTCTCCTTATCTCCACACAGCCTGCCTCAGAGACCTCCACCCTGACTCCCATGGTAGCAACTGTCATTTCTACACAAATGACCTGTCTCTCCCTTCCTCACATGCTGGCTAGACACCCCAACTTAACATGAGGGAGACTCTAAAACCCAACTTTATCTAACTCCCAACCTTCCCCAGGGTCTCACTCTGTCTGGATCAGTATTGAGGCCTTGTAAGAATGTACTGAGAAATATGGCGCCGAGGGCAATCCTAGCATCTTTTACCTGACAGAATCGTTCACAGCACCTCCTTCCCCATAACTGGATCCAAGGCTGCCTCATGAATAAACAGTTCCTCACAGTAAAAAACAGACTGGTGAAAGGGTGAGGAAAATATCCAGCCGAAACTGTCTCTGTTGGGAAAGAGAGAGCCTGATTCCAGGGACTTCTCGGGTCACTGGTAGTGTTCACGGAGGAGGGAATCTGTCCATACAGAGATTGGAGGGAGCTCGCTCTGACAGGTACAGAATAAAGAGTTGGCAGGAACAGTGAACATTTCAGAGAGAAGGGGAAACCCTGACAGCAGCCTGACCTGGTAGTCAGAGCCTTCTCTTTACACTTGACTTCCAATGAGGATGTATGACAAGAATCAGCACAAGAGAAAGAGGAGGAAGAAAAGGAAAGTGAAGGGAAAGTAAGGGAAGGGATAGTTGCCCTACACTGGCACCCACCTGTCAAGCCGTGGAAAAATAATTCTGGAGCCCAGAGATGGATCTGGGCCCTGTTGTCTCTGCCCTGGCTAAGAGCTGCCAAGTCTTATAGACGCATGTGATCCCTAATCTTCAGGTCAGTAGTTTTGGATGGGAGTGGGCATATTGTTCCCCAGAGACAATGAGGTAGTCTCTACTACCTTGGAAGAACTTCTTATTTCAAAGGTCCTCATGGAAGCCCAACTCAAAAGCTTTTCTGCATTTGTGAGCCTGTGGAGGCTCATAAGACACCCTGGATGCACTTTGTTTTCCTCTCTGTGTGGGGACTTGACTGATTTTCATTTGGCCATCTCCATGGATGGTGCATTTTCCCGGGAGAGTTGGCCTTTTATATGGAAATCGAGTTGGGACTCTAGAGATTGAACTTTTTCTCTACTAGAGTATGTCAGGGAATTCCCCACCAACGTGGAGGCAGATGTCCAACTCTGACAAAGCTGCATTTTCTGCAACAGCTGGATATACTCCTCAGTGACCGGCTTGAACCCAGGAATCCCAGTGAGAGAGAGAAAGACTTATTGGGACAGGAGCGTGCTCCATTCAGGGGATGACAGCCAGGTACTTAGCGCAGTGCTGCTCAGAGTGAGACCCAAACACTGTGCCACACACTGTTACTAAACCAGAAGTGATAAGTACAGAACCTGGCATTAAACAATGGGAGACTGTTATAACAGTTGGACATTGCTAAGACTTCCAAGTGTGTGACTTATGACCTCAACGGTTGATCTAGGCTGGGTGTTGGCAAACACGTATAGTTAGTTACACATCGGGGCAATAGGACCAGGTATTAGTTGGAAATTTAAAAATCTGATGCATCACTGCAGAAAGTTTTAGAAATACTACTTTGGCCTATTAAAGAAGTACTGCCATAAAGAACCTATTTACTTTGTAAAATCCAGACTTATTTAACTATGAACTCCTTTTGGGACAAGGAAGGGGGTGCTACCAGCATACCAAGGAACTGCTGCTCCTCAAAACACGCTTTGGAGCAGACACTCCAAATGCTGAGAACAAGTGAGTGGGTAATCCCTTGGTTCAGGACCTCCAAACATTTTCCTGGCCCCAAGTCGCACTTGGCTAGATGGGTCAGGGCCTTAGGTAACAACTGGAATAATTTTATGACTGCTCCTGATCACTTGGCGTCTTGGAAGATCTATTTTCCTGCTCCCAGAGGTC
Organism: Pteropus alecto; assembly: GCF_000325575.1. Taxonomy (NCBI): domain Eukaryota; kingdom Metazoa; phylum Chordata; class Mammalia; order Chiroptera; family Pteropodidae; genus Pteropus; species Pteropus alecto. The sequence continues at coordinate 9,268,496 of NW_006433024.1, read as the reverse complement.
CAACTTTCATCCAAAGTGGAGCCACATGCGCCACCAGCCCATTATCTCAAGCCTCCGGTGTTAATTAGATTACAAAATGGCGCATCCGAGGTAACAACAGCACAACAAGGCCAGATAAGTTGGTCACTGAGGGAGAGGTATTAACTCCTTCGTGCCACAAGGGGCCCATTTACTGCAACCCGGAAGCGGACCAGGGCACCTGGGATCCAGGAACTGGGTAACTTCTAATTCTTCCCCCTCAGTCTTCTGTACACTATAAACACAGACTTGAACTTTCTCTTCTTGAACTTTATTAGTTATATTTGCTACTTGGAGTGCCAAGACATACAAACAACTTAATTTTTCTTTTCTTGAAGTCAGTCGTATGCTAGTAAATGTGTAATAACCGGCTTTCTGTGAAGGGAGGAGAGCCCTATGTTATAGCATTTGCCACTTTCTGTGGTGTAAGTACTCCCACCATGGCCCAATTCAAGCTGAGATTATGACCCTTCTGACTACGGAGTTGGGAAGAGAGACACACAACTCTCAGACACCAGAGCCAGTCAAGAGTCTCCTACAAAGTGTTGCTTTAAAGTCTAATTCTCTCCTCATAATATTATAGCCTGATTTTTTTTTGAACCATAGAATGTTTGAGCAGGAAAAGACCTCGGAGATAATCTAGTCTAAATTTCTTCATTTGACAGATGAGGCAACAGGCACAGAGAAGCAGTGACTTGCCCAAAGCAATGCAACGAAATAATGACATACAGGATTCATCCAAACCCTTTGGCCCTTTCATTCATACTATGCTTATCTTTAAACATATGGTCTCATTGAATTCTCAAAATAGCAAAGCAGGAATTATTGTACAATAGAAAAAGTAACTGATAAAAGGGTTAAGAATGACTCAAGGTCACAGAGCTACTAAGTCAGAGTCAGGTCTGTCTTGGGTTCAAATCCTTTAATTCCGTCAGAACTTCTCCACTGCACATTTCTGTTGGTTCACAGATGCTACCAAATGACAGATTCTCTTCTCTGATTTTTCAGCTCCTTAAGATTCTTTTTATTTTTTTCATTTCCAATTTCTATACTTTTATTTTAAAATTCAGGCAGTATGTTCCTATCTTTTGCTAAAAGTTTACATCCCTCAAACATCCCTCAAAAGGGACAGGTCTTCTATTAAGCATGCAGCTCTATATATAGTCATGATTTTTATCATATAGCTTTATTTAACTTTTCCTCTTTGTTTAGACTATTATCCCACACATAAAGTTATGTAATCTACTTACACCAAGATGCTTTCAATGTCAGCAAATATAGTTATCATCTGATATATTTTTTAATATGTCTTTGTGCAGTGGCTGATTGCATTTAATCTTGATCCCCATGGGGTACCTGTGTTTTAATGTAGGTTTTAGAATAGACACAGGAATATCCCACAATTCATTTCTTGAATTCACAAAATATACATATATGTATATCTATCCTTTGTACAATGCTAAAAGAGGTTATCAGATTTGATTTCACAGAAATGGTATTTCAGCCCCTAAAGATTCTTGACCAGCAAAAGTCAAAAATGGGTGAGTTTCTTTGTTGATTTCTAGTCTGTCACTATTAATTTTCCATTTAAGTATTGTCCATAGCTGGCTTTAAAGATATATCCATGATTTAAGTTAGGAATCACGAGTTCTCCCGAAGGAAGAAGAGAATGCATATTGAGAAATAATTAGCCATCTCTACTATGATGTCTGAGATGCTGGAACTAGAGGAAAAATGTGAATGGGAAGGAAGGAAGAAGGAAGATGGGAAAGGAAAGGCTACACGACTTGTGGGAAAGTCTAGTGTAAAGAGAAGAATTAAAATCAGCCTATGTCCTCTTCAAAGTCAAATAAATACCTGTATCAATCTGAGAAGTCTGCATGATTTAGGAAGTTCCTGGTGATTACTTTTTTAAAAATTATTTTGAACGGGATATTCAGAGAGTTTTCTTATGGCCGTTTGGAGGTCCACGCTTTCTGATATGTGATACCATCTTCAAGCTGCGTTGCTCAGGACTGTAAATGTTATTGCCTATCTCTCTTCTGGGGAGCAGCATTTGGCTCTGCTTTCTGCCCACCTACACCCCAACCCCTGCTTCTAGTCATAACTGAGGCATTAAAAGGCTTGGTAAAGCGGAAACCAGAATAAAAGACTGAACAACATTCTTGAGTCTCAGCAATGGTCTGCCGTGTTACCTAATTAAAGTGACTGCCCCTCTCATGGCATCTGTTTTGTTTGTTTGTTTGTTTTTTGTTGTTTTGTTTTGTTTTGTTTTGCCTGAATGATGAGAATGTCTATACCTGCTCCCATCTAGACAAAAGTGTAAGATCTCAGACGAGAGTTCCCAGATGCTCTTTAAAGGAAAAAAGCAAAAGCAAGATCCAGCATCTCTGAGAGAGGTTCTTTGGAATTTTGCTGTCGAATTGCTTAATCCTTTAACACTTTTCAGCCATGAGACCTGAGGCTTGAGTTCTGGGAAACCTCTCCCTTTTCTGCTTTTGATTCTCTTGGGTTTCGCAAACATGCTCAGAGCATATGGGCCTGCTGCAGGGCAGGCAGTTTGCAAGGCTCAGTTGGTCCCCAAAGAAAGTAGAATCTGAGTGCATGGAAAGCCATGCGAGAGCAGGCCACAGATGTCATGAAAGCCTTCTGCAGGTATTTGTGTTCCTAGCCTCTCTCCTCTGCTCTGCTCCTTAAGAGAACCATGTCCGAATCATCCGTGTCCCTGGTTTCCCTAACATAGTGCCTGGCACATAGGAGGGGATTGGTACTTTTGGTTGAATCAGTGGCCTTTTTAATTCTGCTCCGTGGTCTGATTTTACCTCTTTAGTTTCTTCCTTGACAATGTTGAACTTTACTGAGCCTTTTGCTCCTGGAAAACCGTGATAATTAAGAAATCTCCACGTCCCCCTCCACTCTTTTGTGTTCCAGGAAATGGCTTGCTGCAAAAATCCATCCTTCTCCATATAATTTAGATAAGACTCACAGATAACCCCCTTGTTAACCTGTGACAAGGCCAGACACAGACCCTCTACATCTATTTTTTGTCCCATACACGATTAGCTAAACTGATTGTCCCCAAAGACCAATATGGACAAATGTTCCCTAATTTGACCTAACCAGTTTAATCAGACTTCTCTTCTTCCTCCATGTTCCTGAACTTTGGCCCATCCTTAAGCACTGAAACATAAAACAACTCTTCTTTAATTTAAGGACCCCGCCAAAGAATCAGCTGACCTCTGGGAAAACCATTCCTTAATCAACTGTCCCATAACACAACCCACTCATCTCATTCCCCCACACTGGGTTCTTCCCAGCTTTACTTATTCCTTCCTGTAAAAGCAAAATTCCTTTCTACCTGACTATTGGGACACTTACTAACCTCATAAGCATTCTCCTTATCGCAGTAGTCTGCCTCCCTTATTGCAATTGTCTTTTCAAATAATGTCTCTCCTTACCGAAATCCAGATTTGTTTTCATTTGACATCCTCATCATCCTCTGCTTCAGTGCCCTGGGCTTCTGATCTTGACTTTGGCCTTGTAGCCCTCTCCTCATCCTCAAAACCCCACCCCAACAGTGTTATGACTCAGGACTTGTCACTGCCCATATTTCCTTCTCCACAATTTCAAAAGTCAGAATGCTTTCAGAGAATGTTGAGCAGAAGACTCAATTTAGAATATTCAACAAACGATGCCTTAAACAATAAAGACATTTCATCATCTCACCAAAAAAAGAAGTCTGGAGATAAGGGATCCTATCACTAATAATGTCTTTAAGAACCCATGTTCCATCTATCCACCTACTCTGCCATCCTTAAATATATATACATATACATGTACATGTACATGTACATATACATATACATGTACATGTACATGTACATATACATGTACATATATATATACATATATACATATACATATACATAGTTCATAATCACAAAAATAGTGAAGATATCCCATTATCACATAATATCATCCGAAGCATGACAGAACTAAAGGGAGAAAGAGAGTTTTCCTTGAGGGTCACGCTCTTTATCATATAGGAAATCTTATTCAGAAGCCCCTTAGGAGATCGCCCTTATATCTCATTGACCAGAGCCATTCACATGGCCATCCCTAGACTCAAGAGAGGCTGAGAAGGTGAGTTGTTGGAATTTTCTGCCGCATCTACAGGTGGTGGTGGGCTCTGTCAGTGGAGAATGTCTGTTAAGTCTGTTCCACTTGCATAATCCTTTAGACTTGTTTTACACTCTCCAAGGAATCAGTTAGCCAATCTGATCAATGGATTTCTGGGTGGATGGGCTAGAAGGCCCTTCCTTTTAAGTCCACTTGAAAAACTGAAGCTTTTCTGAGTGCAGTGACTCTGCATAACTGTCAACACTTCAGCAAAGATGGCAGTTTCAGGCTGATGGAGTGGTCACATGGGATCTTGAGAACCTTTCAAATGAAAACCACTTAGGAGAACTTGTTCTCCAATGCCTCCATTTCTCCATCTGTAAAATGGGGCAATAATACCAATTACAAAGGGTAAGGTTGGTGAGATGGTGCTATAATGTGCCTATTGCATTGTCAGGTACATGGTAAGAACTCAATACAAGCTCATTTTTCTCCTCCATTCAGAGGAAAGAAGTTTGAGCCCTGGCTTCAGACAGGCTGTTCTGCCTCCAAGTCAGAGCAGAGTAATAGATAACAGAGAGAGCCCTTTGCATCCCTCTGCCTTCCTGGGGAGGTTTTTCTCTTCAGTTCAATCCCATCAGGGTGCATTAAGTGCCTGCTGTGTGCAAGGTATTCCCCAGGGGGCTGGAAGGAGATGTCAGACACCATCTCTGCCAGGCTGAGTGTGTACCCAACCAGCAGGAGAACCAGGACAAGAGTTCACATAAGTATAAAGCAAGGCAGACATTTGACGTTCTGGAACTTGCCTCATTACCTCTGAAAGCTCCCTTGCATAGCAGGGAGTTAGCAAGATGTGCTTCTCGTAGACCCCGAAGTGGTGATTTCCATATTCAGTAACTGATTTTTTTATTCCCTTGCTACCATATGTTTTCTGTTTCAGAAGATAAAGCCTTTTGGAAAATTCTAATGCATTCTTTTCCCCAGGCATAGAACTGCTTTGAACAGCCCAAGTTAATTGGAAATTTTTCCTAAAATCACAATGCCTTTCTCAAAGTCATTTGAAAATTTGTGATCAATATTCAGATTGTCCCCATGATTCCAGCCATTGGGATCTTCACACTATTTAAAGTCACAGCCTTGTCTCTGAGAGCCCTGTTATTAAACTGTTGATCTGCAAGTTACTTTTTGAAAGTCACAAAAAACACAAAATTCTCAAACTGAGGACAGTCCTTCTCTTTAATTTAAAGCAAATTTTTCATTATGAGAAATGAAATGGCTCCGTAGATAAAAACAGAATTGCCCCCACAGTGAGAAAGTAAAGGTTATTAATATATTCATCCATCCATTCATTCATTCATTCATTCATCCGTGAACATTTATTGAGCACCACTATGAGCCAAGCATTCTGCTAGGCTCTTAGCTTGAGCTGCTATAACAAAATACTGTACATTGAGTGGCTTTAACAACAATCATTTATTCCTCATAGTCCTGGAGGCTGAGAAGTCCAAGATCAAGGTGCCTCAGATTTGGTTTCTGGTGAGAGCCTGCTCCCTAGCTTGTAGACAGTCACCTTCTCCATGCGTACTCACATGGCCTTTTCTAGGTACATGCATATGGAGAGAGTTCTCACGTCTCTTCTTTTTATAAGAGCATTAATTCCATCATGAGGGCCCCACCCACATGACCTAAAGTAACTCAAACCCAAATACAAATACCATCACATTGAGGACTAGGGCTTTAACATTTAGTCCACAGCAGCTCTGGAGACAGACCTGCAGCCCTCCAAGTACTCCATGCTGCTTCATATTTCTGTGCCTTCGCCCATGCTGTTCCCAATGTCTTTTCCTCCACTTTTCTGCTTGGGTAACACCATGTCATCTTTCAAGCAAAGCTCAAATGTTGCTTCCCCTGTTAAACCTTCTACTGGACTACATGCCCTGGCAGACCTGACCACACATTTCTTTATGCTTTTATTCTACCATTTGGGTTCAAAAAGAGGCTTATAATGAGCTAGGCATGGTGCCAGGCATGTAGATGTAGAGATAAATGATCAATAGTTCCTGGCTTCAAAGAATTCACAGTCTAGGGAAGTAGACTGAAAATTACTAACTGCAGTAGAGTTTGCAGACACCACTATATGACTATGTGTACAGAATGGTGGGAGCATACAGGAGAGAATGAGCTATGCTATCCTAGGGGGTGGGATATTGTGGTTCAGAGAAAAGAGGTCCATCAAGTAGGTGGGATAGTGTGGAGGTGGGGAAGACACCAACAAAAGAAGCAAGATACCCACCAATAGGTGACTGGGTAAACAAATCATGGTGCATCCATATAATAAAGTACTATTCATCAACAGAAATAAATGAACCATGAAGTTACAAAAAAGACATGGAAGAATCTTAATGTACTTTACTAAGTGAAAGAGGCCAATTTGAAAAATTTACATACTGTACAATTCCAACTATATGACAGTCTGGAAAAGACAGTAAAAAGATCAGTGATCAGCTAGTAAGAGACGGAAGTGAATAAATAGAACATAGGGAAATTTTCAGGTGGTGAAACTATTCTGTTTGATGCTGAAATGGTGGATGCATTACATTATGCATTTGTCAAAACTCATAAAACTGTACAGTGCAAAAAGCAAACCCTGATGTAAACTATGAGCTATCGTTAATAATAGCGTATCAATATTGGTTCATCGATTATAACAAATTTACCGTACCAAAAAAGATGTTAATAGTAGAGAAAACTGTGAGGAAGAGAGATACATGGGAACTCTCTGTACTAGCTGCTCAATTTTCTGTAAACCAAAAACTTTTCTAAAAGTCATCTATTAATTAAAATACATATATAATCTTTAAACTTCCATTTCTATCAGTAAGGCAGTCTGGATACCTATGAAGATCAAATATTGCCATGAATTTTCTTTTTTACAGCTTTTCCCCTCAAGAAGTAGAGTCTATTTCCTCACCTTTGAACCTAGGCTGGCCTTCTGACTTGCTTCATCCTACAGACTATTATGGGAGTGATGCTGTGTGAGTTCCAGGCTTAAGCCTTAAGAGATCTTTCAGTTTCCACCTTTGCTCTCTTGGAGACCTCAGCCACCATGCACAGAAGTCCTGGCAACCCTGCAGGAAAGGCCATAAAGAAAAAGGCCTTGAGCAGGAGTTAGCAAACTACAGCCCATAAACCAAACCCAGCCCTTCATGTGTTTTTGTAAATAAAGTTTTGTTGGCACAAAGTTCTCCCCATTTATGTGTGGTATATGGTTCCTTGTATATGACAATGGCAGAGTTGAGTAGTTGACAATAAGTTAGAAGTTAGAAATCAAGAAAAAACATAACTAGAATAATCCCATTTGTCTATGTGTTTAAAATCACACTTCCAAGATGACTTATGGATCTAAGAAGAAATGATAATGGACTTTAGAAAGTAATTAAAATGTAACATAATGAAAATATGTACAAAAACTTAGATTTAGCTAAAATTGTACTTTCAGGAAATGTATGGCCCTAACTGCTTTCATTAAATAAGAACATCACAAAATAAAGAAACCAAACATCCAACTTAAGCAGTTAGAAAAATAAGTCAAAGAAAGTAGAAAAGAGAAAATAATAAAGGTAAGGACCTGAATTAAGGAAAGTTTGAAACAAACATGGATATAGAAAATTATCAAAGCAAAAGCGAGGGCTCTGAAAAAACTAATAAAATACACAAATCTCTGGCAAAATTAGTGTGTGAGAGAGAGAGAGAGAAGCCCTAAATAAACAATTAGTAATAAAAGGGGGGACATAACCATACGTTTTACAGAAATTAAACAAAATAATATATGAACAATTTGTACTAGTTTTCTATTGCTACCATAATAAATCATCACAAATTTAGTGGCTTAAACAACACAAATTTGTGATCTCACAATTCTGTAGAGCAGAAGTCGGATAAAGGACTCGCTGGGTGAAAATCCAGGTATTGGCAGGACTGCATTCCTCTCTGGAGGTTCTTCGAGAGGATCCCTGTCCTTGCTCATTCAGTTCGCTGACCATCAGCTGAGGGCCATTTCCCACTTCTAAAGGCCACTCACATTGCTTGGTTCATGACCTCCTTCTCCCATCCTCAAAGCCAGCAATGGTGGGTCAGGTCCTTTCATGCCACATATCTCTGACTTTTCTTTTACATTTGTACTCCTCTAACCATAGCTAGAAATGATTCTTGGCTTTTATAGACTCATGTGATTTGACTAGGTTCATTTCACTTGGATACTCAAGATAATTTTCTCATCTCAAGGTCCATACACTTAATCACATCTGAAAAGACCCTTTGCCATGTAAGGTAACATATGCACAGGTTCCAGGGATTGGGGTGTGGACATGTGGGGGGTTGGAGCATTATTCTGCCTCCCATACAATTCTAGTTTACAAAATTTGAAAATCGAGTGAAATGCGCAAATTCCTAGAGATATGTTATTTATAAAAACTGACTCAAAAAGCAATGAAAAGTTATGAGTGAAAAAAATGAAAACTCCTATAACTATTTAAAATAATTTATTGAGTAGTTTAAGATATTCCCACAAAGAAAATATTCCAGATGGTGTCACAGGTTAGCATGACTGAAATTTCCAAGAATAATATTAATTCTAAACTTATACAAAGACTCTAGAGGATAAAAAAAGAGAAGAAGCACTCCCTAGATAATTTTATAGGGCTAGTCTAAGCATAGTGGTTTCTAAATCATGTCACAAATTCGTTGACACTTCTATCAAAAATTGAAGCCTCCCCTTGAGCTGACTTTGACTTCTTCGATACACAGGCTGTGGCCAAAGGGGTGCTGTATGAATTCCAAGGCTATGCAGATTCGACCAGACGCTCTGCAAGCCTTCAGTAGAAGTCCAACTTCTTGGAAGCTGCCATGCTAGAGACATCACAAAGAGAAACCACATAGAGAAAGAAAGAGATACCTAGGAGCCCCAGCTTTCTGGCTCCAGTTGTCTGAGTCTTCGCAGCTCAAGCAGCAGACATTTCCAGATGATTCCAGCCCCAGCCACCATCTGACTGTAAACACATGAGCAATCCCAAGCAAGAATTATATAGTAGAAATCAGTAGAACCCCAAAGTCATGAGAGGTAATAAATGATTGCATTGTTTTACACCACTAAGTTTAACATAGTTTGTTATATAGCAATAGAAAATCAGAGCAGACTTTTATGCAGCAAAACTAAAGCAATACCTAAAATGTGCAAAAACAGAAGAAAAAGAAAAATTGTAAAAGTCCTAAACAAAAAATTGGCAAACTGAATCCAGCCACGTATAAACAAAGATAACACATACAGCTAAGTTGGGTTTATCCCATGAATGCAATATTAGAACATTGATTAACAAAATCTACCCCATTAGCAGATTAAAAGAGAAAAACCATATGATCATTTTAGTTAATTTTAGTTCATTTTAATTCAATAAAAATTAACATCTATTTAGATTATTTAAAAAAAAAACAAAAATCTTTTTAAACTAGGAATATAAGGGAATGTCCATAATCTGATCATGGGCATCCTTGACAAAAAAGAAAAAAACTACCACAAATGTAATTCTTAATAGTGAAATGCTGAAAATATCTCCTTTAAGATGAAGAACAAGACAAGGATGGTTGTTATCAACATAGCTACTGCACTTGGGACTGAGGGGGTCAGTTAGCAAAGCAACAGCATGATAACGACTGGAAACAAAGCAAAAACTCATTATTTGCCAATGATTTAATTACTTACATAAAAAAAATCCGATCTACAGAAATTTTAAAATTCGAGAGTTTAGCAGGGTTTCTGAATGCAAAAACAATATTAAAAAAGCTAATTGTAAATCTAAACACCAAAAATAAGTTCAGACATGTAATTTTTTAAAAATATCACTTTCAATAACAAAAGAAAATATAAAATAGATAAATAGAATGATCAAGCAAATGTGGTAAAATATTAACATTTGGAAAACCTAGAGGAAAGAAATTATTTGTCCTAATTTTACAAGCTTTCTCTAAGTTTGAAAATATTTTAAAGTAAAAGATTTTAAAACAAGAACTTCTGTCCATTAGAAAAATTCCCCAAAGAGAATAAAAAGAAAGCTTGAAACTAAAAATATATTGAAAACACATATGACTGACAATTAGTATCCAGAAAATTTAAAGCACTCCTCCAAATCAATATGACAGAGAAATCCAAAAGAAAAATAGGCAAAAGAGTTTAATAGATATTTCATAGACAAGGAAGTACAAATGGTCATAAATAGATGAAAAGATGCCTAAATTTATTAGTCATCAGTAAACCCAAATTAACATCATAATAAATACTATTTTAAACTCACAAGAATGGCAAAAATTTACAAATCGGTCAACATCGAGGTCACCTGCGAGATTGGAGGACAATGGAAACTCTCATCCATTGATTATGGGGATTAAAATTTGTATGGTCCCTTTGGTGGACACTTGGGTATTATCAAGCCAAACACACACATAACCTGGAAATAAACTCACAATTCCACTGGAGGTATTTGCCTTAGAAAAGCTCTTACACATATGTACCAACAGATATACACAAGAATGTTCATAGCAGCACTGTTAGTAAAGCCAGAAACAATGCAAATTTGCCCCAGCAATAGAATAAATTGTGACATATTCATACATTGGAAAGCCATGTAGTAGTAAAATTGAATAAAACACAGCTACATGAATCAATCTGGATGAACTGCTAAAACAAAACGTTAAAGAGTCAAGTCACCAGAGAACGGATAACGCATCATTCCATTATATAAAAATAGACAAAATTAAACAATATATACATATATTGATGATAAAGGAAAAAGAGCAAGAGACCTCAAACACAATGATAACAGTGTCCTGCTTCATAAGCTCGTTGGTAAATATATAGGTTTGTTTTATCGTTACTCTTTAAACTGCATATATGTATATAAGTTTTTACTTTTGCTATGTTTCACAATTTAAAAAATCTGTGAACACATAAAATATTGATGACGCTTACCCTTAAAGTTGGGAGTTTACCTTATTTCCTCCTGTGGCACTGTATCAGTGGGCCAGTCCTGTGATATCCACTGCACACTTCCTCACTGCATGCCTTAGAGCACATTTCTTAAGTTTTCCAAGCTGTGAAGCAGACAGCCATACCTACTTGCCAGGATAGTTAATGAGCATTAAATGAAGCAATTGACGTATGAAATGCCTAACAAGCAAAGGCTTTTTGATAGATGGTAGCTTTTTAAAAAGTGGCAACCCTAAAAGAGTGCCTCGAAACATTTAAACACACTTTTCAACTGTTCTTTTTTTTGACTACGTTGATACCAACCGCCCGGCAGCTCTCCCTGAGAGCTCTCCTTATTCCCAGTATTTTTGTCTGGGGATGCGATGGTTCTTATTCAAGGTGCCATGGATCCTACCAGGCCCTGCATCTTTTGCTTTCCAGCCTCACCAGAAGCATTTCTCTTTCATTAGGATAACTGCAGCTCTACTGAAAGGAGCCCCAACCTATTATTTAGTCTTGTTTTTAAAAATACACACTGGGCGCCTGGAATTGTCTCTCATTAGCAAGAAATAACAGCAATGGTCCTCAGCCCTTAACCTCCAGGGGGACTTTTCTTTTTCAAAACATTTTTTTTTTTTAATTCCTTCTACGTTTGAAAATTGAATAAATGCAGCCCGAGCTGAAGTCTGAGCCAATTTGGACGGGGAAGTTTCTTTATTAAATTTGACCCCAGAATACTGGCTTCAGAAAGGCCGTGTTGAGCGATCAGTAGCTCATTTTACCTGTCTGACTCCCCAGCTAGTTAGACAATGCGAGCTCTTCAAGATCAGGAGTATATCTTACTTATTTCTGCATCTCTCTCCCACTTCGTGCAGGCCCGGTATGCAGTTGATGCTCGATAAAAATTTCCTGAACTGAAAATATTACCTGAGAAAAATGTTTGATGGCCAGTGTCTATAGGTACATCCAAACAGCCTTTGAGGGTTAGCAGCAGGTTTTTACATCTTTACATAGAACTTGCACCATGAACTAATAACTTAGACGGATTAATTAACTAACTGATTAATTGGGGGGAATTGCGAACTACTTATTATCTGCAAACAGAAATCAAACAAGGCACCATGCTGGCTGAAATTTGACAGTAAATGGTTTCCCTTGGACTATGAACAAGAGGGAGTGAGGGTCCTGGTGCTGATGTCTAGAACGAGGGGAGTCTATATGACTTTGTTACCTGTCTTTGATGGAAATGATCTTCCAGCAGTCACCGAGGGCACTTGTCAGCACTTAGAAGTCATTCCTGTATTCCAAGACCAGCCTCTGTTCATAGATCCAACCCCTGCCCCAATACCAGAAATTCCTGGTAAGTCAGGAGCTTAGGGGCTTTCTAGCCTGAGCGCTGTCTGCCTATCTAGACTGAGAGCTCAGCTGAAAAGAACCATCCTTGTTAAGTCTGAATCAATGAGGAACTCCCTTGAATTTCAACTCAGACTGAAAACCACAGTGCTGGGTGGAATGTGCTGATTGACTTAAGTCCATTGGGATGCACACCCAAAGCTGGAAAGGGGTCAGCTCCCCCACATGACCAAGAAAAAAGGCTGCTAGGCAGCACCATAGAGCCAATGTCCACTTATCACCACCAGATGTGTATCTGAAGATCAGTAATTTTGAGTGGGAGATTTGGGGGTCATAGTGCTGAATGGTAATCCATCAGAGAAAGAGCGCAGCCTAGTGGAACTCCAAGGGCCAGGGTGGCCACTAACTTGCTACTTGACCTTGAGCCAATCTCTTCTTATCATTGGTCTGCCATTTATTTCTCTGTAAGAGAAGGGAGCTGGCTAGGCAATTACAAATCCTTGTCAAGTCCTAACATTCTACAGGGTTCTTATTTCTCATTCCCTTCTGTCACCTGAGCAGGTATGAGAGACAATAATTACCAGCCCTGAGATTACCTCAGTGGTTCTTTTGAACAACAAAGATGAGCTTGTTTCTTGTCACTTGTGAGGGGACTGTTTAATTGGGGTCAAATTCTTTGAGATTCCTTTTATCTGATTTCTAATGGTGGTGGTATTGTTAAGCAATATTTGAATATTTGAGAATTTTAAGTGATTCTCTAGACTTTTCCCAAAACTAAGAAACATGACTTATTCAAATTTGGTAAACTGGACAAAATGTCATATATAGAAAAGCCACGAATAAATTGAATGAATTAACCTCATTTTCTCTAGAACAGAAACTGTGTCTTACTGAGTTTTGTATTCCCAGTACCTACTGTCATGTTTGGCATGTAATATGAACCATCCACTTAGTCAAAAGATAGTCAATGAGCACCTACTATGTGCCAGCAATCTTGCAAGGTCCTAGGGATACAATCATAGATAAGACAATCTTGTAAGGCCCTAGGGATACAATCATATAAGACAATGTCCCTAGGGATACAATCATAGATAAGACAATGTCCTTGATCAAGTAGCTCCTGATCAACAGTAAACAGACAAATATGATCGGCAACAGCTAGGAGAAGAAAAAGAACAGAAATTACAGAGAGCACCCAGCCTAGTCTTGGCAAGTCAGGGAAACCTTTGTGGAGGTGACATCCAAGCAGACCTCTAAAGGTTGAATAAAAGTTGCTCAAGCAAGGAGCTCGAAGTGCTGGAACTCCCCCATTGAAGTATAGCATGGCAAAAAGAGGGAGGGGGTGGGAGTGAGGACGGGAGAGACACAGAGAGACAGAGAGACAGAGAGAGAAAAGCAGAAATCTAGTTCGTGAGGGCCTTGCTGTCTTATTAAAGAATTGCCTTGTGGGCAGTGTGCAGCCAGCTGTAAGTTTTAAACAGGGAGTAAACACATGTGCATTGATTAATAAATGCTGGTGTATATTTTCACATGAAAATTTCCTCGTCAAAAAATACAGAGGTTGGATTAAATGATCACCAGGATCTCTTCCAGTTGTGACATTCTGTGAATCTCTAAATTTCCACTCTGATTCGGGTCAAAGTCTCCTGATATTTGCCTACTTTCACCAGCAGCAGAGGTTGCTCTGGGCAGAATAATGGAATCAACAGAGCATGTGGTCTCTTTCTCTCTCCCCACCCCCTCCACTAGATGGATAAACGCATTCCATTACAGAAGATGAGACCACTTCCTTGTGACCAGCATCGCACCAATCCATCCATCAGCCGGTTAACAGTGGCTGAAAGCCACTTATCAAGAAGGCTCCTGCCCTTATCACTGTCACCGGCTGCAAATAAACATCGAATTTATGCCAAGTTTCCATATTTAACCACATTTAAGTAACTGCTGATACTTTTATTGCATGACATTTGCACTTCAGAATTTAAAATTAGACACGTGCACACAGCTCTTCCACAAAATAGGAAAGCCTGGGTTGTTTGGAGCCTTCCTGCCATTTGTTTTCCAAGAAAAGGAGCTTCAAAGTGAAATCCACAGAACACAAGAATCTCGTGTACTCTAAAAACAGTATCGACAAGAAAGAGATCAGGATGATGTACTTTCATTTTCCTTTCGAAAAGCAGGTGCCTTGTGTAAAAGCTATAACACATCAATAATGGATGAGACGCATAAATGATAAATCAAAGTCAGAAAACACGGTCCTCTGAGGAGCAGAAACATCTTTTTTTAAAGCTGAATTTGACAGTGTAAAAACTTAATTTTACAGTGTAAAAGCTAAATACAAATTTATTACTTGATAGTGAAAAAGAATTTCGATTTAGACTGATCATAAATTAACAAACACATATTAATGGGTTAGTGGTGTGGGTGCAAATTCTGGGCCTCAGGTTTAAAAAAAAATTATTTGGGATGAATTTATTCATTTGCAAAGAAAATAATTCAATAAGATTTGGGGAATAAAAACATGAGGTATTGATGCTCTTATTGTGATAACATATCCTTTCCAATCCATAATTTTTTCTTATATTTCCTTTTTAGTTCTCAATGACTTGCAAACTTTTTATTTTTATCCCTTAGCATAGCATCTGGAACATATATAAATATTATTTGCATGAATTATAGAATAAATAACAATCATTTAATGTTTATTGAGTGGTAACTATGTGCCAAGCCATGTGCTAAATATTCTATAGGCATTATCTTATTCGATCAACACAGATAGACTTGAGCTGGGTATTGTTAACATCCCTATTTTGCAAATAAGAAAACTGAGTCCTAGAGAGTTTAAATAATTTGATAGTTTGTATGTGGCTGATAGTACTGGTAAATGATTAATCTAGGTCAGACTGGGGTTTTATTTGAACCCAGAGCTTACATGCTTAGCCACAATAAGATGATGAATTATTAAACTTGCTATTTGGTCCAGTGAATTAATTAAGAGGAGAGCATTAGTGGATTGAAGGCTCAAAGTCACTAAAAATAAAAGGTACTAATAGATTTTTCAGAGCTTACCATCATATAAAAAGTATAGAGCTCTGCAACTATATGCTCCTTCAATAGTCACTTATTTAACACCTAATGTATGCTACACAATGTGCTAATCTACACAGTCCAATAATATGGTAGACATCAGCCACATGTGGCTATTTTTATTTCATTAAAATTAAATAAAATTATACTTCACTTCTTCAGCTGCACTAGCCACATTCCAAGTGCCCCAAAGCCAGTTGTGGCTACTGTGGGGGACAGTGCAGATATAGAAGATACAGCACGTTTCCATTGTCATGGAAAGTCCTGTTGGACAGTAGCTTGTGACATTGCCTGGACACAGGTAGAAGCAGGACACAGAACCTGCTTCTTTCTCTGCTGAGAGAGAATGGCATGCAAATTAATAGCTACGATCCAGTAGGATACCGTGGGTAGAGAGAAGAGGTTCTTAACCCAATCTGGTGGAAGATGAAAGGGACACAGAAAGGGAAGAAGCAGAAATAAGAAAGTTTCACAGAGCAACATCTATCTGCTTTGAGTCTTGAAAGAAGAGTAAGAAATTAGCCAGCAGGAAAAGATGGGGCTTCAGATAGGAGGGAGGGAGCTCCAGAGAGAGGGAACCAAAAGCTTCAGGGCTCAAAGTGCAGAGGGAGCAGGGAACGGCAGGGAAAGGCAAGTCACTTGGAAATAGTGTTCCATGGCAAAGTGTAGAGAGATGAGACTGGGGGAGGCCTGGTATGCCAGGATAACAACTGTCAGTGTCCAGGATGTGGCAGCATGCAGGGACAGCTACGAATAGTAACTCTGTGTTGGGTCAAAAAAGATGATGTAAGAAAGTGTCTAGTGATTATTTTAATGCTAGATTCCACATCAAAGTAAAGCTGCAGGCTCTATTTAGCTGGGATACTTACTAATCTAATACCTCAAGTAGCTCTAAAAATGAATCTTAAGATCTCAGAAGTGTGTGTGTGTGTAAGAGAGACAGAGAGACAGAGAGAAGACAGGGTAGTATTAACATCAGATACTTCTCTGAATGGATTACGGGTCTGCTGGAGTTTGACTTGAGTCTTCTTTCTTAAATCCCAATGGCCATTCTCCAAAAGGATGTTTGCTTATTATTATTTGTTGCAAATTAAGTTAGAATAAGTGAAATTTAGGCATCAGCCAGAGCCTTCCTTCAGGTCTTTGACATAACTACTGTCTTCTCAGCATTCACGTCTTAGGTCTCCCTATCTAAAGATTCTCCTACCTTCGGCAGCTTTGTAGTACGTCTTTCCATTTTATTTCTTTCAGAGCACATTTTATTATCTGAACTTATATTATTTATTTATTTATATGTTTGTTTGTTTGTTTGTTTGTTTAAGGATTTGATGTTGTATTAAATTTATTCAGGAACCTTTCCTTTTGTTCACAGCTCTATCCCCTTGTGCATAATAGGCACACTAAATGTAAATGAAAGAAATGAATGAATTCAGCACCTACTGCAATAATTAAAGTTGTCAAGCAAGATAACAAGAACAACAATAATTGCAATAGTAGTAGTAATGGTACAAGTAGCAGCTCACATTTAATGAGGCCTCATTACATGCCAGGCCCTAGGCTAAGTGTTTGAACGTAATATGTTGGGTGTTTCTCATGGCAATCCTAGGAGACAGCTCTCTTATAAACCTCATATTACAGTTGCAAACACTAAGATTAGAACTAAAAAAACTCACTCTGGTCACAAAGCTGGTAAGTAGGGAACTAGGAATTGATAGCAGTCCTCAAAGAGTTTATCACCTGAGCTCCTAACTTCTTCACATTGCGGTCTCCTCTTTCCTGACTCGGCCTCTCAGATTAAAAGATCAGCAAAATGAAGTCAGGAAGACAACCGACTTCTGGGGTCACACAGTTGTGTGTCAAATGAAGAGTTTCTAAGTCGTCTTCTGATTCCGCATCCACAATTCCTTGCCCTCTTTGCTTTGCTGACTCCTCCTCAGATTTGGAGGCATTGCATCTTGAAAGATTTATCAACCTTAGTATCTTCATTTGGCTCAAGAATACGCTCAGAACAGTGCCTGGCACGTGGTTCAATCAATATTTGCTGAATGAATGAACACTCATTCACTAATTTCAATATTTTTTTCGGACACAAGGTTGCATGGTATCATGCTCTAGGGAAATATTTCTGACTAAAATTTGTTGGGTTAGTCAAGTAAAATTACCAATGACTATTATTCAAGTAAAAGTACAAATGACTACTCTCTAGTTTAGAGAGATTTCAATACGTGAATGGATAACAGCAATCTTGGTGTGGGAAATTAGGTTATGCAAATACCTTCAAAGGCCACATGAGAAGCTATATACATTTGTGGGAATTTATTAGCAATTCTTACCTATTTTCTTTCACATGCTCTATTTTACATTTCTGCTGCATTTAAGTTGAATGCTCCATCCAGACAATCTCCAGAACAAACATAACAGCCAAATTAAGGCTAGTGAAGAAGCAGTGTTTTTTTTTTGTTTTTTTTTTTTTAATAGTAAGCTTAAGTGCCTGAGCAAATTACAGCCCAGCCAGCCAGAGTGGCAATGAGCCATTCCAATTGTAAATAAACACATGCATGGCCTGTGGACAGCCCGAGTACATCAGAGACATCGCAGGCAATTCATCAGAGCCTTCAAAAGGTTAAACCAAAAGGCAAGATTGGATGGAAATTGTGTCCCCAGCACCTAAAACATCAGTGACTGAATTGATACATGGTAGGTACTAAAATAAATATTGGTGAATTGATACATGGTAGGTACTAAAATAAATGCTGAATTGATACATAGTAGGTACTAAAATAAATATTGGTCAAACAAATAAACGAAGAAATAGGTTTGGTTTCCTAAAAATGGCTTCCATGGTGGCCTGTTTACCTAATATTAAGGATCATGTGATTCTTGTAGAGGGTCATGAAGGCTCAGCTCCTTCCTCTACCAAGGCAATGATTCGTTTCAGATTCATATCCTAGAGAAAAAGCTCCAGGGAGCACCCTAAAAGAGGAGTGATTTTTAATGGACACTTGTTCTTGCTTGGCTGGCATTCACCTCCCATCTTCAGCTAACACCCTCCTCATTCTTTCTTGAGGGACTATTTCCCTCATTCTCAGTCAGTTTTGGTCTAGGTGGAGATGATTCCCTGTATAGAGCTCTAGGGAAAAGAATGTAAGCCAGGCTGGGTCAGACAGAGCATAATGTCCTGCTGACCAAGTCACATTAGTCAGTTTAGGCCCATCAGAGCCAATAAGTCTCAATCCTGGAATTTTTCTGGAACTGGTGGGAAAGAGGTAAGCTTTTCCTATCAGAGTTAAAGAGGTAAAGCAAAGTTGGGAAGGTAGAGTGAAGATGGAGCTTCTGGCATAATCATATGAGCAAAAGCAAAGATCTTGCCTAAGAATTAAGCCAGTGGAGAGTAAAACAAAGCCAAAGAATGGGGAGAAGAAAACCAAGGCCCTGGATCTAATCATTCCTGAATGCATATTACCTCTGGAGTTTTAATTAGATGAGCCAATAGTCTTTTTTGCTTCGATGTGTTTGATTCAGGGTTCTAATATTATATACAAACACCACTGTTTTGAAAGGTGAGAATATTTCATACACTGCCTCAACTCAGCGTCTAGCAATCACCGATCTTGTGGTGCCTTGATAGGTATATCAACATAGGGAAAAGAAAAGCCTTAGAAATATTGAACAGCCATTAAGTCTGCCCCCTCTACCAACATAATAATTACTACTTCCCATTATGGATTAAAACCTACAAATCAATTTTGACTTTCTCCTAATTCTGGGACTCTGACCTGAGGGAATAATCTTAAATAATAAAAAAATTTTATACTCATAGATATTTTTCATAGCATTATTTATAATTAGATAAAACCAGAAACAACCTAAGTATCCAATATGTGAAAATGGGCATAAATTTTACAACAAAATGTTATATTGTTATTAAAATTACATTTATTAAAAGTCTTCAATAACATGTTTACAGCATAATGTTAACTGGAAAAGAGCTGGAAAAACTATATGTATTATAAAATCACACTGTGTTAAATGAGAAATCCATGAATAGAAAAAAAAAAGGAAAGTAGTTATTTCCAAATGCTAACATTGGTTATCTTTAAGTGGTGGGACAATGAACGATTTTCTTCCCTTTTTTTCTACTTAGTTGTAAATAAGAATCTAAATTTTCTGTAAATAACAGGTATTACTATATAGAGAAAAGAATGTTATTAAACTTTGAAATAATTTTCCCTTCCAGCTCCCTGACAGAACTCAGCCAGCCTTGACTTGGAGACATTAGGCCTGCATCCTTTGGACCATGAAAACTGGTGGGTGCACACAAAAGATCAGAGACACAGCCATGAACTCCTTGCATCATTGAACTCTGGGCATGTGTCAGTAACTCATTCGATGAGTTTAAAATGATAATACATTAAAAGCTCTTATACTGATATACTATTACTCCCACAGGCCTAGTAGCAATAGCTGTTATTGGGAGTATCATTTCATTATCAACCTTGTTAATGAGGAAAGTTAAAGACAAATCCTTAAATAAATATTTCTCAGAATGATGTTTTTCAGGTACTTCAGTTTTCCAGGGATACAAATAGAGGTCTTCTAGGGCAGAATATGGAGATTCCAGTTCCCAGAATATTCATTCTTAAAAAAAACAGTAAGCTAAACACTGAAGGGACCCCAAAGTTTGATCTTATCCTTGGCCTGAAGAATCAGAAAGGTAAACAGGCCAGGCCAGACCAGGAGAAGCAAGGGGACACATTGGGGAACTCAGTGGGTGTGGCTATGTCTGTCCTTAGTTGATCTGAGCACAATGGCTCCAGAACCATAAACCTCATTGGGGCCCTGGGCAAACAAACAAAACTCCCCCAAATGCCAAACTTCCTGTCACACTGTGCCCATTGGAAAGCCTTTTTTTTTTCCTTGATCATTTAATATGTCATATTCGGGGCCCCATTGCTAGAACAGTGTACTAAATAGATATAAATAGGAAAAGTAATATAGAATTACCTGGATGGGACCGGCAAGCAGGAAAAAACAAAACAAAACAAAACTGAAATGAATATTTGTCCCAGAGGAGAACGAATACTGGGGAGTATTTGGTTCCTCGCATTCTTCACTTACTTGGGACAAATGGAAAAGCAGCAGGTTCTCTGCAGAACTATGAATTCAGAAGGCTTTCTTTTTGGTCTCTCTTCTTCCATCAAAAGCTGGTGTTGAGAATGACTGTGGCAGCAGTCACATTGGCCTTAGAAATAACTGTACTACTTGGTTACACCTATACATTAAGTGTGTGAAGTGTCTGCAGCAGGCAAAGGCAGCTGATTCCAGAACAGAAAAATGATTATTAAGCACTAATCATGAAGCAGTCTGCACAAAAGCCTTTATACACATCTAATCCTCATAACGACCCTATAAAATAAGTATTATTAGCTCCTGGGATGTTACTCTCTATTTTACAGATGAAGAAATTAAGGCCTATTGAGTTTAAACAAATCACCTTTGGACACACAGAAATAACTGATCCAATTAAAACATGGGACAATCTGATTCCAAAGCCTGTGTCCCTGACAACTTTTGCTCTAGAGATGACAACCTAAGCATATCCTATTCTCTGTGCTCTAGAAATACAGGTCAGAATGAAACCACAAGTCATTCTACAATAAATATGTATAACAAATCATCACGTCGTGTGCTTTAAATATTAACAATATATTTATCAATAAAGTTTTAAAAAAGAAAAACAAACTAAGCTACAGTTAAAAGGAAAACACAGCCCCCACAGGACTCTCTGGCCCACCCAGCATTCAAACTTCTATTTGCAACCTGGTTTCTCAACGGGCAGTGAAAGGCATCATCAGACTCTGGCAAAAGATTCTCAGATCTGAGCTGACAGATAGGAGAAATGTTTGGAGACAGTAGTTTCTGGGAGAACCCGAGATCTCACATCATAGGCCTCCACTCAGGTCACTTACACAGGGATCCAGGGGAAGACCTGGCTGTGTGGTCTGCCAGCAAAGAAACCCGCAGAGGCTCAGCGAAGCTGGGTAAGGAAAGGTTCACCCCCACTCCCGCGGTCAGCACCTCTGGCAAGTGTTCCTTCCAAGAGCTACTTTGCAGACTTCAGTGCCCAACTTCTATGAGAAGTTGTCTCTCCATGGTCTCAGAGGTGCCACTAGTAGACCAGGGAGTCAGGGGAAGGAGTAGTCAGGGCCTCTTTTCTTGCAAGCCAGTCCCTCCACCTTGAACATGCATAGAGGACCTAGGCCTTCTAGACAGGCTCCTCTGGCACTTTATTTATTTGTTTGTTTGTTTGTTTGTTGTTTATAGCATCTCTGTTTCCTAACATAGGAGGAAGATAAAAGAGAGCTAGGGTCTCAGTCCTGAGAGCGAAGCCTCCTGTATAAAACCGTTCATTCCTCCCAGAGACCACTTTCTTCAGGAGGAGCTGGGTCAGGGAGACTCTGGGAAAGGAGGAGGATGGAGGATGCTGTCATGGGCCACATCACAACTGCCATCCCTCCTAAATGCTCTGAAGGTGCATGTGGCAAAAGAAGGTGGAATTCGGGGTACAAGAAAGCAAAGAAATGTCTCAGCAGCATTGAGGAACCTTCCCTAGCAAAGTTTCTTAGAAAGTGTAATAATGTAAACATTCAGCCATTAGAGGAAAAACTTACCCTTTGTGCCACCTTCCCCGCCATTAACAACATTGGCAGCCCTATTAAAATACAAGTCTGATTTGTGTTTAATGATCTTGAAAGGGAAGTAATTGCTTGGTATTACCATTCAAATGTTCTTAGCCAGGCAGATAATATTTACAACTGGGTTGTCTTTTCTGAGAGGGCAGGCAGGCAGGCAGCTCTCCCCAGGCGGGTGGAAGCCTAGGCTGGGAAGAAGTGACCTCAGCAATTGGCTTGAGGATCTCGAAGCTCAGCATGTGTTTTCCTTTCTTTTTTTTGACTGTCAACAAACTCTTGGGTTACCCCTTTCCTTCCAGGAAGGGGATGTGGCGAGGAGCAATTTTATGGTACAACTTGAAGTACCACCAAACTGTCCCTTGGGAGAATAGTAGAAGGCATTTGTGTTGTCAGTAGTTCAGGGATTTGAGGAGGGCAGACTGTAAGATTCCCGAGAGAAGAATGAAACCAAATCAAAAAGCAAGGACAAAGGAGAGATCAAATGAAGTCATAACCCAAACAGATGAATTTAAATATGAACCAAATCGTGTAATAATGTCAGTTTTCCTTCCCATAAGCAGCTTTGAGACTGGAACATCAATCTACAAAGACAAGTTTGCTGTTACAGGAAATACACAACTGAATGCATGGAGACCACGCGATAGCACAGTGTTGACCACCCAAACTGTGGATATAAAAAACAGTTCTCATTCCAAAACCCAACTTGGCAACCTAATAGCTGTACGATCTTGGGAGAAAGTAATTTACCGTCTCTGAGCCTCAGTTCCCTCATCTGAAAAATCAAAATGATAATTGGACCCACCTCAAAGGTTAATCAGAGATATCCAAAGAGATTCTGGAAGCAAAGGGCTTTGCATAGCTCTTGGCAAAGAGAAAGTGCTCAACCAAAGTCCTTGATTATTATTAATATTAGAAAAGATGAACAAGATTCTCAGTGCCCTTAGTACTCAGCTTTGCATTATCACTATTTGGATACTTGTGGATTTTGCATGTTCAACATTAATAGCTTTTAGGTCTTCTGGCTGCGTGCTCAGTTCTTATCCTGCGTCCAAGAGGATGCAAGAACCATGGCAATTTTTGTCCATTTTAATGACGATAAAACTGTAAAAGCATTACCAAGGCCATGATCCCTCGGCAGACCTTAGACAGGAATGAGTTTGGTTTGGTCTGGTTCAGTGTTGCCTCTCCCAGGCCATGCAGCCTTCTTCCATCACTACCTACCATTTATGGGCATCTCTGGCCCTTTGAGCTAAGAATCTGAGCTGGGGGATGGGGAGGCACAGATAGTGAGAACTAAAAACTATTTTTTTTTTCTGAATCTGGAAGACAAGAAAATATGGCAAAGAAAAATCATCTCATCCAACCCCCAGATCATGGGGTGTTAGCCCCAAGCAAGAGGCTGAAAATGGCAGGTAGATCATTGTTAATATTCCGAAAATACCATAC
Source organism: Pteropus alecto (assembly GCF_000325575.1). Classification (NCBI taxonomy): domain Eukaryota; kingdom Metazoa; phylum Chordata; class Mammalia; order Chiroptera; family Pteropodidae; genus Pteropus; species Pteropus alecto. The sequence continues at coordinate 9,244,763 of NW_006433024.1, read as the reverse complement.
CTCAGCGTTTCTTCCTGCCACACCTGCATAGGTGTGGTGGTGGCCAGAATAGCTAAAGGTTGTGTCTACAAGGAGCCACTTTTAGACTTGCTTGTGACAAGCAAGTCTAAAAGTGACTCCTTGTAGAGTTTTCACAGGTCACAGAATTCCATGGGGCAGGTGGAGTAGGGTGATTTCCTGGGTGTCCAAGAATGACATGGAGACACAGGACCCGAAACCGCTCCCTGAGTCTCCCACAGCTCTAGTGTGGCAGGAAGCTGGCTGAGAAAGAACCAAACCAAGAAAGCCCTTGAGGTTAAATGAGAAGTTTGCAGAAGGGACCCCCCAGGAGCTAACAGTCAAAGCCCAGAGTAAAAAAAAAAACTTCATAAGACACTAGAGAGGACCACATGATGATATTAACTCAAGGCAGGGGAGCCCATTTCCTTGTCTCCGCCCACCCACATCCCTCTGAATAAAAACCCAATTCCTGCTTTGAAGGGAAAGGCCATGAACTGGCCGAGATTATGATTCTGCTACTTAGTAGGGGCAGAACTCAAAGTGTAAAATAAAGTTTTGCTACGTTCACGTACAGAAAAATAAAGACCTGTTTCACATACATCTAAGTTTGTGCTCAACGAGGTTCCAGTTAATCTTTTTTAAGGCAACATCCTCTGATCCACCCTGGCATTCTGTGCCATATGCCTTTAGTGACAATTTCATTGAAAAGGGTTCTGAAAGGATTCTGAGAGAAGGAGATTCAGGGCAAAATGAGGAGGAAGCGGGACATTTTATCATTTGTTAAATTATGAGACCTGATAGTGTATGTTTAATTTTTTTAAAGCACAGGCTATAAAATAAGATATAGTGAAGATCACGTATGATTCATTTCCAAGTCAAAATAATAATAATCGTTGGTTAACCTGGATAATTTATATGTACCATGTGCTATGTGTACAAACCCCATATCAACAAACTGTTACCATATCTCCTCCAGAGAGAGGAGCAATGACATTCAGGAACCAAATTAGCTTATCTGAGAGCCACACTCCCCGCATTTAATGGAAATGCAGCGGAAACCCAAACAGTGTGGCTGCAGAACCTAGGTTCCTGGCCACCCTGCTCTAGGGCCTCTGTTAACATGGCAGCCGTGTCTGGTCAGTGGCCCAGCTCTTGTGAGCTCACTCCAGGCCTCTGCTCTGGAAGGGTAGATCAGCAAAAACTTGCTTCCACTCAGTGACTTTAGAAAGGGAGACCTGCCTTCAAAAACTGCTCTGGACAAGCTCCAGTTTGAAGCCCGAGTTTGTTTTAACACAAAATGTTTGTTTCATGAAGACAAGTGCCAGTAGCTGTTGCGAAACACAAGAGGCTAACTAAACTGTAAAAGGCCAGCCAAGGTCACCTCTGACCTAAGGCTCTGCTCAGAGTGGGTGTGAAAAAGCAAAATACACTTGGTTATCATGTCAGTCCCTCTCTAAATAAGCCATGTGTGAGAATGTGGGTCAAAGTTCATTTGTTTTAGATCAGGTATGAGAAGGAAGTAGAGAACATACCTCCTTGGGGTTGGGGGTGTTTCTTCACTCTACAATTTGACATTCAGAATTGATTACTCAATATGAGTAGATGAAGTCAATTAAGGGCCACAATTTTCATTGCTAATAAATGAACATTAGATAATAAAGCCTGATGGTGGAACTACCCCAGGGGTGTCGGGGTTACTCGGCCTGAGGCCCAAGCATAAATTTGTTACTGTGTATCCTGCTGCCACCAAATAGAACATTCTCACCTGCTGCCAGGCACGGGGGTAGGGATCTGACGAGCTTCTGGGTTATTGTTGGACATAAAGTGGTTTGGCTCTGGGTCAAAACAAATTTGGCCCTTTAGAGTGTCTAAGGGTTGGGGTGAGTCCTGAAAAACAGTGACAAGACCATAAAAGGTCCTTTATGAACAATTGTGTTCTCAAACGACATTGAGGCTGGTGTTCCGTTCACTGGCATTGACCTCAGAAGTGTCATCTCAGAAGGAGCCTGAGGTTGCAGAGAGTCCGTGCTATAAATGGATGCTGTGCAGCTGTGAAGGGAGCTATTCTGGGATCCCAGGGGGTCTCATTTGTACTTCAGGTTAGGAAGCTTCCAAGTAGAGGAGGAGCCTTCTGTGGGTGATGGGGAAAGGCCAGACCAGACCAGACATAGCCGTCCTTTCTCCATACCCCCTCTCCTGCTGGGACCACCAAGCCCCATCCCCTCTTTCTTCAAAGACTCCACTGGCACAGAGTGCTGGAGCTCTGTGGGAAGGGAGGAGAAACAAAAGGGAGAAGAGGGAGCACGTTGTCTCTGGGCCTAGAGTGTTTGGTGAAATTGCTTCCTCTGCTGTGTTCTGGATTAGATTGTCTGACCTTTGTAGAGGCGGAGGGGAGCAGGGAGGTGCCAAGGCCTCGGGCTCTAGTTGCCTTTTGCATCCACTTCAGTGGCTTTGAAACAGGAAGTAACCTGGGAGCCGAGGCGAGAAAACAAAGTATTAGACTCATCTTCACAGCTTAGCTCTGGCCTATGCAGAGGGGCAAAGAGGCTGGTTCCATCTCCCTCGTGGTCCATGTGCCACAGGCTTAAGCCGGTATGGCCTTAGAGCCCTCGGAGCACCACAGCTCCGAAGAGTGACTCTTCTTTCCCAACTCTTCTTCCTGGCTTGAATCACCTCATTGGTCGTGTTAGATTAGAGGAAGTGGCAGATCGACGGAATCCTTTCCCCTTAGCTTATGCTTAATGGATCACTTTAACCGCTGCTGTCTGAAAACAGACCATCGATCTAATGGCGCAGCTCACGCTGCTTAAGCATGCGCACATTGGAACACGCAGACCTGGCTGGGAAGGCTGCGGGACCATGTCCTAGTCGTGTGGCCTTCGGCAGGTCTATTCATTTCCCCGGGACTCAGGCTGTCACTTACAAAATGGGGAAAATTATTATTTCTGTCTCCTGGGTTTGCTGTGAGAGTTAAATGTGGCAAAATACTTAGTATCATGCATGGCCCATGATCAGTGCTCCAAAAATGTAATGTCTTACATTTTTGTAATGGATATAAAATGCCCATTCTCACTGATGGATAGAGGGAAGTAATGATGAGAACTCGAGGTTTGGAGCTGCATAAGGACCTTAGTTCTAACTTACCTTGTCATTGTTGAAGGACCCTCTTGAGCAAAGAAAAAAGACAAGAAAAGCGACAAGGTGGGAAGAAGGGAGCAAGGAAGTAGTCAAACTTCCTTTGCCTTCTATGTAGGCCTCAGGCTGGTCCTGGCTGGTAGAGCTCTCAGGAGCTCCCGATACTGATGGCACAGGATGCCATGTGTTTAAGAAAGATAGATACCTATGCCTGTGTTCAGGTTTCAACTTGTGAACAAACCTCTTGGCCCTAAAAGAGAATTCTATCAAGAAAGCTACAAGGAACTATAGAAATAGAGTCCATATCCTCTCCTTACACATGAGGAAATGAAGGCTCATAGAGCCTTCATTAAAAAAAAAAAAAAAAGGCCTTCCCCGAGGTCATACTGTTTAAGAGCCTGCACAGAGAACCAAGTCTTTCTACTCTAGCCCAGAGCTGTGTGAAGTGCTGCAAATCCAGTATTGTTAGACTGAATTTTTAGAAAGCGTGTCGAGTCCAGCCAGGTGGATTTTTGTTATTGTTTTTAGGTATGATCAATTTGGATGCTATGAAATGAAGTCTTTGACTTTTCGTGGAAAATCTGGAGTTTGCAAATATCGTGCGTGGTGGTCTGGCTTTTATTGTTGCTTAAGAAAGAAATCTTGTTAGCAAATGGTAGGGGACATGCTCTCAGTCCCATTAAAGAGACCCACAAATCTATTTAGGAAGCAGCAGGCATAGGAGCTTCCCCAGCATTCCAAACAGATCCAATAAGAACTCTCTAACTTACCTCACTAGCCACTTGCAAAAGCCCAGAAAAAGCAAATGAGACAACAGGGAGTTCCCTATTGTTGAAATGTTGGATAAACAAGGGCCCTGACATCATGCAAGTATCAAGAACCAGATGGCTACCAGTGGAAACTTCCCCAAAATCCAGCTGCTTCTGAGCAAGTATGGAACTTATGTACCTCTCAAAGAATGTCTTGATTCTCAAAGGAACCCAGCTCATTGTCAAGGCCTTGATCTCGTCGAAGGTCATATGACGAAATCGTCTGCATCCCCTCTGTAAAGGCAGATATTGAAACTATTATCTGTTGTGCTATTCTGTGTCTCTTACAGAAAGTGTGACCTTATATTATGCAAACCAAGACACTTTGAGCATGAAAGGGAGCACTATTAACAAGTTTCTTGAGATAACACGTTTAAACTGTGACTGTCCTGGATGTGTGGTTACCAAAACTTATAAAAATCAACATGATATTTTCTTCTTGAAATGTAAAACCTGGAAGTATATGTCTTTGAATTAGTGCTTTTCTTTTATATCAGGCAATAGGGGAGGGAGTAAAAGCTATGTAATCTGATCTTTTTCCCCTTGCCTGGACTGCTAAGAAGTTCAGAGTTAAGTTCTATACCAATTACAAAAATCACCCCTAGCCTCTGATCCTCAGTACAATTATCTTCTCATCGTTTTTCCCAGCCCATTCTCTACCTTCAGCAAACAATGCTCCTGGATCATGCCCTCTACGAACCACATCACAGTAAGAATCTGATCTTTATTTTAATAAGCTACCTCAAAATCCTTTGTAAGCAGGTCAGCGAGCACATATCCTGAATTTGCTAAGACAGTCTGATATCATGTATTCAGTTTTATTTTCCTCATAAACTATGTGAAGTTCTAATAAATCCCACTATTTTGCCTTCCAAAATGATTGTTTCATTAAGCAAGCACTTGTTGAACTCCTACTATGTACTAGAAAGGTGATAAAGATATAATCAATCAATAAAATTGACAACAATTCCTCCCTTTGTGAAGTGAGGGAGATGGATAATAAATGATAAACTCAACAAAATAAGGGACTATATAATTTAGAAGGTGATAAGTGCACTGGAAAAAATAAAACAGGGTAAGGGCAGTGAGGAATGTCAGTGGTTGGGCAGCACAATTTAAGTGGGGTCATCAGGGTGGGCCTCACTGAAGGTAGAGTGAACATACAATTTAACAATCAAATTGGGAAACTTTTAAGAATTCAAGGAGAAGTCATTCGTAATTTCATTGGGATGATGGGTGAAAACTAGAACTGTCCTGGGCAAACAGAGACATATGGTCACCCTACATTTGACCAAAGACTTAAAAGAGGTGAGAGAATTAGTGGTTCAGGCAGAGGGAACAGCAAATTCCAAGGGCCTGAGGCCAGCACATGCGTAGCAAGATAGAGCAATAGAAGGCCATTCAGCATGTTTGGAGGGAATGAGCAAAGAAAGAGCTGTAGGAAATGGAATCAGAGAGGTGTTGAGGACCCCAGATTGTGTGGGCCATTGTAAAGGCTTTGGCTTTTCTCTGAGAGAAATGGGCAACCACAGCTGGGTCTTCAGCTGTGAACTGGCTTACATTTTTCCAGGATTCTGTTTGGCTGCTGTTTTGGGAATACACAGTAGAATTGCTGAACAGGAAAGCAGAGAGACCAGGTAGGCGGCAGTAGCGGAAGTGGTAAGAAGTCAGATATTGGATAGATTTTGAAGGTATAACCAACAGGACTTTATGCTGAATTGGATTCAAGTGTATGTGAGAAGGACCAAGAATGATTTTGGAGTGTGAGGCCTGAGAAACTAAGAGGAAGGAAGTAGCATTTATTAAGACAGGAACGGCTTTGGATGGAGCAAGTAGAAAAGAGAAGTGTTGTGATGGTCAGTATGGGTCCTGAGAAATTCGAGATGTCTATGAGATGGAGCTGTCCAGCAGGCCATTGGATATACAAATCTGAAGTTCAGAGGATAGGCTAGAGAGGTACATGTCAGAATCTGTAGCATGTGAATGCTATATAGAGCCATAAGAAGGATGACTCCCCAGGTCTCCCAGACCACTTCTTGTACCTCGAAGAAATGCAAAACACTTTTGCAGATCAAACTTTTGTTTCCAGCCAAAATAAATCAAAATGCTCATCCTTCAAGGCCCACCACCGACCTTAATTTTTCATGAAGTCTTTTCTAATTACTGCAGTTCCTATGGGACCCTCTTAATAGATATAATTGTCTGCCTCGCTGATTCATCAATTAATAACTATCTATTAAGCAAATTCTGTGTACAAGGCCCAGTGCTGGGTGCTGTGGAGAATGAGAAACAAGAACGCATGGTTCCTACACTGGAAAAACTGACATCCAGCTGAGCAAACAGAACGAATTTTACTCAAAGCACTGAAGATTATCAGGTTCTTTAAGGAGTCAGAGTCAGTGACATAGAGGAAGTGCATCTTTAGTTGAGTCTTAAACTTTTTTTAAAAAAGCAGCTTCTGGGGACATACTTTTGGATAATCTGAGTAAATGGTCTCTCTCTTAAAAGTATTCTACATCTAAAAACATGTATTTCTATGACCATTAACAAACTAAATTTTTCTCCAGAAGAGGAAGACTGGGGTGGGGTGGGGGGCACTTTGAAAGTGGCAGCCTAGATAGAGAAAGGAAACCTGAGCAATGTCTTGGGGGGCAGGAGTGAGCACTGATGGGAGAGGAGATGGGGAAGGATAGGTCTGGAACAGAGCAGCAGAAAGTGAGTCTGCGCGTAAAGGAGCATCAGAACCCAGCTTGAGTTTGATGCCACAGGCATTACAGAGTGACATAATCAGCGGTTGTGATACAGGGTAGACTGAAAGAAGGAGATTGGTAAAAAGTAGGGGTGAAGTTCTTGTCGTTATCTAGGCATGAAGTCATAAAGGCTTGACCAAAAGGATTGATTAAAAATGAAGACTAACTGCAGAATAGGAGACCTTTCAAAGGAAAGAAAGAACGGTATGGCAATGAAGGAGAATGGGGCCAAGAAAGGGAAGCAGGACGCCAAGATTCCAGGCATGAGAAGAAAAGAGCAGTGGTGGGGGCACTAACTGGCAAGGGCGTGGGAATGGCATTGGTAGAGAAAAGCTCAGTTAGAGCGAGTCGTTTGAAGTTAAGAGTGCAGCATCGAAGAGCAGGAGATGGATAAGTGGGAGTCAGCCGTGGAACCATGTTGAAGTCATGGGACAGGATAAGCCCAAAGGAGACACCCTGTGCTTAGAAATCAATGACCTGTGTGCATCTGCATGTTTTATCTCTCCGACTAGATGCTTGACATACTTCTCATTATATCCTCACAATCTGTTAGGAGGCAAAATAACATGGCAATTAAACATGTAGGGTCTGGTATCAGACTTCTTCCATATGAGTCCTGGGTCTACCAAGCACTGTCTCTAGCTATGTGACCCTGGACAAATTACTGAACCTCCTTAAGCCAGAATTTCTTCAACTATAAAATGGGAGATACAATAGTAATTGCCTCATAGTTCTGAAGAATTGTGAGGATTAAAACAGACTTGGCACATAAAATGTGTTCAATCATTTTGCTAGTACTACACATGGCCACGTCTCAATAAATAGTCATTGATAACAGTGGAAGTAGAGTCCATGGAATTGATATTTAAAACCACGCAATCCCCTAAATCAGCTTACCAAATAAAAAGTTAGAGGAGAGAATGAACGTTTACTGAACACCTACTATATGCCAGACATTTTGCTAAATGCTCAGTTGACCCTCACGAACAACCCCAGAAGGTAGTTTTTATCCCCATTTTATAGACTGGAAAATAGTGGGTCATAAAAGTTAACAAATTTGTCCAAGGTCATACAGCTAATAAATGGTATGGATTTGTATGCATTTAAAAATTCTGAAAAGATATGCTCCAAATTGTTATCTTTCTGCTTTATATAGCTCCATGTTATTTAAAATTTTCAACAAATATCTATTGCTCCTATAATCAGCAAAAAATGGTACTTCCATTTTGGGGTGGAAGGGAAGCAGTGGGTGGAGCCAGGCAATCCTGGACATTATCTAAAAATGAAAAGCCTCAGGACTTCCTTGTGGAACAGCCAGCCTCTGCCCCAAAGTTACCCGGAGCTCCAAGGAAGAGGGTCACCTCTGTGCAGCACTGAGAACTTAAGAAATCAGGAGGAAAAAGACCAAAAAGGAAGATGGGTGAGCGTGTAATGTATTTGAAAGACATTTCCATATAAGATTGTTAAAATAATAGAAAAGTTTTCATGCTTAAACGGATGAACTTCCTTAATCTGTCACATACTCTTAATCCCCAGATGAGATGTCTCTATTCTTGAAAAGTGGACACGATGTCCTTAAATGTGGATCTCTAGAGCCTTGCACAAGGCGCAAGCGTGATTAATTCTGTAACACCAAGGTATGTTTAAAAAAAAAAAAAGGAAGACTCTAGAGACCAGATTAACTCTGAGGTCAAAAGCTTGTTCTCATCACATCAGATAATTCCCTTCTGAAAAAGTATATGGGAAAATCCACTGATGAGAGATAAATCACCTCTGTATTGTTTCAATTAACAGAATTCTGCTTTTAAAAAAACATCTCTGTCAGTACCATGTTATTTGTGTATTTTGAATATGGTAATAATAGCAGATATGTCAGATAAGTTACAGGCAGTTACTTCATTTTTAAAATGATTTTTAAATTACTGTGCTATGTTTCAAAGAATGTCATAGAAGGGAATTCATCTTTTACAGGAATCAGAGAGCTTTGCCAGACTCCCAGGGAAAGCAAGGAAGATGAGGTGACTTAAAGGCAATTTGAGAGAGAGAGAGAGAGAGAGAGAGAGAGAGATGAAAATAATGATATAATTACATATATACAGGGAGAGAGAGAGAGAGAGAGAAGAGAGAGAGAGAGGAAGACAGAAAGAGAGAAAGAGAGAAAGAGGGGCGGGGAGGGGAGTGGGAGGAAGAAAGGAACAAAGAAAAGAAAGAATTTCTATGAAAGTTTACATTTCATATATTCCCTTCTAAAAAAATGTTGATTCTGGCAGGTGAATGAAAATATAATTTAAGTCAACCAACAATTAATTTCTGAACACCTACTGTGTTCCGGGCATGCAAAAATGAAGATGTTGACTCTCTTCTCAAGTAGGCCGTAACTGATTGCAGTACAAAGTGATAAACTCTACACACACACACACACACACACACACACACACACACACGCACGCACGCACAAATACACATGCACAAAGTCCAGTGGGATAAGAGTTGGGATAGCCATTAATTTTTTAGTAGGCCAAAATGAAGGACCGAGGTCAAAGGAAACCACTAAGAGATGCCTTGGGCTGAAGTTTTCCCCGCATATCAATGATCGATTTAGCATTCATTTGCATTTCGCTGCTCATAGGACTCTTGAGAGTCCAGAAATTAGATCTGCTATTCCTAACTTTGCTTTAAGAGCCCTGCTTGCTATTCTTAGCTTTCAAACAAAGTCTGGTGGGAGAACGGTAGAAATTCTGCACCTAAGAACAGATTGAACAACTTTTTAAAAAAGAACAGATTCAAGCATTTTTCTCAGAAGTCGGGCAAATCTTAAAACTTTGAACCTGAGAGAAAAGAGGCAAGATTTAAATAAACAGCTTCTTCCCTCCAAAAGGAAACTGATGTTACTTGGTAGATATGGAATAGCAAACCCCATCCCACTCTGCCTTGACCTCTACTCCCTTCAAAGAAATACTGTCATTCAGCAAGTGTAGGATCCCTAAGAGATGGAGATGGTAGAGGCAGGGGTGCTCTGCACACTTAGCAAATACTGCATACAGCTACTTCTCTCGTGTTCCACCCCCATCTCAATGCTGTCGGCAAAGTCGGAGACCATGAAGTTATAACAAATCAACTGACAATCTCCCAGCTCACCTACAATCCTACCTGAGTCCACATGCCCACACACTGAAAATTAGGTTGTTCATATGTTCATCATGGTGGTCTTCAAGATCAGTCCAGCTTGTCTGGGGTGACAAGAGAGCTCCCTGACTTGATGGTAGTGACCCAGATGATGAAGATGGCTGTTGTTTTCCGTGAAAACTCTGACAAGTTCATCAGTTTTCCATGCCTGCCAATAAGACCAACGTTATTCCTTGCAACCTTTGACTATTTTCAAAATTGCAAATCCTCAGGTCTCTGAGTTAAAACACCTTCAGTCTTTTCCAGCGAAGGAGTCACTGATGTCCCTAGTGCTATCTGGCTCTTGGTTTTTCTTTCCATTTGCTGCCTCGCAGGCATTTAGATAATAGTTGTCCTTATTTGACCAGAGAAAGAGATTAAGGTGCAACAAAACAAAACCTTATAAGCCTTGACCTTTTTGGACGACCTCTTAGTTAGCAACCTCTCCTCTGCCTCTAATAAAGGGGTGATGTGTTTCTTTATCAGTTCCTTGTGTGTGGTTAACCTAAAGGACAGTCATCTATTGTCTGTATATGTCTAATAAATTTGGCCTCTTCATTGGGCTGTAGTACTAAGCCAACTGCTTCAAGAAGGACAGATTCCATCAAAATGGTGGATACAAAGCATCATTGTGTGGCTGAATCCACGTTGGGTTAGGTTCCTGGAAACAGTCTCTTTAGAGTTTCTGTCTCCACTCATGAGTGAATTTTTTCCCCATGCCTTTCAGATTACCAGCTTTCAAGGCCCATGTTCCCCTAGGAAACCTTTTCCGATTATTTTAGGAAAAGGCATGGCAGCTCATGAAGATTAGACAACTATCAACATGGTGGCTTCAGAGGAAACCTACCAGGCCTCAAGTACTCATTAGTGGTGAATCCAGGCTCACAGTGATGGGAGTCAGATGACAGCCCCGGAAATATCTCTAGGGTCTGCCTGTCATATTGGGGCACAGTAAAAGGGCCCGATTCCTGAGAAATGAGGTAGAAAGGTCCACCTCAATTTTGTGGCAAGAACAGAACAGGAGAGTGGGAACCAAAATGAAAATTTATTCCTAGGTATGGAAGCTCATGGGGGTGGGGAGAGCTATACTTTATGGAGTAACTCGAGCCGAGAGATCATCATAGAACACATGTTCTTACTCCACTTAATATACATGATTATTCAAAGAACAATATGGGAATTTGGAGATCTACCATAGTACTAAACGAAGCCAGTAGATAAGAACATGGAGCCAGGAGTCTGGGTTCAAGTCCTGACTCTACCTGTTACCAGCTTACTTAGATCTAAACAACAGCTTTTCTAACTGTAAAACAGAGAAAATAATACAGCCTACCTCCCTGAGCTGTTCTGAGGTTTCAGTGAGATAATGGGTAAAAGACACTTTTCTCCATATTTAGTATACAGTAAGCATTCAATCAATGTTAGCTATTGCTATTTTTCTACTTCATAGCATGTTACCTGACACCTAGTATATGTTCAATAACCATTCATGATTGGATAGTGACTAGATGGATCCTGGGCCTGGGATAGAAGCTAGAGGACTTCCAGTTAAGATGTCAGGGTAGGTAAACACTGTGTTCACCCCCTCCCGCAACCACATCAAAAGTACAACTAATTATAGAACAACTAACTACCTGAAGACTAGCTGAACAGAGTTCTTATAACTAAGAATATTAAAAAGAAGCCATACTGATACTGCTGTGAGGGGCAGATACAGAAAACAGGCTGGTCCCATACCCACATGTAGCAGTAAAGAATTGGGAGAGCTATCTCTCTGTGGAGGTTCCCCCCTGAGGAACGAGGGGACCCTGCCCCACACTGGCTCCCCAGTCCATACTACCAGTGCTGGGAAGAGGAGTCCTCACTACATCTGGCTGTGAAAATCATCAGGAATTATGTCTGAGTGAGACAGAGGGCTGCTAAAGTCCCAGGTGTACCTCTTAAAAGGCCTGAGCGTGAACTTATTTGCTGATAGACTTACTTCCTCTGAGCTTCGGCACTGGGGCAGCAACTCAGAAAGCACCAGGGACATGGAGGAAGGATCTAAATTGTCTGACTTCAGGGTGAGGCCTAGAGGGGCAGCTCTCTCCAGGACTAAGAGTGCTGGCAGGTGCCATTGCACCTTTGTTGAGACCTCCCCTAACACAGCCTGCAGGTGCAGGTGGGCACCAAATCTGAGTCTGCATCAAACTCACTCCCCCTAGTGATCCCCTGAGAACCCACCCTACCCAGCCCATGCACCAGCCTAAACCTCTTTCAGCGGCTGTTCCTCACAAGTTGCTGGCTTTGGCCCATGCTGCAGACTTCCATAAAACATCTCAAAGGTCCACAAACCCCCAACAAGCAACGGTTGGCCTTGGCATGCCCTGTATCTCTTGCTAAGCAACCCCAGCACTAGTAGCAGTTGGCCTCACTTCACAGCACTGCCTCTCCCAGACACCTCCAAGTCCAATATAGGCAACTACTAACCACAAATCACTCTGTAGCTCCTACCAGGCAGCCCCAAGCCAGGCATAGGCAGCAACTGACTTGGGCCTGGACTGGAGCCCCTTCTAAGAGGCCTCAGAATTAACAAATCTGGTAACTTGCTTCAGACACACCAGTACACCACTCAATTATCTCCACAAATGACACACCCAAAGGATGAACTCAGAAGGCACCAAAGCCCTGCTATAGAGAATCCCACTCTGTGGGGTCAGCCCCTGCACTATAGCTTATCCACCGTAGTCAGAGTCAGTCCTCACAGTCAGCCTGAGAATCAATCCCATTCACTATTGTGCGAACAACAATTAAGTCTCAACAATTAAGTCTACAACAGGAGGGAACACACAATCCACACAAGGGACACCCTTGGAGCAGCTGGCTCAGGTGACCTGGGAGTCTGTACCACTGGACCTCACAGGACACCTACTACATATGACTACCCTGCCAAGACTGGGAGTTGTAGCAGATCTACCTAATACGTAGAAACACACATAGGGAGGCAGCCAAAATGAGGAAACAAAGAAATGTGTCCCAAATGGACAAAACTCCAGAAAATTAACTAAACAAAATGGAGACAAGCGATCTCCCAGAAACAGTTCAAAACACTGATTATGAGGATGCTCAATGAACTTAGGGGAAGAATAGATGAATTCAGACAGAACTCACACAAAGAGATAGTAGCCATAAAAAAGAACAAGTCAGAAACGAAGAATATGATAATCGAAATGAAGAGTACATTAGATGGAATCAACAACAGATTTGATGAAACAGAGAATTGAATCAGCAATTTGGAAGATAAGGCAGCAGAAAACACCCAATTAGAATAGCAACAAGAACAAAGAATTTTAAAAAATGAGGACAATTTAAGGGACCTTTGGGACAACATCAAACATGCCAACGTTCACGTCATAAGGGGACCAGAAGAAGAGAGAGCAAAGGATTGAAAACCTACAGAGGCCACGAGCTGACCTAGTGAAAAACTCGGGCAAGCCACAGCACCCTCCACTCCTTTCACTGCACCCTTCTGGTCGCCCTTTGGCTTCGTCGCTTTCACGTGTCAGGCTGAGGAAGCTTGAAGAAAGGTGGTTGATACCTATGATTTTTTTCTCTGCAAGGCCTCAATGGGACAGAATTTCATCCTCAAGTGTGGACTTTTTGAAACTCCTATGCCTTAAGATGTGTTTGCATGGAGTTTTAAAAGCTAGTTTATTACTCTAGGATCATACCAGGAACCATTCTCCTGTCCTTGACTGAATTGGATAAGACCAGCCTGAAACCTTAAAGTGAAGGCAGGGATTTTCTTTCTCCTGTTCTCATACATTATCTCATTGTGTCCACATAGCGACCCAGGGAAGGCAGTTAAACGGATATGTTCATTTCCATTTACTAGGTCAGAATTCAGAGGTTTGGAGAAATGAAAAACTACTAACCTATCCCACAGGATTAGAAGTGATAGCACTAGGAATAGATGACAAAGCGGAGAAAGCACACGGCGTTGTCAGAAGAATTGAGAATGAGAAGCCAAACATCCCGGCATTAATCCTAGTTCCAAGGTTATGAAACCTTGGATATTTAATGCCTCAGAATGTCCTTTTTCTCATCTGCATAAACTACAGTAATAAAGTCTACTTCCGGGATTAGTGATGAGGCTTAAGGGAAAGAAGCTAGGAGTACCTCCTCCGATGTCTGCTAGGTGTAAAAAACAGCATTACTTCCCTTTCTCTGAACCTGCCTCTATGTGCACACCCCTTACTCTGGGACAGGAATCTAATTCAGCTCCTTGGGAGGGCTCTCGGTCAACATTAGCTCATGTGATCCTTCACATACTAAGTACTGAGTTTACAAATAGAATCAGAGGAGCATTTACTGCCAAACAAAAGGCAATGCTCCTGAGGATTATATTTGCTAAGCACAGCTTGTGAAATATGTGCTAGTAAACCTGGGGCAGCCTATTAACACCTTTATGATTTTTTTAGGACAGCCTTGGGTGTTATTTACATTCTCCTCCGTACTCTAAATGTTACTTAGGTTAAGAATCTGACATCCTGGTTCCAAACTAAGACATAATGAATGAGCCTAATGAATGGGATAAATCAGGCTCATTTTTAAGAATGACAGAAGGGTAGAGTCTTGATTTTTTTATTAGACTTATAAAGCGTCAAATATCAAGACTTCGTAAATGTGGCCATGTGCAATGATCAATGCGCATTTGAGCTGTGTTCTTTTACTACAGAGAGACTGGAAAACAGAGTTCTGGAGACTGGACCTGGACGAGAGAGCTAGTTCGACAGAGCCCCTAGTCTTCAGTCATAATAAACAAGAGGCCATATAGTTCTCACTGCCCCCAACTAAAACATGGTTTAGAGAACACTTACGTCTGCCCAGGATGTTTTTGCCTCAAGCACTGCTGATGATACCAGATCTCAGGGTGAGGTGCTCTTCAAACTTGTCTGGATTCTGCTCACTCAGACACAGAAAATGATGTCCTTTGATGCTCTCAAATGTCCAGTTGGCCATGGTCCTGCAGAGGACTCTGGCCACCTGGGAGATCAGTGGGCTGGTCTCCTCACCTGGCCAGTCTATTTATCAGTGATGTGGCCCAATTTTTTGTGTATGTCAGGCATATCCTCAGAACTGCCACCTCCCTCCCACCGAAAGGACAAAGTCTCACCCTGCTGGGTCACAGAGGCCATTTTTAAAAGTTAAAAATGAACCCAAGTGAAGGAGTCATTGTCCTGGGCGCCTCCCCAGCCTGAGGACAGAATTAACTGTTTGAGGGGTGAAAGTGATCTGGACTTTGTGTCTCTAGAAAGCACTTTTTTCGCCCCTCCCGCTTAGTTTTCTTTCTAGCCACATCGCTCTTCTCAATAGCTCCCTGGTAATTTTCTCAAGAGAATGGGGGCAGGGGAGTGGGGAAGGAGGCCAAGGGGTGGAGACATGACTCAGCCATTGTATGTAAAGCATATTTGGAGACAGGGAAAAGCCTCTTGTCTCGTTAGAGATCATGTGCCAGTGCTTAGAGGCAGGGCAGGCCCCTAAGGGAACTACATGACCATCAACCCTCCCACATTTGTGATGACGCAGGCCCAGCAGGCTAATGGGAGGCTGCCGTCAGACAAGTGTAAAGCAGAAAAAGTCAGTCTAGGTGAACTTCCCAAGAGCCTGACTCAATATTATTAAGTTTCTATGACCCTGAGCTGACCTTCAAACCCTTAAAGGAGCTCTAGTCTTCTGTTTTGGGTATAAGAAACAGAAGGAATCATTTTTTTAAATGAAGTATGTCTCTTAATTTTTCCTTCCTATGACACTAAAAGTCTTTGAGATAGAATAAAATATCTTTTGAGTTAGAATAAAAGATTTAATAGGTAAGGGGGCCCAAAAAAACAGTTGATCCAGGTCTCTTGCATTCAGGAGGGTAAAGTTGCCATCCCTATTTCAGAAAAATCCGAGGTTAGGAACTTCCCCCAAGGTCACACAGCTAGAAGCGCCAGAGATTTGTAGGGAGAGAATGAGGTGGGGCTTACTTTCTCCAGTTCAGACTGGCCCAGGTAGAAAACTTCTCTTGGTATATGTGTGCTGCGGGCTTCAGAAAGGAAGATTCCTTGAGTCCAATTTTTTCTTGATCCTAGACGAAATTAGAAAAAGAAAAACAGTAGGAGAGATCTCACGTAGCCTCTATAGTGCCACCTGAGAGCATCTGAGCTACAGAGGGACAGAAGCAATGCCACCCCCTAATGTCTACCAGGACAAAGTTCTCGGGGGCCCGGGACACAGATTTTAACTCATCTCTGACCTGGGCAGAGCCTGAAAGTCACCTCTGTCTATATGCCTAGCAAGGGGCCTGGAGATACCTCTCTCCCACACACTGGGGACAGATGTGGGGCCAGAGGATGTGCAGGTCCATGTAATTACATTTTTCCAAGCTGAGTAGAATGAGATTGTTGAAAAAGCCCCATTGATTGTGGGCTTGTGAATTGCAAGGCTCGAACTGAGACAGCTGATAATGATAAGGATATGATCTTGCATTTATACAGACCTTTTCGTCCAGATAGATCTGTAGAGCTCAGCAGAATTTAGAACTGATGGTACAAGTGCAATGCCAAAGTCTGCCCTCTGTGAGGTGCTGCCAGCTCTCATGGAGGTCGAGATACTGCTGGGGGTCTTGGTCAACATTGTCCCTCCTGTGGGAGCCTGTTCCCCTCTACGCTCAGAACAAAACAGGCTGCTTAGGGAAGCTATGCAGCTGGGGCCACGGGGAACTGCACCTGTGCAAAGGAAAACACGATTCATCCCTCTGCCGCGTATAGGATCCCCTCCCTGCATACCTAGCAGGACAGGCCGGGGAGGCCAAAAGCTGGGGACAGAACTGGGTCCAAAAAACTACTCATGCTGCCTCTAAATCAGCATTTCTCTAAATGTGTTCCACAAAACATTCGTCCTTTCTGCAAGATGCTCCTCAAAGAGAAATAAATTTTGGAGAGTTTTGGAAAGGCAGCATCCGGATCTCCCACCTGGAGAGTCACAATGCTCATGGGCATATTAAATATTCTGAGACGTCCTGAAAGCAAGAAACCCTTTAATCTTAACCTGGCATATCCTAAGCTGATTGGACCACGGTGTTCCCTTTTTCCTCTGTAGACATGGTACACGCTTTGACCTAATCTGTCGTAGATTAGAAAAGTCTAAAGTAAGGTTTTCTATCTTCATGTTTTTCAACCAAAAATGAGTATCTTCTGCTTAGTTCCTATAATAACCCAGAGAATGATGTCACATGCCAAACACACATAGCAACTTGGTGGCAAAGCCAGAGACAGCCTTGGACTTCAATCTGATCCCTTGACCCCATTATATGTGATATAACTATAAATGTCATGATTTGTTCTTAAAAATAAAAATATATACTGAATGTACAACAAAGAAAATCTATATAATCCCTGCCTTTTCCTTGATTCCATGTGTCTTCTGCATTTTTCAGGTAAAAGTTTTTCCTCGTGTGTAGGATGCTCCATCATTTAGTGTTGAGATACTTGTGGGTTAACTGGCTCCGTGGGAAGTTCTGCCGTGTTCCTGATTAATGCACGCACCACCATCCCCACACAGACACACATATGCACATGTGCACATATACACACATGTGTACATATACACATGCACATACACATACGAAACCAATCTCTGAGAGGCCTGAGGTCAGTAGGAGAAGAACTGAGGGATTTGATCCAATATAGTGGCCACTGGTGGCAATACACGTGGCTATTTAAAATTGTAGTTTAAATTTATTAATATAAAAATAAAATAATTCTGTTCCTCAGTTACACTAGTCTCATTTCAAGTGCTCAGTAGCCACATGTGCCGGGCTGCTACCTTACTGCACAGTGCAGGTTGGAGCACTTCCATCATGGCAGACAGTTCTCTCAGACGGTGCTGCTCTAGACTTATTCCCAGCGGCACTAGGCACTGGCTCCATGTTGCATTTTCCTCAGGGCAGTGTATAACCCCAGTTTTCTTCAAAAAGCAGAAAAACCTGGATGCTGAACAAAAGTTTGATGAACTTGCAGATCATCAAAAAGTAACCGTACCTCCTCAATATTGGAGTGAAAGGCAATGATCATGAAATGACCTAAGAGCATACCACTGATAAGACTAGATAATGTGGCAACCGTGTTTTTATCTATTTCCTGCCTCTGCATTCCAAATTAAACTATCATCCCCATCAAACTGATCACCCCACACCAACATATGAGCAATTTTATGTTGTGTAGATGTTTGGGGTCTTCTTAATTTCTTTTACTACATTAGCCTTGATGAATAATCACTATGTACCTGGTATCTGATTAGTTGTCATTATAGCCATATATAGTTGCCTTTTGGATCAGATAAATACGCATGGTTGATTTCTTTTCAACAGCTGTTCAGTAACTCTTTACTCAGGCCTGAGTTGGCAATGTTACTCCCAAGGTCAACTTGTTTTAATATCTTTTTTTTTTAAAAAAATTAATAGACAATTTTTTAGAGCAATTTTAGGTTCACAGGAAAATTGAGCAGGAAGTACAGAGTTCCCACATAACCCTCTCCCACGCATCCCCAATACCCTTCCCACAGCCTCTTTCACCATCAACATCCCACACCAGTGTGATGTCGAACCAACACTGACACTTTATTATCACCCAAAGGCCATAGTTTACATTACGTTTCATTCCTGGTGATGTATGTACATTCTATAAGTTTGGACATATGTATAATAACTTGGATCGACCATTAGCGTCATCCCGAACAGTTTGACTGCCCTAAAAATCTTCCATTTCATCCCTCTAACCCCCCTAACTCCTGGCAACCAAACCCCTTTTTCTTTAGAAATCTATTCATTTTCTGGACTTTTCTAACCCTAGCTGCTGCTGACAGCAACCTCATAAAGCAGAGAGGACAGCAGATTGTGTTTCCCATCTTCTAGCTGGATAGACTGAAGTCCAAAATCACAGCAGAACAGCGGCAGAACGAGGGGTGGACCCCTGATGCTGGCTTTGCTCTGACTCTCTGCTCTCAGCCCCTGGGCACATTTGCTGCACTCTAGAGCCCTCCCCCTTCTCTCATTTGTCACCATGACCTCATCCTCCCCACTGTGCGGCCTCCCAGCCAGACCCGGGCAGCAGGAGCATCATTGCTGCTGATTTTGTTCTGGGATTCGGATATTCATTCTTTTCTCAGGATCCCCCAGGTTGCTCAGACAGAGTGGCTGCCAGTCAGCCCCAAGAGTCCTGGAATTTGGCGTCAAACCAAGTTTGCCTGGGGCCAGTGCTCTGCCTCTCCCCAACCCAGGCTGGCAATAGGAGGGGAAAGACTGAGTTAAGCTCCATGGCTCAGGGAAGAGAGTTTCAGATGTGAGTTTTAATTTCCAGCTTTCTTAAAAATTCTGGATTCTTTCTTACTTTCCTCAGGTTGCAAAAGTTTTTTGCAGTATTTCCTTTTAAGTAGAAGAATGGTTTTCTCTGAGCTCTACTCTCCAAAGAGTGCCTGGCTTCCAGAATTCTTTCCCATAGCCCTGCTGTGGCAGAGCCTACCCTTCCCCCATCATAATAGAATTTTTAACTGGGCACCGTGGTTGCCCAGAATAATGTTTCATTTCTCCATTTCCCTTGTAGCTAAGTGAGTCTTAAGTTCTAGCTTTGAGATTTGTGCAAGACTGAGTGAGATATGCAACTTCTAAGAAGAAAGAGAACATGAACTTCTCTTCCTCTTGCCTTCTTCCTTCTGGCTGGCACAAGATATGATGGCTGGAGCTAGAGCAGCCCTCTTAGGCCATGAGGTGGCCTTTTCATGGAGCTATACATAGGAGATAAATAAGATAGAATCTAGCACTAGGAAACATCACAGCCCTAGACCATCTTTTTGGATTTTTGCATGAGAGAGAAGTAAACTTCTATTTTATTTAAGCCACTTACTCATTCATGAGCTTAATGCTGTTTTATTAGTCTTCCCATATATTGATAGCAGTAACAATAATAAGAAAAACAATAGCTAAAACTCTGGACACTAGTTATCTTCCAGGCACTGTGCTCAGCACATTAAATATAGAATCTCATTTAATCCTCACAACAGCCCTACAACGTAGATACCATAATCACCACTTACCAGAGAGAAAACTAAGGGTTAGAAAGAATAAGTAACCAACTTAACATGATACGTTAAAACATTGTAAGAGAAAGAGATGAAGCCAGAGATTAGGGAAAGGAGAGAAGCAGCAATTCAGGCAAGGGGAGAAGGCGACCCAACAACTTTCTCTCCCAAACTGCATAAGGAAGCACCCTGGGATGCTACAAGAACATTCAGGCTGCCTCGGGATATTTTAAAATTTCAAGGGAAACACAGCAATATTGACATCTGTCAGACCCAGTGCAAATCTCTAGCTTGAGGTAGCTCACAGTTTCAACATTATTTATTGCACTACATTTCTTTAGGTTCTAAAACTATTGGGAAAAAGTTGCACTGTCTCTTGCTGAAGATGCTACACAGGTAAGAAGTAAATCTGGAGCCACTGGCGGCCATCCCTGATAACAGAGCCAAAACAGAAGAAGAGCCAAAGGCACATGAGAGTCATCTCTAACACTATTGTTTGAGCATCTAGATCAGCCATACACAGTTTTGTCTTTCCAGCATCATGAACCACTTTTGTAATTAAACTACTTTAAATTGGGTTTTTGCCACTTGCAACAGAGTCCTCATTAATCCATCTTAAGTGGGCTTTGAAAATTGGCCAATGGGAAGGAGCCCTCCCCCCGCCCCCAAAAGGTATTGCATTTGAAGTAATTCTTTAGAAGTTTAAAGACACCAATCTTATGAGTTCCCATTGTCAGGTAAGAACTTTTAAGAATTAGAGAGAGAGGGGTTGAGATGAGAAGGTGATTTTATCTATTGTGGACCTGCTAGGACCTACCTACATCTACTATGTGACCATTAGGACTTGGTGGTTTCTCCAGCCAGGAGGCAGAAGACATCCCCCACCTCTCCAGCATTGAGAGGTCCATAACATTGCCCAAGTCCCTCCAGTCTCCTGTCCTTACCAATGGCAACCTCACCTTCCCTGTAAACCAGTTTAGGGCTGAGAATGAAAGCTCTTGACTGCTACCCCAGCCACTTACTATGTGATTTTAGATTAATTCCTTGTCAAGCCTCAGCTCCCTTATCTATAAAATGGGAATATTAATCCCTCTTCCAAGCTCGTGGGCGTTATACTACAAAATGTATGCAGATGCACCCACCACAGGACCCAGCCCACAGGAAATACTCTGTAATTTGAGTTCCCTCCTTCCCTTTTATATCACAGGGTGCTGGGCACACAGGGTACTTAATAAATTTATATATGATGATCGTTTGATCCTTGTAGAAATAAATCCAAATTTGTATTGAATTTACCTGGTGCGTTTACTCTTATCAAAGCAAATGAAGGCTGCCATTTAATATTTAGGTTAAGACATCAAGACCTGAATGATCAGGATTTTCTGAACATCTTCTATGTGTCAAGTACCACACCTGGTCCAATGGTACAGGGCTGAATATGACACATCCCTGACCTCAGGGGGTTCTCAGTCTACATTTTCTTACCTGCGTAGCATTTTTTTATAGTCATATCCTATTTGGCTAAAGGATATGAATAGATGAGGATTTTTATAGAGCAAGGGTGCCCGCTTTACAAAGAGTCTGACTTTGGGAGTTAGAAATAACACAATGCACCTTTTATTCTAACTACCTCTCCACTCTTGCCTGACACTCACAAACTCGATACAACATACCGATGATTGTTCAGCCCATGCTTGAACACTTCTCCTGATGGGAGACTCACCTCCCCCCTGAGGTTGCCTAGTGTGTCTTTGCACAGCTCCAACCATTAAGAACTACAGATAGGAAGTTTTCTCTGACCTGAAAGTGTCAGCTATTCTATCAGCTCTCTGCCTGAATCTGACAGAGAACAAAATGGGAATTAGATACGTGTGGTGGTTTCAGCATGAGACAGTTACTCGGTTTAATGCCAGATACAAAACAGAGAAGAAGGGGGAATGCATTTGCCAAAGTGAGCCCTCTCTATGGGCTTTGGCTGGGCCCCAAGCTGTTTGACAAAGAGCCACAAAGATGGCATGGTCAGAGCACATCAACCAAATGTCTTGCTCCAAGAGTAGAAAAATATTTGGCCTCCATGAAAACTATTCTTAAATTATTAACAGTGCCTCTCAAATCAGAGTCTGCTTTCCTTTTCATTTTTTATTTTTAAAATCTCTCATTTTCCTAGTCATCGAGAACTTTGATCTTTAATATTACCTCTTCTCTTTAAATCAGTTTCCTCAGTCTAGACCCACAGTGTCCAACACAGTCACCACTAGCCACATTTAAATAAAATTTAAAATTCAGTTCCTCACTTAACTAACCACATTTCAGGAGCTCAGTAGCCACATGCAGCTAGTGGCCACCTTATTGGGCAGCACAGATAAAGAGCATTTCCGTTGTTATCTGTCGGATGGTCTCAGTCTACTTTAGAATGGCTTTGACCTTTTTTGCTTATTAGTATGAAGTAAAAACAAACATGAGTTTTTAACCAGACAGAGCTAAGGTCTAATCCCAGCTACAAATCTTAGTAACTGTGTGACTTTGGACGAGTTACTGCACCTCCATGAGCATCTCTTCAAATCCCTCCTCCCAAAAGATGCTGCTCCAGATGCCTCATCCACACATATTATTTGCACCTCTCATTTCCTCCTTTGGCAATGTGCTTGCCTTAGATCTGAGTTACTGGTGCACTTTTCCAGCTTTGCAACCAGCCAACGAGCTCCTGGAGATGCGTTTATCTCTGCTTCCCCCACAGTGCATAACACAGTGTCCAGCTCGTGGCAGGGCCTCAGTCGACATTACATTGAATTAAATCACCTTCTGAGCAATTTATGATTTCTCTTGATGCCTCCAAAAAACCCCTAAAACTGGAATAACTAGGAGTTTGGTAAATAGCACACTAGTGCATCAATATAATAACAGAATAGTAGCAAATGTTGAATGAACATTTACCATGTATTGGGCATGGTGCTAAGTGTTTTACATAGGTTTAATATTCACGGAAATAAGATAGATACAAGCATTACCCACAAATTTGCAGATGAGGAACTGAGATTCAGAGATTGGGTGATTTCTCTTAGGACGCACAGCCAGACAGAGGTGGACCCGATGCTGACTCCAGGAGCACAGGCTGGGATGCACTACTCACCTGCTTCCTGTGGGACACAAATGAGGCCAAGGTACAGGCCATACTGCTTTCCTCATCCTAGAACTGCAGGTGCTGAGCCACACAATTACCAAAAAGATGACTAGAAGGTTCCAAAGCTTGCATTTGCACAGTCAAATCTGCCTTAAGTATCAGGCTTAAATGATAGAAGGTGAGGATATTTACACTGGGTAGAAATTGGGTCTAGGGTTCAGACTTAGCTTTCCAAATCATTTTTTAAAAATCCTAATAGAATTACAACAAAAGCTGAAATAAACTCATAGATACAGAGAATATTTAGAGAGATACTAGATGGGTCGGGGTTGGGGGAACAAAAAAAAGACAAAGGGATTAAGAGGTACAAATGGATAGTTGCAGAATAGACATGGAGATGTAGAGCGTAGCATGGGGAAGATGGTTAATAATGTAGTAATAAATATGTAAGAGGGAAGAGGGTACTAGATTTAGTGGAGTGATCACTTTACAAGTTATGTGGATCTCTGATCACTACGTTATACAACTGAAACTGGTATATTATTGTATGCCAATAAGTGAAAAAAAAACTCATTGAATTGTACAATGTAAATACAAGCAACTAATCGTCTATGATATTTCAGTAAAGACAAAAAAAGTTCACTCAACACAAAATATTTTTAATCGGTTGAATATCTTATATACCTAAGTATACTGAGAAATTTAAATAAATTGTGCAACTTTCAGTCATAAAAAAAAATTTTTAATAGACACTCAGGATTTCTGCCCTCAAACTATGCATGTATATTCACTTTGACTTAGCAATTTCTCTTTGAAGAATTTATTCTAAAAGACTTATCCAGAATGTGAGCACACCCAACCAGATTTGGCCACAAGGAAATTCATTAGAGCATTGTGTATTAGAGGGAAAAAATAGAAACAAGCCAAATGTCCGAAACTTGGGATTGATTAATTAAATAAAGCATGTTTCATTCACAAGCTGCATTCAAAATGTGGTGGAGATATATGTATTTAATGCTGGAAAAGTTTTTGTGCCATATTAATAGGTTGGGGACAAAGAAGGTTACAAAGAAGTTTGCATCTTATGGTCCCATTTTTGCCAAGTAGTGGTAGAAAAATTCCTCTAGAAGGAAAAGTACCAAATATTAGTTCTGGCAGAAGGAATAAGGTGATGTTCTCCCTCTTATATGTATTTCCCCATTTTTCTACAATAAACATGTTATTTCTTGTAGAATTTAACATTTATTATTTTTTCATCTGGTTTTTAAAAATCTATTATTTCACAGTCTATACCTGTATTGAATCATGGTGATGAATTATATATCAATGACATCTCAATTTTTTAAACATCTTTCTAAGGAGCCATTTTTGAAATCCCCGCTTCCACCCAGGGCCTCGCCCCAGCTCCCATTCCATTCCCTTGAGGAGAGGATGCCTGGGCAGAGTCAGGCTCTGGGGCGGCATGCAGTGGTCGGGTCCACACAGCACTTTCCCATTCCTGGGGTCACAATTGGCCTGTGGTTTTTATGTGCAAGGCTATTTATTTTCCAATCAGAGGCACTGAGTTGGGACTTCTGGGGGTAAACTGGTAGCTCTGGGCAGCTTTGAAGCATCACAAGTGGGAGGTTTTTGTACCCTGAAGATTTAGGAGGGCAGGCTCTCTGGAGTGTTTTATTGGCTTCTTTTACATATGTATAGCCCCAGAGTGGGGCGGGGGCACGGCTGGTGGAGACTGACCTCTCCAAAGGCAAAAAAGCTCAGAAACCAAAGGGAATGTTGCAAACTTCTCGAACTTTGGCCCTTGCCCCTCATCTAGAGATTCCTTTCTTTCTTCTGTCTTTTCTTCTGATAGTAGATCTTAGAGGTGAAGATCATGGACCTCGGAGTCATACATGGGCTAGGAACACACCCAATACTTAATTTCTCTGAACCATGAATAAATTCCTTATCTGTAAAATGGGCCAATGATAGTTGCTATTTTATGTCACAAATTGTTGTAAAGAATAAACAAGAGAATGTCAATTAAAAGTGCTTAGCAGATTCCTGGCATATAGTAAGCACTCATTCCACGGTAGCTATTCTTTTCCCCTTCCTTCCTTCCTTCCTTCCTTCCTTCCCTCCTTCCTTCCTTCCTTCCTTCCCTCCTTCCTTCCTTCCTTCCTTCCCTCCTTCCTTCCTTCTTTCTTCCTCCCATGGTTAAAGCTGAGCCAACAAACACAATCCTGCAGCTAGTAGAGAAGTCTCAGCACTATACCTTTCTCTCTATCAGGCCCTTAACCCTCTGCCCCAGAAATTTTGCAAACTCCAGCTCCAAACACACACACACATCCCAGTCCTGCATGCTCTTTTCGGTGTGGCCTTCACATTTCTCGTTGACTCAGGCCCCAGTGCAGGGACAAATTGGACGAGCAGAGTGTAAATGTTACCGCTTTGGCTCTTCCTCAAGAGGGGCTGAGCACAGATGTTTGCAGGGGCAAGCGCAGCCCGGTAAGAATGGGGGCATTGTGTGCGGGCTCACACAAAGGCCCAGTGGCCCCACTCGCCTGCCAGCCTCCCGAGCATCCCCTCTTTATGCATTGATTTATTAGGCCAGGGATGAATGAAAACGTAATTAATATTACTGAAGCATTAGAGTCTATTTAATTTAAATGCCACTGAATATTTCACTTTCAGCTGGGAGTGACAATGTGCTCAAGCCCGGCTGGTGAAAGCTGGGGCCATCTGTTACCCCTGCGAAGGAGGGAGACTGGGGAGGCTGAGGGTGTGGGGCTTTGTGGACATTCCAAAGGTCCACGATCATCATTCAACTCAAGGGCAGCCGAACTGCATTCCTCCATACAAGCCCTCCTCTGGAGGGGGCTTAGAGAACAGGAGGGAGAGAATGCAGAAAATGAAGAGACCCATGTCTTGTCTGTTCTGTCCACACCGAGAAACTGGAGAGATGTAAGACGGTGGGTGGGGAGGGTGGTAACAACACAAGTACAGGGTTCATTAGGACACCGCTGCATTTGAGAAATAAGAGCTGACCAGCTCCAACAGTGCTGTCCAACCTGGTAGCCATACGGGACTCTTCCAATTAAAATTAAATTAAATTTAAAATTCACTTCCACTGGCCGCATGTCACATGTGCGATAGTCACGTGTGGCTAGTGGCTACTTCATTTGACAGCACAACAGAACATTCTCGTCATTGTAGAAAGTTCTGGACAGCACTGTTCTAGAAGGAAGTTCTACCTAGGTAGTTAGAGGGAGAGTTGCCCCGCCCCGATCCCGAAATCTGCCTGAAGAATCCTGATTGGTTGATTTGGGGACTCTCCGACCCTTCAAGAATCACTGATGGTCAAGAGCTGATGCTATGGTGACAGATCATATGGGTTCAAATCCCACTTCTGTTGCTTGATCAAGAACAAGTTTGTCAATCTCTGTCTACCTCGGTTTCTTCATCTGTAAAATGAAGATGATCATGGAACCTGACTAGCTGTGTTATTGAAATAAAGAATTATAAAGTGTTCCCACCAGTGCCTGGCACGCAGAAAAAGTACCACATATATAAGCTATCATTCGTGAAAGGGGATACAGTGGAGATTGATCTCGGACTAAAGGGGGAATGTCGCCCTGATGTGTCTGAACTGAGGGGACGTGTGGGTTTTGAATTCAAGAGAATAAACCTCTAGGCAACCAGCTGGGGGCCTGGATCCCTAGTTCCTGGGTTTCCGGAGCTGGGGGAAAGGGGTGGGAGGATCACAGGGCACTTGGTGCAGCCTCAGCAGCAGCAGTAGCAGCAGGAGGGGGAGGTTCCGTCCTTAGTGGGACGATAATTAGCCCGGTGGGTTCTCTCATAATTGGAATCATTTGTTCTCCTGGTTTTTTCTCTGACAAACTGATTCCATGCCAGGGGAAAGCTGTGTGACTCACACCTTGCCATGCCAATTAGCTGATAAACATCAAACGTAAACAACGATGGCCTAATTAAAACTAGTCACTGAACCTCTGTGAGCTTCTTGTCAAAATTGCACCAACATTCTGCACCCAGGCTTGTGCTGGGTCTTGGGAGCTAAATGAGGGATTCCTTAGAGAATCGTAGATGCCCCCTCTGCAGCACCGCCCCACCCCCCAAGGTGACAGAGGAAACAGGCAGAAGGCAAAGGAAGAGATTAGCTCAGCCACTTGGGTTGGCCCCTTCGGCTATTCTACCTGCAAACCTCCACATGCAAAATTCTCTTGTGCACATGCGGCATGTCCACAACTGCCCCTTTGCACTGAGAAACCATCTTGGGGTTATTTTTGTTTCCATGTGTGGTTTTCAGATGGATATATCTTTTGTACTTTGGATATCTCTCATCCTGAAACCCTCAAATCACTGTCATGTAGTCAGTGAAGCTCTCTGGGACTCAGTTTTCCTCCTGAAAATGAGGATGAGGATATCTGCCCCATTTACCACTCATGAATGTCATGATAAGAATCCAATGAGCTTCGGTACATGAAACACTTTGCAAAGATAAGAGCTTAATTCCACTTTAAGTTACTGCATCTGGCCCAGTGGAAACAGCACCGCTTCCGGAATTGGATGCCCCGCGGTGGAGACCTCAGCTCCGAGGTTCACCTCTCTGAGCCTCGGTTTCCTCACCCGGAGATATGAGTAAGGATTACAGATGGCAAAGCTCTCGCCACAGGGCCTGGCAGATAGTAGGAGCTGAAAGATGGTCTTTTCCTACCCCTGTACTCCTTTATAAAAGGGGAAGGGAGGGTTTATGAAACAGAAAGAGAGGAAAGAAGAGGAGGAGAATTCTTTCCTCTGTCCTACTCTCCACCTGCACATATACCCCTCACCTCATCCTTTGATTCTCTCTCCTTGTAACTTTTAAATCCCAGTTCCTTAGCATGACAAAGGCCCCTGGGGTCTGGGCCTTGCACACTCTTCCTGTCCCATCCTTTCCTGAGTCTGCACTCCCTCCCACACACACCCTGTGCTCCAGCCACACTGAACGACTAGCAGTTTCTCAAATGTACTGACGACTTCACACTGCTGCCATTTTTCGCATGCTGTTCCCTCTATCTGGAAGTACCTTCCCCACCTGGTGAAACTTTCTCAATCCTGACGCCTCCGTTCCAGTCTCTCTGGAGACTTTCTAATCACTCTCTTCTCTGCCTCCTTCAGCCTGGAGAAATGACCACTTAGGCTGTTCCTTTGCTGAAAACCCTGTATGTTGCATTTTGTGATAATGCAAAAGTGCAGGAATGAATGAATGGTTGAAGTATGTGGCAGGTATTTATACCTGCCTCTGCTCTCAAGGATGGAAACTCCTGGCAGAGGAGACAGACATGCAAACTCTTTTATGCCTTAATGCATTACAGGGTGCTTAACTAAATTAAAAGCACAACTTCCCCCGCCCCACCCTGGGACTAGAATCCCCTGGAGAGTAGTGACCTCCAGGTTATATTCTGCATAATTGCATCCCTGGCACCTGCCACAGTACCTGATCAAAGCAGGAGCTCCACACTTTCTTGAAGAAATGAATGAATCATTGAATCAATACACAAATGTGTAAATAAGCAAACCCCTTATTTTGCATCAATGAGTTGTCTGTGATCTGTCCACCTGAGCCACAGTGGTCTCCCCAGACTGGTTTTCTGTGAACACTCGAGGTGGAGCCCTATAACAGCATGCATGCGCTAAAGAGCTTCTCCTTTTCCTAGTGTAAATCCTTTTAGTGTTTTGCCTGTCCCCACAAAACGTATACTGCAGCAAATTAAGACAAATAAAAAAAGTTAAAGGAAATTGCCTGTAGACAGCCAGCGTGAACCCTTCGGCTTACGTCTCTCCAGACCTCTCACGCGCCCTCTCTAGTCCGACAGCCTGTGCTCGACGGCCAGGTCTGCCACTGAGTGGCCGTGTAAACTTACACAATGTATTTAACTCTCTGTGCCTCAGTTTCTTCATCTATAGAGATATCTGCCTATCTCCCTGTTGTTACGAAGATTAGCATGTTAATATGTGTGTGGTGTTTGGTGTGTAGCGTGAACTAAACACGGGTTAGCTGTTCTTATGCTCTCAGCAGAGGCTTCCAGGACCCATGCCGTGACCCAAAGCCACCCACGACCAAAGGGGGTGCAAATGGCTTGCCAGTGACTCTGAGGTGAGTCACCCCATGTTGCAGTTCTGAATGTTATGACTATTTTCCCCAGAGCAGGTTTCTGTGTCAGGAACTGAGAGCAAACCTGCTGCTGCTTAAGACAATGCGAGTTTCACTGAACCTGCTCAATGTAAACAAAAGGATTAAAGCTGCTCTACCTAGGCCTAGGTAACACCCCTGAAAGGCCAAGTTTACTGGATAAATAGAGACGAAGTTCACTAGCAGTGTTCTTTAACCTGTGTCACCTGAATGAGGAAGAAATGCCTGCTCTATGACAGGATGCAGGACCTTACCTCTGCCCTCCTGCCTGCCAGACAAAGCCCTCTTCCTCCTCCAGGCAGATGCCTTAGAAAGGAGCTTTGTCACCAGCCTGGT
Organism: Pteropus alecto; assembly: GCF_000325575.1. Classification (NCBI taxonomy): domain Eukaryota; kingdom Metazoa; phylum Chordata; class Mammalia; order Chiroptera; family Pteropodidae; genus Pteropus; species Pteropus alecto. Next base: position 9,215,177 of record NW_006433024.1, on the reverse strand, counting down.
CCTCCAGAGCCTGGGATCTGCACATTGCACAGCCTGCAAAGGGCTCTTCCGGCACCAGGAACCAGAGATTGGTTTTGGCAATGGTCCTTTTTCCAGAACAGTCGTCATGAAAGCATTTGGCGTAGTGGAAGGATTATAGGCTGTGGAGCCAGTGAGGTGGAGGTTCCAGTCCCCATTGGGTAGCTCAAGCCTGTTTCCTTATTTAGTCATATGATCCATGTAGCTCCTGGCTGCACTGCTGTGAGGTGACATGTAACAGACAGTAGGTGCCCGTGACCCCCAACCCCCACGGGGTGGCGATGATGATGACAGAGCTGGGTGGGAGCTCAGAGAGCAAGCTGAGTTCCCGGCTGCCTGCTTTCCTCTTGGCAGCGGACAGCGCTCCTGGAAGGGAAATCAGGGAGATCTTAGGCTGTGCCCACTAAAGGGAGACACCTCCCCATCTCCAGGAGCAGAGGCAGTCCCAGCAGAATGAGAAGCAGAGGGTTCTGTGATATTTCAAGTGGAGAAATTAGCCTCCGCGCGAGTGGGGAAGAGACCTGCCTTCACGCCTTCGCGGTGGCCTGGAAGGGGCCGCCGGAATGTGCTCCGCCCCGTCGCCCCCGCTCCCACCAGAGCTTCATTGTTTGACTTCGGGCTCAGGCCCCTATTCAAATGCAAACACCAGGAGGCGCCTTTGCATTGTGGCCTAGCACAGTGATAGGATTGACAAGTAGTAACTTGCTGAGAGCCAGAGCTGATGGGGAAGCTTTGGGAGAAAGGGATTTGGAGGGCCTGGCCCAGAACGTCAGGAGGTAAGAGCGAAGGGGCGTGGTCAGAAAGAGACAATTCTGACCAGAGCTGGCTCTGTCCACAGGCAAAGGGCCCCTGCTCCAGAAGCCCCTCTGCCCTCCCAGCCACACACTGAGGACTGGCTCTAGGGAGAGGGCCAGGGAAGTGCATACTCTGGGAATGGCAGCTAAGTATGAACCAGGCTGCCTGGTTTGATTTCTGCTCTGCTTCTCAGTGAGCTTGATCAGGCCTCTCAACTTCCCTGAATCTCAGTTTCCCCATTTGTAAAATGAAAACAGAAATACCTACCCCGTATTTTACGAGGACACACACTGAGGACTGGCTCTAGGGAGAGGGCCAGGGAAGTGCATACTCTGGGAATGGCAGCTAAGTATGAACCAGGCTGCCTGGTTTGATTTCTGCTCTGCTTCTCAGTGAGCTTGATCAGGCCTCTCAACTTCCCTGAATCTCAGTTTCCCCATTTGTAAAATGAAAACAGAAATACCTACCCCGTATTTTACGAGGATGGCAAATTCATAGCACCACATAAATAGTGTTCTGGATATTCCCCTCTGC